>NC_045599.1:38654578-39284563 GCF_009762305.2 Zalophus californianus | reverse complement strand
GAAATGAGTGTAGGCTTTAGCAAGAATGAGAGCATTTGGGGGCAGGGAACCACAGTATCAGTAAGATCCAAGTATGGATCTTTTCTTCGGAGTTTTTAATTCATATCTCTTTACCCTCTGAGTTGGTCATTCACATCCACTTTAACCCCACTGCCCTTTGTGTGTGTGTGGGGGGGGGGGATTTGGGAGACTGTTAGTGGAGAGCAGCAATTACCACCCCAGCCTGGAAAACCTATTCAAGACAGGCTGGTCACTTCCCCCTGAATCCCAGGACTCTGATAATTGTATCTCTCTTCTTCTCCAGACCAGTGGATCATTGCTAGAATCCCTCTAAAACCACTTTCTTCTCCCCCTCCAAAAATAATAATAATAATAATAATAAAATAATAATAATAATAAAGTCCAGAGGTGTTGGTGTTATTTAAAGCAATACAGATGGTATTTCTCTCCTGTATTCTCTATGATCAGCCACATCAACTTTTCTTCCAATCATGATCAAGCCAAACTTGCTTCTGCCTTCACACCTGTGCTCTTGCTGTACCCCTGTTGTTTTTCCCAGAAAGATCTTTGCTTGGCTGGCTCCAAACTGGTCAGCTCTAGTCTTTTTGGACTATGAAAATCTAAAGCCCTCCTCCATTCCCCTCTATCACCTAACCCTGATTCGTTTCCTTCATACCACTGTTACTATCAGAAAAGGTTCATTAGTGTACATGTTTCTAGTTTCTCTCCTGCCTGTAGAACATCAGCTCTATGGGGCCAGGGTCCAATTTCTACTTCTGCATCTTTGACATCTAGGATAATACCTGAAAGATCATAGGCATTCAAATAATTGTTTCATTAAAAAATGTGGAAGTTCTTATTATGTACCAGACACTATTTACATATGCTATCTTATTTAATCTTTACCCCCAAACTATGATATAGCTACCATCCCCATTTAACAGATACAAAAGCTAAGGCTTAGAGACATGAAATAACTCTTATAAATGTCATAGCCAAGATATAAGCTCAGGTGGTCTGTCTCCAGAGCCCATGCTTACAACTGCTACTCATTTAACTTATACATTGTATATAAACCTTTCTTGAAGTTTCAGATTGTGTCAAAAAAAAAAGATTTCCAGTTTCCAGTTCCACATGTAAGGAGCTTAGAAGTTGCCATTCCATCTTAACAATAAGTGAAAACCTGAACAGACTGAAAAGTCAACAACTCTTCTTGGGTCTATAAAAGAGTGGGGGAGGAAGATACAGGATAAACTGCTGCCCCCAGGATTGGAGAGACAGGTGACTATGGGGAGTATTGGCTTACCAGAACAGAGACTCTTGAGTGGAAGCTGTTTGGGGAAGCAGTGCCAGGCTAGAAAAACCTGAACTATCATTGGCGAGTTGCTGCAGACTCAGTGTGGACAACTCTGAGTGTTAAAATGTCCAAGGGGACCCCATCATGGAGGGGAGGAGGTACAATGTATGAAATTTACCTCCAAGAGGTCAACTAGGTTCTCATAGTAAGTATCAGAGAAAAATCCCCTTGTTCTTCCAGCAAGAGAGGGGGAAAAGGAGCCATTTTGAAGTATGTCAGAGCACTCGGTTCTCAGCAAGACCTGCCTACTTAAGTAGTTAACCAGAGTCCAGTCTACTGGGGTTTTATCAAAGCCTAATTGATCTGGGGAAAGGGAAATGCCCAATTCCAGTCAGCTCTAGCCTTCTACATGGAGGGAGGGGAATACTCAACCCCAGCCCACCCTAGCTATCCTGTTCTACATAGGAGGTGAGAAACAACTGAGAAACACTTGTGGAGTTCACAGGCCAGAGGCATAGGCTCACTAAAATATGAAGACCTAATCATAGGGACTGCAGAACACTTCCCTCCCCTCACATCTTTCCATAACATTACTAAAGGCTTATTTTTCACAGTTCCTTTTATCTAGTACATCATGCCCAGCTACCAAGAAAAAATTACAAGGCATACTAAAAGGCAAAAACAAAACAAAACAAAAAACCGCACACAATTTAAAGAGACAGAGCAAGATATGGCAAGAATATTGGAATTATCAGACTGGGAATTTAAAACAATAATCATTAATATACTCAGGGCTCTGATGGATAAAGTAGACAGCATGCATGAACAGATGGACAGTGTAAGCAGAGATGGAAATCCTAAGAGAGAACCACAAAGAAATGCTAGACAGAAAAAAACACCATAACATAAATGAAGAATGCCTTTGATGGGTTTATTAGTAGACGGGACATGGCTGAGGAAAGATCTCTGACCTAATGGATGGCTCAGTAGAATCCTTGGAAACTGAAAAGCAAAGAAAACAGGACTGAAAAGGAAAATAAAAAGAATATCCCAGACAACTACAAAAGATGTAACATATGCATAATGGGAATACTAGAAAAAGAAGAAAAAGAATGGAGCAGAAGAAATATTGGGGGGGGAACCTTCATCTAAGCATATAATTCAATCTACAGAAAATCAAAGATTAAAAAAATGATTCTGAAAAAAGCCAGAGAAAAATAAAGTTCAGTCAATTTCTTGCCTTAAGGACTTCTCAGAACATATAATATGCTAATGTACCCCCAGGACTTGTCAAGATAAGGACATATATCCCATTCAATTTTTTTAACCACCTACTCCTCTTTTTCATGAAGATTTTCTTGACATTTCTTTGAACTGTACCCCTGAAGTTTCTCTGGAAATTGTTTTCACATTCAGTCTGTATCTTCAAAAACACCTACTTATATCAGAACCATAGATCCACCACTGATTCATTCATTCAACTGTTTTTTGAATACCCGTCATGCACCACGCACTTCTCTAGAAACTATGAGGTGTCAGTGAGAAAAACAAAAATCTCTGTTCTTTTTTAGTTACAACATTCTAAAGAGGGGGAAGATAGATAAATAAACCATACATAAGTAAATTCTATCATACTGTAGAAGGTGATATTCTCGGGGTGGGGGGAGGTGAATACAGAAAAGAGTGAGAGGGTGAGATCTAAAGAAGGGCCAGAAGGAATAGCAGTGAGGGAGAGGCAGATGGAAAGGATGGATGTGCAATTTGAAATAGGGTGCTCAAGGTGGGCTTTATTGAAAAGGTAGTGTTTGAGCAAAACCTTGAAGGAGGTGAGAGAATTTGCCACATGATATCTGAGGTAAGAGTATTTTAGGAAGAGGAATCTGCCAAGGCAAAGTATCTAGAAACCTGGATGAGCATTTTTAAGAAGAATAAAGAGACCAGCATGCCTGGAAAGAAGTAAGAGGCAGTATAAGTGAAAGATGAGATCAGAAAATTAAGGCGGGTGTGACCATGTAAGGTAAGTCATTGAAAAGCCTTTGGTTTTTATCCTGAGTGAGATGGGAAGCCACTGCAATGTTTTGAGCGGGGAAGTGATACAATCGGCCTTACTTTTGAAGAGGATCCTTCTGGCCAATATGTTGGGCATAGAATAGCAGGGATCAAGGAACACTCTGGATACCATGTTGAACGTAGAATATAAAAAAAGCAAAGTTAGAAGTAGTGAAATCAGTTGTAATAATACTGTGAGAGATGTTGTGGCTTAGACCAGAATGGTAGCAGTAACAGTATAAGAAGGCACAAGGGTTCTGATTTATTTTGAAGGTACGGCCACAGGATTTCCTGATAGTATGAGAGAGAATGAGAAGAATTGAGGATGACTTTAAGTTTTCTCGTCTGAGCATCTGAGAGAATGAATTTAACAACAATCGAGATGGAGAAAGTCTGAAAGAGTGGAAGAGATTCTAGGTAGGAAATCAGGGGTTCAGTTTTGGGCATGATCACTTGGGATGCCCTTAAAACTTCCAAGATGAGGCATAAGGAGTTGGAGTCCAAGCAAGAGATTCAGTCTAAAAGTATAGATTTGAGAGAGGCCAAAATAAATGGATGGAGTTTAAAATCATGAGAATGGAAGAAATCACCAAGGGAATAAGTATGGAGATCCAGAAGAAAAACTGAATCAGAGCTGAGCCTGAAGCCCAAATAAAAAAGGACGTGTTTCTCAGGAAACCAAACCCAAAATCCTTGACTGGAGGGTAGAAGCAGAGTAGGTAGTAGGAAGAATTATTATAAGCTTCAGCTTCGGGGACTTGAAGAAGGTATGTCTAAAAGGTCTCAACTCCTGAACCACATAATGGCTGCCTGGAGTTCTGTCTGAGGAAGATTCTGGGACCCTGTCTGGGTAGGAAAGAAATTAGTGATTAGTGTTATCTGCTACAGTTGTGGAGTGCCAAGTGACAGCCAGCAGGGCAGCATCAGATTTTTACCATTCTTTGCTGAAAGGAAGGGCCACGTGACTAAGAATAAGCAGCTACTGGTGTTTGGAGAGTTCACGGAAATGCTCTCAACTTATCAAGTCAGTTTATGTGGTTTGTAGCAATATCAGTATACAACTTGTTGCTGAAATTATCTTGTGTGTAAGAATAATTTTATTGCTCTTGAGCCATTAGCATATGTTGGACTTAGGTGTGTGAAAGGTGCTCCATAAAAGAAGAATAGAGAAAAAGAAGATCTGTAACAAGCAGGATGGTCTACATAATTTGTGGGCTCAAGGCACAAATGGGAAAAGTCAAAACCCAAGACAGAGTGGAACTTTTAGCTCTGGCTCTGTGAAAAGACTGGGCAAATTCTCCCCCCTAAATGCAACCACAGTGCGGGAAAAACTGACAAATACAACTATTTAGTGCTTTGGAAACCAACCAAAGGCACAAAACAATCTGAGAAGTGTTTATGTTTTAAAAACCACTGAGCTTCATGTAGGAAGAGTGGGAATCTGTAAAGTCCTAGCCTGAGACTTCTCCATCCAACTCACCACAGCTTATAGGTTCCACCACGGTAGGGACAGCAGTGATGATCAGCAGCCTCACTGCCAGTGTTGAGACTCACCCAATTTGGACAGGTGGGCAATGCAAACACTTAACAAAGCTGTCAATAGAAATGATCATCTTGGAGGTCAATGGGTGAGGAGAATCATGGGCTCCCTCAGTCACAGGTCACATTTGTGGTCAAAGACATCATACTCCTGGCTAAGGCTATTTACATATCCAGTGGGGATTGAGAAGAGCATAAGCATTTCACATACTTCTGGTTAATCCTAGGTCTGAGTGCATGAGCATAAGACACTCCAAAGGGCCCAAAAGCAATTAAAACTTAGGAGACTTCAAAACAACATGAATTTGAAATGTGCTCCCTTACCCAGCCATAAACATATCCAACAGCAATGGATAGAAGCCTTACTAGTTTGAGGTGTTAGAGCACAGTTGATGTGCAATCATTAGTTGACCAGTAAGCTGTACAGACACAGGAATGACCTCTAGCAATCCAGGTTTAAAAATGAAGGTTATATGTAAAACAACAACAATTTAGCAGAGGCATTAGTGGCTGCTGGGGACACAGACTTCACAGATGTAGCCCAGGCAAGTTGTTAAACAAACAAAACACCAGCAACAACAACCTCCAAGGGAAAAAATACCAGAATCAGAGTAGCTACAGTGTATTAACTAGAATGTCCCGTTTTTGAGAAAACAAGAGACATGCCAAGAAACAAGAAAGTGTGACCCATACTCGGGTTAAATAAAAAAAACAGTGAATAGAAACCATCCCTGTGTTACCAGTTATTAGCAGACAAAGGAAGGCTTCAAAGCAACTATTACAAATAGGTTCAAAGCACTAAAGGAAACTGCATTTAAAGAATTAAAGGAAAGTGTGACAATAGATCAACAAATAGAGATTCTTAATGAGGACATAAAATTATTAAAAGTACCAAGTGGAAATTCTATAGCTGAAAAGTACAATAGCTGTAAAAAAAAAAAAAATTCAGTAAAGGGGCTCATCAGCAGGTTTGAAAGTGCAGAAGAAAGAAGCAGTGAACTATAAATTGGTAGAAATTACCCAATCTGAAGAATAAAGACAAAAATGAACAGAGCCTCTGAAACCTGTGGGATAAGATCAAACGTAGCAACCTCCATGTAATGGGAGTCCCACACGAACAGAATAGAGAGGGACAGAAAAATAATTTGAAAAACTAAGAGCTCCGACCTTCCCAAATTTGATTTTTTAAAAGCATTAATCTATACATCTAAGAAGTTCAAAGAAACCAAAGCGTGATAAATATAAATAGATCCACACCTTGACACATCATAGTCAAACTGTTGAAAGCCTAAGCCAAAGAGAAAATCTTGAAAGCAGCAAGAGAAAAACAACTCATCAAATATAGGCAAATATCAATACAATGTACAGCTGGCTTCTCATCTAAAACCATGGAGGCCAGCAAGCAGTAGAATGACATATTCAGAATTCAGAAAGAAAAATAACTGTCAAATAAGAATTCTGTATCTAACAAAACCATTCTTCAAAAATGAAGGCAAAATAAAGGCATTCTCAGATAAACAAAGGCTGAGCAAATTTGTCGCTAGCAGATCTGTCTTGCAAGATATACTGAAGGAAAGAGGTCCTTCAGGAAAAGACAACCAGAAAGCAACACAAATCCACAGGAAAAAACGTGGAGCAGTGCAAATAATAAATACATAGGTTAGTATAAAATATTCCATTAATGTATCTTTTCTCATCATTCCCTAAAATCTTTAGAAGACATAAGATTTTATGAAATAGTAATGTTAATACTGTACTTTTACATTTAGAATATGTAGTTTCAATATATATGACAATAATAGCACAAAGGGAAGAAAAATGGCATTATATTAGAGCAAAGTTTCTAAATTTTAAAATCAATATTTATCTGAGGAAGGCTGTCATAAATTAAAATGCATATTGCAATCCCTAGAGTAGCCACTAAGAAAATAACACAAAAGAAATATAGTAAATCCACAGAATAGTGGAAATATAGTAAATCCACTAAAATATTTGTTCAACAGAAAGAAGGCAGTCAAGGAAGAGCAGATAGTCAAAAAAGACAGGAGACATATTAGAAATCTAAGGCAGGTCTTTGGTAAAATTTCCCCTTTTTGCTCTTGTGTGATTTTAGTAAAGAGGGAATTGAAGATCTATAACAAGCAGGACCGTCTACTTAATCTGTGGATTAAAGTCAAAATGAAATGCAGGGTCCCTGTTTGAAAAGTATTAGGAATTTCAAGATGGCGGCAGCAGGTTGTAAAGAAAAACAAGGGGCCCTTCTGAGCACAGGGCTCTGTGACTGCATGAGTTACTTACCTATGAAGCTGACCTAATGACAAGAAGTTACCATATCCCATTTTTCTACTCTTTCCATAAGCTTCCTTTGGGGATACAGTACCTTCAGTTCCAGTCTTTCCCTGTTGTCTTTTCCTTTCCCATCCTTGAATCCCAAATCTCCAGCATTTGGGAAGGACTCATCCTTCACAACTCAAAGTCCGAGAGACAGGATCCAAGCTATCACATCCATGTGAGGCAGCTGTGACTACACTCTGCTACATATTTTTTTTGCATTAAAACCTGCAGTTCCCTTACTTGTGATGACCCTGTGGTTTCCAAGGGCAGTTGTCATTGTCAGCAAAGGCAGCAAGGCAGTCTCCACAAAGAACATCCTTCCAAGTAGCTGATATTCCTGAATTCACTTGACAATCTGTAGTGTACAGGGAACTCAGGAAGGGGTCTGGGGGACCATGCTGGGGCAAACTGATGGGCTTGTTAGGGTGCTGTTACCTCGTGGTTCAGCTGTGCAGTGATCTCATCGTGTCTTCATAATCAGGCTTTATGACTACCATACAAATCATTGACTGGAATGCAGTTCACTGGTGTCAGACACACTTGAGAGCACTCTGTGAGATCATGGCCCTAAATCACACAGGCCAATTCTACTCGGGCTTTGATAGGTAAATTTTGCCTACTTATACTTTATGATAAGCTCTGGTTCCCCTTTGGTCCTTCAGACCATTGTCATACTTGCTGTCCTGAAAAAAAGTAAGTGAATTTGATGGCGAGCCTGAAACATGGTTGTCACCCATGAATATTATGAGTCTTTTGGTTTGAAGTCAGAGAAAATCTGGCTCAAAACAGGCTTAATTAAAAAAGGAATTTCGACTCTCACGTAGCTGAAAAACCCAGAAATAGTACAAGCTTTGGAATAAGTTGTAAGTGGCTGAGTTATATCATCAAAAACAATTTTTTTTGTTTTTCTTCTTAATCTTCTGTGGCATCTTGCTTAATCCTATAGTTGGATTTCTTTGGAGATCCATAATGATTTCTCACACCTTCTTGATCCTTCTTATGCTGTGTCAATGTCCAGCAAGGAGAGAGAGAATTACTGTCCTTAAAGCTTACTGCCTCAGAGAGCATTGTTCCCAGAAGCCCCCGCAGACATCTCCTTGCTTATCATTGGCCTGCACCTTGTCTTCTGGCTTGAGTTAATCACCGTGAAAAGGCCGGTGGGATGTGCTGATTGGCTTAAAGCAACCAGGCTTCTACTCTAGAACTGAGCGGGCTGTTCTTCCTCCAAGCACATGGGCTGCATAGTAGAAGCAGTTCCCAGATGGAGAGAGAATGCTGTGTGCTGGGAGGGTGAAGGCATCAAAAGCCCACTACCCCCACCAATGGGAAACATTGACTATTGTGAAGTCAGTGACCACCAGGCCCTGAACAGCCCTCCATGTGACTGTAGAGCCAAGATGTTGAAGACAGCTGGGAGGAGGAGCTGGGAACACTGGGCTGCCTCCTACCATCTAGGTTGCGGTCCAACATGTGAGAAACACCAATACAAATGAAAAGCCATCGAATGCGCCCAATTGTAAATATCATCCTGGCAGACACTGACCTAGGAGGTAGAGTCCTGGAGAAGTGTTTATTTCTGCTGTAAAAAAGGTAAGGGGAATTTTCTTAATATTTTTGGATATCCAGTAGTAATAATAATCCCTACCATCATGCACACCTGGGGAAAATGCACAGGAAAGCAGAAACTGCAAAGATTGAACCTTAACTACCAAGGGGATGAAGGAGTGAATTAATGTTAAGATATTCACTTATTGTACTGGTATTGATCAGCACCTGCTGCATACTTGGCCCTGACCTAGGCACTGTACAGGATATGTCGAGTTTAGCATAGTGTTTCAGAACACAGGCCTTGGAGTGTCTCCGACCTAGAAATGAATCCTGGCTCTGTCACTCCGTCTCTCCAAGCCTTGGCTACCTCATGTGTGTGATGAGGATGCACCTACCTCCAGGGTCCACTGTGAATATCAAATGACAGAAAATAAATTTAAGAAAATAAAGCGCTCACCCAAGTGATTGGCACATTTGTAATCACAAGAAATGGCAGGTGTCTTACTCACAGTTAGGAGCAGTAGTGGTGTTACACGTGAAAGGTCAATAAGACATGGCTGCTATTCTTTAGATGCCCATCAAGGAGAAGAGATGTGAAATGTGTACAGGGGCTGAATGTTGGAGGAAAAATAGGGATAAAATGACAGAAGTTTGCAGGAAGATGAAACTTTTCTGTGCGGGGAGCCGAGAAGCCTCCCTGATAGGCATTTTACCTGCAGAAGCTAGTGGGCTTGTATTTAACTTTAGGTGACGTCTTTTGGGTCTTTTCTCTTATGTCTTTTTAAGAAACCAAATCTTAAGTGTCAGTACAAAGGCTGTAAAAGCAGGCCACGTGAGTAACATTGACACTCGCTTAAGAGTACATTCTCTCCAGAGAGGGCGAGATGCTGGATGTCTCCATTGCTCTGTCCTGCCTAGTGTGGGAGATGAGACCATGTGGCAAAAGGAGTAGCTGCTTTATTCCTGGCTTAGAATGGGGCTATTAGATTATACTCCCATAGGCATTTGATAATCTGTTTAACTGAGCTCAGTCATTTGTCTTGTTTGCTGACTACTTAGCAGATGGATTTGTGATTTTGGTAATTACTATATGAACGTTAATAAGACAAGATATCTTTTATTAATTACTACTTTGTGTGGTTTGTTTTTCAAAATAGCAAAAACTAGGTGACTCACAAATATTAATGAGTCACAAGTATTAGATGTGCAGAATTAGGATTTGGAGGTTATTTGTTCTGGAATGGCTGTCCCCTCTTGAATTTTTTACTCAAGAACAAAGATCAGAGCTCCTGTATTGTACTCTGCACCCTAGAAAAGGCTAATTTGGTCTGCTCAGCCAGAAACTGCTCAATTAAGAGAATGCTCGTTTATACCTTTTCCATTTTAATTCTCTCCAAAGAGGTTTTGGTGTTTAAAGGTTAAAATACTTACGGAGAATCTAAGTTATGTCATAAGAATAATTTTCTAATAGAATTAAATGAGATTTGGACCTGATTTTTAGAGGGAAGTGGGTACTGCTGATGTATCCACTCCCCTACCCCGCACATACACACACACACAGAGCAGAGCATAATAGGGCCCAACGGTGTGCCAGAGGCTGGGAGCAGATTGGTAGAAGTTTCATCCTGCTCTGTGGCTCTCTCCCCTCCATACACAAAAGCATCAGCAAGCCATCCTGAAAAACCATTTCCTGGTAGGGACTGGAAGTCCCACAGTTTTGTAGCAAAAAAACAGCATCTCTTCTGGGGTAACTCAGTTGGAAAGTACTTCTGAACAAAACAATCAGGTGGCATGTTGTTACTGCCCTCCCTGAAGAACTCATTTAATGACTCCTAGGAGGGTACAATTTCCTTTAAAGATCCAGTGCCTACAGTGCTTTGAACTGCCTGCATGTCTTATTGTTGACAGCTTCAACAAGCATTTCTTGAGCACACACTGTGTGCCTCACACTGTCTTAGGCTTGGTGAAGGCTTTATAGTGCACAGTGAAGACAGCCCATGCCCTGAGGGATTTATAGCCCATGTCCCTGGTTATTACGGGGGCAGCCATGGTGTCAACTGGCTTTTGCACTAAACTTAAACCAGCACATAGACTCAGAGGAATAGTCTGCTCATCTCTCTGCCCAGCTACCTTTTCAGGAACTCAAGTAAATCCTAATAATTACTATAACTTTCATTTATTAAGAGCTGATTATGTGCTAAGCACTTTACATGCGTTTTCTCACTGGCTCTTCACACACACACACACACACAAAAAAAAACCTTTGGTAATTATATTTATAAGCCCATTTTATAGGTGAGCAAATTCTGATTAACATCAAAAATCACACTGTTATTAATCAGCCGTTAAGTGGTAGAGCTGTGTCAGCAGCTGCCATTATATGCAAAGTAGAGTAACTTAATTTTGAAAATTAATATTTAATTCAATGACTGTTTTTTTTTATCTTATTACAAGCCACAGAATTGGGACTACTGAGCTGTTTTCAGCTTTAGAGCTGCTCTTCTGGCATAATCCATAAATTGAACACAGGGCTTTTCACCTGACCACATAGCAAGGATCTAGAGATACTGGTTGGCTGCCACAGGGACCTCTTTACAAAGTATGTCCAGTTGGGACCAGTGAATCTTTCAGTGATGCTTTCTTGAAGAGATGTATGGAAGTGATTGGCTGCTGCACCATGGAAGTAGGCATCGGTATGGGAGAATGTGTGGCTACTGCATCATGTCTCAACTGGGTGGTCTTTTGCTCTGGCTCTGTCTTTGTTGCCTGGGCAACCTCTCTTAGAATGTGAGCAACTCACTTTCCCTTTTTTCATGTAGATCTGTGGGAAGAACTAAAAGTTAGAGCTATGGGTTGCTTGTTATCCACTACCACCTATAGCTGAGAGATCAAAGCAATACTTGGGGGAAAGCACACCATTGGGCCCAAGGTGCAGAAAGACTCAGACTCACCCAGCATCTCTCAAGGTAGCTTTGAAATCAGATGGGAGAAAGATCACCTCCTTGAATCCCAGCGGCTTTCTATACTCAATTTTTTGTGTAAGTTGAATATTCTATAGTAGTTTCCTTTATTTTTCCTGTTAGAGTTGGAGGAATTTTGAGAAGGCAATGCTATGGAGTAAGTGCGAACTTAGGTTTGGGAATCAGTTTTGGGTTCAAAGTTTAGCTTCACCATTTGCTAAGTGTATGTCTGTGGGCAAGTTACTTAACTCTTCTTAATCTGTTTCCTCATCTACAAAATGGAAGTGCTCAAATATACATCTTGCATATAATTGATTTCCATTCATTTATTCAGGGTCTACTAATGTGACAGGCAATTAGCTCAATGTGAGGGAAGCAACTGTGATAAGAAGGCTCTGCACCTGCCAGCCTTCACAAAGATTAAATCTACCAGCAGAGTTTCATATCCAACTAGTCACTATAGGTATTGAGTTACAAAAGAGGAAATGGAATGAATCATGGAAGCAAACAACAGAGAACCCTATCTAGTTTAGGTAGAATTGGAGACAGGTCTCCCTGAGAGAAAGATATTAAAAATTTGAGGAAAAGTTCAAGTTATCCAGGTGAAGGGTAGAAGAAATATGTTCGCAAGGGAGTGTATTTAAAAGCCTGTAGGCGAGAGAGCACAAAACATAGGAAGAACCAGAAGCGTTTAAGTACAGTGAGGCCAAACCATTCACGAGAAGAGCAGAGTGCATAAGATGAGGTTGATGGCATCTTAGAGGGTCTCATAAACTCTGTTAAGACATTTGGACTTTATCCTAAAGGTGATGCAGAGTCCTTAAAGGGTCTTAGTGGGAGTGACATGGGGAGGAGTTGTAAGGATGGAGTAAAACAGTGTGTACACTAGGCTTAGCATAGTGTTGGCACCTCATCCCCCGCTCAGTAAGTGGTATGTGCTGTTGGTATCGTTTGCAACTTCTTCATTACTCTTAGCATTACCAACTTCAGTTAAAAGGCCAAAATCTTGCTGTGCTCTGTGGAAAGAGACTTAGGGTGGTTTGTTATGGAGCAAACATGTTCGTTCTGAAAGGCCTGTAAAACTATTCTCAACACCATGCAAAAAGAGGTGGGAAGCCCAAAGGCAAATTTCTCTTCATGTATATTCTTCCTCCTCTTTCTCCACGCCTCTGCCTGCCACCTCCTCAGTGAGTTCTCATGCAGTGAAGTCATCCTACTTTCTGGCACTTCTGTCAATTTCATAATGGTTTCTTTGCTGGAGCCTAAATACAAAAATGCAGGTGGGCCAGATATGTTTTCAAGAGAAGGCAGGGGGGCAGGGAGGCGTTCTCATGCTCACGGTTTGAGAGAGCATCTGTGAAAAGCACAGGTAGGCTGCAAAGTGACACGGGTCCCTCCGTACTTGAGATGACTCACTTTTGTTTTGGCTGAGGGGAGATGTCAGATTACTTGGTGCTTTACTATTAAATAAATACTTTGCATCCTCAGGTAGCAAATATCATGACAGGGCTCAATAAAAGCTGAGGAAAGAAGAACTTATTTTTTTGTTCGTTAGACTATTCACTTTCCTTGTCCTCTGATCTGGCTACATGTGCGTTCATTCATTTATTCCATGTATCTTAGATGCCAATCATATGCCAGATATTGTGTTTGGTGATGGGGGTACAACAGCAACCAGGACATAGAAAGATGGAGAGAAATGACTTACTTTTTTTCTCTGTCACTCTCTACTGAGTGTATATACTTGTAATCATTTGATTAACTAGGTATATGATGAGATCATACTATACCCTTAGAAGGATAGAATGTTCTCTGAGTGATCAAAACAATAGGTAACATCGGGTTAGAATTTTCTTTTTTATTCTTCTGGGTTGGAAAGAATTTAAATAACTCAAATACCATTTTAAAAATATTAACACCTTGCCTCTTTTTGTTGTAGATCATGTAGTGTTTATAATAAATATATGAATGCCAACTATGGGCCAGATGCTGTACAAACCACTTCAAAGTGAAGAAAGTTATTGATTTCCTTTAGAGATGTTATGCTAATGCATTGTCTTCAAGGAGCTTTCAGTGGGAATCACAGCTGGCCCCAAAGTGGAAGTCATGTGTTTGACTAGTCTGGTTTTCATAAATGACTTCTCCATCATCCCTGGAAGGACAAGAGGCTTTTAGGGCAATAAGGTGTAAGTTTCCTTAAGACAGCTGCATTGCAAAAAGGCACGAGGAAAGAAAGGTGCAGGAGGTTTCCTTTGTGTTTGTTTTTGTTAATGATTTTTAAACATTAGCCAAGAGGAGGTGAGCCTAAGAATTGGGGCAGAGGGGAAGGAATTAATAGAAGTTGATTTTTGCTATAGTGGCTCAGAATATACAATAATATATGAGCCAAATGAAATCATATCTGGGCAGGGGACAAAGGGCAGTTAATCCATGAGTCATTCATTAAGGAGATGTGATGGTTAGAGCAGATTCCTTCTTAAAGTCTGCACCTAAATGTGACAGCTAAACTCAGGGTAAAGGAGAAGCAGCTTTGCAATACAGCTTTGATGTCTAGGGTGCTAAAATTTCACAGCAAGGAAACTGTTATGAAGAAGTCCTACCATTGGAGGCGGTATGTGCTGTGTGTGTGTGTGTGTGTGTGTGTGTGTGTGTGTGTGTGTGTATGTGGAGGGAGGATAACTTCTCTTGACTGATGGGGTGGGAGAGGGAAAAGGTGCATGAATGAGAGAGGTAGGTTTGCAAAGGGCTGTGGGAAGAATGTTTTCAGCTGAATGCCAGGATAAGCAATTTCGAATTTATTCTGAGCACAAGGGAAGACATTGGAGGATTTTAAGTAGAAGAACGGCATGATCTAATTCATAATAGTTAAAAATGTTTTTCTCTAGCTACTTGTAGACTACAGATTTGAAAGGACAAAAATGGAAGCAGGAGATCCAGCGAGAAGGCCATGCCTTAGACCAGAGGAGTGTCAGTGGAGATAGATAAGGACTTATTTGAGAGCTATGTAGAAAGCATATTTGCTGGATTTGCTGATAAAATAGATTTGGAGGAAAGGAAAAAGGAAAGAAAAATAACACATTAGCTTTTAGTTCCAGAATGCGTGCATTTTGACTGAGGCATCCCGATGAGAATGGTTTTTGTGGAAGCCACTGTTGATTCTAATGCAGAGAGTGGTGGGCTAGTTAGTGAGATACTTGTGAGCTAGAGGGGAACTTCAAGTCCCTGGGCGCCAAATTATACCACACAAGATGGGTCAACACCTAGTAGGGCATTTTGGTGCTCCCATTTGGGCTACCAAATCTGCTTTTTGCATCATCATGTAGCCAAAGAAGATGGCTTTGCTCATAAAACCCAGTCCTATAATATCTATTCACTAGCACGTGACCTGTATCCTTTCCCAGTGTCCCCATCCACGGATGTTTCATGCTAAATTTAGGGCCAACCTGGCCAACAACATATTTTTGCAACAAAAGTAGTTTCATTACTTCCTTTGGATACCTCATTAGTTCCCACATTTGAAGTACTTTGTTTAGTGGGTTGTGCCATGAGATCAAATTTGGAGATGGTTGTGAACACACCCTGAAGTTGGAGGTCACCAGAGATGAGAGATGGTGCCCAGGAAAACATACAGACCATTAGCTTTTGGTTATGACCTTTATATAGATTGTAATGAGGTACCAGTGGGACAGTTGCGTAAACTGCCACCCACCTAACTACTGTTTCCAACAGCCCCCATGGATGGTCTCTGAACTCAACTTACACAAGCTTGACAAATGGAAACCATGAGGCCTTTTTTGCATTTCATCTTGCTTTCTTGCTCATGATAGAAGGCCTCTTTAGGGGAAAGAGAAAATATACTGCAAGAAATCTTTAAAAGTATTGTAACATTCAAAATGTCAATATTGATTTGAAATGATTGCATCATTTTCTGAAATAATGATTTGTGTGAGGAATGTCATGAATTATAATTAATTTACATATGTATTAAAGTCCACTTTTGAAGAAACCCTCTTTTCTCTTCCAAACATTAGAAATTAAATATTTATACTTGTTGTGATTTCATATATACATAGTTAATATTGCCTCTCAAAGCCACCTGCTCTCCACTGTATGTCATTTTCTCTGCTGATTCTTTATAATCCATAGATTTGGAGTTGGGTTAGCCCCAACTAAAAATCCTACTGAAGACCACACAAGTGGCGAGTAAAAAGCATGAGCTAGTTCCATTTCAGCAGAATACAGGAGGTAATTTGGACTTAAATAGTCCCATTGCTTTAAAGGATCTCTCCTTACCGTTTAATTCATTAAAGGATTTAAGAGTTTAGCTTTTAGTCCTTGAAGTTGAATTCTTGAGCAGTAACCAAAATATATTTATTATATTTGTTTGAGATTATGGTCAAGTTTCTCAAATTCTCCATGTCTCAATTCAGTTTCATCTTTTCAAAATAGAGATAATCATATAAGTCAAGAACCATGTCTTATAGGGTCTTTATAGGTAATGGTAACTAGGAGATTGGGAAATGAGGGAGTTGTTTAATGTGACAGATATAGAAAAATGATCAAAAATCAGGAAATAAAAAAAGGAGGCCTAGTATGCAAAGAGAATTTTTGTCTTCCTGGAAATACACATTAGCCTCTATTTCTTTCCATTCTTACTAAGCAGAGAACTTCCTTGAATTTTTCTGCCTTGGGTGTAGGGGTAGTTTGAAAGTTTGGTATAAAATGACCAGTCACAGTATTATGGGAGACAATAATAAGCCTCAGGGATCCTTCCTACCTTTCTCAAACACAGGGCCTCCTCCTCCTGGCCAGTCACATGTGAAGAACGCCTTTTCCAAAATTCCCATTCTTTCCCTCTGCCTTCTCCCATCAGCCTAGTAATGATAACAACAAGTATTTGTTTAGCCTGGTTTTTGTGTTAAGTACTTGGCTCTCTTTGAGCTTCTGAGCTCACAGCAAATAGACCCTCCCAGCCAACTATAAACTCAGTCTTTTTTTTTTAAGATTTTATTTATTTGAGACAGAGAGTGAGAGAGAGAGAGAGGGAGCACATGAGAGGGGGGAGGGTCAGAGGGAGAAGCAGACTCCCTGCTGAGCAGGGAGCCCAATGCGGGACTCGATCCTAGGACTCCAGGATCATGACCTGAGCCGAAGGCAGTCGCTTAACCAACTGAGCCACCCAGGCACCCTATAAACTCAGTCTTGCTTCCAAAATATGTTACCCTTATGACCAGACAGTCTCCACACGACAACTACATTCAAGAATGGCTGAAATGAAGCATTAGACAGGGATCCACCTACTGGGTTGAGCACATGGTATTTTCAACAACATTTCCTGCATGTTGGGTGAAAGTCCTTAAGACAGATAGGATTTTCACATACCAGTTTATAATCTCCCAAAGAACATGGGACTCATCTATCCTTTCTCCTATGATATTTCCATACCAAGGTTAATACTTAACACATAGCAGGGACTTACTAAGTGTTGGGTATGAGTGAGTAAGTGAATGAATGAATGAATGAACAAGTGAATGTTGAAGTAACAGAGAAGATTGTGCACTAGGTCCCCTCTTTGCAAATGTGCAGTATGCCTCATCATCCTTCCTCTACTCTTGCTCTCAATCATTGAGAATATTGGTTTCCTCCACTCTACTCTTCATTGTATAACTCCTATTCATTCTTCAGTGTTAGCTCAGAGTCACTTCATTCAGGAGGTGACCCCTAGTTCCTCAAAGGAGAAGACCATTCTCCTTAGGGTATCTTATACCTCTCATAGGAAACTGACTTATATCAGTTACTTAAACACACTTACTTAAATCAGAGTTTCAGTGCAGTGGTTTGCCCTCTCCGTGCTATGCTGAAACAACCCTCAGTGCAGAGAATGTGCCTGTATGCACTGTGTATAACCTGCCAAATTTAGTGTGCTTCCTGTTCTAGATGCTCAGCAAACACTTGTGAACTAATAAATATGCAAAGAAGGTGACTGCATATGGAAGAAAATAGGAACTAAGTGTGGCCATGTAGGAGGAAGAATCTTTTGGACTCACTATGAGGAAAACAAGCAATAAGAACCTGTGATACTGTGACTTACAATAGAAAATAGATATATTTGGTCTTCATCCCTGTTTCTGGCACAGAGCTCCCGAAAACCTTGGAGTTGCCTAAGCAATGAGAGCCATAAATGTGTCTTTTGTTACATAAAGAGGTGACTTTTGGAGAATATCTGAGGCTGAGGGCTGGTTGCCAGTTTAGCCAAGCATGTGCCTAGATGGTTAGAACCTCTGGTGGCACTCCAGCCTCCAGGGAGGGGAGAGCAACTCAAGGTTGATTTCAATCACCAGTGGCCAATGATTTAATCAATGTTGTTTATGTAATGAAGCTTCCATAAAACCTCCAAAAAACAGGGTTTGGGGAGCTTCCTGGTTGGTGAACACATGGAGATTTGGGGAGAGTGGTACCCTCAGAGAGGGCACGTGAGCTCTGAGCCCTTTTCTCATGCCTTGCCTTGTGCATCTCTTCCATCTGGCTGTTCCTAACTTATATCCTTTCATAATAAACCAGTAATGTACTAAGGAAAATGTTTTTCAGAGCTCTGTGAGCCGCCCTAGCAAATTAATCAAATGCAAGGAGGGAACCTCCAATCTGTAGGATAGATAGTATCAGAATTGAGTTGAATCGTAGCACAACCAGCTGGTGTCCCAGCATTACGTCATATGGAGAAACCACTCCTCCACATTGGAACTGGTCCCAGAACCTTTTAGAACTGTTAATACAAAAGGCACTAGTCTTCCACGTGAGGCCTTGTATGCCCTGTACCTCACTGAGGTTGCCCTAACAAGGATGGAGCAGTGGCAATATTATTTTTATACCAATCACTAAACAATTATTTATGGTACACCCATTGATTACAAGTTACTGTGCTGAGGATAAATTGCCAATCAAAGCAGAAGGCATTCCTGCCCTCTTGGAGTTTAACATCTAGTGGGAGAGAGAGCTGGTAATCAGATAAACAAATAAAAGTGTAAGTACCAACTGTGATCTATTTTAAAAACCAAGAAAATATCTGACAGATCTGAATTAAGCCCTAAGGAAATGATGGAGTATAATATGAAGGAAGTATAGTAATGAAGGTTAATTATGTGAAAAAGGATGCTAAAGCATTTTTAGACTAGGAATAGCCTATGCAAAGGCCCTATGGCAGACAGAGGGAGATGGAGCATGGTGCGTTCAAGAACCCAAAAGAAGACCAGTGCAATTGATGTGCAGAGATTTTCAGGAAGAATATTAGAAGATAAAGCTGGAGAGGTATGCAGGGACCAGACCATTCTAGGTTTCGGGGACATGTTAATGATTTTCTACTTTATTCTAAAAAGAGCCTAAGAAACTACTGAAAGGCTAGGAGTAACACAATCAAATTGCATATTACAATATAATTATTTTAGTATGCTTGGGCTATTTTAGTATGGTTGGGCTACCATAATTGAATGCCATAGATTAGGTGGCTTAAATCATAGAAATTTATTTGTCACTGTTCTGGAAGCTGAAAGTCCCCAAGATAAGGGTGCTGGAATGATCAGGTTTTGGTGAGAGCCCTCTTCCTGGCTTGCACAGAGCTTTCTTGCTGTGTCCTCAGATTCTTATAATGATGCTAACCCCATCATGGGTACTCCACTCGCATGACCTCATCTAATCCCAATCACCTCTCAGAGGCCCTACCTCCAAATACCGTCACATTGGGTGTTAGGGCTTAAACATATGAATGCGGGTAGGGGACAATTGAGTCCATAACAGTAATATACTATTAATAGCAACGTATGTGCCAGGCAATATGTTTAGGGTGTGAATTATTTCATTTCATCCTCACTAGACCGCTATGAGGAAGGTTTCTAGTGTCAGCACATTTTATCAGATAAAGCAAGGGATGCTCTGAGATCAGAGCCAGGACTGGAGTGAAGCAAACTGCAAGCCTATGGCACAAAAGTTAAGGAAGGAGGTACTCACTCACAGGCCATGCCACTACCCTGAGAGTGAACACCTTATATTTTGTGCGCTAGGCCCCTCACTTGTCTCAAATCCAGGTCAAATAAATTATCCTGGGTTACTTAGAAGTTCATAAATAATCAAAGCATGTTTCAAACCCAGGGCTGGAGAGCTCTTTAAGAGGTTTTCTGTCTCTAAAATTTTCAGAATTTCCAAATGAACACTCTGCTGCCCACCTTATTGTTGGCCTCCCATAAAAATGAAATTATTTGCAATGAAAGATTAAATTTCATATTAGGCTTCAAAGTGTAAATCGCTCAACTCAGCTCAAATGGATTCAGAAAATGAAAACTGATAAAATATAGTATTCACTCCATGGAATGGACTATCTTAACATTATTCAGGAGATGAGAAAGAATGAGTCAAATATTTAAAAAGTAAACAGGTTTTCTCGTTAATTCTAAGCCAACAAAATGCAAATTAAATCTTCTAGCTGCAATTAGATAAATGGATGTCAATCAGATATGAAACTGCTAAAGAAATTAGCCTTGGGGTAGTCCTTAATCTGTTTGGGCTTTTTTTGTGGGGTGGTATAAATGTAATCTGTTATCAGCACAGGTATGATTGAATTATTAATAATATTGTGCAAGGCCACCTAGAAACCAGAGCTTGGGGACTCTTAAATCTATTCTAATTGAAACAGAGAATCAGTGGACTGGAAAAGACCCTGACTCTTCTCGAGATATGTCACAGTATGTGACACAGAGGACACGTGGGGTTTGCAATGCAGTGGCAGCTGCAAGCTGACCTTTTGGCAAATTTAATCTGCAAATGGGTTCCTGTTTAAGATAGTTAATGCCTTCTATTATTCAGGAGGCTTCCTTCTATATTTTGGAAAGGCAAGTTAAAAATATTTCATGCAAGGGTATTATGCAGATTGTCTGTCTAACAGGAAGATTATGGATGCAAATAAATCAGGTTTCTAAATGAAAGATTTTACTGACCTCTTAAGAGGATAGTAATACATGCATAATTGTGAGGAAAATGCTCCCAGACCATCAGGATAAGAAAAGGGTCACATTGTCATTCCTTGAAGCATATTGAGGTTAGAATAAAAATCCAGGAACACCCAAGAAGCTAATGAACTGAACTCCAGAACTACTTGACTTAATGCTAAGTTACTCCCTTTTTCCTCCAGTTTTGATAGGGGTAGGATATCATACTCTAGGAGGATGAATGAGGTCCTCATGGGACCCCAAGTAAGTCACTTAATCTCTCAGTGTAAATTTCAATTGTGGGAATAGTTGCTGGTTAGAAACAGCTGGGGTCACTGACCCTGCTTCTTTCCGTGACCTCCCCCTGCCCTCTCTCACCCCTAAGGGAACTCCTCTCCCACTATTGCTTCTCCATGGACCATCTGCCTTTTCTTGGGTGACTGTCTCCAGGAGCTCTACTGAAGGATCTTAAAGTAAACCTAAAAGGTTAAGAGCACGAGTTTTATGTTGAGGGGAGCATGGAATTAAATCCCAAGCCTGGTACCGACTAGTATTTGCCCTCAGGCAAATTCCTCCATACTCAGGTTATCAGCTTCTCCTACAATGTGGAAACAATAATATGAACCTTGAAGGACAGAGATCTCTAAACTTGCTTATTTCCCAGAGCTCTTATTGTCTCAGTAATTGTTTCACAGAACCCCTAGGCAAAAGAGGTATCTAACAGTATCTTTATTAAGTAGCTCCAAACAACTTAATACATACTTTCATCCAAATAATTCAGTAGAATTTTGAAAAAAAATAGATAAAATTTAAGAGAAAAAAACTTAATTTAATCTTTATGTAATCACAAGTACCTGTTCAGCACTGAACAATTTCCTCAAACTTGGAACCAGATTTGCACTTCCATATTAATTTTTGAACCATAATTAATTGGAAGGAACAATCACTGAAAACTAAGCTTTGCAAAAATGTGACATAAAGCACAATCTAATGTTGAAACTGTGATCTACCTCATGCAAACGGTTTGCGTGGCATCTGACAGGTGTGTTTTCTTCAAAAATGTAAAATGTGCCAGAGCACCCCTGTGAGTTTGCTGTGGTGTCCAAGGTAGGTCATGTCACTTTGGGTACCATGGTTTTGGGGATCATATATTTTGATTTTAGGGGATAAAATATTGGAATGTATATAAAGAACTTGACTTCTGGGCATGTTCATGGCTTGAAATATATAGTTATATATATAACTATGTAATATTTATAAACTATAAAATATATAGTTGCAATAACCCACCAACTCACTGATGCAAAAATGCATCTTTGTTTATTGATTTTAACTTCCACTTCTGCTGATGTCAGAAGATTTGTCTTGCCACTTCATGGTAATCCAATGACTTTCATATTTAAACTGGGAATTTAAGATCTAAACAATCAACTTCACACATACCTGACCCTTCTGTATCTTCCCCTTTCCCTATCACAATGGCATCCCTGTTCCATCCTCTGTCTTCACGGGAATCAGCTAAGGAGTATTTACTTTTTCTGGCATCACATATGGGCCTCTATCCCTGTGGTGCTGCCTTCCAGATATAACTCATCTTGTCCCTACTCCAGATGGCACTTATCTTATCCCCACAAGGCATAAAGCAGCAAGTCGTTCCCAGGTGTTACTCATTTTATCCTCTACTCCAGGTGTAAACTCATTTTGTACCACCCCACAAGAGTAATTTATTCCTCCCCTCTCCAGAAGTAACTCATCTTGACTGGTCTTCATGATGGTGTTCTTTGATGTATATTGTCTTTTTATTTTAATCTGTTGTACGAGGTATAATTGACATATTATAAAATTTGCTAATTTGAATGTACAGTTCAATAAGTTTGGATGAGGGCATACAGTCTTGTAACCATTCCCATAATCATTATATCAAATAGTGCTGTCCAACAGAAATATAATGTAAACCATTAATTTAATTTAAAATTTTCCGGTGGCCACCTTATTTAAAAAAGTAGAAAAAAACAGGCAAATTAATTTTAATAATAAACATATTTAACTTAATATATCCAACTATTATTGTTTTGACATGTAATCAATATAAAAATATATCAACAACGTATTTTACATCTTGTTTCACATTAATCCTTTGAAATTCATTGTGTATTTTACCCTTACAGGATATCACAATTCATACACAAAATTTTCATCAAAAATGCATGATTTGTATTTAGATTTTATAAAATTCACAGTCCAAAAAATGGATTTTAAAAGGCCCAATTTGCTCCAAACATACTTAAAAGTTTTCCATTATAACTGTTAATTTCATTTATATTTAATTTAAATTATATATAATGACAAATCCAGTCCCTTGGTCATATGAACCATACGTCAGGCACTCAATTGTCATATGTGGCTAGGGGCTACCATATTGGACAGCACAGAAAATATTTCCATTACCCCAAAAAGTTATGTTCTGCTCTTTTGAAATCAACCCCCTCTTCCCACCATCTGGTGCTAGGAACCAATGATCTGCCATTTGTCACTATAGTTTATCTTTTATAGAATATCATATTCATGGAATCATACAGAATATAGCCTTTTGTTTTGCGATTCTTTCAGTCACCACAAGATTTTGAGATGTGTCTAGGTTATGTTCATCAGTGGTTAGTTCCCTTTAGTTGTTGACTAGTAAGTACAATATTGTATAGAAGTACTGCAGCATTCACCAGTTGGTAGACATTTGGGTTGTTCCAATTTTTTGTCTATTATGAATAAAGCTGTTGGGAATATTCAAATACAAATATTTGTGTGGACATATGTTTTTATTTCCCCTGAATAAATATCTGTGAGTGGACTGAATGGTGTGTGTTTATAGAAAATTGCCAAATATTTTCCAAAGCGTGATTTTGCATCCCACCATTCTCATTCGAGCTTGTCAATTGCTCCACATCCTCACCAACACTTGATACAGTTAGCCTTAGCAATTCTCATAGGTATGCAGTGCTTCTCATTATGGCTTCAATAGTGTTGAATATATTTTCCTGTGCTCATTTGCCATTTGTACATTTTCTTTGTAAGTACCTTCAACTATTTTGCCCCCATTTTATCAGGTTGTCTTTTTATCATTGAGTTGTAAGTTTTTTTTTAAATAAGCTGGATAGAAGTTCTTTATCAAATATGTTTAATTTATATTTTCCCCCAGTCCTGGCTTCGGTGTGACTTTTTTCTGTTTCCTGATACTGATGTTATTTTCTGTTACTGGTGAATGTGGTCATGCAGTATCTCCAGTCCAATGTTCACATACTCATTTGACTCTTAGCAACTTTGGGTCTACCAGCATGTTCTTAACTGTTTTTGCTTTTCTCTCAGGGAGCTAGCTATAGGAACTTCTAGCATTCTCTTTCACCCAATGCTGGGATTACAGGACTCCAAGCAGATGTACTCAGCAGTCTATGTGAACAATTGCCACAACCATCACTCAGGCCCTACAGTTGTTAGACATGAGGTTTCTCTGTCTCCAGAAAGTTTACAACCTCAGGGCTATACTTTAGAACTTGAGGCACCAGTCCCCACTGCTGTCTGTGAGATTTCTCATAATCTATCTGTGATTTCTTTCACTCATCTGCCTTGCTCAGGACTGAATTTAAGGAGCCTTATCAGAAATTCAGGGGACATCCAATCTATAGACTTGCCCATCTGATCTTCATACTTCCTGCCACTTGGTCAGACTCTGGTTTCCTTTCATAATAATGCTCTTATGCAATCAGCTTGCATTCTTCCCTTTTTTTCCTTCCTCATAGAATAAATGCCAAGCTTTCAATCTGCCAGGCATTGGTACTCAGTATTTAAAGCCAAGCTTTTGATCTTCAAAAGTCCTTTTTATTCCCCGCCCAGGCAGCAGACTCTAAGATTAATATCCCTGCTATAAGTTCCAAAAGTATAGTTAGAAACTAATAAACAAAGAATATAACACTTGGGTCTTTTGGGGTCTGCCTTCTTTGATCCTGGGTTGAGCGCACAGAGAGGGCTACGTCTACTGCCCGAATATGTGTCCAAGGGAAAGTGAGAGTCACCCCCTAATTCTACAAAATATTATCCTACTGCTGTTGGCTCTCAGTAGGTGAAAAATTCTCTAAGAGGACAATCCCTGAGAAGATGAGATCACTAATGACTCAGAAGCTGAAAAGCGAGAGCACATTTGGAAAATGAAAATAAAAATGATTGTTATGTTGATGATGATAATGGCAGAATCTCCCCATTGTTGCATGTTTACTTGTGCCAATTCTGACTCAAGTATTTTGGTTCTATTAGCCTATAAGGTTGATAATTATTATTTCCATTTTGCTATTGAAACTCAGGATTCTGATGTAACTAACTTTCCTGAGGTCAAAAAGTTTTCAGTACCAGCGGCGGAGCAAGATGGCGGAGGAGTAGGAGACCTAGATTCCGTCTGGTCTCAGGAATTCAGCTGAATAGGGATCAAACCATTCTGAACACCTACGAACTCAACAGGAGATCAAAGAGGAGAGTAGCAACAACTCTCTGAACAGAGAAGCGACCACTTACTGGAAGGTAGGACGTGTGGAGAAGTGAATCCGAGGCGATATTCGGGAGGGTAGACGGCGGGGGAGGGGCCTCCGCTGGCCGCTCCTGGCAAGTGCTAGAGCCGCGGAGCACAAAATCGGAACTTTTAGAAGTCGGCTCCGCTGAGGGATGTCGCTCCAGTGGCTAAGCGGGGGTGGAACCCTCGCGGGAGAGTGGGGTCTCAGGACCCTTGGGGTCACAGAAAGACCGGGGGAGCCTGAGTGCGCAGGAGCTCCCAGGTATCAGAGCAGGGAAGCCGGCTGCAGAGACGGAGCTGAGGCGCGGGCTCTCAGCTTGGGGTTGCCATAAACTGTGATCCGCGGCCCAGTCGGGCCACTGCTCCTGCAGCAGGGACCCAACAAGCGGCAGATCCGGGGAGACTCCCCTTCCTTCCCGGGGAGGAGTGGCGCGGGAGTGCACCGCAGGGATCTGCTGGGTCTGGAGACTCCACACGGGATCGGGTGCCAGAGACAGAAATGCTCGGTCACAGGCCGGGCGAGCACGGAGAGTGGCCGGAGACCGGGGACACGGGAGTGACTGCTTTACTCTGGGGACGCACTGAGGAGCGGGGCCCCGAGTTCTCAGCTCCTCCGGGTGGAGATTGGGAGGCCACCATTTCTGCCCTGGTCCTCCAAAGCTGTACCGAGAGCTTGCAGGGAACAAAAGCTCCTGAGAGCAAACCGGAGCAGCTTCCTTAGCCCGGACCGACAAGGGCGGGGCAATTCCGCCTCCGGCAAAGACATTTGGAAACCACAGCAACAGGCCCCTCCCCCAGAAGATCAACACAAACAGCCAGCAAGCCAAGACCAAGTTGATCGATCAAGGAGAATAGGAGAACTCCAGCGCTAGGGGAATACTGCACATAGATTCATGGCTTTTTTTTTTTTTTAACATGATTCATTATTTCATCAAAGTTAATTTTTGTTGACTGTTTTTTTTTTATTTTTCTTTTTCCCTTTTTCAACCAACATCTTATAAATCCCTTTTAAAAAAAAAACAAAACACTTTTTATTTTTCATTTTTAGAGTCATATTTTATCCCTTCATAGTAGTTACCCTTATTTTTCGCATATATATATATAAGTTGTTCTCTCTTTAAAATTTTGAGGTACAGTTTCTTCTAACAGATCAAAATATACCCTAAATCACTAGTGTATGGCTTTGTTCTAGTCTCCTGACTAATCACATTCTCTCCCTTTTTCCTTTTTTTTCTTTCTTAAATCTTCTTTCTTTTTTCAAACAACTTATCTTACCAAGTCCTTTTATAAAATCTTTTATAATTTTCATCTTTACAGTCATCTTCCATCCCTTCATTGTATCAACCCTTATTTTCTACATATATGTCTTTCTTCCTTTAAAATTTTAGGAGGCACTTTTTTCTAACAGACCAAAATACGCCCAAAATCTAGTGTGTGGCACTGATCTATGCACTAGCCTGATCATATTTGATCATATTCTGCCTTTTTGTATTGTTTTGTTTTTGTTTTTATCTTTTTTTTTTCTTTTTCTCTTTCTTTTTTCTTTCTTTCCCTTTCTTTTCCCCTGGTTTCAGGTCTTTTCTGATTTGTATACAGTATATTTGCTGGGGACGTTGTAAACCTGTTAGCATTTTGTTCTCTCATTCATCTATTCTCCTCTGGACAAAATGACAAGACGAAAGAAATCACCTCAGCAAAAAGAACAAGAGGTAGTACCGTCAGCCAGGGACCTACTCAATACGGACATTAGTACGATGTCGGACCTAGAGTTCAGAATCATGACTTTAAAGATACTAGCTGGGCTTGAAAAAAGCGTGGAAGTTATTAGAGAAACCCTTTCTGGAGAAATAAAAGAACTAAAATCTAACCAAATCGAAACCAAAAAGGCTATTGATGAGGTGCAATCAAAAATGGGGGCACTAAATGCTAGGATAAATGAGGCAGAAGAGAGAATCAGCGATCTAGAAGACCAAATGATGGAAAATAAAGAGGCTGAGAAAAAGAGAGAGAAACAACTACAGGATCACGAGGGCAGAATTCGAGAGATAAGTGATATGATAAGACGAAACAACATTAGAATAATTGGGATCCCAGAAGAAGAAGAGAGAGAGAGGGGGGCAGAAGGTATATTGGAGCAAATTATAGCAGAGAACTTCCCTAATGTGAGGAAGGAAACAGGCATTAAAATCCAGGAGGCACAGAGAACCCTTCTCAAAATCAATAATAATAGGTCAACACCCCGACATCTAATAGTAAAACTTATGAGTCTCAGAGACAAAGAGAAAATCCTGAAAGCAGCTCGGGAGAAGAGATATGTAACCTACAATGGTAGAAACATTAGATTGGCAACAGACCTATCCACAGAGACCTGGCAGGCCAGAAAGGACTGGCAAGATATCTTCAGAGCACTAAACGAGAAAAATATGCAGCCAAGAATACTATATCCAGCTAGGCTATCATTGAAAATAGAAGGAGAGATAAAAAGCTTCCAGAACAAACAAAAACTAAAGGAATTTGCAAACACGAAACCAGCCCTCCAAGAAATATTGAGAGGGGTCCTCTAAGCAAAGAGAGAACCTAAAAGCAGCAAAGAGCAGAAACGAACACAGACAACAGACAGTTAACAGTCACCTTACAGGTAATACAATGGCACTAAATTCATACCTTTCAATAGTTACCCTGAATGTAAATGGACTAAATGCCCCAATCAAAAGACACAGGCTATCAGATTGGATTAAAAAACAAGACCCATCAATATGCTGTCTGCAAGAGACTCATTTTAGACCCAAAGACACCCCCAGATTGAAAGTGAGGGGGTGGAAAACCATTACCATGCTAATGGACACCAAAAGAAAGCTGGGGTGGCAATCCTCATATCAGACAAACTAGATTTTAAAACAAAGACTGTAATAAGAGATGAGGAAGGACACTCTATCCTACTTAAAGGGTCTATCCAACAAGAAGATCTAACAATTGTAAATATCTATGCCCCGAACATGGGAGCAGCCAATTATATAAGGCAATTAATAACAAAAGCGAAGAAACACATTGACAACAATACAATAATAGTGGGGGACTTTAACACCCCCCTGACTGAAATGGACAGATCATCTAAGCAAAAGATCAACAAGGAAATAAAGACTTTAAATGACACACTGGACCAAATGGACTTCACAGACATATTCAGAACATTCCATCCCAAAGCAAAGGAATACACATTCTTCTCTAGTGCCCATGGAACATTCTCCAGAATTGATCACATCCTAGGTCACAAATCAGGTCTCAATCGGTACCAAAAGATTGGGATCATTCCCTGCATATTTTCAGACCACAATGCTTTGAAACTAGAACTCAACCACAAGAGGAAAGTCGGAAAGAACTCAAATACATGGAGGCTAAAGAGCATCCTACTAAAGAATGAATGGGTCAACCAAGAAATTAAAGAAGAATTAAAAAAATTCATGGAAACCAATGAAAATGAAAACACAACTGTCCAAAATCTTTGGGATACAGCAAAGGCAGTCCTGAGAGGAAAGTATATAGCAATACAAGCCTTTCTCAAGAAACAAGAAAGGTCTCAAATACACAACCTAACCCTACACCTAAAGGAGCTGGAGAAAGAACAGCAAATAAAGCCTAAACCCAGCAGGAGAAGAGAAATCATAAAGATCAGAGCAGAAATCAATGAACTAGAAACCAAAAGAACAGTAGAACAGATCAACGAAACTAGGAGCTGGTTCTTTGAAAGAATTAACAAGATTGATAAACCCCTGGCCAGACTGATCAAAAAGAAAAGAGAAATGACCCAAATCAACAAAATCATGAATGAAAGAGGAGAGATCACAACCAACACCAAAGAAATACAAACAATTATAAGAACATATTATGAGCAACTCTATGCCAGCAAATTAGATAACCTGGAAGAAATGGGTGCATTCCTAGAGATGTATCAACTACCAAAATTGAGCCAGGAAGAAATAGAAAACCTGAACAGACCTATAACCACTAAGGAAACTGAAACAGTCATCAAAAATCTCCCAAGAAACAAAAGCCCAGGGCCAGATGGCTTCCCAGGGGAATTCTATCAGACATTTCAAGAAGAATTAATACCTATTCTCCTGAAACTGTTCCAAAAAATAGAAATGGAAGGGAAACTTCCAAACTCATTTTATGAGGCCAGCATTACCTTGATCCCAAAACCAGACAAAGACCCCATCAAAAAAGAGAATTACAGACCAATATCCTTGATGAACATGGATGCAAAAACTCTCACCAAAATACTAGCCAATGGGATCCAACAGTACATTAAAAGGATTATTCACCACGACCAAGTGGGATTTATCCCTGGGCTGCAAGGCTGGTTCAACATCCGCAAATCAATCAACGTGATACAATACATTAACAAAAGAAAGAACAAGAATCATATGATCCTCTCAATAGATGCAGAAAAAGCATTTGACAAAGTACAGCATCCTTTCTTGATCAAAACTCTTCAGAGTATAGGGATAGAGGGTACATACCTCAATATCATAAAAGCCATCTATGAAAAACCTACAGCGAATATCATTCTCAATGGGGAAAGGCTGAGAGCTTTTCCCCTAAGGTCAGGAACGCAGCAGGGATGTCCACTCTCACCACTGCTATTCAACATAGTATTAGAAGTCCTAGCCACAGCAATCAGACAACAAAAAGAAATCAAAGGCATCCAAATCGGCAAAGAGGAAGTCAAACTCTCACTCTTTGCAGATGATATGATACTGTATGTGGAAAACCCAAAAGACTCCACCCCAAAACTGCTAGAACTCATACAGGAATTCAGTAAAGTAGCAGGATATAAAATCAATGCACAGAAATCAGTGGCATTCCTATACACCAACAACAAGACAGAAGAGAGACAAATCAAGGAGTCGATCCCATTTACAATTGCACCCAAAACCATTAGATACCTAGGAATAAATCTAACCAAAGAGGCAAAGGATCTGTACTCAGAAAACTATAAAATACTCATGAAAGAAATTGAAGAAGACACAAAGAAATGGAAAAACGTTCCATGCTCATGGATTGGAAGAATCAACATTGTGAAGATGTCAATGCTACCTAGAGCAATCTACACATTCAATGCAATCCCCATCAAAATACCATCCACTTTTTTCAAAGAAATGGAACAAATAATCCTAAAATTTGTATGGAACCAGAAGAGACCCAGAATAGCCAGAGGAATACTGAAAAAGAAAAGCAAAGCTGGCGGCATCACAATTCCGGACTTCCAGCTCTATTACAAAGCTGTCATCATCAAGACAGTATGGTACTGGCACAAAAACAGACACATCGATCAATGGAACAGAATCGAGAGCCCAGAAATGGACCCTCAACTCTATGGTCAACTTATCTTTGACAAAGCAGGAAAGAATGTCCAATGGAAAAGAGACAGTCTCTTCAACAAATGGTGTTGGGAGAATTGGACAGCCACATGCAGAAGAATGAAACTGGACCATTTCCTTACACCACACACAAAAATAGACTCCAAATGGTTGAAAGACCTAAACGTGAGACAGGAGTCCATCAAAATCCTAAAGGAGAACACAGGTAGCAACCTTTTCGACCTTAGCCGCAGCAACTTCTTCCTAGAAACATCGCCAAAGGCACAGGAAGCCAGGGCAAAGATGAACTATTGGGATTTCATCAAGATAAAAAGCTTTTGCACAGCAAAAGAAACAGTCCACAAAACCAAAAGACAACCGACAGAATGGGAGAAAATATTTGCAAATGACATATCAGATAAAGGGCTAGTATCCAAAATCTATAAAGAACTTATCAAACTCAACACCCAAAGAACAAATAATCCAATCAAGAAATGGGCAGAAGACATGAACAGACATTTCTCCAAAGAAGACATGCAAATGGCCAACAGACACATGAAAAAGTGCTCAACATCGCTCGGAATCAGGGAAATCCAAATCAAAACCTCAATGAGATACCACCTCACACCAGTCAGAATGGCTAAAATTAACAAGTCAGGGAATGACAGATGTTGGCGGGGATGTGGAGAAAGGGGAACCCTCCTACACTGTTGGTGGGAATGCAAGCTGGTGCAACCCCTCTGGAAAACAGTATGGAGGTTCCTCAAACAGTTGAAATTAGAGCTACCGTTCGATCCAGCAATTGCACTACTGGGTATTTACCACAAAGATACAAATGTAGGGACCCGAAGGGGTACGTGTACCCCAATGTTTATAGCAGCAATGTCCACCATAGCCAAACTGTGGAAAGAGCCAAGATGCCCATCGACAGATGAATGGATAAAGAAGAAGTGGTATATATACACAATGGAATATTATGCAGCCATCAAAAGGAATGAGATCTTGCCATTTGCAACGACGTGGATGGAACTGGAGGGTGTTATGCTGAGTGAAATAAGTCAATCAGAGAAAGACATGTATCACATGACCTCACTGATATGAGGAATTCTTAATCTCAGGAAAGAAACTGAGTGTTACTGGAGTGGTTGGGGGTGGGAGGGATGGGGTGGCTGGGTGATAGACATTGGGGAGGGTATGTGCTACGGTGAGCGCTGTGAATTGTGCAAGACTGTTGAATCACAGTTCTGTACTTCTGAAACAAATAACGCAACATATTTTAAGAAAAAAGAAAAAGAAGAAGATAACAGGAGAGGAAGAAAAGGGGAGTATGTCAGAGGGGGAGAGGAACCATGAGAGATGATGGACTCTGAAAAACAAACTGAGGGTTCTAGAGGGGAGGGGGGTAGGGGGATGGGTTAGCCTGGTGATGGGTATTGAGGAGGGCACGTTCTGCATGGAGCACTGGGTGTTATGAACAAACAATGAATCATGGAACACTGCACCAAAAACTAATGATGTAATATATGGTGATTAACATAACAATAAAAAAATTTAAAAAAAAAGTTTTCAGTACCTCCAGGCCAATCTTATTTTAAAGCATATATTCCTAACCATTAGATCTGTGGTTCTTAAGCTATTTGAGGACCCCTTTGCAACCTTGAAAGTTATTGAGGACCCCAGAGAGCTTTAATTTATGTGGTAATTATCTTCTTATGTTTACTTTATTAGAAATTAAAAAACAGATTTTAGAAATATTCATTTTTTAAAAAGCAATAATAAATCAATTGCACATTAATATCCACAACATATTTTTATGAAAAATTAACTGTATTTTTCAAAACAAAATATTAGTAAGAAGAATAGCATTGCTTTATATTTTTTGTAAATCTCTTTAATGTCTGGCTTCATAGAAAGCAGCTGGGTTCTCATATATGCTTCTCTATTCGGTTTGTTGTGATATCACACATCACATAGCCTCCAGAAAACTCCACCGTATACTCATGAGAATATGAGAGTAAAAATGGGAATAACTTCTAAGTATTATGAAGACAGTTTTGATCTGTGGACCCCTAAAGGGGTTTCAGGGAGCCCTTAGGGTGCTTGGACTACAACTTGAGAATTGCTGCATTCAGATAATTACAAATATATTGATTCCAGTGTAGCAAAAATCTATTATGTGTAGAGAAGAAGTGGATTATGTATAGGGAAGTATAGATTAGGACCAGACCATGAGAGGGTGATAACCAAATTAAGAGTTGCGATGTCATTCTGAAAGCATTGAGATACCATGGATGTCCTTCAGCTTCATTGGAGCTTTGTGTGGGGGAAATCAGTCTGTCAATAAAATGGGTAGAATGGATTGGAAAGAGTATTGGCAACCAGTAAGAACACTATAAAGAGGCAGTGGCTCTAGACCTCTTAGGATTTTGTGAAAAATAAATGTGTTAATTTATGTAAAATGCAAAGAACAAAGCCTGCTCCATAGTAAGCACTGTTGGAAGTACTTGTAATTGTTGTTGTTGCGGCAATAGTGCTATTGCTATTATTATTAATATCAAATGACCAGTGATCAAAGCCAGAACTAGGCAGAATTGGACATTTTGCAGTAGGATGTAGTTTGTTAATAGGATGTAGTTGCTGATTGAATGTGGCGGTGAGGAAATTGAAAATATAAAGGCAGTGATATTTTGCTATTTGGCTACTCTAGGGACCCAGGAAGTATTTGGACAAAGAGTTGATTATCAGTAAATATTTGAAAGGACTGGAGGGAGCGGAGAGGCATGGAAAGGGATGAAGACTTTGGGGCAAGGAAGGTGATGTCTGTTGGTTTTGGTTTTGAGATGCCTGTGGAACACGCACATGATGAGATCCTGAAATAGATAAAACACAGAACCATACATGAGTTCATGTCCCTGCTGGGCTTTAAGCTCTTCAGAGGGTTTTCAGCACAGCTTGGATTTTATTCTAATTTCCTACAATAGCCTACAGGCCCAGTGTGTTAATGGTTCTATTACCTTTCCAGTTTCATCTTGGTCCATCCTCCCTTTCCATTACTTTGGTCCAATATTTCAGTTCGCTGAGCCCCCCAAACTGTTTCCCACCTTGGGGTATTTGCACTACTGTTCCCTGTTTTGTAATGCACCACCCGTCACACCACGTCTTCACATAGCTGGATCCGTTGAGTCCGCTGAAACCTTCCCTGCTCGAGAGCCCTTCTCTGATCTTTCCATCCAAGCAAGTCTCCCTCCCCCTTGCATTCTTTTCTCTCACCAAATCCTCTTCATTATCTTCACAGACAGCATTTCATGACGACAGAGACTTTCTATTTCATTCATCATCGTTGGCATAGTGCCTAGGGAAGGTCCTCAGATATAATGCATATTTGTTTCACGAGTGAATAAATGGGATTCAGGAGATAGGCTGAAATAGAAAGCGAGCATTAAAATGTAGGGGAAATCTGTGCTTTGGTTTGAATTTGTTTGATATTTTAAGTTAGCACCATTAAGCCAGCAATCTTTAACAAGAGTTTCTTCATTGTATTTGACTTGAAAATTGTGTGTACCTCAATCTGTGAAATGTCTTCAGTCATATTTACCCATGCTGTCAGCTGGAACACTAAAGTTTGAAAGTTGCCAAGGTAGTAACAATGACATAATGTTCCTTTACAAGTGGCAGCAGCCTACCCCTATGCCCTAAAGTCCCAGTAATGGATGACTTTAGCTTCCTCACCATGTCAGCTAGTCTGCCTTTGTGTGTTCAAAGGCCTGGTGCTGGGGCACCTGGGTGGCTCAATCAGTTAAGTGGCTGACCCTTGATCTCAGCTCAGGTCTCAATCTCAGGGTCATGAGTTCAAGCCCTGCATTGAGCTCCATGCTGGGTGTGGAACATACTTTTAAAAAATAATAAAAATAAATTAAAAAAACAAAGGCTTGGTGCTATATTTAGAAAAAGAGTAGCAGATTGACTTAGCTGTAATTTCTGACTTTGCCACTTTTTCACTGGGTCAACCTATTAGCAGATCTCTTCTAGGAATTGTGAAAATAATACTACCCTTAAAGTTATCTTGATATTTCTAGTAAGGTATCTAGCAAAAGAACGGGATAGCTCAATAAATTTTAGATTTCCCAGTCATTCAGTCATTCAATTGATAGTATAGAATTCTTATCTGAAAAGCATTCTCTCTTGGAATTTTTAAGTTTTTGCTTCATTGTTTTTTTATAAGGGACCAATGCTGTTGAAGAGAAGTTTCCAATCTAAAAGTTATGGCCATAGGAGTGCCTGTCTGGCTCAGTCAGAAGAGCATGTGGCTCTTGACCTCGGGGTCATGAGTTCAAGCCCCATGTTGGGTTTAGAGATTACATAGATAGATAGATATCTAGATAGATAGATAGATAGATAGATAGATAGATAGATAGATAGATAGATAGATAGATATGGCCATATATTTAGCCTCTGTTTTCTTCCAGGAAACTTTCAGATCTTCTGTTTATCCTTGGTGCTCTGCAAATTCAAAACAATTATGTAGTTGTGGGTCTTTTAAAAATAATCATTATAGATAACCAATAGGTCTCTTCAATCTTAAAGACCCATGTTCTTCAACTGAGAGAAATTCCCTTCAAGTATTTCTTTAATAATTTCTTTCCTTTTGATTTCCTAATCAAAAAGGAGCTTTCTGATCCTTCTTTCATTTGGATGTTGGCCTTCATAGAATAATTTCCTAATTTTGTTATCTCTAATATTTCCTTATCTTTTTGTCCTACTTCCTCCCAGCTTTATTAAGGTATGATTGACAAATAAAACTTGTATGTATTGGGGGTGTACAAAGAGATGTTTTGATATAAGTATACATTGTGGAATGATTACCACAATCAAATTAATTGTCAAACTAATTAACATATCCATCATCTCACATAGTTTGTACTATGTGTGATGAGAACACTTAGGATCTACACTGTTAGCAAATTTCATGTATACAGTACATAATTATTAACTATAGTCACCTAATAGTATAGCCACCTAATGCTGTTCATTAGGTCTCCAGAACATATTCATCTTGGAACTCAGTAAAAACTGAGCAAAAGGTTTTACCCTTTGATCAATATCTCTCCTTTTCTCCCATCCCCCAGCTTTAGGTAACCACTCTTCTTTATTACAATGAGCTTGAGTTTTCCCTCCTCCCTTCCCTTTATTACTATGAGCTTGATTTTTCCCTTCCCTCCCTTCCTTCCCCTTCCCCTCCTTTCCTTTCCCCCTTCCTCCCTTCCTTCCTTCCTTCCTTCCTTTTCCTTTCCTTTCTTTCTTTTTTAGATTCCATGTATGAGATCCAGTATTTATCTTTCTATGTCTGTCTTATTTCACTTAGAATAATGTCCTCCAGGTTTATCCATGTTGTTGCAAATGGCAGGATTTCCTTCTCTTTAAAGGCTGAATAATATTCCGTTGTGTGTGTGTGTGTGTACATTAAAATACCATATTTTCTTTAACCATTGACAGACACTAGGATGTTTCTGTATCTTGGCTACTGTAAAAATGTTTAAATGAACCTGGGAACACAAATATATCTTAAAGACAGTGATTTCTTTTTGTTGTTGTTGTTGTTGGATTACAGTGGAATTGCTGGATCATATGGCAGTTTTATTTTTAATTTTTTAAGGACCCTTCATGCTGTTTTCCATCATGGCTATACCAATTTTACATTTCCTCCAACAGTGCACAGGTGTTCCCTTTTCTCTACATCCTCATCAACCCTTGTTATCGTTTGACTTTTTGAGAATAGCCATCCTAACAGGTGTGAGGTGTTAGCTCATTTTGGTTTTGATTTGCATCTCCCTGTTGATTAGTGATGTTGGGCTCCTTTTTATATACCTGTTGACCATTTGTATGTCTTGGAAAAATATGCAATTCAGGTTCTTTGCTCCGTTTTGATTGGATTATTTGTTATTTTGCTATTGAGTTATAGGAGTTCCTTATATTTTTTAGTTATAAACCCTTTTTAATATATATTGTTTGCAAACATTCTTTCATTCCATAGGTTGCCTTTTCATTTTCTCTTTTGCTATGTAGAAACTTTTTAGTTTGACATAATCCCACTTGTTCATTTTTGTGCTTTAGCGTTATATCCAAAAAATCATTGTCAAGATCAGTGTTAAAGACTTTTCCCTTATGTTTCTTCTAAGAGTTTTATCGTTTCAGGTCTTATGTTTAGGTCTTTAATCCATTTTGAGTTGACTTTTGTGGGGGGGGTAAGAGGGGGATCCAGTTTCATTCTTTTGCATGTTGCTGTTCAGTTTTCCCAGCACCATTTATTGAAAAGACTGTCCTCTCCCCACTGTGTTTCTTGGCACCTTTGTCAAAAATTAGTTGATCATATACGCACGGGTTTATTTCTGGGCTTTCTATTCTGTTCTTTGACTTTTAGCCTTTCAATGATTTAAAACCAAATTCGCCATATTTTTTTTCATTTCATGGGCTTTTTCCTTATATTCTACTTGTTGCTTTTTCATAGCATCTTCTTGATTTGTTCATTTATTCTCCTTTTTAGTATTTCTGCATGTGCTAATTAGTATTTATTTATGTTCCTAGTAGTATATCTGTGTCCACCAGTATCTATTTTTATGTTTTTCTTGATTTTTTTTATATTGTATGTTTTACTCAATCATCTAGGTGATCTTACATTGCCTTGTCATATGTGAGAATGAATCAATAGAACAGTTCAATGAACATGAATAGGGTTTATCACTGAGTGCTTTCATAGTAGAGTGAGCAGGCAGGGAAATGATCTTGCATTTGGGGATCTCTAAATGCCAGAATGTAGAACATTTCACTTTGGACACCCAACTCCCACACTCACCACCTTAGTATACCCCAAAATACTTAAATTTTTTTCAAAGGGAAGAATTTTCTATTGTGAAAATAGAAGATAGAGGAATTATAAAAGTGGGGAGGAAGAACAGATGAATCAATTTTTCAATGGATTTTATTTTAGCATCCCCTCCATTTTTTCGTCCTCATCTTATATTCTTTTTGGTATTTCTAAGTCCCGAACCTCTCCAGGTTTCTGCAAGGTAGATACGTGCTCTATTTTGCCTCATGTCACCTCTCCCCTTCATCATCATTATCCTTCTATCTACTTTTCTTCTCCCAGAAACATGAAATCCATAGTCCACTTAATGACCCCCACCCTATACTCTCTTCATTGTTGTGAGGTCACATCTGCTTTGCTCCTTTACTGTCATTTAAAAGAGATCCTGGGAAAAAGAGATGATAAATGTATATTCAGTTCACTATTACCCTTAACTTTCTTTTTCTGCTTTTCCTAAATCAAGGAAGACCATCACCTTCTTAAGAGACAAAGCCAGCCTTTCTCAGAGGGTCTAACTCTACATTCGGCAACATTGTTTTATTTATTTATTTAATATTTTTTTAAGTAGTCATACAGGGCTTGACCTCATGATCCTGAGATCAAGAATCAGATGCTTAACTGACTGAGCCACCCAGATGCCCCCTACAACTTTGTTTTAAAGTAGAAAAGTTTTCTTCTTTGACAGTTTGAGCCTCTGTTTTTCCCCAATTATACCAAGTTTCTCTGTTTTCAGGTATTAAATCCCCCTTATGCCTTTAAATCTGGAGTATTCAGTACTCAATGGATAGGTGTATAATGTTCTGGGTAATAGAGAAGTGAATCACCAAAAAACACAGAAAAGGACTTAAATTTTTTTTCAACAATAAAAAAATCCAAGGATTTCTTTATAGTTTCACAAACTCTCACCATTACAGGATGCTTCAAACTGAACACATCTTTTGAGAGAAAAATCATTCTGGTAACTGTTTAGGTGTTCTTTTCAAAGAATTATGGGGACTATAGCTTCTCATTTTTTTGACAAATATTAAGTATGTACTTACTGCATAAAAGACCTTAAACAGAGATTTCCATGGGAAAACATAAATGAAACCATTATGGAGTAGTTAGAGTCAAGTAAAACTGGGTTCAAATCCCAGATCTGCCCCATTCTGCTTGCTATAAGATAACATCTCTGAGTTTCAGTTGTCTCAATGATAAATGGCACTAATGATACTTCCCTTGTGGGGTGGACAAGAGAGAGAGAGAAGTAATGTGTACATAAAGACATAAGCCCAATACCTGGCAGGTGGTAATCACCCGTCAATGGCAGTTGATTTGATCATGAGGTAAACAGCCTTTATAATGTAATTTCTTACCATCTTCTTTAAAATATGGGCAAAGAACACCTCATGGACACATCCAAGTTTGTGGAACTCCCCAAGCCATAGACTTAGCTTTCTTTTATGTCTCTCTCAGGCCCTCTGCCTTTGTTTAAGCTCATTTTGTTTTGCTCAACCCTGAATATATTAGAAAACTGAGCCAGTTTTCTGCCACCTAGTCAGTACTGTTTATACCCAATGCATTGACAAACAGTAGTGCCTCCAAAAGATTATTTGTTTTGCCATTTTAATAATTACTTGCTGGAGAATCACTGGCTAATCTATGACATGACAGGTTTTGACGACTCTCAATTATGTACATGTTGTAAAATCTGTGAGTTAATGCTTTTGTCCTTTCTTGTGAGACATTGACTTGCAGTTCCTTATTTGCCTAACAAGGTAGATTCCAGGATCCAGCAGAGGTCAGATTCTTCTGATAATATTCACATTTGTTTCAAGGGAAACTATAAACATATGAACACATTACAAGTTGGTGTGGACTTACACAAATGTTGCTAAATTTGTAGGAATGAATTTATTCACTTCAAGCATAGCAGTTAACAACTACTTCTAAACTGGAGAAAGAAAATCAGTTCTAGTCTTTCATTTAATAAACAATCATTTCTTTTCAAGCCCTTCTATATACACAGTACTGAAATGAACCAACAAATTGCTGGTGAGACACTGAGTTTTTAATTCATGAATACATTTAACAAACTTTTATTTTGTGTGTTAGGTTCAGTATTAGGCATTAGAAACCCACTAATGAATAAGAAGCAGACATGATTCTCTTGTGGGGGGTTTACTGTCTCCTGAAGGAAGCAGTCACTAAATGAACCATCGTAGACATAGATATAGAAATACACTGCAGTGAGACAGATGGAGGAAAAGACACAGAATGCCATGAGGCTAACATAATAGAGGGGCTGACTTGGTCTACATTGGCAAGAATCCTTCCCTGTGGAAAGGATGACTAATCTGAAATGTGAAGGATAAGGAGCATTAACTATGGGTGGAAAGGGAAAGACCATTCCCTGCAAATGCAAAGACCCTGCAGTTGGAGTGAAAAGGTGCTTGTGGGGAGTTGAAAGGACAATGAATTTTGATGTGGAGGACAAAGGCAAGCAGAGAGGTGCAATCAAGCTCTAAATCCCTTCTCTTTTAATACTCCAAGCTGCCCTTTTAATTTTGCTTGCATTCATCCATTTATCTATTCTTTGATTCATTCAGGCATTCAACAATTGACTATTTCATGGCATTACTCTGTGGCAGGCCCTGCATTAGGTACAGATACAACAGTAAATCCACATACCCTGGTCCCAAAGATCTCACAGAAAAAAAGACGATGATGCCCAGGTGCTATGAGGTCACAGAGGAAGAGCACGAACCTCGGTGGATATTTAGGAAGCTTATGGAGTACAAGGCAAGAATGAGAAGGAAGGTAATTTCAGGAAGAAAAACTGTGTTCAAAGGTCCAGAGGCAAAGGAATGCTTGGAAAGCCCGGGAAACTTTGAGACGCTCATTGGACCTTCCAGTGTAGACTGTGAGATCCTGATTGGATGAAATGAAGGTGGAGAAGTAGGCAGTAGCCAGTCCCTAAAGGGTCTTTTAAGCTATGTTAAAGGTCTTGGATTTTTTTCCCTCTAAGAGTCAGGGGAAGCTACTCAAGGACTGTAAACAGGGCAGTTGGCATAATCACAACTTTAGGATGAGGGTACTTGTATTAACATGGAGAATGGAGGATTTGCTAGGGAGCTACTGCAGGAATTGCTGGGAGGTAATGGCCCAACTTAAACTAGTGATAATATGAATGGATAGATGGGGACAGATTTCATGGCTTCCAGGGAGCTGGAATTTGTAAGAATTGGCATCCGACTAGATGTAAGTTAGAGGGAAAGGTGTTAAAAAATGTCTTTTGGGTTTCTGGTTTGGACAACTAGGTGGACAGTGGGTACCACCCAAAAGATAGAAAACACAGAAAAATGAGTGAGTTTCTTAATCTGTGTTATTTCTTATCAGTAAAGTAGGCATATTTTAATCTTCTTATAGGATTACCTACACTACACTAAGATGTTCAGTAAACATCAGCAATTGTTTTTGTGTGTAAAATTCCACAGTAGCAGTTAACCACTGAACTTAGGAGACAATGTAGTTACCAAAAATGTCAGAGAAGACATTATAGGTCAATTGAGCTGGGACCTATTGAGTAACAGATCACCAGGGCGTAAATGGAGGAATGAGTGGTGGATGCGTTCTTGGCAGAGAGCACAGCAGACACAGAACTCAAAGTCCTTCAAGAAACTGGAAATGGCCCACTGCTCCTGGAGCATAGGACTTGGAAAGGGGATGGCAATAAATGAACTAGGAATTTAGGGATTATGGAAGCTCCATGAATCAAACTGAAGAGTTTGTTCATCATCCTACAGGCCAGCATTAGCCAAAGTTTTACTACAGAATGCAAGTTTCTTGTAGGATGTTAATATTGTCAAATTAATATGGAAAATTCTAGTTTAAACAAAGTTAAATTAACTTCCTAATTACAGGACTTCTCAGAGCTTTTCAATGTGCATGGTAAATGTACAAAAGAGGCATACAGGGCGCCTGGGTGGCTCAGATGGTTAAGCGTCTGCCTTCGGCTCAGGTCATGATCCCAGGGTCCTGGGATCGAGTCCCGCATCGGGCTCCCTGCTCCTTGGGAGCCTGCTTCTCCCTCTGCTTCTCTCTCTCTCTCTCTCTCTCTCTCTCTCTCTCTCTCTCCCTCTGTCTCTCATGAATAAATAAATAAAATCTTAAAAAATATATATATAAATAAATAAATAAAAATCTTTCAAAAAAAAAAGAGGCATACATCATGATTTTATTTTTTCTCAAATTCCACACCTCTTTTCCCAGAACACTGATTAACACCTCAAAAGACACCGATAGTTTGGTGCCATTGGTTTTGGAATAGGGAACCATACAAGGGTTTAGAACAACGAGAGGATCAGATTGATGAGTTATGAAGATCATGCTCATTTAGTGAGGAGGATGGATTGGAAGGGGCAAAGTCTAAATGTCTGATGCCCTTAAGAAGTTAAATAGAGAATAAGATCACAAATTCAATAGGAGGCAGCAGTGGAAGGGACACACATGTGCTTGCACACACGTGTGTGTGTTCACTTAGAGCAAGCACGACTTCTTGTTTGTACAAGCTAAATTAGACTTTGTCAAAAAAGTTATGAAGCTCTTGATAAACATGAGAAATTCTTATTCCAAAAATCTTCTGTATTGGTGATGTCTTTTGATCCTCCCATCATCCTGTGAGAGAATTTTAAAATCAGTTTCCCCAGGCAAGTATCAGAGGAGAGGTTTTGCCACAGTTCCAGATCTGGTGAAAGGCAGACATGGCCTCAGCTCTTCTTGCTGCAACCCCAGGGCTCTGCATTCTATCATGTTCCCTCTAAGCTAAGACTTGAGAGCTACAGTTTGAAGGATATGTAGCATTTGCATAGGTTGAAAAATAAGCAAATCTTTTTAGTTAAGAGGAGAAATATAAGAAAAAACACAGAACCAGAAATGCACATGACACACAGGAAGTGACAATTTGCTGCAGGCTGGAATCTCTCTGTGAGTCCCCCTCCCCCCCCCAGCCCCCATCCTTCAGGGCAGGGCCAGCTCCAAGGCCATGTGACAGGCACAGGTGCACAGAGCCCCACGCTTGGATTAGTGCTCTGCTGTCAGTCTTGAAACCCCTAATACTTTTTCAACAAAGTACCCCATGTTTTTATTTTGGATTGGGCCCCACAAATTATGTAGCTAGTCCTCCTTTAGACATCAGCAGAGGTGTTTTAATTGTCCATTTTACATTTGGGGGCAGTTCTCACTCAGCTGGGTGTCTCTAAATTCTTACATTGTTGTTAGCCAACACTTGATGAGTCTCTTACTTGCCCATGAATTTCAACATTTATCTCTACAATCAAGTTGTGAGTTCCTTCTCAACATCTAAGAAGGCCGGTGCTAAGCACATAGTAGGCAGGTAGAAAATGTTTGCTGTTGAATGAACATATACTTCCATGATGAGCCACCAACAAAATGGTTTGATATTCCCTTGTAATGAAACCTTGGCTTTGAGTTCGCCTAAGAAAGGCGTGGGGCTGGAGGAGAAGAAGCAGAGCTGCCAAAACAGTTCAAGAATGAGAACTGGAAAAATGAATAAACCTGGCATCCACGTGGACAGCAACGGAGCATATAATCATGACATGCAGTGCCTCATACCAAGTTACACTGATTGGGTGTGTGTGATGTGCTGTGGACTGTTTTAAATATTTTCTATATATTAACCCATTTAACATAACAACCTTATGAAGTAGATACTATTATAATTTACTATTTTGCAAATGAAATTTGAAGGACAGAGTGATTAAGTAAGTTGCCCAAGATTATACTACTAGGAAATATCAGAGCCAGGATTTGAATTTAAGCAGTCTATTTCTCAAAAGTCATGCATTTGACCATTTGCCTCTTATACTTTGCTGACCCATCTTAGAAAGGAGTCTCTCATCTGGCCTTACAGCATTACTATTAAGTGCTATATATGTGAGAGCTATTATTATTCTCCATATAAAAATATGCATGGGAGGTGATGGCACTGTAATTCTAAACTTGTATTTAATTTTGGACTTTCTTTGGTCCTGGGTTTTTTTCCCCCTTCCTTTTCCTGTGCATGAAATAGACACAGTGAGTCAGCATTTGGAAGCAGAAAGTGCTCTAAACTATGCTTTTTTTCTGGGGAGAGAGTCCAAACCTTCATCAAATTCTCAAAAGGATCTGTGACCCTAAAATGTTAAAATCACTGCTCAGGAGCCTATGGCTCCTTTTCAGATGTAAATTCATAAACTTTGTTTATCACACTTTGTTCACCCTTTATAGCCCTGTCAGATGCCAAATGGAAATTACAGAGATCTCTATTTGAGACATGTTTAATTTAATTATTTTCACTCTGTATTTGTTCCATAAATATTTATTGAGCTTTAAAATATATACAGATTGGTTTATAAGTTCAAGGTTCATCTGGCTTTGAATTCAGCTTCTTCATCTTATCTTACTAGTATAGTAATGACTCGGATATTAACCTTGTCTGCATAACACTTTGAACTTATCAGAATGTTTTCCCACATGATGAGCTAAGTTTATCATGTGATATGTCCTGTAGCTTCCCGAAATGCCTATACTTAGAAGTTTTCTTCCAAAGAAGGGGAAAGTGGCAGAATGTGGTAGTGTAGGCAGAGGGTAATTTGTGCTGATTCTACTGAACATAAAGGCTTCCTTCCCAGACTTGGGCAGCTGATGATCAGGAGGATTGATGCAGCCCCTCCGGCAGCTCCACCTGGCTCATCTCAGGGCAGAAAAAGGGAGATGAGGAGGAGGAGGAAGAGTGTGGAGCTCTATTACTTCCGTTTTTTGTTTAAGATTTTATTTATTTATTTGACAGAGAGAACACAAGCAGGGGGCGTGGCAGGCAGAGGGAGAGGGAGAAGGAGAGGGAGAAGCAGACTCCCCGCTGAGTAGGGAGCCAGATGTGGGACTCAATCCCAGGCCCCTGGGATCATGACCTGGGCCGAAGGCAGACACTTAACTGACTGAGCCACCCAGGTGCCCTCTGTTACTTCAGTTTTGCTCAGGGCTGGTCCCCATGACTTTTGAAAGACAGTAGTAGTAATTTCTGCCCTTGATAGTGACCTCAGAGTTCTGGGGAGTGAAGCCAACTTAATTTCCAACAACTTTCTGTTTACCCTCTTAAGAGAACGCTATATGTTGAGGAGAAAAGCAGAGGAGAGTCACTGTAGAGGGATGAGCATGGAAGCCAGGACACCAGGGTCCATGCTCGCGGTCTGTTGCTGGGGGATCTGGGCAAGTCAGTTCTTTGCACTAGGATCCAGTTTTCTCTTCAATGAAATGGTAGGCTAGACCCAATGATCTGGAAGCAGTCTTTCGTAAGAGACTTGCTTGGTATGTGCTTAGACTTACCTAGAGTTAGCCAAACTAAAAAGTTTAAGAGCAGAGTTCCCAAGACTGTCCTCACTTCTGACATCAACTGCAAATTTGGGGAGTTTCCAAAACTACCCTCCATTTCAATAATTTGCTAGGATTCACAGAACTCACAGAAAGCTATTATATTTTGGTTGCAATTTATTACAGGGAAAGGATACAGGTTAAAAGTATCCAAAGGAGGGGCAACTGGGTAGTTCAGTCAGTTAAGTGTCTGACTCTTGATTTTGGCCCAGATCATAATCTCAGGGTCGTGAGATTGAGCCCTGGCATCATGGAGGGGGGCAGGGGGAGTGTGCATGAGATTCTCTCTCCCTTCGCCCCTCCCTACCCCTGCTCTCTCTCTCTCTCTCTCTCATATAAATAAATAAATCTTAAAAAAAAAAAAAGTAGCCAAAGGAAGAGACATAGGGCAGAGTCAGGTAGGGTTCCAAACTCAGAATTTGTCTTCCAGACACATTAACCTCCCTCCACTGATGTATAACACATATAGAGTACTGCTAACCAGGGAAGCTTAACTAAGCCTAGTGTTCAGAGTTTTTATTGGAGTTCAATTACATAAGCATGATTGGTTGATTAATCAATTGCCCATATGGTTGAACTCCATCACCAGGTCAACCGATAGCTCATGACCCAAATCCTCCACCCTAAATCCCATGGTCTTTCTGGTGTGGCCAGTCGCCATAGTTAAACTGTTGAATGTGACCACCCCCACCCTAAACAAAGACATTGCTATCAGGTCTGACATATGTTACTTCCCAGAAGCCTAGGGCAAAAGCCAGGCCTCTCTTTGGTCAAGGCCAACTTTTTTTTTTTACCATATAAGCATCCTAGATTTAGTGTTCATTAAGATTCCCTCCTGATAGATCTTCATTATTAAGGGAACACACATTGATTCTTTCATTCTTTCAAAAAGTCTTTAGAGTAACCAATCCGTGCCAGGCACTGTTATAGGTGCCAGATAGAGAGCAAGGGACAAAAACATTCCTGTCTCCCTGGAAATTAGGTTCTACTGACATAAGAACCAAAGCCAAATAAATAGGTACTGTCAGGCAACAGTACAGGGAGAGAGACTGCTGGGAGGGAGGTGCTATTTTATTTTATTTTCTATGGTGAGAGAAGGTATCTCACAAAAATGGTCCTGGAGTTGACACCAGAATGAAGTCAAGCACGGAGCTCCGCTGTTGTCTGAGGGAAGGCACTCAGGACCGAGGGAACAGCAAATGCGCAGGTCCTGGGATGGGAGTGCTCTTCCTGGTGTGTTTGGCAAACAGTAAGGATGTCACTGTGTCTATGTGGGAGACATAGGGAAAGGAGTTGAAACAAGAGTTGTTGGTGCTTCAGGTAAGGAGCAGGAAAAAAGAGAAAAAAGGATAGATCTGTAGTTGGAGCCAAATCTTCCCAGCATTTTAAGAAAGTTTTACTCTGAATGTGTAGGAAGCCAAAAAAGGGCTTTGAGCTGAAAAGTGACATGAAGTGATTTGCATTTAAAAGGACCATTCTGCCTGCTGCATAGAAACCATTCTGTAGGGGGCGAGGGAGGGATCACAGGCTCCTTAGAGTCTCAAAACAATCATGGTGATGGGAGATGGTAGTTGGCACTTGGTAGCAGCCGCGGAGGTGGTGAGAAGTGGTGGGTTCTGGATGTATTTTGAGATTGAGCTGGCAAGTGTTGCTGACGGACTGGAAGTGGGAAATGAGAGAACCAAGCAACAGGAAGGGGGAGCAGGTATGGGGTGGGGCGCCAGGGATTGAGGTGCCTTGTAGATACCTGGTGTAATGCCACGTCTGCTGTGAAGTGATACTACTGTGGAGGTCAGAGGAGAGATTGGCACTCAAAATCCACGTGTGGGGCTTAGTCATCATGTAAGAGGCAAGCCGTGAGACCGGATGAGGTCCCCTGTGACGGGACTGTGGAGAGAGAAATCCAAGACCTTAGACTTCCGGGGTGTGTGTACATTTAGACATCGAGCAGTGAGGAGGAGCCAGCACATGCCCCGGAGAAGGATCGGGAGAGAGTGGTGCCCGGGGATTCAGTGAGGACAGTGTGTTAGGAAGGAGGAAGTGCTGGGCTGCACACACAAAACTGTGCACATGTGTGTGCGAGGGGTAATGGTATATCTAATTTAGCAAATCTTCAGAAATTAATCCGTTGATCATGTGGCCACGAAAGTCTAGTCTCTAATTGAGTCTAAAAGACTGAGTTATTCTCAGCCAGATTCCTATCACTGTATCTTTAAATTTCTCCACCTTTAGTGGCCTGAGGAGAGTGCAGATACCCAGCTCTGGAAATCCTTTTTTTGGCAGTGACATCTGGCAATGTGGCTTCTTCTCCTAGCTGGAACTGAAGCCATTGAAGCCATAGGCTCGAACTAAACAGTTGGCCTATAAGAGTGATAACTGTACTGAATTACACCTTTCTTGCTATCATACATTGTTATGTGGTATCATTTTAGCACTTTCAGAATCGGGTTCTTTTTTTCCTCTATTATTCCAGCTTACTGGTTTTAGGGGAAAATGCAGATTGAGTTCAATTGTACTATTACATTTAATATATATGTATATAAATGTGCATGTGTCTATATTTTTTTCATATTCAGTTTGTATTACTTTAACATAGTTGTGAGGTTCGCTGTATTAATGTTGCTTAGTTTGGTTTTAGCATGACAATCTTGTTCAAGTCCTTAGTAGATAAAAATTTCTCTTTGAAAAAATATAATAAAACCCATTTTGTGAATGGAATAAACTTTTTTAAAAAGATTTTCTTTATTTATTTGAGAGAGAGAGTGAGCGAGCCTGAGCCAGGGAGGAGTAGAGGGAGAGGGTGAAGTAGGCTCCCCATTGAGCAGGGAGCCCAACGTCGGGCCAGATCCCAGGACCCTGGGACCATGGCCTGAGCTGAAGGCAGACGCTTAACTGACTGAGCCACCCAGGTGCCCCAAATGGAATAAACTTTTTGGGAAAATTCCTCTATACCTGTGCCGCAGCCACTAGACACATGGGGTTATTGAGCCCTAGAAATGTGGCTAGTTCTGAGAGGTACCGTACGTGTAAAATACACAGCAGATTTCAGAGACATGGGTTAAAAAAAAAGAGTATAAATAGACCAGTAATAATTTTATATTGATTATATGTTGAAATCATAATATTTTTGATAGATTAAAGAAAATATTTTCCTTTTCCCAAAACTTTCTAAAATAGTTTAAAAATATTATTAAAATTATTTCATCCTGCTTCTTTTCACTTGCTAATGTAGCAGCTTAAAAATTTTACAAATGTGGCCTGCATTACATTTCTATTGGACAGAGTTGTTCTGTGCCTTTGGTAGCATGTACATTTATATCGTGTCCCAATTTCTTCATGTGCAGAAAATGACTTTTGACCTTTCCAATACAAGGTTTCATCCAAAAAAGTGTTTCATAACATTAAAAAAAAAACCCTTTGGGGCACCTGGATGGCTCAGTCAGTGAAGCATCCAACTCTTGATTTCAGCTCAGGTCATAATCTTGGGGCTGTGAGGTCGAGCCCCGCATCAGGCTCTGCACTGGGCATGGAGCCTGCTTGAGATTCTCTCTCTCTCCCTCTTCCTCTGCCCCTCCCCCCTTTAAAAATACTTTAAAAATATTCTCATTACAAAAATAATACATGTTCTAAATTTTCTTTGACAAAAATATGAACAATAATAACCACACATAACCACTGTACAATATTTTTATATATTAATTTTGACACACACACACTTTTTTTAACTGAGAAAGGGGAAACCAGTCTATATTGTTTTTTGACTTTTTTAAATAATATAACATAAATATCTATCCTTGTCATTACATACCCTTACATTTTTCTATACTCATATTAGCCTGAAGACATGTCCTACTCCAAGAAGTAACAATGGCTTTTGATAGCAGAGATTTTTTAATCCTTAATAACAGCTTTATTGAGATCCTATACCATAAAAAAATCACTTTTTAAAAGTATACAGTTCGGTGATGTTAGTATATCCAGAGTTGTGCAACTGTTACCCTTATCTAATTTAGAACTTTTTCATCACCCTAGAAAGAAACTCCCAAATCCATAAGCATTCACTCCCATTCTCCCACCCAGCCCCTGGCAAACTAATCTACTTTCTGTCTCTATGGATTTGCCCATTCTGAACATTTCACACAAATGGAATCACATAATATGTAGTGACATAATATGTGGTCTTTTGTGACTGGCTTCTTTCACTTGGTATGTTTTCAAGGTTGATTCATGTTGTAACGTGTCAGTATGTCTTTCCTTTTTATGGCTGAATGATAATCCATTGTATGGATATATCACATTTTATCCAGTTATTACCTGATGAACATTTGAGTTGTTTCCACTTTGAGGCTATTCTGAATAATGCCACCATCATGAATATTCATGTACAGGTCTTGAGTGAAGATGGGTTTTCAATTCCATTGGGTGTATACCTAAAAGGGAAACTGCTGGGTCATATGCACTGTTTAACATTTTGAGGAACTGTCAAACTATTTGTGGCTGCACCATTATACAACCCCACAAGCAGTGTGCGAAGTTTCCCATTTTGCCACAATCTCACCAACACGGTGGTAAGTGGTTTTCCACTGAGAGGCTATTACCCATTTCTAAGAGAGACAAATCAGAATCTAGTAGTGCATGCTTTCAATAGCGTGGCCTCAACCCACCCCAACATGTGCACACACGTGCGCGCACACACACACACACACACACACACGTGTATGCAGTGCCAGGCTCCTTTCTGTTTGACTTTGGGTATATTATTTATCTCTATTACCCTCAGTAAAATGGAAATAATAATAGCACTTTCCTTTTAAGGGCTGCTGTTAGAATTAAATGAGATAATGCTAGTAAGACCCTTTGCACAGCACCTGGTACATAATATATGCTCAACAAGTGTTAGCTACTAATATTTTATCAATGGCTCAATACTTTCCCATTGTTTGTATTCACCATAATTTGCCTAGCCAATTCTGTTGGACATTTGGGTTGTTTCCAGTTTTTCATGATTCTAAACAATGCTCTGAGAAATAACCTTATGGCTAAATTTTTGCCCACATCTATGATGAATTTCTTAGGATATATTCTGTAAAGTGTTATTGCTTGGTCCCTCTTAAAGAAATTTGAAAGATATTTCCCAATATATATTCTCATTTAAATTATATGAAATTTTATTTTGAGAATTGTCATCAGGAACTGGATAGTACCCCTTGAGTCTTGTGGAAGGGATTTTGTAAATCCTCACCTTATACCGAATAAATATAATGCAAATTAAAAATATCCTGAATAAGACAGCCTAAATTTAACTCTAAAACCACTGAATGAGAAAACGTACAAGAGGATATTTTCTCTCAGGCTCTCAGATCTGGACTCCTGGATTTTTGTTCCTCTTCTCCATTGTATCAATATCCTAACAAGACATGCTGAAGAGCTATCAATGAAATCAGGCAGAGTGGCTGTCTTTGTTTTGCATTTAGGCAAATCCAGAGCAAAAGTAAGGAGAGAGTGGAGCTTGAACAGTAGAAAAGGATGATTCATGGAGAATGGGCATGCATCTGACATTCCTTATGTTGTCAGGTCCCTTATGGGGCAGTCTCTTCCAGGTCTACCATGGCAATAGCATATCCAGCCTGGAAGGGATCAAAGGCATCGGGTTTCCTCTGATGAGTATGGGAAAGCTTTATGATAAAGGTAGGATTTTAAGAGTCATTTAGCATTATGGCTCAAGTTTGGTCGGATGGTGGGATGCTCTGGAATTTGACACAGTTTGGGAAATTTAGCATTGAGAATTGGAAGGAACTTTGCATAGATTACAGGGTTGAGCAGGAAGATACAGCAGCAAGTATTGCATTTCTACCGGTGTGCTGCTAAATGTTTAACAATCGGCTCTCAAAGCAAACAAAAATCCCCAAAGCCCTGATTTATATAGGGTTTTTAAAAAATTTCCATGATATGAATATCCCACCATAGCAGATTGCAGATTTTAAGCTACCAACACGATGTCCCTCACAGCAGAGCTGGAAATAGATGTGTATAATCCGCACATTCGGCTCTCCAGTATGTAGCAGCTCCAGCGTACCACTGTTTCTTTGCATAAATTACTGTACTTGGATAACTGAAGGAAAATTTTACTCTGTGAAATCCATTAAGAATGCAGAATCTGGATTTAATACAACATTTTAAGAGCAAGATGTTTTGTTTTCTTTTCCCAGGTTAAATTCCATTTTAAAAGTTCACTCATGCCATGTATGACATGTTCTAGTAGCATGCACAAAAAGGAATGGCGAAACTTGCTGGAAACTCAAGAGCTTACCCACTGAGCAGTCAACACATAAACCACCTCAGAGAGACAGTTGTGCCTTCAGTGCTTAGTGATCTTGGAGAGGGATTTCAGAGGATTCCACAATAGAGAAATGTGATTAGGTCTGCACGTAGAGAGGGTCATCATAATTCCACAGGACTTGATGGCTTCTAAAGGGCTTTTTGCAGGATGGTAAAATTTCATGCATCCAGTTTCTAGTTTGCCATTAGGACAGATCAGTAGGTAGTAAAACTCTGATTTCTAAGTCACTTTTGTTCACATAAATGATCCACTTGTAGTGCATCTCTCCCTTTCTCTACTGGTGGAGATGTACATGAGTCATGGCTAGGAGGGAGAACTGACATTTTAGCACAAAACAGTTAGGCTGCTCTGAAGCCACTCAGCAACACTCTCAGGTAGTTTCTATTTTTTTCTTCTATTTTGCAAATACAGAGGCCCAGAGATGTTAAATTGCTTCCCAAAGGTCATGAAATTCATAAATGCCTGAGTTGGGACAAACCAGGACCGTCTGACGCCTAAGCCTATATTAAGAATCTCCAGACTGGCTTAGGTCAAAGGTTTTAATAAAATTGTAGATATTTAATGTATTAATTGGAAGGATGACCTGAAAGATTCCAGTGTAAGCAGCACTAACCTAAATGGGGTGAGGCGGCCATGACAAGGATGATAAAAAAACAATGTGTCTATGTGCCATCATTCTGAATTGTGTAACTTAAGAAGCCTGTGTATTTGTAATTGGCCTTTTTTGTGTAAAGTATAAGCCTGGATTAGGTCAGCCTTTCAAAGTGTCTTCTGCTGCCCCTTTTATAGCTAATGACTCCTTTTACATAAACTGTAAATTAGACACTAAGTTCCATGACAGCGGAAACTATTTTTTTTATGCACAGATGTTGTGCATCTCCAGGCCTGTCCCAGGGGCTGACTTAGTAGGTGCTTTAATATTTGTTCATTATTGAGAGTGGTGATGATAATAAATAGTCAACAAGTAATAGCAGTATCTTCTCTCTGGGATTATTCAATACATTATCTCATTAAATCCACACAATAACTCCATGAAGTAGATACTATTCTTCCCCCTAATTTAGAGGTTTAAAAAATGTCTTAGGGGAACCTTGTAACTTACTCAAGGACACAGTAATAAGTGTCAGAAAATCAGCTGTGCTTGATATCAGAACCTTAGCATTTAGCATTACGCTATAGTCTGTTGATTTATAATGCATTTGTTGTATCTCTAAGAAAGCTCATTTTATCAAAATCAGGTGATAGAATTTCAGTTCTGTGACTAAAGGGACTCTGTTTTAACTGTTATCCCCAGTGCCCAGAACAATTCTTGGCACATCTTAAGTGCTCAGTAAATATTCTTGGTACATATGCATACAGGAATGGGTAGCACAATTATGTCAACTGTAATAAAGCTTAGAAACTAGAAAATTACTGGCTCACAACAGGTTTTATTGTTGGGTGTGGTTTGTTTTTTTTTTTTTTTGCAAGAATTTTTTTTAAAGATTTTTATTTATTTATTTGAGAGAGAGAATGAGAGAGAGAGAGAGAGCACATGAGCGAGGGGAGGGTCAGAGGGAGAAGCAGACTCCCTGCTGAGCAGGGAGCGTGATGCGGGACTCGATCCTGGGACTCCAGGATCATGACCTGAGCCGAAGGCAGTCGCTTAACCAACTGAGCCACCCAGGCGCCCTTTTTTGCAAGAATTTTAATAAGGATTGAGCTTCTAAACCTAAATATTACAAATATTTGTTGTACTGAAGAAATCCAGTCATTTATTCACTCATTGAAGAAGTACATACCTCTATCCAGCAAAGGTAATTGAGCACCTACTAGTGCCAGACATTTAATATCAGAGATAGAGTAGGAATGGTTGATAATGATATGGAAACAACTATTACAAAATGCAGTGAGCCATGAAGAAGACCAAAAAAAAAAAAGATATAGACACAGAAAATTCTAGAGGAAGAGACTGTGGTATGGTCAGGTAATGCCTCAGGGAAGTTGGGACAGTTGAGCTGAGATGCTGAAGAATGCCAAGAACATGAGGAAAGAGCATAGGTTGACATGTGCACATTTCAAATGCTTTTGAAAAGAACTTGATGTGTTGAGGCATAGAAAAAAGGTCGGCAGGTCTTCTGAGAAATGGTCTATATGGTCCTCTTACCACTACAGGATTGCACAGGGTTCTTTCAACCCCTTGACTTCCTTTCCTACACATCATTGTGTTCAAGCACAAAGCCAACAGCCTTATTTCTCCTGGTTGTGGTGCAGGGCCTAGTTCCCCAATGCTCACAGTAGAAAAGAGTGGTCCACAAAGTTGAAACTTTGCAATCTCCTTACCCATGATGAATCTGTGTTGCCTGTACCATTGAATAAATGCAGGAGGACTGCTGCAGGAAACGTGAAAGGGAAAATTTAGTAAATCCCAGAAACTTAATCTACGGAGGGGACCTTTCTCCCATTGGTTACAGTGGAAAATTCCTCAAGCACAGCCTGGCCCATGAGCCTGGGCCTACCAACTTCATCATACAGCTCTGTGCCAATCTAGCCCACATTCCAGGAAGATAAAGGGAGGATTTCCAAATACTATTCCAAGGTCTCCTGTCACAAGTTAAGGTCATTTCAACGGAAAGCAAAATGTCTTCTTACCACTTGGAGAGGAACTTAGCTTTTTCCCCCTCTGCCCGCCCCTTCCCCATTATGCTTAACAGCAAGGGAAGCTGAACTGTGTAACTACAGATGAGCTGACCACTGGAGACTTGGTGATGGATACAGCTCATCATGTGGAAGAACCAGCCGTGAACTGATGCTGAGTGGATTACATTAGTCACTGGAATCTCATTGGTGAAATTTGAACAAATAGTCAAACAAGTTAAGACTTAACCACCAAATGACAATCAAATGGAATCTGTTATAAGCTGAACTTCCCTTAAAAATTATATCGAAGACTATTTCTACTCTCTTCTCCCTCTCGCTTTCTGGAGATGGGGGATAATTCCATTTTCCATCTGCTGGAAGCATCCACTCTTCGTGGAAATCTGATTGCAATTCCCAACCTGTTAAAAACTTGTTTTCCCATTTTTTTTTGAACTTCGAGTACTTTCTAAATCGTGTTAGCGGAAGCATTCTATGTATATAATTAACTCCCAGGTCCCTCTGGGCTCATCTAGCTCAACCTGTGGAGCTTAACTGAGCAAGACGTCTGCTGATGTCTCTCCCTGCAGTGACACCCACTGAAATGAATACCTTCTACAAGAGGAAAATGGGGAAATGTCTTTTCCAATTTGGCTTTTTAGGGAGTTGGGTAGCTTCATAAATGGTTTTATTGGTTTCATAACAGTAGCAATCAAGTTTTCTTTCAAATACCGAATTTGCAATATGGGGAAACGTGGTGGTGGGGGGGAATTCTGCATTTTCCTCCTAGGTTAAGTAGGGAGGCAGGTCTCTTTTTTTGTACTAATTGGATCTTTGAAATCTCCTCAGGGTAGCAGAGACTCCCATGTCCCTTCCATGCTGGGAGCAAATGCAAGCGGTTCCTGCAGTGTTGTGTCTTCACAAGCAAGACCTACGGGAGGGCCTGCAGCACTTGGTCCAAAACAAAGTGCACAGGGCTAGGGAAGGTGGACTTTTTCAGATTGACTTTGTGGACTGGCTTCATAACTCAGCCCTTTTGCATCCCTCTGCCTGCGTATACATAGATGCCTACAGTAGGAAGGGGATGTTGACTGCGTCTGGAATGGAGAAGTCGTAGGGGGTCGCAGGAAAGTTCTGGCCCCTGCTCCCCGTTCTATTCCTAGCACAGGAGGCTTCAGTTAGGCTACGGCAGCCCTTCTTCCCATTCTCTCCTCTCTGAGGCTTCGAAGCCCAGGCCTCGCCGTTGAACTTAATCAAGGGACCGCATACCTCACACAAGGGTGAGCGGAAGGGACCTGACTGTTGTCTCCCGCCCTCCCTCAGGGGACCTACTTCTGTTTGCGGTACTGAAGCGCAGGTGTCCGGAGCAAGGCAGCGAGCTAGGGCCTCTGGGTCTCGAGTAAACGCCGCCCTTAGCCGCGTGGCACGTTGGAGGGCGGTTGCCAGAGCGCGTCTCTGGTTTTCGCGTGAACCTGCCGGCTCGCTGCTTGCTGCTCGGGTGCCGGTTCGCAGCTGCGTGCGCCCCACTGCAGCAGAGAGCAGCCGCAGCCTCTGCCTCGGCCACCGGCGCTGCTGGGGACGAGTCCTGGGGCTGCTGACGCGGCTGGGAGGAGCCTCGCCTTTAATGCACCAGCCGCCTCCAGCCTCCTCCTGCAGCAGCGCAGCTGCGAGTGCGCGCGTGTGGGTGTGAGGGTGAGTGCGCTGGCGCCGGCCGCAGCGCCCTGCCCAGCTCCCCGCCGCCTTCCTCGCCCCCGCCAGCCGGAGCCGCCCTCCCGTGGGACCAGCACCCTGCTCCTGGCCGGCCCATCCCGAATCCGGCCCCTGCCATCTCGCCACTGCAGCCCGGGTCCAGAAAGGCACCATTTTGTCGCGGCCGCCCGCTCTCCCAGGGGGAGGAGGGACCTTTTTTGCATTTTGGAGCGGCGGCCAACGTGGGGAACCTGTTGGGCATCTCCCCAGCCCCGCTTGTGAGCGCCTCACGGGCGGCGGGCGGGCCCGGACCCCTCGGGGCACGGCGCATCTTGGCACCCGGCGGCCGCGGAGCCGGGCGCAGCATCCTCGCTGGGAATTGGAGCTGGAGTGAGCGCACCGCGGGAGGAGCCGCCGCAGCCTCGGAGATCCCGAGTGGAGGAGGTGACAGCTCCATTGCCGGGTTTTTATTTTTTTTTTCTCTCCGCCTCCCCGTCTCCTCCTCAGGCTCGGACCATGGTGCAGTCCCACCGGCTCCCCTGCCCCCCTCTCCTGTGAGACTGGCTGCGGGGAGGGATCATGGATACTTGTCTGCCGGCTTCTGGTTCCCACGCAAGTAAGCCTGCTGTCAATGGAGGAGGACATTGATACCCGCAAAATCAACAACAGTTTCCTGCGCGACCACAGCTATGCGACCGAAGGTAACGCCAGCCCCGCCGCATTCCGCCGCTGGGGCCGGGCGCAAGTTGCGGATCGCTGGGCTCGGCGGGCCGCCGGGCGCCGAGTGGCGGAGACTCCTCCCGGCCCGGGGCTGGGGCGGGGGCTCGGCCCGCGGGGGCAGCGGCCGGTGCGCCCCACATCCATCCGCGCTCCGCGAGGCGAGCCCGGCGTTCAGCAGCAGGTGGACCCGGCGCCCACGGGAGTTAAAATGGCCCTCGGGGATCAGGCTTTGCAGGGTGGGGCTCCCGACTGGAAAAATGACCCCGTGAAGGCAGATGACCCATCCCCCAAGATGTTTGTCGGGGTCTTGGAGGGGGAGATAAGAAAGGGGCCCAGTCGGATCGGAGGTCCTTCCCCCCCTCTCCCCACCAGCGGAATGATGTTGTGTCTCTCAGTGGCTGCAGGGAAGACATGGTTTCATTTCCTGCCCGACTATCTCTCCGGCCAGGTTACCTGCTCAGACAATCAGAACCCCAAAAGGCCCTTTGCAAAAGGGCGAGCCCCTTTCCCCTTGGAAGTGCATTAGCAAGAAATAAAAAGGTAGCTGGGGAGACGGCGTTCCAGCAGCAAGCGAACGAGTCTAACACGTGGGGCGAGCAATGCGATCAGTGGGGCCTTTAAAATCACCATTATGAATTCTGCAGCAGTACTTTCTGCTGAATCAACAGCCAGCAGAAAGCAAGAGGGTTCAGTAAGCTGAGCTTTGCCAAGAGGTGAAATTGTCGTAGCGCGCTCTCTCTCAGCTTGTTCTGACGTTAGCAGGCAGGCAAGGAAAGTCAGCAGGTGGAATCTCATTCTGCCTTTTGTGTGTGAATAGAGAGTAAAGGCATTTTTTTTTTCAAATGCCAAAACTTTTGCGTTTTTGCTTTCATTTTCTACCTGTAGGCCCTTATCCTTAACCACTCATATAAAGTGTTGCATTATCACGTTGTAATATCCACGTGAGAAAATGTGTGTGAAAGTGCTTTAGGAAAACATTGCACGGTATGTTAATTTAAGACAATTCTTGTTATTCTTGGATACTAAAATTTCTATAATATTTAATCAAATCAAGAATCATAGAAAAATGTGATGGTGTTGGGGTAGTATAAGAGTTCAAACTCTGAAAGAAATAAAAAGATACAATTTGGGGGCAAAGGTGGCATCTTCTATAAACATCCCAGTAAGTTTTAGGTAATAAAGAATGTCCAGTGCTATTGAAAATATATTCTTCATTCATCATCATTATTGGAGAGCATCCAGCCTGATATGTCCGTGGGTGCTAGACAGATGAAGCTGACTTGTATGAGCTCTGGTGTTCAGGAGCTTAGATGGCTTTTAAGGGATGTTCAGCCTGTCCCTCCCCCATACAGGCACCATACTTGCCGAGTCTTTTCATTTACAGGATGACAGGGTGGTTATAAGATGTTCTTTCTCAGTCTCAAGTGCTTTGTCACTGAATCAGTTACCAGGTAGATTATGACTAGCTCTGTGTCTGAGCATGTTATCCAGGAGAGAAGTTGGCCTTGGGTCTATTGGTCTTTCTGGGTGATACTTCTTTCTGTTTGTGACAACAAAGAGGGCTGCCTTCATGTTTTCTTCTAGATTGCATTATGCTCCAAGTGCAGGCAAAGGAAACCTACTGAGCTGGGAAGATGGGCAGATTGGGGCCATGTGTATGGGAGTATCACCTCTAGAATGAAGAAATGAGTTAAAAATGGAATTCCTTAGTGCTTTCTGGGCCCCAGGTACTACCCTGATCTTTGGTCCTATTTTATGCCATTTTTGTAAACTCTGATTCTGATTAAAATAACTGGGTTCGTGTAGTCAAAAATGAAGCATGAGTTTATAACAGGCAGCTCTCTAAAATCTTTCTAAGTCAACCTCTCAGAACGTTCTGTCTCTCATACACAGACATCACACTGAAAACTAAACAAAACCTTTATTTCTCAGTATGCCTTCAGGTTTCTTTACCTGATCTTACTGAAAGTCTGGGAAGAAGGGAAAAATGCAACTTGGACAGTGTAAATAGCAGAAGTTGAGTAAAGCAGGAAGTTCTCTATGGTCTTTATCTGTTCATTTTAGGGAACATTCATGCAGTGGTGCTGGCCACAGGGGCAAGAGTCCATCCTCTCTCTTCTGATGAATACCTTGGAAGTGCCAAGTACATCTTGAAATGTCACCAGATCAAAATATTATTTGTTAAAATCCTCTTTGTTGAGGGCTTGCCTCAAAAGTACCCTCCTCCTTTATTAACTTAAATCCACTTTCTCTTAAATCTGACCTTAGTTTCTCGGTCCTTCTACAGACTTTGCTGTGCTTTTTGTCTTCCTTGATATTTCAGCATTTTCCTACCTGGCCAGATATGTCAAGGGTTTTGTTTTGTTTTGTTTTGTTTCTCTCCAAATTCTCCTTCACATTTATCTCTGAATTTTTCTTTGCTTTGCTTTGCTCAGATCATTCCACACTGCAGTATTCTATTTAAAGCTGAAAGGTTTTTGCTGTGTAGTTAGTGTGAAGGACTCTAAGCTCAATTTGCATTGTAAGTGGTAGCTGCAGGCAAGTTCAGCCAGCTAAGAGCAATGCAAATGCTAAAGGACACTTTTACCCAAGCTTTCCTCTCTTATTTTTTCTCCCTCTCCCCTCTCCTTCCTCCCTTCCTCTCTCCCCCACACCACCCTCTCCCTCCCTCCCCTCCTTTCCCTACCCTCCACCCCCCCCACCACAGGGAAGAAAAAGAATGCATGATCTGTATTTATTAAAGACATTTCCTATGACTCTTCCTTTATTCTGAGCATCAAAGTTACCCCCTCCTCGATCTTTATCTTTTTCCCCTTTTTAAAGTGACCGTCTTTGAGAATCTTCTGTTTTCCATGTACTTGCTGAGCTTTTTAAATATAGCACTTCAATATCTCCACATCCTGCTAAGCGAATGCTATTAACATTTTCAAATAAGGAAACTGAGCAACTGAGGCCCACAGATGTTACTAATTTGTGAGGGTGACACAGATGAGGGAAGAGCTTGCCTTCCAACTCAAGACCATTTGAAGCGCATGCTCTTCCACTAAGAAATTCTGCACTGCCTCATTTTCTTTCCTTCAACCATTAGCTCCCGTTAGGAAGACGACCACTATGATTTTATCTTCGTGTATAAATTGTATTCCTATCTGGGGTCAAATTCTTGACAGGGATCATTTGAACATGTGTATATGGGATTAAATATGATGAAGAGTGGGGTTGGAATGACTACAGAAATAAAGTCAACACAATGTTTTTACTGGCTTTTTTAGATACCGAACTCTGGGGCTCCTAAACAAGGCTTCATCTCTCAAATCTCTCTGATCTCTATGTGGATTTCTTTATTTTCAGACTTGTTAGAACTAACCAAAACCCTCTCTCCATTAGGGCGGTTTGAGAGTATTCTACACTGATCTTCCTACTCTTCCGTGGGGCCAAAGAAAGAATAAATGTTTTTCCTAGCTTAGTTTACAGGAATGGCAATCTGGTTAGAAGAGGAAGTCAGAGAACATGTTTTAAAATAACTACTCTGTTCTCAGTTTCCCTAGCTGTAAAATGGGAATAACAATAGAACCTGTGCCACAGGGGAAAAAAAATTAATACAGGAAAAGCACTCAAGGCAGTGCCTAATACAAAGTCAGACCTCGGTAAATGCCCTCAGTACGTTATAGGTACATTTGCATAGCAAACATGCGTTTTCCTTGGATCCTGTGTTGATTGGGGATGGTCTTGAGGGGAACGGCTAGTGGAGACAGGCGAGAAGTCACTAAAACCTACCGGTCTCTTCTTGGCTGGAGCATCGGCTGTGGATCTTGCCATTTAGTTATTTGCTTTAGTGTACTTGCTGGTTATATTCTGGCAGTGAGTAAGTTCCATCTTCTTGCAGAGGCCTTTAAAAACCTATACTGTTTATGGGCGCCTGGGTGGCTCAGTTGGTTAAGCGACTGCCTTTGGCTCAGGCCATGATCCTGGAGTCCCAGGATCCAGTCCCGCGTCGGGCTCCCTGCTCAGCAGGGAGTCTGCTTCTCTCTCTGACCCTCTTCCCTCTTGTGCTCTCTATCTCTCATTCTCTCTCTCAAATAAACAAATAAAATCTTTAAAAAAATAAAAAAATAAAAACCTATACTGTTTACACATTAAAGGAAGAACAAATTTATTATTCCATGATTTATGATTATATTATTATTATTACATAATTATTGATTCATTCTGCCTTTAATTCCTTCAACAAATATTAGTTGACTTTCTGCAGAGGTGATCCGGCCTGGTCCAATACAGACATGGTATCAGGCTGGCACAGAAGGCAGACATTAAATAATTTTGCAAATAACTATATAATTCCCAATTATGGTAAGTGACATTCAGGAAAAGCACAGTATGCCTCGAGATCATATATAAGGCAGGAAGGTAGATCTAATTTAGTTTGGGGGACCAGAGGCAGCCTCTCAAAGAAAGTTTTAAGTTGAGAACTAAAGGCTCAGTCAGGAATCAACAAGAGGTGAAGACAATTCAGGTAGAAGGGACAATAGGTACAAAGACCAGAGATTTACAATAGTTTGGACTGATTTGAAGAATAGAAAGCTGCCTGTGGCTGGAGTATAGGGAACAAGAGGAAGAGTGATGAAAATTAGACCAGAACCTGCAGTTGACTTTGGAAGGCGCCCAAACCGGGAAAAATCCATGCTAGAATAGATGGATGGCTGAATGGTTAGATACACGGTAAAGCAAGTATGACATGTTCATGGTAAAATTGAGATGATCCATCAATGGATAGACACTGTAAATTTTTTTTTTCAATTTTGCTCTCTGTTTAAAAATTTTCATAACAAAATGTCACAAAAGAGAGACTAGAGAGGTAGTCAGAGACCGGATCATGTTGAGCCTTAACCATAATTATGGAGTTTGGACTTTATCCAAAGATGGATCGAAAGCCATTAAAGGATTTTGATCGAGGTGGAAATATGATCAGGTTTGTTTTTTCAAAGCTCAGTCTCGCTGCTATGCAGGGTGGGGCGGAGATAAATAGAGCAAAATGGGGAATAGTTAGAATGCCACAGCTGTACTCATCTCAGCAGAAGAGATGAAGAGAAATTAGGCGATTCTGATACATTGTAGAAGAAGAATGGATAAGAAGAGTGGATATTGGTGTGATAGATTGGGCAGAAATAGAGAAGTAGGTGGAGCTGAGTGTCAAGGATGACTCCCAGCACTTTGCTCTGAGACTGGATGCATAATAGAACTTCTCACTGACACTGGAAAAAGACTTCGGAAATTGATTAGTCTGAGGAGTGTGTGAGCCATTTAGCCTCACAGCAAGACCCTCCAGCAGTTGGGCCTGAAGCTCAGAAGCAAGATCGGGACTAGATGTATAATTTGGGATGTCAGCAGCATATTAAAAGTATTTAAAGCCATGTGAATAGATGAGATGCCTAGGAGAAGAGCACTCCAGGGCAGAATTTGAGCCAACAAGGAAACTTACTTTGGCTTGGTATAAAGAAATTGTAACGGGCGCCTGCGTGGCTCAGTTGGTTAAGCGACTGCCTTCGGCTCAGGTCATGATCCTGGAGTCCCAGGATCGAGTCCCGCATCGGGCTCCCTGCTCGGCGGGGAGTCTGCTTCTCCCTCTGACCCTCCCCCCTCTCATGCTCTCTCTCTCTATCTCATACTCTCTCTCAAATAAATAAATAAAATCTTAAAAAAAAAAAAGAAATTGTAACAAAAAACACCTGACAATGGAATGCCTTAGTTAGGTGTAAACCTAACTAATCACACACTGAAATTATTCAAAGAACACTATATGGCCATTTCTCAACAATGTGGTAGAACTCTTGGGTGAGTTGAGTGTAGAGGGTCTCCAAACTTGAGTGAGATCTGTGTGATTTGTGAAATGTTACAGCTTCCTAGGGGCATGGGAATAAACGTGAGAAAGTAAAAGTCCCTGCTTCCTCTACCCCACCCCCATTTCACACCCGCTCAAGAGGGAAGCTAAGATGAATAAAACTAGGAAGGTACATGAAAATGGCTTTTGATATGAAGGGGCTGGGAAGGCACTAGAAAAATAAAAGGAGGCGGTGTCATATGATGGAGAGCTGCCTTGTAGTTCCTTAAGTTGCCTTGATATTTGTATGCAAATTCCAGATCAGAATAGTACTTCCAATGCATATGGATGAATGTTTGAGTTCTCTCCCGTTCTCGGAAAAATCTGAAATGGAAGGTGGAAAGAAGCTGCCTTATACTACTGTAAATGACCTTTCTGGGGATAGGGAGTGTTCTGCTACCAAACATAATAACCAGAGTGCATTGAAAATCACTAGCAAGTATTCATTATTAGCATCCAGGTCCCCAGGGGCAATCTCCAGCCCTTTATGAGGGCTGGTCAGAAATGTGCCAATGAACCTGGGGTGAATAATATTAGGCCAGTCCTGTCAAAATATTGGTAATGCTCAATGAAAAGAGCACAGTTGTAGACTGACATTCCTAGACTCTGGCATTTGCATTCACGAAGAAACTAAGGGTCCAATTTCAGCACTTAGCTGAGGGAAGAGAATTGAGGTTTCTCATGCACTGTCTATTCCAGGCATTTTCCTAGGTGTTGTGCATATGTTTGTTTACTCATTGAATCTCCTTCAACAACCATGAGAGAATGGTTGCATTAGTCTCATTTTTCAGACTAAGAAATTTTGAGCTTTGGAAAAGCAAAGAAACTTATGTAAGGTCACATACTTGTAAGTGGTGGAACCAGCTTGGAAACCATGACTGCCCGGACTTGAGGCCCGTGCTCTTCGCCCACCCCTGCTGCCTCTGGTCAGGATTTTAGGGGAAAAAAATGCAGGTTATGTTCTCTCTTTTGCATATATCCCCATGGTGCACGTTCAGTGCTGCTGGACTGACTTGTTCCATCTTTCCAGAAGGGCAGTACACGTGTCTGAGCCTTCGCCATTGTCCCACAGGAAGGAAGTTGAACTTCTCCACCCAATGCCAGAGTCCTTAGTTGACCTTCTACTCTAGATGTATTCTACTCGATAAGGAAAGAAGGAAAATATTTATGGAATTGAGCAAATTGTGCGAATTAGCTGGGTTTTTATACGCTTGTCCCTGTCCCTCACCCTTAGCATAGGATGTTAACAGTGCAATTCCCAGGCTGTGCCGGGAGGGGTCCCTGGACCTTCTGGGCACCCATTTTCCAGAACTGATAGCAGCTCCGATAATTGGCTTAGGTAACAAAAGGAATGGATAGAGGCAGCTGCTGTGTGATGGCAGTTGTCCTTTGCATATAAATGCGGAGGTGTGTGAGGCCTTCTTTTGGCCAGAGAGGCTTGCCGGTGCTGTTCACCTCATCCCCCATTAAGGAGATTGCTTTCACCAAACTTGGCATCTTTGCCACCAATTTGCCTTCTTTTGCCTCTCCAACAGAACTCTAGAATCAGGCTGAAAATCAGAACAGACCAGATCTGACGTAACTATCTCATTGGAAGCTCATTGTTTTTACAGGACTACTAGGAACTTTGTTTTAAATAACCCAGGAACCCTTGAATTCTTAAGCTCCAAGTTCACTGTGGAAAGAGTGGAAAGTGATGATGGTAGGATCTACATGTGTGAAATCCACAGAAAACCAATTAGTACTAATTTTGGAGAAGGGGTCATGAATGGAAAGTGATAGGTGTGTAGAGGGCGTTTGTCAGACTCTCAGTTCTTTGCTTTAGAAGAGACCTGATTGCTTCCAGCAAATGTAGAGAAATGAAGGGGACTCTGTGGGTAAGAAACAAAAAAATGCATGGGATCTCAGGGTCTGGAGGGATCCCCGAAGGACAGGATTTTAACCCAAGAAAGGGAAGTTCTGCTAGAAGGAATGTGCCAGAGAGTACCTTACCTGTGCTGAGCTTGATGCAGGGCGACTGGCAGCCTCCTCCTCCAAGTGCATTGCCGACTCCACTTTTGTGAATCCACTAGGTAGTGAACCTGAACGAGTCCCAGAATTGCAGGTAACCTCCTCCACTTGATGTAGGGGGCTCATCTCTGATGAGCTCAACAGATACACAAGGGGGCAGAGGGTAGACAAGCTGCAAATGGCTCTCATGGAGAATACTGCAGCAAGGTGCTGAGCATTCCCAGGTGGCCTGAAAGACAAAGCTTGGATCCTTAAGTACAAAATATCATCAAAAGGTGTTGTACCAAAGAGGAGAGCTGTATAAGAAACTTGAGGAAAGTAACATTGCTCATTTAACTTTGCAGAAGTCAAGTTGGGGCCAGGAACACCCAAGTTAGGAGGTCGGTTGGTTCACAGTAGTTGTATTCCTGCCATTGACATTCTCCTCTGTCTATGTCTTTATATTAATCAAGCAAATAATACATAAGTGTCTTCTTACTTGAAATGATTCAAGCATTACTGAAGTTGACAAAGCAGGGGCACCTGGCTGGCTCAGTCAGTAGAGCACGTGACTCTTGATCTCAGGGTTGTAAGTCTGAGCCCCATGTTGGGTGTAGAGATTACTTAAAAAAGAAAGAAAGAAAGAAAGAAATCTTAAAAAAAAAAAAAGCAGCAGACAAAGCAAAGCATGAATCACCCTCTATCCCCACACCCATCCCACTTCCCTGCCCAGAGTTAGCACTGTCATTAGTCGACTGTGCTTCCTCATGGCCACCTTTGGATGTATTTTCGTACATTTAAATATACATGTACACATCTGTATTGTGGGAGGGATTATTTGCATAAGTGAACGTACACTGCTTGTTCTGTTTGCACTTTGTTTTTTCTCCCACTCAGTGATCTCGAAAGATCTTTCCATGTCAGGACACCTACAGCTGCCTTGTTCTTTGTAATGGCTGCATAGTGCCCTGTGGTATGACTGTATCATAGTTTATTAAGTAGTTCCCTTGTGGAGGGAAGAAAGTTATTTTATATTACATACAATGCTGTGGTGACTATCTATCTATCTATCATTCTATCTATGTATCTGTCTGTCTATCCATCCATCCATCCATCCATCCATCATTTGTGTTCAAAGGTTCTCCTTCCTGATTTTACCATCTTTAAAGCCAAGATACTGGTTCCTATTTCTCCACAAAGAGGCAAGAAGGACTTTCTGGTTCTTCCTTTCTTCCCTAATAAACCTTGGATAAGTCCTGTAACTGTGTGAACTTGCATTTCCTAGCATAGAATATGAGAACACTTGGCATATCTACTTCTATGTGCATAGCACTGTATATTCTATAACTGTTTTAGATTTGAGTGTTAATAAAGGATAAGGTTGATTGGTAGTAGTTGTGGAAGGCTTGCTATGTGCCAGGAACAAACTTTGAGTTTTAAAGTATTTTTCTTATTTAGTCCTCGGAACTCCAGAGGTTGATATTGTCCTTACCCCCCTTGAAGTGAAAAGTTGAAGCAGAATGAGATGATGACTTGTCCAAGGTCACCCACTAGGAAGTGGCAGAACGGAAGTCACTTCCAGGACTGTCAGTGTAGTATATGAACACACCTTTTAAAACAGAAGTCATGATGTTGACACGGGGAAAGGGTGATTCATTTTCCTACAGAAATTTTGAATTTTGAATCAATGCCAATACAAAAGATCCAGTTTTTATCAAGATTTTAAAAATGAGCAGAGGGAACATTAGAAGGGGTGGAGCGTTGTGTGCAGTGATGTAGAATGCACATCCAAAGACCTGGGTGTTATTCCCAATCCCACAATCATAATTAGTTACTTTTACTCTGTGGGCTTCTGTTTCTTAATCTCCTAAAATGAGGCTGAAGATGGGGGAGGGGTGGCCTGCTCTCTTAGATTTTTCTGGCTCTGGGTTTCTGTGATGCACTATGTCTCTATTTGATGCTGTGTGTCATTTAGACCTCTTTAGTCTGTTGTGACCTTGTGCTCATAGGTGAGCGTGGGGGACATAGGCGTTGGCTTTAAATGGCCCCACAACTCCAGGCTTGGCTGTAAGAGCTGATGGGTCAGATCATCCTTCTGGCAAGAAGTCTCTCATGTAGCCAAGAGGTGGAGCCAGAAAGGGAAGCATCTCTTTGCCAAAAGCTTCTGCAGATGGAGGAGCCAGTCTGTCTGGGCGGCCCATGACTTTGAGAGGAGCCATTTGGCAAAGTTGTTGGCAGGAGCTGCCTTGCAACATGAATGCTGGAGACTGTCCTGGGCTGGAGTGAATCAGGGATGCAGCAAAGGTGGCTGATGGAACAAATAACCATCTGGTGAGCAGGGTGCTGCTCATCTTGCCGTGCTGACAGCGAAGAGCAAGTGCCAATCGGCGAGGCTGGGCTCTCAGTGACACGATCTGACAGGCACAATAAAATGTCTCCCCTGCTGTTGAACGCTCCTTGGAGGGGCTTATGAATCCCATGTGAACCTGTTCTTTCCGAGATCAAGAAGGCTCCAGTTTCTTGCACTATTCTAGGAAAGAAGATTCATCACGTCAAACAAAACTTACCGGATCTGTGGCCAGCTGCTGTGCTGGTTGTGCTGGGGAATAAGGTGAATGGAGTAACAGTTCCTGTTGGATTTGAGCAGATGATACTCTGTCCTGCTCAAAATATACTTCACCCTCTTCAAGCCAGGCTTTGAGAGTCCATGCTGCATTTGCCTCTCTTGTTACGTCAGGTAGCTGAAGTGGTGGAATCGGGCCCTGCATGGCTCTGGAAGCATCTCTACGGCCTTGGACAGATCACTCTGTCTCTGATGATTTCTTCTACTGAGAAGATATGGCAGGGGTTGAAGCACCATGCCCCTGCTAGCATGCTATTATTCATATGTGAGAAATACATTCAAAAGAATGCCTCTCTCACTCTATGCTTTTGGGACCCATGGTTGATGGTCAACTGGAAAAATTAAGGCAGAAAAAAAAACAGTTTAAATACTATTTTAAATAACACTGCCTAATTTTGATGAAGAGTCTGTTAAGAATCAAGGCTTCGTCTTTGCATGAGTTTGCTGACTGGGGCTTTTATTTTTCTTGTACAAACCACACCCCAAAACAAAAAAAAAACCATGTCCAAGTTTGGTTTCCTTGAGGTTGAATGACAGTATAAACAGGTGAGAAGCAAACTTACCACAGATCCTTCTAGATTTTTTACGACTGTCCCTGATCTTTTATCTCTCCCACATTTAATCTGACAACTCTTTGTCATCTTTTGAAGCATCCGACTTAGTTTTCATATGAAATAATCCCTTTCTAACTTTCCACACCACTCTTTTCATCACCTTCTGTGATACTTGATTAACTAACAAGTATAACTGGCATCAAGAGATAAGGGACAAAACAGAACTGCCTTGTAGTAAACCTGCGTCTCAGCCAGAAGAAGCAGGAGTGTGCCTCTGTCCCAGAGATGAGCCTACTAAATAAGCTGTGAGTAGAGATAATGCTGTAGGCCCATTTTACAGAGGCAACAGAAGGCATTTTTCCAACCAATGAGTCTGCTTCTTAGAAATCTGTTACAAGAGGTTCCATGGAGCCCCTGGGTGGCTCAGTGGGTTGGGCGTCCCACTCTGAGGTCATGATCTCAGGGTTGTGAGATTGAGCCCCCACGTCGGGCTCCACACTCAGTGCACAGTCTGCTTAAGATTCCCTCCCTCCGTCCCTTCCCCCGCTCGAGCTCTCTCTCTTTAAATAAATAAATAAATAAATAAATAAATAAATAAATAAATAAATAAATCTTTAAAAGAAAGAAAAAGAGCTTCCATTTTATCTCTGGTGAGGAGGAAGAGCCACCATGTACTGAGTGCTGGCAGTGTACCAGGAATTGAGTACTGTTCTCTGTACTCTGTATATTTTGTATGATGTACCACATATTATACATGCATGTATATATTGTGCCCTATATTGATGTGTATATGATCCAGATATGTGCACATGTATGTGTTTCATTTAATCCTCACAGCAAACCTCAGAAGTATGTACAGTTAAAGCTTAATTAGATGAGACTTTTAGGTCTTATTCACCATTGTCCAATAGCCATGTCCTAGCACAGTGCCTGGTTTGGGTTTTGTTGCTGTTGTTTTTAACAAAACTCTCAGACATAAGCTTTAGGTTAGAATAACTATCTAATAGGATAATAATTTGGTATCTCCACTTTGCACAACTATAGATATTCTAGAACAGGAGTTGGTAAATTTGCCTATAAAGAGTCAGGTACTCAACACTTTGGGTTTTGCTGACCATACAGTCTTTGTCCCAGCTACTGAACTCTGCCATTGCTGCATGTGGGCATGGCTGTATTATTCTAGCGAAACTCTATTTACAAAATCAAGTGCTGGCCCTTGGATGGTAGTTTGCTGACCCTCCCATTCTAAAAAAATGTTTGGAACCCAACAGAAGTTCAAAAGACGTTGGCCTTCCAAGTGAGTGGTTGCAGTTAAGTGCTACAGAGAAGCTTTTCCAAACAGGAATGGCTTATGGTCAAAGTTGGGTCTTAGTGGGATTCTGATAGGTGACGAGGAGTGGCAAAGGCTGTCTTCATGGAGAGGGGGATTTTTTGTGATGTTAGGAGGCAAAAGTATGCAAGGAAAATGGCATGCTGTTTGATCAAATGAGCTAGAGACTAGACACATAAAAGGCCATTAGAATCCCTGCACATAAGCACACCTCCCTTAGTAGTGTCCCCCAAATGTTCACTCCATACACATTTAAAAATATTTATTATATACTAGGCACCATGCTAAAAAAAACAGGCAAACGATAAAAAATCAAAACAAAGACTCTGGCCTCATAGAACTTGCATTCTATTGGGAAGACATACATGTGCATGAAATAAACACAAACATAAGAGTGTGATATAAATCTTAGTATGTAGAAAAAGAAAAGAACCTATGAGGACAAAATATATGTCCACTGATGAAAACTTGGACTAAAAAGAAAAGTGTAAAAAAGAAAATCGAATTTACCTCTAGCCCCAGACATAATCATTACAAATATTTTCAATGCATTTTCTTCCAGGCTGTGTGTGTGTGAGTGTGTGAGTGTGTGTGTGCATGTGTGTGCATGTGCGCACGTGTGCACATGCAGCCCACCACATATGTGTGTATAAGAGAAAAGAGAAAGGAGTGGATAATACTGGAATTATATGTAAAATGGTATCATATCTATTGTTGTTTTGTTTGTTTTGGTTCTAAATAAAATTGTGAACATTCTTCTGTAACATAGTTCAACCACAATTTTGCCATTCATCTAATGCTGGAAGTTAAATTATTTCCAGTATGTTGCTATAATAACTGATAAATAATTGCATGACTCTAAATCCTCTCTAGTTATTTTTTTTTAGAACAGGTTTCTAAAGTCAAGTTTGCTGGGTTAAATGGTATAAATAATTAAGTTTCTAGATACAAATGAGTTTCTAGATAATAATTAATATATTTTCTAGAAAAAGCTGTACCAAGGAAGACCTTTGCAGTTGCTGTGGCCCTTTCCCACCGTTGCCTGGTCTTTTTCCTCTATCTCACATTGTCACAGATTTTTAGAGAGAATTTTTGCAGGTGAAGATTAGAAATAAATTCATCAAGGTATAACCACTGAACCTTAATATGTTCCTTTGCCCTTTTCCTTCCCCAAAGCCCACGTACTTCTACCCAGTCTGAAAGGGGAGGCAAGCACAATTCTCAGCCTCTGCCATTAAATACATGGGTGAGTCGCTCATTCTCTGGGATTTAGTTGCCCACCTATATTAAATAAAATGACTTTCATGGTTCCAGGGCATCGGTTGTAGATAAGTATATGGAACCTGGTGACCCAGAAATGTTAATTTTCCTCAGACTGATAAGTAGGTGACTTCAAAGAATGATTGACCCACAACGACAACCAGTATGGTTGTTTAATGAGCTAGGCCTCTTCTGGGGTTCATATTGGACATTTCTGAAAGATGTGTTCCTTTTTTTTCCTATTAATACTATGTGTGGTTGAATGCAATTTGAACCCAGATAAATCTGAGGAAACTAAACTTTACCTATCATTGACCTAAGGCTTACAGACATCTCTAGTACTCCTCCAAAAATTGAGTGCACGATTTGATGGAATTGAAAAGTATAAATCTTAGAAACACCCAGTGGGATTGTATTTTTAGTGAGTGATTTTGGTCCCTTTTCAAAATGAATGGGCTGTCTGCATTTCAGCAGTCACTGGGGATTATAGGTAGGAGTTGAAGTCTCAATCCATTTTCCTTGAGTATTTGGGGCATTTTCCTTCCTGTGAAGTAAGAATACAAAGTTGAGACTTTTTTTTTAATTTAAAATTTTTATGACGTTTAAAAAAATTGATACATAGGTTGTGACCTAAGAGTCAGGCAGATAAAATGTAAAGGATAGCTGGCTGGCTGGCTGGCTGACTGGCTGGCTGATGGGCTGGGTGGATGGATGGTCATTTGAATGGACAAAGATTTGTGGTGGTCAGTAGGAGACCAGTTGCTTCCTCAGAGGATTAAAAGTATGAAAACGTCTTCTAGAAACATCAATTTAAATAACAACTTGGGATCGTAATATTAAAATCGACCTCTCATCTCCTTTCTCTTATGTCTGGGAAGCCAGGGCAGGTACGATGGGGCAAGAGAGTGAGTATTGATTAGGACAGCACAGATCCATGGGAACATGCTTCCAGGAAGTCTTCACTGGTACTAGTTTAGACAAAAAGAAATACAACAGAGGGGAGAAGAGCTACTCTGGAACCCTAAGCTAACAGAAAAGTCTGGGACAGTTCAGTGCTTCCAACTGACATCTCTTGGAGTGACCAATACTTAATCCCATCCCAGTTCTGTAGGATTAGGCTGGCTGAAACTAACATTCTATGCTATGAAAGTCAGAGCCCTCTGGTCACTTGATAGGACGTAGGGAGAATGTTTTTCACGCAGTTCCATTTGTGAATAAGGTGTGTTTCCCTCTAGGTTCTCTGACCCCTTACAGGGTCAGAGATCAAAGACTTGCTAAGGTCTCCCTGGGGACCTGAAGAACTCTGTGCACAGTGGTGAAAAACAAAACAAAACAAAAAAGCAAAAGTAAAAGCAGTCTGATTATGATATTGTGCTTCTGTTGCCAACATGCTTACTCAGTCCCTAAGATTCCTCAGCACAATTTGAGATGGAAATTTTCTGATCAGAATTTTTCCTATAAGTCTCAAAAACTTGGATTTAAGCCTGTTATGTGGGCCAGGTTTTTTCTTTCTCCAGTTACTTGACAAGTAGGTTGCCTTTGAGTCACTCATTTGAATGGCCTTGATCTAGACATTGGCACATGCTGAAAAGGCAAAAAATATTTTCCTACTTGTGTTTGACCCTTCAAGAAGACTGGGCTGTTGACCATTTTGTCCTGTGCTTGTAAACCTTACTGCTTCCTGCCTGTCCTCTCATCTCTCTGAGTCTCTCCTAACTGACATCTAAGTCAACCATGTGGCCTTGCACTGGGTCCTCAGTACTCCACACCATCCCTGCTTCCTGCTTCTGTACGTACAATTTCCCCTTTCCTGGTACCTACCTGTCCTGCCTTGAATCTGCATTTTCCCATGAAATTTTTTCTCAGTTCCTTGAGTGTTTTAATCATAACAACAGTGCTGTGACATATAGGTATTATCCCCATTTCATGAATGTGGACACCAAAGTCCAAGTTCAGATAGCCTGCCAGAAAGAGGGGAGCCTGAGCATTGTTTCCCCCGCTAGAAAGAAACTCCTGGAAGACAGTCATCACACCTTTACCTCCTTGTTTTATCCTACAGAGGACAGTGTGGTGCTTGGCACATGGGCGCTTTGTAAGTGGTTTTGAACTTGATTTGAGTTGGAGAGTAGATTTGTAAAGTCTCTGTAGTTAGGGCAGCAGCCAGGTACATATTCTTTACTCGGGCGTTTAACTTACAACTCCACCCAGACATGTCTAAGCTAGGTTCTCCTACCCCCACTGGAGTTTAAAGATGTGCTATATGATTTTTGCCATCACTTGGAAATTGTACCAACTAATTAAGAGCATAGCCTATTATTCTGTCACTCATTTGTTTCTGTGTTTGTTTTTTTATTTTACTCTTTAACCCTTCAGCAAGTATCAGTTGAGCAACTGAAACCTCACTCATGCTTTATAAATTGGTATATGATGATACAAGTATGAAAAAATATATAAAAGTTTATTACCATTGGGTGTGTGGGGAGGAGAGAAATCAGTATAAAAAAGACTATTAAAAATTAAAGGTAGCCACACCCATGATAGAAGGAGGGTACATATGATTCCTGTCCTGTAATTCCAAGGAATTCCAAGGAAAGAATGGCTAGTAGAATATTAATGATGGCTATGTCAGGCTGATTAAATTTTAATTCTTACTATTTTTATTTTCTAATGTCTGACAGTTTTCAATAAGTATAAACATTGTTTATGTAACAGGAACAATAAAGCTGTCATTATGGTGAAAAACAATTCGTGGAATGCCTACTACGTGCAAAGAAAAAGTCTGTGGATATCAGCGTAGTAAATATCCACCTGAGTTCTTCCTTTTCCTTTGAAGTCACATTAATCATTCTTCAGATGAAAATCAGTGAGAACCCTGGAAGAGTAGTGATATGTGAAGACTCTTAACTGTCAAATTCTGTAACAATAATTCCATTCGAGTTCTCTTACCTGTAGGTCTGTGTGAAGGGGCTTTGGCAATGAGCTCGGCCCTTAGGTTCAGAGCCACTTTGGTCCTGTGTCTGGGCTGCAACAGTAAAGGTAGGTGGTATCTCTGACCTCAGCCAATCACTTCATAAGGGGGCTAGGAAGGGGTCTGGGTGAGTCAGTTAAAATCCATTGCAATGATGGAAAGCCATCTAAGAAAAAATGTCCTGGAGCCTGAGGGTCAGAGCCAGCCCCTCTGCACACGAAGGATCTCACAGTCTGTGTTTATTGACACAGAAGGTGGTTTTAATTACCCTGAAGGAATTTTTGGCATGTTTTGCCAAAGCCAGTCTTTAAATGTTTAATCAGTGGGTTTCTGACAACCAGACCTACTGGAGAGGTCTGCATATGGGGGCAGTTGGTCAAGTGTAGTGTATTGCAATGGGGCTGCTAGTGACGGAACATAGGTATGTTTTAGCAGAGAAACGTAGGCCTGAAAATAACAACTTCCACCCATGCAATGACCTTGGTTTTGGAGAGTATGGCATGTTTTATGTCTGAGAAGCTTCAATTTCCTTCCCAGCCATAGATCCTCATCTAAGCAACCTCTACTCCCTCTGTTTTTGGTGTCCTGAAAGTGAATTTGGTAAGGTAATCTAGAGCCAGAGTTGGAGCGATAAATCAAACAATCAGCTTCATGGTCCCACACTAGTGACTTGAAGGAAGGAATGTGCCTTTCCAGGTACAGGTCCAAGGAAAATGTATACTTGTAATCCTTAGTTTTACCCATTTGTGTTGACAAAATATTTTAAGAAAAGAACTGTAATAGGACAAGTAGTATGATGGTGTCACATCACAAAGCCATTTTAATCTTTCAGATAACTTCAAGGAAACCATAGTCCAAGATAAATGTAAAAGCACCAAGGAAGTTGTTTCCTTGATTTTTTGTCTCTTTGCTCTGGAGTGTCTAGTTTGAATCCTCCCACTAAGACTGTAAAAATAGTCAATAGTGCTACATAACTGTCTTTGATTCATCTCTCCACACTTAACTCCAGATGGAATTTCTTTTTTGTTCTCCTTGCATAAAAATGTCCTTCACACTATCCCCTTTCACTGCTGTCCCAACTAATCTACATAGAGACCAAATTCTACTCTCTCATGTAGACATGCAAGGGAGAGTAAGTTGGCATCTTGAAATCTGAATAGGAGCCCAAAGGCGTCTTTGGCACAATCTACTGAGCCTCCCTTTGAGCTACTGAGAGTGTCTGTGTCCTGTTTAGTGACATAGTAGTTTGGTGATAATCCTTTTGGCTTGCATGGAAAGGTTTCTCAGGCTATTTCATACTGATGTTCCCTGATCTGAGGATTTACCAAGCTTACAAGGAAGTAAGGCCATTGGAAATGAATCCCTCTCAACCATCACAACAACTGAACAAACAGTCCCACAGGTATCTTTGGTACAGCTGATAACTATCAAGTTTAAATGGTCCCTCTTCCTCTTGTCTTTTAAATTAGTCTGTGGGTGAACCAACTTGGTTTAACCAGGTTGATAGGTTATAGTCAAATTTTAGGCAAGGAAAGAGTTACATAAGATAGTAATGCTCTATGAAACTTGTGAAGGGGCTTTATATTTCTACAAAGTATTTTCACAGCTCTTACCTACTGTGCACAAAAAAATTGGAGAATAAGTTTATTTCTTATTTCCTCAATGTGAAAACTAAAATCTAATAGCGTTAATCAATTTGCCTATGATCACATAGCTGGTTTGTGGTGGAGACAAGACAGAGGTGCAGAGATCTGATCCCTAAAACAGAGCTCTTCCCATGATGTTAAAAAATGAAATCAACTTTCACTGAACTCCCAACTGGATGAAATTTTGCAGTCTTTGGAAAAAGCGTTCATTTTTGCTGACTCTCTCTGAGAGACATTGGCCACCTACATCCTTAACACAAGGTTCTTTGGGTGGAGCAACTTGGCATGTCATAGCCCTTTCTTGGGCATTAGGTGTGGGGTATGTCTCATTTCTAAGGTCATTTACTGTTACTATTCCAAATGGAAGGGTCTTGAGGCCACACTCCTGGCCACTGTCTTTGGTGCAAGCCTCAGAGAGCTAAAGTTTGACGCATATGAAAATGTGGAGAAGGCAGTAGACTTAGTTCTGTTTCATGACAGCATATGGCACCCAAATATCTAACTCACAAGTATCTGCCATTTAAAGCAAGCAAGAAAGTAGATGAGAAAGAATGGATGAATCATCACTAACACCATTTTTCCCCCCCTGGAAACATAATATAAGTGTAGTGAAACTACATTTACTGAGTGATTCTTACATGCTATTTACTTCTTTTGCTTCATTTCCATTTAAATACGTGAGCAGTGAATTCTTTATGAAGAAGATGGGCTTATTACTTAAATCATCTAACCATAATTGCTCATATATAAAATCAGGATAATACTAGTAGCTACCTTCTATGGTTGTTAAATGAAATAGTTGTACAGTGGTTAGTTCAGTACCTGACATAGATTAAACATCAGTAAGTGGTTGTTTGGTTCTCTTTAGTATTTCTAGAAGCCCTAACTGGTCATAAGTATTATTTGCACCAGGCCATACATTCTCTCTGCCCTCCAAATCCCTAGAATTCAGGATTATACTGAAAAATAAACTTAGTGGGTTGAGAACACTGACTCTGGAGACCCCCATGTTTGTATTCCGGCTCCACCACTTGCTAGCTCTGTGACTTTGGGCAAATCCTTTAACTTTGCTCAGCACAGGTGCCTCCTCTATAAAATACAGGTAACAAAGCTGAATTTCTAAGGTTGCCATGAGTATTAAATACGACAGTGTGTGTGATGTGATGTGTACTCAGTATCGAGTATGTAGTAGATGCTACGTAATGTTTGGTTGTATTTTCATTAATATTAGTTCATTTATCTGTGTCCTACAACAAAATCGTTACTGTCAAAAGATGGTTGTTTTCATTACAAAACAGAGGAGAAATTAACACCCTAACCTTAACATTTGATCGAGTATCAGTTCTGGATGGTGGTAATTCATCTCTTTTAAATAATAAATATCTCATATAATATATGGAATCTTGTGAGAGTCTACGCCAACTGCTGCCCTTTTCTGAATATGAAACAAAACATTAGGATATGAAAATCCATTACCTACTCTATATAGCATTAGTAGGATAGTTTTTAAAGGTAATAGCTTTGAGATATTAAAAAATTAATGATAATAAATAAATTATAAACCTCTCTATATTAGTGGTATGTTGAAGCTTCTTATTAAGGCTTAATTTTGTTGTTTTTCTTAATATTGTAGCTTTATTTTTAGTACTTCTTGTATTGCCTTATTCATAGATTCTCCCAGAGTATAATCCTAATACCTCTGGACACTGAGAGAAAGGGAGCCTCTTATAATCGGTGAAATAACACATTCCTGTTTCAGAATACTTCCAGTTGCTTAAAAGTTCTGCATACCAGAGCCATCTGTGTTTTTACCCGTTGCTGCTAGCTCTCCACTGTGAAGCCTTACCTCAAAAGCTTTGTATCCTTGCTTTCATGATCCCTCTTTAACTACGTGGAGGTCATTCCCCTAACAGCCCCCAGCCTCCTCAAAACTCCTCGCACGTTTTCTGGCCGTTGTTTTCAAACTTAATGTTTATTAGAACCACCTGAAGTGTTTGTTAAATATAAATTGCTAGGCTCCTCCCAGTGATTCTAATTAAATAGGACTGGGAAAGAGCCCAGAAGTTTGCTTTCTAGTGGAGTCCTGGGTGGAGGCACTGCTGCTGGTTGGAAGCGACACTTTGAGAACCCCTGCTCTCCAGAATCTGAAGGCAGCCCACTAACAGTTGAGGAGGCCGAAGCACAGAGAAGTTTTCTAGAGTTGGCTGTATTACCTACCGTATCAGCCTGGATTTTGACAGACCAAGAGCAACCTCACACAAAGAGGCTATTGGGGGGGTGGGGGACTTAGAGCATGTGTAATGCACCTGTATGTTACCAAAAATTGAAGCATCACTACCTCCTGGAGTCTGGATCTGAACCCCATGTTTGTCACAGGAGCCAAGGGAGAAGCCAAGACAGAGAATAGTGGCACAATAATGAAGCATGAATTATCCAGATGAAAGCACCTATGGAAATAAAGGTATTAGTATTATTATTTATACCTACTATTTTTAATAAAATAGCAATATGGAAGTGTTGAATAGTTCCAATTGCTTAAAAGTTGCTCTGGGGGACGCAGATCAATTACCTCACGTTTTAAAATGAAAGTGTAGATAATAAGCACTGTTTGACTTACTGTTTTCAGAACATGTTTTGATGAAATGTGTTGCTACACAGCAGAAACAAGTAATGATGACTGGTTATAAAGTTAACCAGGAAAGAGGTGAGGCTCTGTAAGACTAGACCCGACTGTATAGATGCTGGCAATGTATGCAGACTAGGCTAGAGAATCAGACAGATGGATTCACTGCTCTAACAGAAAGCATTGGGCCAGGAGGTGAAGAAAGAGACAGGGCTTCTTACTATGTACAACGAAGAATGAAGTCTTTGCTAAATGGTAATTTTGAATTAGGAAGGAAATCGGGAAATTACCGCGTAGGAAAAACGGTAACTTCTAACCTATATTAAACGCTTGGAGGCTCTGTTAGTATGACCACGGAGCCATCCCACCTGATCGGGATGAAGTAGCGTGAAGGCTTCTGCTAGCTTTGATTTATTCCTTCCTTCAAACTATGGGGTGAGACTGTTGAACTTTGCAGCCTCCACACATGGCTGTGTTTTGGGGCCCTCGGCAATGAAATCTGATTCAAAGGAACTCTAATTTTTATTTGAGAGAAAGAATCATCAGAGAATTCTCCTCTGCGGTGGAGTTTGTAACAGAGATAGATAGAAACCCTGAGTCCAGTCGAAGAGTAAGACCTGCAGAAGAGTTTCTTCTAAGGAAAGGTATGGGGAAAGGAGAGTTTCCAGATAAAGACTTACTCTAGGAAAATAAAATGAAAAATGTGGTCAAAGACTTAAAGGGAGAAGAAACAAAGAGCAGATGTGTGTATTTATACATATGGATATATGTGTCTGTATATTCTCCATCAGCTAATGGATATGGGTGAGTCAGGCTTTGGTGTCCCAAGGGAATTATGCAGCCTTAGCTTTATACATTTGTATAGATGCCACACGGGCTATATTCCCTAATGTGCTTCTTTATATAAGAAAAGAGTAGGCTTTGTTTTCAAAAAATACCTTGGGGTGTTTGTGTTGGGAGGTAGAGTCTAGCTCTTTCCTTGCTATAGAAAAATTCCACGTTTTTCTGTCTGACCTATTTTAATGAAGAGTTTACATCTGTTGTAATTTCAGTGTACCTTTCTTTCATTCCTACCAGCCAGGTAACCTTTTCAGGGTGTTCTAATGTGGTTTTGATTGGGGAGTCCGAGTTTCATTTGGTTGGGCCTTCGTTGCTGCTTTAATGAGATAAGACTAGATAGACTTCAAATGGGTTTCCCCGGAGCAGCCTTCACTCCCTCCTTGCCTCCTCCAAGAGGGAGGGGACGGAAGGGATTGGAATACTGTGTTATTTGGTCATGTTTTTCTGACCTGTGTCATGTCAGCCTCGAAATTTCCAAAAGCGCAAAAGCGGCAAGTGGGAAAGAGTTCAGAGTCAGAATTTTAAGAGCTTGTTGGGAGGAAGAATGCTTTTCACTGCACCTCAAGTCCAACTGTTTCTGAAAAATCCTTTCCAAGTACAAAGACGGTGCCCTTTTCAAAAATGCTGAGGGATTGGTAACTATGTAAGCATTGTGCATAGCTCTGTGATTGAGTGTGAGGTATAAAATGAGTGAATGTCTGTTAACGTAGTGTAAGCCTCACTTCAAGGCATTATTTTCTCAAGTTAAGCCGCTTGCTTTGGAAATGGAATCCATTAAAATTCAGTTAAGATTGCCTTGAGTTTTCATCTAAGATTATTTAATAGCAGTGTAAGGCAAAAAACCACGTATGATTGTCTCTGACTTCCCAAACAGTGCTCCAACGAGAAATCGTACTGTTCCATGTAGCAGCAGGGTGGTGTGAAAGGAGTCTGCCATCAGCCTTCCATTTACTAAGTATTTATTCCACACTCGTGTGCCTGGTGCTATGATCTGCCCTGGAATGCAGAGGTGTGATACACACAGCTGATGCCTTCCCTTGAGGCACTCCTGGACCAGGAGGGGACACAGGACCACAAGTAATGACCCTGCAGGATGAGAAATTCTGTGACGGGGATGTACAGGGGGCTGCGAGATGATGTGAGAGTGTTCAGAGGAGAAATACGTGGCTCAGCTGAGACCCGAAGGATGAGGAGAGGGAGACTGAAAAGTGTTCCAGGTAGGGAGATTGGGATGGTCAGAAGATAATGGCTTCATCCTCCCAGAGTCATTGAGTAGTTCAGGGACTTTAGGAAAAAGTCTGTCTGGAAGACTTAGTTTCTTTATCTTCCTGTGGAGCATGGTGGTGGTGCTCATGGTGGTGGCCACGGTGGGTGCTGTTTGTGGTGGTAGAGGAAGACAGAGAGAAACTATAGCAGTTAATCCTTACTGAGCACTTGTTATGTAGCATGTTGAAGTACGCTAAGCACTTCCTTTCGTTCATTACCTGTTAGAGTTTTATGATCACCTGATGAATGTAGGTACCATCATGGTCTGTGTTCTACAGACGAGAAAAGTGAAGCTGAGGAAAGCTAAGTAAGGTGAAGGTCACGTTGCTAGTAAGTGGAAAAGCCAGGACTTAAAAACAGAAGTTGACTCAAGAGCTTGCATTTTCCACCATTACTGTGTTATTAATAATCTCACTTTTTCAGGGGCTGATATAAATAAAGATGAGCAGGATAATTCATTTGAAAGAGCTTTTTAAGCTGCGTGGAACTCTAGATTGTCATTGCACATGTTGAGCTGAGGCATAGGTCATGTGCTCAGTAGCTAGCCTAGATTAAAAAGTAAAAATGGCTTCAGCAATATATGGGCTGTCGTCCCTTGCCTTGTTAGCACCTCCTCCAATTCTTTGACCTCAGCACGTTGGTAGGCAAACATGGCAGTCCCCAGGGGACGCTTTTTGAAGCAACAGAACGTTAGATGAGGTAGACCAGGGATTTGCTCCCAAATGGCAGTTGCTGTGTTAGAAAGTCCTCAAATATCTCTGAGATCGTTAATCTCTGTTAGTCACTCCCTGCCTCTCCATGACTGCTCAGCACAAAGTGAAATGGAGGCTTGACAATGATCCAATTCTTTTTAAGAGTCTTGGCTTCTAGTATGGGTAATCCAAAGCCTCAACTGGACTTTTTAAAATTCTGGACTACCTAGCTGATGTGTGTGTACGTATGCGCTATTGATATAGGCATAGAGTCCCTACCTTGCCTGCCTTCTTTTGCCAAATAGTCTCTCTTCCTGTCCCTTGATATTTCTGACAATCCCCCATGTGCTTTCTGCCCTTATCTGCACTTTAATCAGCCACCGTGTTATGAATTGAGGATTGCCTATCCTAGTATCACATAAGCAGGTCCATGTTGCTCACCAATACAACATTAGCAGTTATTGGGAATAATTGAAAACGTTCATAGAGGTGGCTGCATACTCTTTGGGCCCAAAGAGCATGTCTCCCCTACAAAGGGAATGGCTAGTTCAACAATGAACCAAAATAATGAATTCTTCTGCATCACAGTTCAATTGCAGAGGCTAATTATCAGTTTGTTTTTTGTCCCGCTTGAAGCCTGATAACGGGGTTTCCCTTTGGAAGCTTGATTGAGCTGGTGCGCAAGGCAAGACTGTGTAATTCAGGTAGACCAGTGAAATGCAAACAGTTTCATGTATCTGTGGTCACTAATGACCTGTAATCAAGCGTTGATTTGGTAGGTTAAAAACAAGGATGCAATTAGTTTATTTGTTCAGGAGTGTAAACAGAAGAATTTATCAATCTGCTGATTGTTCTCCTCCTTTGAAGACGAATGGCTGGAGCATTAGTCTTGAGCTGTGGCCCCTCAGAGCTGCCATTCATCTGTTCCTGAGATTCTCCCAGCTTCCTGACCAACCACTGATGAGTCTATGGCCTTTGTCAAAAGGGGACAAAAAGGGTACAGTTCTTGGTGTCCTTTCTCTGTGGCTTTTCCTCTTGATGAGCTAGCTAACCACTTCAATATTAGTTTTCTTCTTTCCCTCCTTCATGGTCCTATGCTTCGACCACCTCATTTTCTCAAAGTGTCATTGTTCATCCAGCAACATTGAACCCAGAACTGTCGAGGGCCAGTTATGCTGCCACTACTGTCCTGGGTCTTAAGGTTTATAGTGGTTGTGAAGAGAGTCTTGATTCAGTCTTTGTGAACTTTACTGTCTCTCCATAGATGTCTTTAGGGTTTCTGTGTTACTAACTACTTCTTGGATTACTTATCACTAAAACCAAATGAAAACTCTCCTGCCGTGAAACAGATGCTCTATTGAGATATGGGTCTTAGCGAAGAAGGCGCTCTGATCCTTTGGGGTACATCAAAACTGGCAATAGAGGTTTTGAGGGATTATAGTGACTCCTTAGAAAAGATATACCTTGTGTTTTCCCTAGTCATTTATTTAAACAGGGGGAGTAAATACATTTAAATTCTTATGGGAGACCGTGAAGTCAAAACATAAAAGCCTCTAATCCTTCATCAGGTGGAAAATTCTGTGATCTACTTGATATCACAGAATGATAATGATACAGGTTACTCTGATGAGGCATTTGGATTGCTTAAGATCATGTTGAAACAGTGGAAATGATCTCACTCACATAGAACATGACTTCTTTCCTTATCAGCCTGAGTCACACTCTAAGCTGAAACGACTATCACTCTGTGTTGTCTATGTTCTCCTTAGAGTAAGTTCCCTGGGTCTCTTGCTCAACATGTATCACAGGGTCTAACACAGTGACTGGTGTGTAATAAATATATGCAATAAATATTTGTTGAGTGAAATTCAGGTACAGTGATTAGAGTTTGAAGACCAATCGTACCATTTGGGATATTGTGAAATAAAGCAAAATTGCTTGATAAAAATGATCTTAAGTATTAGGATTAGTAAATAATCGGCTGACCTTTTCGGGTTTTTTCATATCCCCTTTTGTGCACTTCCATATAGTGCCTATAATGCATTAGTAAACTTCCATTTCATTGCATTAATAACCCACATAATAAAAGGGACCTCCTGTTCTTGTGGAAACTACTAAAGCCTAGCAGTGAATTTTCTGTACTCATCACAAGGGTGACCTGTCAAATTTCTGGTGTGAAATGACCTTCAGAATCTAAAGAGGAGCCTTCACATTCAGGAAAGCCTTGACACTAGTGTGGGTAGATGGGTAGTCGTTTTTCATTTGTTTATTCGAGAGCTATTTATTGGACACTGTGTGCCAAGCATGGGGGTAGGTGCCAAGGATTTGGAATAGCAGGCCCTCTGGCTAATACATTAATCCAGAATAACGAAGATGAATGTACGATTGTAACTGTGCTGGGCACTGTAAAGGCAGAATTTGTGGTGCTGCAAGTGTGTGTAAAAGATTACTGGACCCAGAGATGGGAAGCTTCCCTGGTGAAGGGGTGAGAGGACTAAATCCTAAAGCCATAGTAGGAGTTAGCTATGTTGAGGAGGAACAAGAGGCATGATTCAGGGCAAGAGAATGGCATGACCAAGTAGCACAGAGAATGTGTGTCCAGGCAAGTGAAAGATGCCCCATGTGGCTTGAGTTCCCACAGGACTGGCATTAGACAGAAGCCACATCTTGCCGAGGCTTGAGGGTAGAAGAGGACTCTCTTATTTTTTTATCCTAGGAATAAAGGGAAGTGTTAAAATGTTTAAATGTGGGGAAGATGGGGAGCAGTGTTCACATTTGTTTTTCAGAAAGATCATTCTGGCTGCAGTGTAAAGAACAGATTGGAAATGCTCCAGAGTAGATTTAAGGAGACAAGTGATTTGTTCATATGAAACTGACACAGAATCTACATAATATATGCCCACGTGAGGGAGTTCCAGTGTAAAGCACATACCCTTCCAAGAGATTGAAGATGAGCTCCACTGTGGTATAATATAGACCTCTTCAAATTTCCTCTGTGTCATGCACACACACTTACCCAGACATAAATTAGCATCATTAATGCAGAATGTCACATTAGAGCCCAGTTCCCCTTCCAGCTGATGCACCACTTCAGCACCTTTCCCTTTGTACTTTACCCTTCGCCTTCAAAGGCTGTTCTCAGGTCTTATTTTCCTTCCTAGAAGTGTGAGATTGGTTTTTCTGCTATGCTATTAGAGTGATCCTCCACTTAGAGTCTAATCTGCCGTGGCTTTGTGCCTGTTTGTCAGGAACTTGGAGAATATATTAAGACATTACACAGGGTGGAAGCTCTATTTTGACAACGATTATGCCTATTATCTATTTTAATAAATGTAAATTGCTGTGGAGAAACAAACCATTTTATGTCACTTGAATCCTTTTTAAGGAAGCCTGAATCCTTTTCGTGTAGCTTAGATGTATTGCTGTCATTTTCCTTTCACAGAGTTGAATAAACACACTTAAGTCAGACCTTTGTTAGTGCACCCTCTTATACTGTTGCCCTAATAAATTGTTGTGATTTTAGTCTTTGAAATCTGTATTTGGTAACATTTGCAGATTTATCTGTGTTCCCTTCCAGAATTGAAATTATTGGGACCACTAGTCCACATGTGCATTATTATGTGCCAAGCCCTATCCTTGGTATATAACAATGAATTAAGGCACTGCTATTGCCTTTGAGAAGCTCACACTCCTTTCAGACTGTTGGAGCAAGGATAGGAGCTTAGATGATCCATGTGGTGATGAATTAGAGTTGGACACATTGGGAACAACTCATGTTTAACTTTATATAGATACATGGGATTACATGTAGAGATATTTATAAGTATGTGTATATGCACGGGCTTATGTACATACACATATTTCTTTGTCATTTGAGAGAGCCTAAAAAATGACACCCCAGTAGCAACAGGTACAACTAGCACTCACCTCTTTATTTCTAAAACCATTATCCGATGAAAGGACCCGGGAATCCTTCCAGAAATGTCTGATTCTAGGACTGGGGAAGGAAATCTACAAGATGAGGCTGGAGCCTTGTATAGTGCCAAAATGTAAGGAAGTGCTTGGAAAAAAAAAATACATTGAGAAATATGTCAAAGGGGACATTGATGGAAGTATGTCTAAGAGACACAGGAACCAACTGAAAGAGTTCCTAAACGTCTCAAGTGGAATAAGTTAAGAAAAAAAAAAGTAGTAGCAGTAGTAGTAGTATTGGGTTATAAACCAAAGTACAAAAGAAATATCCACGAATCCATACTGATATTAATAAATAATTGAATAAACTAATAAAGGACAGAGAAAAATCTCCTAATCAGAACTCCAGATTATATAGATAACCCAGCCTCAGGGAGCATAGCAAGTGGGTGTAGCTCTCCTCTCCTCCCAAAGTGTGGGCTGCACATAGAGACTTCTATCAAAAGAATACAGATTGGAAAAGGGATCAGGAAGAGTAAACTGACAGAAGAGAAACCTGACTAACACCACTTCAGCTAGGTGATGAAGGTCCACATGAATATTCGTAAGTCATGTTGATGGTAGGGAACCATGATGTGATGTAATGAAAATGACACCTTACCTCTGTGATCTTCATTTATGAGAGAAACACCAGGCAAATTACAGTAGGGAAGCCTCCTACAATACACAAGAAATATGTGTATGTACATAAGCCCGTGCATATACACATACTTATAAATATCTCTACATGTAATCCCATGTATCTATATAAAGTTAAACATGAGTTGTTCCCAATGTGTCCAACTCTACTTCACCACCACATGGATCATCTAAGCATCAAGGTCACCAGAGGCAAGGAAAGTCTGAGAAACTGCCACAAACAAGGGCCTAAAGAGACCTGACAACTAAGTATACTGTGGTATCCTAGATGGGATTCTAAAACAGAAAAAGAACATTAGGTAAAAACTGAGGAAATATGAATTAAACTATGAATTTTAGTTACTAACACAAGTGATCCATTAATTATAACAAACGTACCACCTTAACATAATACGTTTATAATAGGAGAAAGTCTGCAGGACATATTTGGGAATTCCCTGTGCTATCTGTTCACTTTTTCTGTAAACTTAAAACTATTTTTTAAAAATTAAAGAATAAGAAAGAAGCTTACAGTCTAGTAAGCTAGTAGGCAATTGTAAGACATATTGGGAGGGTGTATAGGGTCCTTGAGAGAAACATAATGGGGTTCTAACTTGTCTTTCAAATCCTGACTTGACCACTTTGAGCAGGTTGCTTAACCCTTCTCATCTTCTGTTTTATCTTCTCTAAAATGGTGATAGCACCTGCCATGAGTCAGAATGGGCTGTGAGGTCAAACTGCAGGAGTTTACGTCCCCAGTGACAAGCTGGGTGATTGACTAAACCTATCTGGGAACTAGTTCCTCATCAGTAAACAGGGGGGGAGAAAATAGTACCTAACTCTCTGTGTTGTCCTGGGGTCTGGGGTGTTGTCTCTGAAGAGCTTAGAACAAGTCCTGGCACCCCTTGCTAGGTCCATATAGGCTGCTGCTGTCTTCTCACAGGTTCACAGTGAAGACTCAATGGGACAGTCAGGGAGCGTGCTTAGCACACGCCTGGCATATCATAAGCTCTCTGTTGGTGGTGGCGGTCGCAGCAGTGGCGGCAAAGGAAAGGTTCGTGAAGGCCAGGAGAGGCCCTCCCCATGAATCCCCATGAGGTCTTCTCTGACCCTAAACTGGGAACAGAATAAGAGCTGACCAGACAAAAGGAAGGCAGGCGATGGGTGTGGGCTTTAGCAGAAGGAACAAAGGTTCCCAAGCCAAAGGAAGCATGGCACCTTACCATAACTTCAAAGATTTCAGAATGGCTGGAATGTGAAGTCTAAGGAGGAGGAAGAGGAGAGGTAAGCAGGACCAGCATTATGTCTGGAATTGAAGACTGAAGTTAGGATTTGCACTTTATCCTGGGTCAATAGAAGACTTGTTCTCTAGAACAATCACTCTGGCTGCTTGAAAAAAATGCACTGGAAGACCGGTTAGGAAGTAAATTCAGTTGTACAGGTGAGCGATCATGGTGGCCTAGATTATGGTGGTGACTCTGGACATAGGGTTAAAGCATATGAAGGCTAACAATAGGAGGCAAATACTGATCATACAATTTTGTGAAGATCTCTTTCTACCTAGGAGTCCGATGTATTATAGCATGTAATGCCTGAACAATTTCCTAATGTCTGTATAAGGTTAAAAAAACCTGTAGGGTGATACTATGAATTTTAGGCAGTGACTTTGAGATTTCTACATATATATACCAGTATGTACCATTATGGAGATTTTAAAATTTAAAAAAAGCCATAAGCACATGACAATCACATTTACTCTAGAATGCTCTAGACCAGACTCATACAATAGAAATATAATACAGGGACACCTGGGTGGCTCAGTTGGTTAAGCATCTGACTCTTGATTTTGGCTCAGGTCATGATCTCGGGGTTCTCAGATCAAGCCCCCCCATCCCCCCACACCCCCACCATCAGGCTCCACGCCCTGAGTGGAGACTGCTTGGGATTCTCTCCCTGCCCTTCCCCCGCACCTCTCTCTTTCTCTCTCTCCCTCTCTAAAAAAATATTAAAAGAAAAATAATACAAGCCACAAAGAGTCCAGATGTCCATCAACAGACGAATGAATAAAGAAGGTGTGATGTATATATACAATGGAATATTACTCAGCCATCCAAGAAAAAAAAATGAAATCTTGCCATTTACAACAACGTGGGTGGAACTAGAGGGTGTTATGCTAAGCAAAATAAGTCAATCAGAGAAAGACAATTATCACATGATTTCACTCATGGAATTTAAGAAACAAAATAGAGGAGCATAGAGGAAGGGAGAGAAAAATAAAACAAGATGAAATCAGAGAGGGAGACAAACCATAAGAGATTCTTAACTATAGGAAACAAACTTCGAGTTGCTGGAGGGAAGGGGGGTAGGGGGATGGGGAAACTGGGTGATGGGCATTAAGGAGCTCATGTGATGTAATGAGCACTGGGTGGTATATGATGAATCACTGAACTCTACCTCTGAAACTAATAATATATGTTAGTTAATTGAATGTTAATAAAATAAAATTTGAAAAGAAATAGTGAAAAAAATTTTTCAGTGGCTACATTAAATAGGTGAAATTAAATTTAATATATTTAGTTTATTGAAAAATTCATGTGGAGATAAAAATTATAAATAAAAATTTTTAATTAGATATTTTATATTGTTTTGGTTACACTGTGTAAGAATGTACATTAACATTGTGTAAACCTGGTGTGTATTTTATACTGAGGGCACACCCAATTCAGACTAGCCTCATTTCAAATGTGCAATAGCCACATGTGGCTAGTGACTACTGTATTGGACTGTATTGGACATCTCTGGTCTAGGGTTTCCAAAATCTTACTCAGAAATTGTTTTTGGCTTCATGCTTGCTGAAGAAATAACTTTTAAACAAGTTAGTCAACATTTCTGCTTTAATACATGCACATGCCAGCCGACTTTAGTGTACATATTCAAATTGCCTGTTACTTTCACTCAACAGGTTTTTACTGAGTGCCCCGTATATGGTAGTGGGATACCTACTCTTTCAGCACAGGCTATGATTTACCCACTGGTGTTTTAATTGTGAGCTGAGCCCCCTACCCCCATGGTGCCTATCCTTCATGGAGCTTACAAATTTGTGGAAGAGATCTGCAAAGTAAAACTAAAACCCAGTAAAGGCAGTAATTGTAAATTATCTGTGATGAAAACACATGAGAGACTGAAATACTGGATAACCATGGTGGGAAAGCTTTACAGAATCTCAGTTGAGTTGACATAAACTGGGAGATAAAGGTGAAAATGAGTCAGCCACGCACAAAATTGGAGCAAGAGTAGATCAAGGAGAGGAACTGGAATGTGCAAGAGCCCTGAGGCTTGTGTTGTTTTGAAAGAATCAAAAGAAAATGAGTATGGCTGAAGGTCGGTGAAGGGAGAGAGTGGTGGGAGACTAGTCTGTAGAGATAAGGTCTCTGGGGACTTTGTGAGCTATAAAGTAGTTGAAATATTAATCTAAGTGCTCTAAAATCTTTTGTTTTAAAGATTTATTTATTTTAGAGCGAGAGAGCGCTCAAGTGGGGGGAGGAGCAGAGGGAGAGAATCTCAAGCAGACTCCATGCAGAGCGTAGAGCCCAACACAGGACTCAATCTCATGACCCTGAGATCACAACCTGAGCCAAAACCAAGAGTAGGAGGCTTAACCAACAGTGCCCCCTAGGCGCTCCTAAGACTTCTTGATTATGAAGACTGCCTTAACTTCAGATCACTCTGTAGACTAAAGGTAAAAATTCAGTCAAGTGAAAGATGGAATGAAGTTTCTTCCATACATCTCACAGTGTTATTAATGAGAGCTGGAATAAGGTATGTGAAAGATCTGTGGAGCCGGTATAATGATCTCTAGAGGCAAAATGATGGAAAGAAGGATGTGTAGCTGCTAAACCCAGCTGGCTTTGTTGAGCTCTTCTTTGTAATGGAATTGTATTTTTCAGCGTCCAGGGTCCTTTCTGAATGGCATGTCAATTTTTTTTCTCCAAAAATTAAGCTGCACAGAGTGGAGCTAGGCATCTAGGTCTTCTGCCCTGCCTGTAGTTTCTGGATTTCCAGATAAATGGTTGGCTACTCCTGAAACAAATGGCTACAAATCCATAGTGATAACCTTCTAACAGTTTGTCTGTGTGGAGAAGGAAAAAATATCCAATAAGGCCAGGAAAAAAGATGACCTTTTATTTGTCTGGTGTTCTATAGTACTTCAATATATTTTTGAAATCATTATCTCATAGTTCTCATAGCTGTAAAATAGATGAAGCAAGCAGAATTTCCTCCCAAATTACAGAAGAACAAGCTGAGGCTTTGAGAGGTAGAGGGTCACATGGTTAGTTGTGGCCAAAATGGAGAGGGGGATTATATTTTCTAACTTGTATTTCTTCTATCATGAGAGAACACCAATGACTTTTGTGATCTTACAGCCTGTTAAGGCCATTCTTTTAGGAATATATAAAATAGGATGTGAGCTCATTGGGAATGTATTTCCCTTGGGACTATTTAAAACCTAATTTCCTGTACTCTGTTACTGCTGGGGGAGGAGAGGGTGGAATAGTTTTATAATCTTCCTTATTGATAAAAATAATTTGATTTCAAGCTCCAAATTAATGGGTTTATGTACTTCCCTTAGCATAGTGCTCAGTAGACTACCAAGTATCATTAGATAGTTAATAAAAAATGTTTGGGGGTGCCTGGGTGGCTCAGTTGTTAAGCGTCTGCCTTCAGCTCAGGTCATGATCCCAGGGTCCTGGGATTGAGCCCCACGTCGGGCTCCCTGCTAGGCGGGAAGCCTGCTTCTCCCTCTCCCACTTCCCCTGCTTGTGTTCCCTCTCTCGCTCTGTCTCTTTCTGTCAAATAAATAAATAAAATCTTTAAAAAACAAATAAATAATGTTTGTATTAAGACCCCAGTTGGTCATTACTTAGAGTCTGATACCTGGATAACTTTTAAGCATTAGGATGGGAAAAAGCTTACATTTAAAAATTGTTTTACTCTAATATTCCAATTTAGAGTCTAGGAGCTAAACCTTCCAACAATTAGTACTTGGTTGTTTTAACACAGAAAACTATGGAAGTATTCTTTTCAGGTGTGTCATTTTTTTCTTTGAGTTTATGATTGGAGTATAGCCATTTGGAAATAGTACAAATAGAAATCTGATCCTGGTAGATTTAAAATATGGGTTCTTAAACTTTTTGGTGGGAGTGCGGGTTTGGAGGACTAACAAAACCCTTGGAGAATTTGATGAAAGCTGAGGACCTTCTCCATAGGGAAAAATTGCCAAGAAAGCCATGAACATAAAATGGGTCATGTAATTTCAGAGAAGTCATAGGTTCCAGTGACATTCATCCCTCAATGGCTGATCAAGCATTTCACAAGATTGTAGAAAGTTGAGGCAAACAACCGTGCAGAATATAACTGAGGCATTAATGTGCAGTACATTAAGGGGAGAATATTGTACTCTGTGCCAAGAGCGGAATGTGGTTGGTATAGCTTCAGAATGATGTGGTTAGGGAATATGGATGAAGTCCTGCCTCAGGGCTCATCTGTGAAGCTAGTCCAGTCCAAATAGGATTTACAATTTTAAAAGCTTTCTAACATCAAAATTCTTCATTACTAGCCTGATCTGATTCCCTTTCTGGCTAGCAGGAGGGGCAGCACCAGCTATCTGGGTTGTGATCACTTCCTGCTTATAGGGTATTTGGGAAGGTAGAAATGGGGGGATCTCAAAATTAGAAATTAAAAGCAGTGCAAAAAAACTGGCCAGTTTTTTTTTTCCTTTTTCTTCCTTTTCCCTTCCTTTCTTCCTTTTCTTTCTCCCATTTCCCCATCCTCCCATTCTTTCTCCTTTCCTTCCTTTATTGGGGGGGGGGGCGATGCAGAGACAGGTGGACTGATAGTTCATTTAAAAACACTGCAGTGATATCTAAATCAATTATCTTTCATTCAGGAGTAGTTAATGTCACCTTTTGGATGAGACAGAACCTAGGTAGAATTTGTACTAGTGAATAATTATGGAGTTGACAGAGGGCAATAGGGATTCAGGAATAGAAGGCATTATTGTAAGTAGATGCTGCTTTAAGTTTTTGGTGCATTCTATCTTCAGAGAGAGAGTAGAAGACCTTGAATAATTTTCCTTAATCTTCAAAAGCCTCAGCTCAAATACCACTTCTTTTCCACCCCAAAAAAACCTCACTATGTCAATTTCTTCTGAATCATACCTGTATTAGAGACTCAAATTCATATTTTAATGCTTATAAAATAGCACATTGGCCACTTGAATTTAAAGCATGTTGGTCTTGTTTCTTCTCCTAGGCTTCCTGAAGGCAGACATCATCTCCCCCAGTAGAGAGTAAGCTCTGTCAGGTCAGGGACCTATTTGTTCTTTCATTACTCTTATCACAATGCCTCACACATTACAGGCAATCAGTAGATAATTTGGAAAGAGCAATTGTAACATTTTAGCCTTGTTTATTGCTCTGATTTTTAAGCTGCATATACCATACTTGCTAGTAATGGAAGGAAAAGCAATTTATTTTTGTTTTGCATAAAACCAAGTTAAAGTCAAAATAGGACTATTGGAAGTAGTTAGTATCTGTGACTGATTTTTGAAGTGTTGTCATAGTTGATGGACTTCCCAAAAAGACTTGGGGAGCATGTCTAGGTTTATGGAACTGTCTATTGGTTTTATTTTTGCTTATGTACTAGAGCTGTGTTTTTATGTATTTTTACAAATTTATGTATTTATTTTAGAGAGAGCAGAGTGAAGAGCAGAGGGAGAGGGAGACAAGCAGACTTCCCACTGACTGGGGAGCTCAGGCAGAGAACCCAAGGCCGAGGCAGCCTGATCCCAGGACCTGAGAACATGACCTGAGCTGAAATCAAGAGTCAGACACTTAACTCACTGAGCCATCCAGGTGCCCCTAGAGCTGTTCTTTTAAATCAAAAGTTAACTCAAAAGAGAAATTCATTCGGTTATTCTGAAGACAAAAGAAACTGAGATTTGTTAAGCAATGACTACTATATGCTTAGGGACTGAGCTTTGTAATTTTACATGTGTTATCTCATTTTAATTATAAGAGCCCTGCAAATAGAAATATGTATTCTTCTTTTCAATTTAGAAGCAGATTCAGAGAGGTAACTAACTTACCTTAAGTTCTGTAAGGACAAAGTACCTGGCACAGAGTAGTCATTCAATTAAATATTGAATTAAGTTCATGCAGGGGTACTCAGTGAGTCAGCAACTGATCAAGTATGAGTTTGAACTCAAAGCTGTTGATATGTGAAACTTATCGTCTTTCCACTACTGCCTCTCCTGTAACTAGAAATTCTTGTAGAAGAAAACAGAGCCAACATTGCTAGCTTTTCTTTTTAGGCCTTTGCTCTTTCAGCTAAGGCTACACAACTCAAGTTTTCAACATTTGGCCCCAAACATTATTTTCCTTTGTGCTATTTGCCCAGAGATGATGCTAAAGATAAACTTGACTTTCTGGCAAAAACTCAGAACGATTGTGTTATAACACACTCTTCGTGATACCCCAAGGAAGCAAAAATAAACATTTGGAAAGAAGGGTGAATAAAATTACAAAAGTGGTGACACTATTTGCATTCTATTCTACTCCTCTCCACCCTAGGGTGGGGGCTAATACAGCCAATAAGTCAACAAATTAGAACTTTATCTTGTTTTATCATTCCAGTTTGTAGACCTGCTTTTAATGGAATCCTGGCTCTCAAAGATGCTGATGACTAGCCTGGTCAGCAGATTTAATAAGTCTTTTCCTAAGCTATAGTAACAATGAGAAAATACTAAGTATTATAAGGACAAGCAAGCTCTAGTGCTTACATTTAACCTACTAGCTGACACAAATACATGGTTTTTAATTTTTTAGAAATTCCATCTACATTTTAGGACTCAATTTGAATCTATGATTGGTGGATTTGTTTTGTTTTTTGAGTACTAAGTCCCGTTTGCTTTTCTGCCACCCCACGAGCATCACAGAGATGAGGTATGTGTTGCCTGTCTGCAGGAGAGAATCATGTAGGGCAAGATTAGAGCCAGCTCCTAACTAATTAGAAGTTAAAGGGCAGGAGACTAACGATCACTATATGGAACACTCCTCTGGATTTTAGCCTGTCAAGAGTGGAAGGGTTGGTCCTGGGAGATGGTCTTTACGCAGGGAGGATGAATATCCACTTTTCAGAAATGTTGAAGATGAGGGAAGACTGGGCTAAACCTCCAGTGCCTCTTCTGACAGGAGTTTCTCTGGTTCTCATTTCCCAAAGTGCCCTTTGTCTTTGGAAACTAGTAGTTTGGTTTTGTTTCTTATTTTAAGGAAACTTTACCTGGAGAGACAGAATAAAGGGCCAAGGGAAAAATATATAAAATAAAATACCATGTAAGATTTGTTGAATAAGGTAATTAGTCATAAATACATTAGTACCTCTCTCTCTCTCAGGATGGAGTGGAGGGCAGAAGACACTTCACATATCCTGAGCCCTGTTCCCATACCCATCTTAACTCTGCGCTATGGCTTACCCTAAAGTCTAGTCTACCTTCTTCCCTGTCTCTAAATGTCTAAATGTTCTCCCTCCTATTAGGTGTGTTTGCAGGTACCCCTTTCCTTCCCTTCTTTCTAGCACAGTGATCTTTAGAAATCTTTAACTCTATGTTTTAGCTTACTCTCTTATAAAATGGAGGTATTAGTGCTGCCTTGCAACATCATTATAAATGTTAGAGAGATTGTATGCAAAATAACAAAATGGAATCTGGGAAGTGGTAGGTGGCCATTTTTATTTTTCTTGCATATATTTATTTAACAGGTAAAGACATGAACACCAGCATGAGTGTATGATAAGCTCACTGTTAGGGAGACAACATAGAATCTTCTCACAAGGGGCTCCTAAAATACTGAGAAAGACATTATTTTACTGCAGAGTGGGACATGGGACTAGGGAGCAAATATACTTGGGAAATCAGTTCAGATATCCAAATCTCTCATAAGTCAAATTCTTTGATTCCATATTCCTCTATTCTAGAAGCAATTGTTCCTTCTTTTGAACTTCTTAGTAGTGTGCTATCCAGTAAGGTCACCACACATGTGACTTGTGGCTACTCTGCTTTTGACATTTGGTTCTTTTACTTGGGATGTCCTGTAAGTGTAAAAGACACACCAGACTTCAAAGATGAGTACAAAAAGAAAGTAGAATATCTCATTAGTAATGTTTTAATGTTGATCACATATAAAATGATATTTTGGATACCTTGTGTTAAATAAAATTTAAGATAAGTAATATGTAAAATTAATAAGAGGTAATATTAAGTTCATCTGGATTTTTTCCTACTTTTTAGTGTGACTAGAAAATTTAAAATTACGTATGTGGCTCACGTTTTCTGTTGGACACTGCTGTCCTCGTACTTCATTGTGCCACATTATGGCCACATCAATTTATACTGCCCACACTTATATGATCCTAACATACTGTATTTGCCATATGGACTATTTTTGCTTCGAAATCATAAACTCCAGGACACTGTTTACCATTATTATCGATGCTGCTATTCTCATAGCACATAACACCGAGTCTTCAATACATATTTGTTGGATGGATGGGTAGATGGACAGAAGCTATATTCTGGGGCCTGCGAACTTGAGAGAAAGGTAGTCTTCCATTGTCTTTGATGCAGAAGGCAAGTTCAGTGGCTGCAAACTGTCAAAATGTCACCCTACCTCACTAAGATAGTATTGTGTCAATTACGTAATAAAGCTCTAACCAGAAGGCTAATCAATATGTCCTAATACTACATCTGTGTCTGCAGCTATCTCTGTGACCTTTGGCAATGACTTGTCTCTACAAGGAAGAGTTCTCAGAGTTCCACAAATGTTTGTGTTTTGCAAATGACAGAAACCTGGCTGTCACTCATTAGGCAAAACCGCAGAACCTCTGAGGCACTGCCTCCTTGAAAGGTCCAGAAGTAGTGAGAGCAGCAGTCTCTAAAGGATTCATCTCAGGAAGGCAGGCAAATGGTGTTACCCTAGTAGCTAAACAGGGCCAGCCCAACTTTACAAAGTATGAGCAGAGTACAGTTAGCTGGAATTCGGAGTCGTCTCTCATTCTGACTCAGTACCCTTAAACAAGGGAAACCAGAAGTTGAATGCAATTTTTGCCATAGATCGCAATACTATTTATTATCTTGACAGAATATCCTTATGTTGGATACTTGGCTGTATGTCATTACCATATGATTATGAGCAGACCCTTCTTAGCAGGTTAGCTGGAGACATTTCCTAGTGAAGAGCCTTGATAAGTTTGTGAGGGGCCACAGCCAAACTATACATCATAACTGGTTCCACAGGAGTTCATACTCCAAGTGGGTGGGGAGTGAGTTAGAATTTTTTTTACCCATTTGAGCTTTAGCAAGTGCTATATTGACTGCGGTGAGTATATTGGCAACTGAATGGGCAGGGAGTAGGAGGCAGAATTACTTACAGACCTAATGGTGAATTTCCTGTCACAATGTGACAATAATGATAATAAAAATAATAGAGTGCTTATTATGTGTTAGACATAGTGTTGAGTTTTAAATATGAATTACTGCATGTATACATCACAAGCAACCCCGTGAAGTTGGTGGTATGGTCACTACTTTCTTACCCAGGCTTGGGTAAGGTTTTGTTACGTACTTAGAGTCACATAGCTTATGCCTGGTGGAGCTGGGACTCCAACCCAGATCATTAGGCTATAACTAACAAAATATACAGGATATCTTTGATGCAGAAGTAGTAGCATCTGTTTTCCTTAAATAAAGCAGTGTTTGGTGAACAACATTAAGCAGAGAGAAAATTCTGTCAGCCTTTTTCACAAGTGATGAATCCTGTACTGGTTATTTGCACCGTACTGCCTACACTAGTGAGGGAGCATGAGATGGTTGGGTTGTAGATGCATAAGACTGGGACCTGGGTCTGGCCCAGCTCTGCCAGCTCATCACCTCTCTGGGCCTCTTTATTCAACTATGGACTACAGGGGCTGGAATACACTGAGTTCTAAGGTTTTGTGCAATGTTCGAATTCTGTAAATCTTAAAACTTGAGGGGAACGAGGGATGTGAAACAGTGGTCATTCTTCCCCAGGCTCAATGTGGACAGGTGACACCAAAGATGAACATCTTCCTTAGAACTAACAATGCCTTGAGAGGGTAGGGAGCAGGCTCACTCACCTGTGCAATTGGGCTCCGTGCTGCCTCATAAAGTAGTAGACTGGGAACTCAGAACAGTCTCTGAAATTTGTACTTGATTTGGCCACATTTCACAATTTTTAGTTTTGTTCTTAAGGGAACATTTGAATGTTACTTACTCTCCAAATAAATGAAAAAAATATATACTAGATTGAATGATTATTAGGCATTAAAATTTTTTCTTCTAGACTATAACTACAGATGGGTAAATAATTCCTTAAGAAATTTTTTAGATAATCTTTTATTTTGATATCTGAAGTCCACTTTTGGACCACAAACCAAAGCACTTGACCTTTCTGAAAACTGTAAAGATTTAGGACTTCTCATATGGAAATGCTCTCAGTATTGTAGCACCAATTGGAGCTCTGTGCCTTGCTAATGAAACCTGAAAAACAAGGAGGTTAGCTGGTTGACATAAGTGTAATATTTATGGGTAAGCCAAAACAATAGTACATTTCACCAAGAAAGACATGTAAAGCCGTGGTTAAAACCTTTGGCTCTTGATTCAAATAGAATAATTCTAAATTCTATTTCTGCCACTAATTTGTTACAACCTTGATTGAGTCACCGTACTTTCAAAATATCAATATCTTTATCATGAATGATGATAAGGGGACTTACCTCCATAGAGTTAGTTTGAGAATGAAGTGGATTTTGTATGTAAAACCCCTAATATCTTGCTTAGTGCATTCACTGCAAGCCCTCAAAAATGTTAGGTACTTCTATTATTAGAAGACAAGCAATTTGCCATCTAAGCAAGTATCCTTTCAAGAAGTCTAGATATCGTAAAATCATATTTTACCAAGGAAATCATTAGACAATAGGTTAATGTAACCAGAGAAGTAGTAAGATCATTTCCCCAGGGCTAATTTAGAGCCACATTATCTAAAACCCTGGAATGTGTGTAGAAGTAGCAGTAATTTCTTAATCTTAGATAAACAGATTCATATAATGAGTCATCTCTAATTTCCCTGCAGTATTATGTGAAAATACAGTTCTGCACATTGAATATTATTTGGTTCTTAGGACATTCACTATTGATTGTTGAAGAAGACAAGGGGATCAATATTAATAAATGTTGGAAGTTGTCAGCTGTGCTACTGGGAGGAGAGTGGTGAGGGGGGGGAAGAAAGAGAGAAAGAGAGAGAGGGAGAGAGAAGGAGGGAGAGGGAGGCATTAGTTGCCTGACAGAGCACTTCGTGGTCCATCTCATTACTTTCCATTCACCAGAGCTTAATATGAAAATGCCTGGGAGAATGGAGAAACTGTTTAAACATGTCATTCCCACAGTAGGTGAAGTGTCAAGATGCCATAACCATTGAATGCCCTGAAGTTAGACACTGCCTTGTCACGCTGAAGGCAAAGTCAAGGTGGAAAATGCCATGTTTCTACTGCCAGTGTTCAAACAGCCTGGGGAATTTGGTATGACGGTACAGACAGGTTTTGTTTCAAGGCATCCTGAGAACTTAGCTTACTTAGATCCTTGCATGTACTCTTGCTGTGACTAGTGAAGGCTTAAAGATGACAATGAAATTATTAGCTAGTTAGTAAACATTCCATGAGAGGAAACGTAGCACAGCCAAGTCTCCCTGCTGTTTAGGAATGTAGGTAAAAATCTCTTTGTAGAATGTGCTCACTCAAAGCCCTGCACACTACACACATACATATGATGATCTGTTTGATGAACTTGATACATTAGTGCTGAAAGTATTTGAAGGTGATGAGCTAATGTGGAAATTTTAGAAAAGATAATGCTAAAAATGAAGGAACAGTGATGCTAGAAATGAAGAAACAATAATGCTGGAAATGAAGTAAGAAGCAAAAGCAGCCTGTGACCTATCTGCTGGAAGTATCTGGATTGTTTTAAGGAGTTGGCTCTCTGATAGTAACAAAAGGATGACAGTGAAGATGAACAGTGTCTCCTCTCTAGTTTGCAGAGAGCATGTAAGGCATGTACCTCAGTTGCTCTGTGAAACAATAGTGTAGTAGCAAGTCACCTAATGGTCTTGGAAACAATAAATATTAAAGCGGTATGGAGAAGACACCATAATTATAATGTGTGATACATGCAGTCTAACCAAGCTGGAAGAAGAAGCAACTAATGTTTAAGGTTTAGACACTGTGGTTCTGCTTTATATACATTATTGCCTTTAAGTGCCACATTAACCTTATTGAAAGGATATGATTATGATGGTGGAATCAGGACAGCTAATTTCCACACCAGAGTTAGCCTGTGTCAGAGAATGTGTTGAGCATATGACATGAATTATTTCATTTACTTTTCACATTCCTATAAGGTAGATATGTTTAACTTCATTTAACAGATGAGTAAACTGAAGATTATTGATCAAAGCCTCTCCCAGGAAGGATTCACCCCCAGATCTTTCTAACTTCTAGAAGCACTGTACATGCAGTTGTAATAAAAAGTACAAAGAAATCATAAAGAAAAAGAAGAGGAAGAAGAAGATGCATCTGTTGAGTTTTAACCATATACCAGGCAGTGAGCAATAAGTTTTGCATGGAATATCTTCTCTAACCCTCGCAATCCTGCTGTACCTTTTTTATTGATGAGAAAATAGCGATTTATTGAAGTTACAAAACTTGCCCAGTTTTAAGCAACACAAACTGTAAACTCAATGCAGTGTGGCTCTAGAACCTAAACTATTCACCAATTTGTGTTAAAAATAAGATTATCATTATTTTATGACTGACCGTTCTTTACTTTGAAAAAGAAAAGGACTTCCCGTAAAGTAAGGATAGTTACCTGAATAAATGGGGTTCATAGGATAGACTTTACATTCTTGATACAGTTTGAAACATCCCAGATCCTGACCACCTTTGTCTCTTCTGTATAGATTGGCTTTATTTGTTTTACTTTTAGGACTCTTTCATGGTATCTCTATGAAATATGGTATCTCTGTGGTATCTCTATGAAATAGGGTACTTACTTCACCCCCCAGGAATTTCCTCAAAGGGTGACAACAGAACAAGTTCTTAGCTGAAGCTGTACCTGTTGCCTTTAGTTGGGCTCGTCTTCATGAGAACAAGGTGATTCTACCCTTGTTGCAGACTAAACAAGATGATGTGCTGATCCCTTGCCCCTTTTTTATTGATACTGTTTTCCATTGTGTGTAGAATTCCCATTAATATCTCTTTATTTACAAAACAACCCCCATTTTGTACAACCCCACCAAAATAGAATTTAGCCATTCAGTTTTGTGATGAATCACATATTTAAAAATAGTTTTTCCCGGGGAGTCTGGGTGGCTCAGTTGGTTAAGCGACTGCCTTCAGCTCGGGTCATGATCGTGGAGTTCTGGGATCGAGTCCTGCATCGGGCTCCCTGCTCGGCAGGGAGTCTGCTTCTCCCTCTAACCCCCCTCCCTCTCGTGCTCTCTATCTCTCATTCTCTCTCTCTCAAATAAATAAATAAAATCTTTAAAAAAATAGTTTTTCCCCTTATTCACCTGATAAGTTATTATAAATTTTTAAAAAAAGATTGGTATCTATTAAACTTTGGCCCAAAAGAATCACAACATGACGTTAAGTATGGTAGCTTTGTAACTCTTGTCTTGCAGTGTATTTTCTTACTGTCATTAAAATAAAGATGAACTAAGACCATAATCATGTTAGATCACACTAACCAATTTTTTTTGGGGGGGGGAATCTTTTCTTCATTATAAGAAATCTCTGATGTGTTATTCTGTTTTTTGTCCCTTTTTCTATGTAAGGGAAAAACATTTTTGATTCAAAAGACTGTCCAGTATCAGTTTTTTTTTTCCTTGAATAATTGCCAAATTGTTTTGTTCCTGGTTTTCTGTATCAGGAAACAGGATTTCTGTGTCAGGATTTCATTTTAGTAATTGGGGTTGTTAACCCACCTGGATGTTTTTGTCTTTGTAACCTATGTAAGGAGTTATTTGAACAACAGAAACAGTGATAAATCATATGTGATTTAGAACCAGTCCTGAGAATTAGAAGAGGAGAAAAAAATTTCCTCAGAGTTTGGCTTACAATAAAACAGGATTGTCATGTTTTTAGTGTTGTCTGTTTTGTGTTGGAAAAAAAAAAATAGATCATCTTTTTGTCCATACAGTCACCCTGTGGTATTATCTCCATCTGGCTGTCTCTACAGCCCTGGGCCTCTTAGCTCTGAGTAAGTGTGTACCAGCAGCTATTAATAGCCCAACTCTACCACAGTCTGCTGTCACAGATGGAATCTGAGCTTCCAAAGACTAAGACCATAAAAACTCATTACAAAGAAAGCAGTATATTCTTTGGCACTTAATGCAATTAAGCTATCTATAAATAAGCATGTTTAAAGCAATGCATCAGCCCCTGGTTTTAGTTTGTGGGTGTCACTTATTGATACGGTTTTTGATACATAAGTTTCTCCCTTAGGATGCCTTGTGAATCTGTAGTATTAATCCAAACACTACATGTAAAATTGCAAGAGAATGTCTTAGTTTAGAAAAAAAAGTAATACTTGAGAGTGTAGCAGAAAACCACAACAAAGTAAGTGGGGGGAAGCTTTGAACTAGAGAATGTTCATCATGGATTGCATAATTCATGGAGATCTGCATGTCCATACCAGGAGAGGGTTGCTCCTTAACCCCTTGAACTGTGACCATTGCAGGGGCCAGGACACCCACCATGAAAGAAAGCATCCTTGTCTATTACACACGCCTGCACACACACACACACCAAATATATCCCTGGAAACTCCCAATTCTTTTTCCCCTAAGCAAAGCAGAGATTGCTCTCAAGGAACTATCTCAGTATTTCTATTTAAGAGTATAGGAAGATGATGGAAAAAGGGATTAAAGTCTATTTCTGGGCCTCTTTCTCCATGATCCCCTTGCTTTTCTAATATTTACCAAGAGAATTAAAGGATTTATTAAATCAGATTAACTGCTTGTGTCATCTGTTCTACACTCAGTAACATCAGAGATGCAGCAAGGCCAAGAAAGTAAAAACCCAGTGCTATGCTCAGAATTGATTCTTTATCACTACTTACTGTATAAATGAAAGAGAGAGACCTTTGTTTTCTCATTATGTGTTAGAATGTAGGTTCTATGAGGTCAGGAGCATGCTGTTTTTCAGTTGTCTAACTCCAGCATCTGCAGTAAATATTATTGAATAAATGTGTAAATATATGGAGGTAACGACATCTTGCATGCTTTTGAAAAGGCTTCATACAAATTTCTTTTCAGCTCTGTGCTGAAGTACAGTGCCTCAGCATTTTCTTGCTGTAAAATATTGAGAAAATAATTGATGTACTCTGGGTGCCCTTTCCCTTTTATTCCCATGTAAGTTTTTATGATTCATAATACCTATTTTATATATACCTGAGAACTGAATTTTCAAGCACTTATCTCCTATGGTTCTTTGAAAGTGATTCTCCTGTCGAATAAAATAAATTCATTTAGGAACATAATTTATCCACTTGAACTAGATCTGAAATTTCCTACAAATAGCTGTTGGGGTCAGGGTGGGCGTGTAGGCTTTCAATGTAAGATAATAATCCCTGTCAATTTAGCTGGCTCATTCATTCCTTCATTTATTCCAATTACATGCATAAGCTCCTGTGATATGTTTGGCACAAAGGATACATTAGCGAGTATGACACACACAAAAAATAGCGCCCACTTTGTGGATCTAATAGGACCACAAGCAGATGGGGAGAAAACAGAAATTCAGCAAACGATTTCAGTCAAGTGTAGTTAAGTGCCAACTTCAATTCAAATATTAAGCACCTATTACGAGTCAGTCTCCAATAAGATTGGAGAAATAAAGTCTAAATGTGTTAACTATATCTTATTAATTAATATGCATTAAATAGATATGTGAGAAAAAGGAGAGCTACCCAGGACAGTAGGTGACTTGTTGCATAATGTTTGGTGTAGGCAGAAGTGATATTAATACAGACAAAAATTAAATTACTATGAGTTGGAGCCATCTGTGGATATTCATGCAGGAAGGAGAATATCAAGTAGATCTTTAAGAATGGAAGGGACTTAAATAGAAGGAGAAGGATTTGCATAATAAATGAAATTTTAAAATATAATTATTAAGGTTGATGAGTTTTGAGTTCTGGTAGGAAAAAATAAAGTACATGTTATTTGAATTCCTTTGTGATGTAGGGAAATAACTTCTAATTGGTTTGGTGATGCTTGTGATTGCAGGAGTTGATTCCCCTTCTGATTTGTTGCATCATATAATCGAGGGTATTTATATCAGGTTAAAATTCACAAGGCAAAGATTACAGTAAATTTCTCCTTGTTCAAAAAAAAAGTTGTTTTCATTATGGCTTTTAGTGTGTTGGATGATATATTCTTAAAAGTTCTGCTCCAGTATGAGACCCAAGAAATTCTGGCCAACTTCTAAGTTAACTTACATCCAAAGGACCCATTCAGATTTAGGGGGCTGTGAACATGATGATTAAAAGAACATGCTCTGGATTCAGAATAACCTGGCTTTAAATGTTGACTCTCTCACTTTTTCTGTATTTGGGCAGGTTATTTAATTAATCCAAAACAAGTTGCTTTATCTGCAAAATGTGAATATTCAGATTAAGTTGGATAATCTGTGTATACATAGCATGCTAACTGGGGCATTGTATCAGTGAATGCTAAGCACTGGACAGGAGCTGATGGTGAGCCAGGAGATGACTGAGAGTTTGGACCTTAATTTTTCCGTGATTTAGTCTGGTCTGAATTTTACAGTTTCCAACTTTTCTACCTTCTTCTAAGTCAGTCTCTCTGTTCATTCCTTATCTCCTAAGATTCCCCAGGCATGACACGGGATCTTAATTTTCATAGACCCATTCTGAGTTGAGGGAGACAACAAAAGTTAAATTGTGAGTGCTGTGTTAAAAATATCTGTGATACAGAAAAAACTTTGTGATATGATAAATGCTTACAATTTTATAGCATGTTACAGTTTGAAGAGCACTATGAAATACACCATTGCATTTGATCCTCTCCAGTAGTCAGTGACTGGGTGATACTCACATCTTTGTACAGAGAAGGAGATGGAGCACAGAGTAACTTAACTCAGCCAAGCTACCCAGCTAATAAGTAATGAAGCCTAAATTTGAAACCAAATATTCCAAAAAGTCCGTAACTATTTCTACAGGTTTTGAGCTAGCAGTTTATTTGGAGGTAAAATACTTACATTACAAAGAAAAATGCAGGCACATGCAAATTAATATACCTCAATGTGATTATTACCAGGAAAAGAGTAGAGTGAGAGAGTCTACTGAGATTGTATAATAAAACTACAGCTTTCTAGGAAATTAGAGTATTAGGAGAGTCTGGGGTTTTTTTCCCCCAAATAAACATGGACATATGGGTAACTGGTCTAAGAGATACCATATCATTTCTGAGTATGTGTGTCCTGCTGAACCAAAGGGGAAAGAACAGCTTTTTTCAGCACCGGGGACAGCTCAGCAACTCTCTAAAGGGTTGTTCCATATACAGCATTAACAAAGTGCTGTCTGTTTGATAGCATCAGCTCTGCGAAGCCCAGGGGAGCTGACCTGACCTTGTAATGTTCACTCAGTGATGAACGTAAATTTAAAATAGCAGTGGAGTTGCATTAAATGCTTATTCAGGAGGTTTCATTAGTGTCAATAAGTATGACACATTTGAAATTATTGATTTTTTTATTTTTCTCGATTTAGAATGAGGAGAGGCTCAATTAATTACTGTGAAGTGCCTTCATACAGCTTTCCTTCCATCTCTGTTAAAGCCCATTTCAATAATTAGCACAGTTGAGTTTCATGAGTCTACTTTTTTTTTTTTTAGTGTAACCCTTCTTTTCCCCCTTTACTCAGTGCTTTCCCCCAAACCCAATTATTCAACATATGGCTGACTCCTCTCTGTAATGATAAGGACCAAATGGGAATCCATAGATGTTAATCCTGGAGCTTTGAAGAAGGGACCTAAGTAGCCTAAAATCTGGCTCATAAATTAGAAGGAGTAGAACACAGATGCTAAACAAGCAGTATCTGCCCTAATAGGCCTTAGGTCTAAGAGGTAGTTGTGAGAAACATAAACTGAGGCAATGTGAGTTCTAGGCACCAATTTGGACATGTTCCCTTTGATTTTTTTTTTCATGTAATGAATCTCTTTGATTTTTTTTTTTTAGATTTTTTTCTTTATTAGAGAGAGAGAGACCATAGAGGATGAAGCAGACTCCCTGCTGAGCAGAGAACTTGACACGGGGCTCAATCCCAGGACCCTGGGATCATGACCTGAGCCAAAGGCAGATGCTTTACCAATTGAACCACACAGGTGCCCCTCTATTTGATTTTTTTTAATTTACTTATTTTAGAGAGAGAGGGAGAGCATGGGTGGGAGGGGCAGAGGGAGAGGGAGAGGGAGAGAGAATCTCAAGCAGAGGGCAGAGCCTGATGTGGGGCTCCAACTCACAATCCTGAGATCACGATCTGAACTGAAACCAAGAGTGAGATGCTTAATTGACTGTGCCACCCAGGCACCACTCTATTTGGTTTTTAAGGCTGGGATGAAAGAATGAGACTATGTTCTGAGCTTTGGTAATAGAAATGACTTCACATTCAATAAGCTCCTTGATCTTTAGTACTATTACCAGATTTGACAGAATTACATATATCCAATACGAACCTTGCTTTGTGTAACTTCCTGTGGCATCTGATAAAGAAAACTTTGTGGTTCAGCTGTTTAAAAAATAAGAGGGAAAATAGAATTTGTTCAGAGAGAGCTTGGAGTTTGTGCCTAGATTCACTTCACATGTGCACCAACCCCCAGAGATCCAGGAAAGAAGCAGATTCCTAGCACTAACCTTTCAGATAGTACTTGCTTACTTATAAGCAAGGACCATTTCAGCATAAGCTTGAATGAGTCTTTTCTAACTTTGAATTCTAAAATTAACCTGAAATGAGGCAATAGGGACTTTTGTTCTGCTGGGTCTTACAGTCACTATCCTAGGTTATAGGTAGGCTGTGGATGCTGTTATTATTTCATGTTATTAGGAGGAAAATTCAGGACAATAGGGAAAAAGATCGTGTCATCCTTCTGCTTGAGAAGAATGTGTTTTAGGTTTGGCTAATTAAATCACTTTTCAGGATTTTTAACTTTCAAGTGGATTAGGCACCATAACATTAGAAATGAAGTTTCTACATCATTCTAAAGTTAATCCTGGAAATTAAATTATTTTAAGGTCCTCTTTCCCTCCTGATGCACATTTTGCTCTTCATGTGACCTGTCCTATAAGTTAACTCTCCGGCAACAGAGCAAGTCCACTATAAGAAGTGACCTGCTGACTCTCAGATAACATCTCCAAATTGAAACCAGAACAGGGAATTGAGCTCCAAGTTGCAGAAGAAGCATGTGTGACCTCTTGGTTCAAATGGAGGGAGTGTCTCCAAACAGTTTTCTTTGCCAAAAGACTCCACTTTCCTTGGATATAAGTAAAAACAAGAGTACTTTGTTCTGAAAGATGTAAGAATGATGATTAGTATTGGTTTACTTCTTCCTATGAGTTCTTATTTTGGGGACTCTATTGCTTTTAGTTACAAGGATCTTCTATCACTCTAGGTTGTAAATGCATGGAAGGCTCTTTCTCGGTGTTTTACTGGTGATAAAAGAAGCTTATGTATTTATCCACTTAGCAAATGTTTACTGAATACCTACTATGTACCAGGCAGTGTTCTAGTTGCTAAAGATAAAGTGAACAAGATCAACATGGTTTTATCCTGTTACCATGGGGGGTAGGATCCAAAAATCAAATAAGAATTTTATATGGTGATAAATAGCAGAAAGATATTAGAGCAAGTTAATGATATAATAGAGGCTATGGGCAGTGGAGAACTAACATTAGATAAAGTAGAAAAGTCTTAACACTAAGACCTAAATAACAAAATGGAACCAAGATGGGTAAAGTCTAGGGAATGAGGATTCTCTGAAAGGAAACAGCAAATGCAAAGGTCCTAAGGCAGTAATGAGCTTGGAGAGTATGAGGAACAGAAGGCCAGTGCAACTTGAGCCTAATGAAAAAAGACAGAGTAACAGGAGAGGTAGACAGGATCCAGACCATGTAGCGGTTTAGAGGCCATGACAAGGAGAATGGTTTTATTCTGAGGGCAGTGTGACGTTATTAGCAGGTTTGGAAGCAAGGGAATGACATAATCTGATTTATGTTTTCCAAAAGATCTCTTTTTCAAATTTGTGTTTTCATTTGCAAGTCTCTAATTTGGGGAGCAGTTCTTGTTCTGGATCTTACTGATTGGTTATTTTAGTAATTAATTTTCTTGTAAAATAAGGATGTTTTAAAAATTACCCAGCATAGTGCAGATGTCTAGACAAAGATGTCATTTTTAGGTGGGCTCATTTTCTAAAATGTAAGCCAATGTTGTACCTATAATACAACGTTTGAAGGCTGAGTTCTAGTCTCACCTGGGCAACTGGCTTTTTGTCCTGGGTAAAATTACTTATGTTCTCAATCTGCATTTCCCCATGAGTGAAATGGGGATATTAGTACTTCCTTTGCTTGCCTCCCACCTAAAGGTTGGGAAGCTCTGGTGTGATGGTGTACGTGCTTTTTACAAAGTTGAAGGGGCTGAAAGCTAAATCTATTCATGCAGTTAAACATTTGTTGAGTACAGGACACAAGGCATCTAAATAGTTTTAATAATAATGGTTGCCATTTTATTAAGTTTTAACTAGGTGCTAGATACCGTAGACTTTTCCACTGACTTCTGATTCCAACCCTATCACGTTAGTGATGGGATTGTCTCTTTATTTTATTACTGAATTATAGTTGACATACAAGGTATTACTAGTTTTAGGTAAACAACATAGTGATTCGATAGTTCTGCAGTTACTCAATGCTTATCATGATAAGTGTAGTCATGGATTATTTCTATTTTTGAAATGAGAGGATGAGGGCTCAGAGAATTTACTTTCCCAAGCTAGTAAGAGATGGCTGGGATTTTAACCCATATCTTTTTGCCCCCAAAGCCCATGCTCTACTGCTAAGTTCTGCAGCCCTAATTCATTGCCCAGCAAGGAGGGCAGGCTAACAAACCTTGTTGGTACATTGGGATATGCATGTACAGAGTGGTCTGACTGCATGGAGAGGGAAGGAGGACAAGTTCAGGTGGTTTCATAGAGGCAGGGATGCTTTGAACTTGATCTGGCTTCAAGGGACATGACCAGGTGCTGTGATTGTGAAGGAAGGTCATCTTAGGAGAAAACAGTATCCTAAGCAGAGATTGGGAAATGTAAGAGAGGGGTCTGGAATGGGCGAATGGCTGGCAAGTTAGTGTGACTGGAGGATGTGTGCTCTTGTATTTCTGTGTACGTGGTGTTATCTGTAGATATATATATAGATAGAAAGATATATCTATATATATATATCTAAAGATATATATATATCCTTCTATACAGTTATATAATATCTGTAGATATTATATATGTATAAAGATATATATAGGTATATTGGTATATATATTATATATATCCTTATATACAGATATATAAAGATATATATATATTGGTGTTGGGAAGAGGGGAGAGAGAGATGGAGGGAGAGTGAGTGTGTGTATTTTGGGGTCTTTTCCTGTCTTTGGATTTTTATGGTGTGTGGAGAAGTTGTGTGGTATGTGACATGGTGAGAAGGCAGGATGTGACTGGAATATGACACTGTCAAGGAGATGAAGTGACAGGAGGGAGGTCTGGTGGGAGGCTAGTGTACTAATCCAGGTAAGAGACAGTGTGTGGCAGGAATGAAGGCCGCTTAGAAGATATATACTGAAAGGAGGAGACGTACAGAATGTTATTTTAGAAATAAGGTCTGTAGTGCTTCTGTCTACATCAAGGTGCAGCTGAGAGAGGTGTGCAGAGTGAATCCTGGGTCTCTAGCTTGGCAATGGTGTGCATGCAGTCCTAGGAACTTAAATAATAGAAGCGGGAGCAGAGACAGAATTGGAGAGTGGAAGAGGTGGAGGTCGATTTGGGACTAAATGAGTCTGAGCAGCCTGACATCCATAGGGAGATGCCAGCATTGAGGGTGGATACAGAAATAAGATCTGGAGCTCAGAGAAGGTATACCCTAGAGAAAGAGTAATGGGGAAGAAAGGTTACCACACAACTGGCCTTTCCCATCTAATATTGCAGTGGTATACTTTTGTGATCACATTGCTCTCTTATACAGCATCTAAAACTCCCACTGAATGAAGGAGGTTTTCTGAAGGAGTATGTGTGCCTCTAAGAAAACAGGCCAAGACTCACGAATCCACAAATGAGCATCCATGGCAGTTGCTTTTATTCTTAAATGGGCTGTTCAATTCTACCTAGCATATTTTTAAGGATATATCTCCATAATTCCTCATAACAAATTCATTTTTGTATATATTTATCAAAGAAAAATATAGAAAGGTAAATCTTATAGGTAAGAGTTACATGTGTTCTAAAGCTATTTTTAAATAGTACATTTTCTGGAATAGTCTTTATCTCCCTCTTTATTGATTGCGACAGTCATGAATTGATGCCTTTGGAATCAGCACATTCAAAGGCAGGTGCCGTGTTGCTTTCCATTCTGGTTCTACTATGGTTATGTCTCTGACTACACCCATCCCACCTGAGTGTTTTATTTACTTCAGATTTATTTCTTTAGACTCTATCCATCCTCATGTTTTTAATCATTTGCAAAGAATATTGAGGAGAACTCCCCATGTAACCCAATGAGAAATTGTTTGTGGAGGTAAAATGTCTTCATCTGACAAAGCAGAAGAAGCAGGAGAGCAAGAGCCTGATGGTGAAAGTGATGAATCAGCTCTGATTTACAGATTTCTTGGCCCAAAATAGTTCATTTTCGAAATATATTATTCACAGCAAGGCCTGAGCAAGAGGAAGAATTAGAGCTGATTTCCAGCTGGAGATTTTGTGCAGAAGAAAGCCTACAGTGATTTGTAGGCACAACTGACCTTGGTAGGAGTGTTTGATTTTCAAATGAGGAGAAGGCCATCTGTTGGTTCTTGAGGGTAGGGGGAATGAGGCAGGATAATTGCTCTTTATAGCAGGCTGTACTTCATTCCTATTCAGAAACTTTTGAGGCCTGGTCTGAATTCATCTTCAGATATTATTCCTATATACAGGGAAGTCAAAACTCAGAGATTATATACTTGGCTCAAGGTCACCCAAAGAATGAGAACCAAAGATGGACTAAAACTCACATCTCCTGACTGCCATGTCAGCGTCCTTTCCATTGACTACCTCTTGAACAGTGTTAGATTCCTGCCATTACTTGTTCTCCGATCTTGGCCAGTAACTTAGTCTATCTGACTCTCAGATTTCTTATCTGTGAAATAAAAATAATGAACAAACTTTATTGGGTCACTGAAAAAATCAAATAACCTAAGATGCCTGGAGGACAGTATGTGCACATAGTAGGACTCAAAATATGTGTTTCCCTTGAAACAATGGGGGGATACTGGTGATGGTTCTCTGAGATATTTTCAGTACAAGGTTAGTGGTTTGTAAATCTAAGGAATCTCTCTATGTGAAATGAGGGTGAGTAGAAAATATCCATCAACCAAGAGAAGGGAGAGGAGATGGAGTTGGAGGCTTTGCAAAAATCCCCATGATTTTTCCATACCTAACTGTTTTTGTTTTGTTTTTTTAAGCATAGATGGATATCCTTGGATTTCAATTTGCTTATTCAGCTGATATTATTTAGACATCACATGTGCCATACATAAGCGTGCCAGATGCTAGGGATATATAGGAGCTAAATAAGAAGCTTCATTCCCTGCCCTCATGGAGTTTAAAATCTAGTGAGAAAGAAAAGTCTTAATCAAATAATCATAGAAGGAGTATCCCAAGTCAAAAGGCTCCTTTCTAACAGAGTCATAAACTGTGCTAGGAGGCATCTGACATAGTCTTGTGGGATCTGAGGAAGCCACCTTTAGGCTAAGGCTTGGGAGTCGAAGAGCCATGCCAGGTAGAGGGAGCAGCATAAAGCAAGGCCATGAGGTAGAAAGACATGACTTCAGAGAAAAGTTTATGGGATTGAGCAGCATGAACCGATGGGAGGATGGCATCGGATGAGGCCATGAGAGAAGTGGGGGCCAGATCAGGCAGGACTTACCTAAGATCAAGAAATAACTATAAGCAATGTGTACACTGCTCAGATTTGATGATAGAGTCACCCAAGGGGGCATATACACAACACCTTTGCTCTGTCTGGGAGCCCCCCAGTCTTACAGCATCTCACTTTTCCTCCAGGGAATCGTCTCCTAGCTCGGGGGCTGTGGGGAAAGATTTAAGTAGTAATAAATCTGAGTTACTAGCAAAGGAGATAAACTAAGTTCCTTCATAGTCAAATATGCCGACAGGAATCCACCAACAAGGCTCTGCCTGTTCACATGGTAGGCTGGCTGCTGGTGGATTAGATGTTTTTAATATTTTCTGGCAGGCAGAGGGTACAGGTAGGGTCCTACTGATTCTTCTTCCACATTCCTTCCCTCTCTTTGCTTTTGTATGCTTATTTGTAGATTCATGTATTCATGCATTCAACAAACATTTATAAATTGATTTGTAATCTAGTTGGAAATGTAGGATATATTCAATAAGTTATAATACAAGAGTAATATAGGTGAGTGCCCCAAATAGAAGAAATGGAGTAGAGGTTTCAGGGGAAGAGAGGATCACTTCATCAAGGAAGCAAGAGGGTGGGCACTGATCGAGAAGGGTTTTTTGGACAAGGCAGCATTTGACATGAACCTCAGAGGATGCAGGAATAAATAAGCAGATGCGAGAAGTGCAGGTCAGTGAAAGAGAACAATAGGAGTACAGGCACAGAGAAAGTTTAGGATGCATGGAATAAACAGTCTGATTGAATTTTAACCTGTGTGAAGGTAAGTTCTTAGAATATGTGGGGGTGGGGGCTCAAGTATGAGAAGATACAGAGGCTTCTACAGGGAGCTACTGGATTTCAACTGGGAGTTTCTCAGCTGGGAAGTGATGTGACTGGCAGGTGAGGAATTGAGGGAGCACTGCGGAGGAGACAAGATGGATGGCACCAGAGCACCAAGCTCAAGGCATTGGGCACGTTGGCCTTCTGTCGGAATCCACTGGGCCCAGACCCTGTCCGTCATTAGTATAGCCTCGAGTATTAGTATAGCCCTGAGGCCCACTCCAGTCCTACTGTGTGAGAATTGCTGGGGAACAGATCTTGGGCAGCTGTTATTTTTTTAAGCTCCCTAGATGATCCCAATGAAGCCTAGCATTTGGGAAGGACTCTTGTCTTCCATTCCACACACAGGCCTCACAGAAATCATTATGTCTGGTCAAGTTGCTGAAGAACCAGCAAAACTGTAACTTGCTCTGCCTCTCATGGGTATGAACTGGGCTGCTTCAGATGGTGTTTTTGGAAGTTACAATGATGAATTGATGCTTTTAAAATTGATACCAAAATAAAAGTATTATTATGAAATGGCTGGTAGAAACATTTGACTGTTGATGAAAGAGATAAAACCAAGCCTAGCAGAGAGGTGCACCTTCTGTATAGGCCACGTTGTGAACAGTGAGCACCTCGGGAAGTAAGTTTGGGGATGGGGGCATATATTTATTTTACACATCTTAATATATTTAAAACATTTTTTTACAGTAACCAAATATCACTCTGGTGCTTACAAACCCTAGTTAGAGACCTTTAAGCAGCAACAAAAGACCTTTCCAAATTGTATTCTGTGGTCCAGTTAAAAAGAGGAAAGAAAGCCCTCTGTCCTCAGTTTTGTTGACGAGGCTATCCCGAGAGCACCTGTCAGAGGCTGTCCAGGTCAGATGGTGAAATAAAAAATGGCTTTGGCTTTCTGGTTGATGACATTGGGAATGTTTACCTTGAGAAAGAGGACATTTGTATAGTAAGTACCTTAAATGTCATTCTGATTGAGTTTTAGGATTACTCACAGCTGGGAGGAGGAGCCAGAACGAAAGATCTTGACAGTCTAGATTGATGGACCCAACCTAATAATAACATGAATTGTATGGGGATCAATGCCAATATCTTCCCTGAAGTCTCACAGAGCCACCTGCATGCACACAGGGAGGGGAGTAGCCCTTAAGAACAGCTCATCAAAACAAGCCTCTAGGGGCATAGTTAACATTAAGAGTGAGTCAAAAGAATGATGGGGCTGCCAAGAAAAGGGATATAATGTTTGGCTGCATTAACAGAAATCTAGTGTCTGGTTTAATTCTTAACCAGTGGTATGCATCAAAATCACCTGAGAGTCTTTTTCCAAATATGCTCAGCAATCCTGCCTCTCCCTCACCCCACATCTGACAATTCCAAGCTGGAGGGGGTGGGGTAGGGACTAAACACAGGGATTTTAGAAACTCTCCCCTCATTGAGGACTCTGATTTTTAAAAACTTGACCTGGATCAAAGGAGGGGCCATCTCAGACTCTTTCATGTTAAATTATCTGCAACCTGAAGTTTTAAATTTCTGAAAACCACATTTAAAAAAATAATTCGTGTTTTTATTTCTGATTATAGAAGTAATTTTGGACAATATTTTTATTCCAATTTGCCATCTTATGCAGATTAGTTTTAAATAGTATAAATAAAAATAGGATCATGATGTATGCAACGTTTTGTAATATGACTTATTCTAATAGGAACTTAGGTCTGTGCTCTTCAGCATGATTTTTAATAGATGCATAAACCATCTGTGTTAGGAAATGTATCAAAAATTACCAGTTTCCTATTGTATATTGGATCTTTGCCAAAATTTCCCACTATTGTTAATAACATGTACATACTTGTGGTACTCCACTTGGAAGAGGAAACAGTGGAATGGACAGAATGGTGAGAGTTTCCTAATCTTGACATAAGGAGCAGCTGAAAGAACTTTAATCCGGTGAAGATTTAGTGGGGTTAGAGGGGGTGGTAAATATCTTTAAATATTTGCAGGAAAATCAAACAGAAAAGGAATTCAATTTGTTTTGCCAGCCTCAAAGGGACAGTTGGGTAAAAATTGCAAGGAAGTAGCTTTCAGGGGAAGGTAATAAATTTTCAAATAATTAAGTTTTGAAGGTCTTGCCTGCCCATCCTTGGGGATGCTGGAAGTTAGCATTTGTAAAGGAAGTAATTGACGACATTCAGATTTCTAACTGAGGTGAGGAAGGGGGAGGGAATGTAAAATGGAGTCACAAACTCCAGTGGCTCAAGCAACAACTCAGCTGTGAATGGGTTTGTTCTGCTCATGAACTCTTCTAAAAACAATTAGAATTCAAATGCCTCTAGGTAGCACATTCACTCCCCAATCAGCCACAACCCACACCCCTCCTCATTTATGTTTTGTGCCTGGGTTCCTGAAGGCATTTGATATCACCACTCTTCTTGGTTGATATTTAAATCCTTTGCCGGTGTGAATATCTTTCTTTCAGATGTTTATTGAGCACCTTTGTGTGCTGAGTGTTGTGAGAGATGCTCTAGATGACCGTGAACTTGACTGCATCTCTGCCCGCAGGAAGTCTGCAGTGGGAGCGTGCAGGAGGGGGGAATGGTGTTCCCTGACTTGACTGGAAGAGGAATACAGGGTTTCAACTCCAGAAGGTCTAATTAGGACTAGTTGTTGCTACTAACAGCGAGGTATGCGTTGGCTACTGAGAAGAGCTTTCATAACCAAGCTCTCAAGGGATAGAGACCTTCCTGGAGGCACTGCCCTTCCCCCTACACCCCCAGCAGACTAGTGCAGGCAGAGCCAGATGGCACATTTGCTGGGGGTGCTCTGGAGGAGATGCTGGCTCTGCAGGAGAAGTAGTATAAATGGATCATCCTTGGATTCCATGTAGAGAAGAACATACAAAGGAAGCAAGCAGCAATTGGAAAACTTGGTAAATTAGAAAGATAAGATTGTCAAAAACAAAGGGGGAAGGGGCCAGAGGAATGTCAAGTTCTTTTTGGCTGTCTCCTGTTGGTATATATTTCAAAAGGGGGATGTTTTACTTCCATTTTGTTGCCCATAATCTTTTAAAAGTATTTACTGAATACATCTTTAATATTAGACACTGTGCTAAGTGCTTTTTGTTCCTTCATCTTCCTGATGCTCTCCATTTTGTAAATGAGGAGCCAGAGGTTCAGAGAGTCCTTGCTTAGCAAGTGCTGGAGCCTAGGACTTTAACCACCACAATCTGCTGTCCTCTTCCCTGCCTTCTCCTGGTTGTGGTGTTCTCTCCACTTCTGTCCCATCTAAACTCCTGAGATCTTGCCAAGACTCTTCCCAAATGCTCTCTCCATTTCTCTCCTCACTTAATCCTGTATTCTGCTCTTCTTGCCATCTGTCCAGGCACCCTTTGTTCCACCATTTATTCTTGCTGCTCCTTAAGCAAGGCCCCTTGTCTTTTGATTAGTCACTATGTTCAGGCCACAGATTTTCTAATAACCAGAGTAGCAACAGAGCAGAGCGTGGAAAATGGAAGGTTTTGATTTGGAATTAGGAAGTGGAGTTTTAGAAGGAAGTGCTTTGCTGATGCTAAGAAGTTTAAAAAATTGGGGCACCTGGGTGGCTCAGTCAAGCCTCTGCCTTCAGCTTAGGTCATCATCCCGGTGCCCTGGAATCAAGCCCCAGGACAGGCTCCCTGCTCAGAGGGGAGTCTGCTTCTTCCTCTCCCTCTGCCCCTCCTCCTGCTTGTGCTCACATGTACTTGCTCTCTCAAATAAATAAATATTAAAAAATTGTCTTCCCATGTGGCCTATTTCAATTCACTAAGGATTCAGGCAGCTACTAGTACTCATTGGATTTGTCCCCACTGAACACACTAATGTCAGATGAGAGCCATGCTTAAAGGAGCATCTTGTTTTGGGAATGACATACTCCTAGGTACAAAGCTACAGAAACTAGTCTCGAAGAAATTGCTTCTGAGGTTGACTATGACATAATATTCATCCTCAGTGACATTTTCAAAAATATATTCACAAATAATTTAACACCAAAATTCTTTTATTTGTTTTAGAGATAGATAGGGAGAGAGAGAGCAAGGAGCATGAGTAGAGGTAGGAACAGAGGGAGAGGGACAAGCAGAATCCACACTGAGCATGAGCCCGATGAGGGGCTTGCTCTCATGACCCTGAGATCACGATCTGAGCCAAAATGAAGAGTCAGACGGATACTCAACCGACTGAGCCACCCAAGCGCCCCTAACCCCAAAATTCATGATGTAGAGTTTGAGTTGCTATGTGGGCTCTGTGTGTGTGTAAAGGGAGGGTTTTTTGTTTTGTTTTGTTTTTTTAGAATAAAAAGGCTAAGATGCTTCCTATACACGAGGCACTATTCCATCTCTATACTATTTGTTAAACATATACACCCACACACACAGCCATATACTACAGTTGATTTAATGCTCAGAAGAGCCCCATGAAATTAGTGCTATTATCCTCATTAGTTCAATTCAGAGAAGATGACTAACCCAAACATAAATAGCTAAATATTAGAACCAAGTCTCCTTAGGTCTGCTGGACTCCAGAATCTTTAGCTCTGGGACATGCTAACGTCGAGTGATGTTATGTTAATGAGCTAACAAATGGGGCACCATATATATATATATATATATATATATATATATATAGTTTTTATACCTTTCATGCCCCTTCATGTATATTTGGGTGTTTTTGTTCACCCCATGAGGTCAGAAAGCCAGGTTTTGATTTTCTTTGTTTGGAGCGACAAGAACACTAAGGTCCAGAGAGGTAATGAGACCTTCTATACATCACAAAACTAACTAGTTAGTAATAAAAGCCTAAACTTAACCCAGATCTCCTAAGTCCCAGTTCCCCTCAGCATGCTGATGGGAACACTAATCCAGACTCCTGATTCCTTGGGTGACTCATCAAATTGGATGAGTCTTCCTCTCAACTTCAGTGACTAGGAATTCATTTAGTAAATGTTCACTGAATTACCACTAAATAGTTTCAGGAATTGTGCCAGGCCTTAGGAGGGCAATGATGGACCTAGCGGGTATGTCCTGCATTCATAGAGCTTACAGTCTAGTGGGGAAATCAAACAGATCACTCATTACTGTAAAGTTTGCTGTCCGTTAAGGGAACAAAGGCTGGAGAATGGAAGTCATGTCTAAGATTTGGGGGAGTGTTAGCTAGGTGGAGGTAGAGGTAGGGGACAGAAGTTTCCATACAAAAGGAATGTTTTGAGCAGAGAATTGAGCCAAGGACAACACTTAATATAGACCAACACAGAGATAGGAGCTGTGAGGATTTGAAGCCAGCAACTGAGAAATGATGGGGGGAAGAAATGAAGTCAAAGGGAAAGGTGCACGTGAGGTTTGCAGACCAGCCAAATGTTCAAAAACTGGCTTCTATGTTCATAAGCTGTGTGATGTTGGGCAAGTTCCTTGATCTCTCTGAGTTTTCCCACTTGTGAAGGGAGATGTTAACGTAAACTTTTGCAAGGTTAATCATCAGGCTTGCAAATAATAAATAGAAAGCATCCAACACAGTGATGGTAAAAGGTACCACTGCCCACCAGCTGCTCACACCTAAACTTGGGAGTCATCTTCCAGACTCTTCCCACACCACATAATAGGATGGCTATTAGGTCCTTTCCATACTCCTCCAAAATACCTTGCAAATTCTACCATTTCTCTCTGTCCCCAGACTATAGAATGGTGTCAGTCCAGACCGCCTTCCTCTCCCACCTGGACTAGAACACAGCCCTTACCCAGTCTCTGTCTTCCTGCTCTCTGCGCCACCTCTGACCCCCAAACCATTCTTCACACCTCAGTTACAATGATCTTTTTAAAACCAAAAACACATGTCATCCTGCTGCTTCACATCTTCTGGTTCCTTCCCCTTGTTCTTAATAGAAAATCTAAACTCCTTGCTTATTAGGCTGATCCTGCAGTATCTGGCCCCCGTCCACCTTGTGGCCTCAACTCCCTGTCCTTGGTGACAAGCTCTGCCCACACTGGCTACCTGCTTCATCCTTCAGGTTTTAGCTGATAGGCCACCTTCTCTGAGAGGGTCTTCTCTGACCACTTTGTCTAAATAAAATCTCCCCTGTTAATTTCTACCATAGCACTTTATTTCTTTATTTCCCAGCCATGATTAAAATTTATCATATACATTTATTTGGGTACTTACTAGATTGTCTCACTCCTGTTGGGAATTCTGTGAGAGTCTGAACTCTTCTGTTAGGGGACTGATGGATCACAGCATGTGTCTGGCACAAAATAGGCCCATGGTAAACATTTGCTAAATTACTAGAGAAATGAAAGCAGGGATCTCAATAAATAATAGGTATTCTTGTTTATGAATACCTGTCAGAGAAACTGTTCTGGTTGTAAGCATTTGGTAAGAGTTTCTGTCCCCATTATTTGCCTCAATTTCCAAAATATAGAGTGACAGCCCAGTACAAGGCTTTGTGTGTGGTAGAGAAAGGGAAGGTCATTCTGTGTTTGTAGGATCACTGGAGAGAACTGACCACAAAAGCCCCTGACATTGGATCCATATAAGACACAATTTCTGGGCAAATCCTTGGTATATTTTCCCTGAGACTCAGGGACCCAGGGACATCCATCACTGGAGAAGTAGGTGCTCATACATACTCTTGTGTTAGTGGCTGGCATTTCTGCCTCGAGGATTTTACATTTACAAAGTAATAATAAAAGTGGTATTAGAAACCTGTAGATGGTCTGTCCAATAGAGAGAAATGTTGATTGCAAATTCCAGCATGGAAGTGGGATGGACTAGAAGTGTTTCTGGGTAATTTAGGGCCCCATAGCGGATGTCTCTGGAGATACCTTGGCCAGTCAGGTCTATTTTATTTCAGGAAGGAAATAAAACTCTGCCTGATTGGACTCTTTCCCCCCTGACAGAAATGAGTAGCTGTCACAATGAATCCTAAAGGCCAAGGCTGCAGGGCTGGCAGTGCACACCAAAGCTTCACTTCTTCTCTGTGGATGTGGTCTTGGAACTTGAAGTCAGGGTCAAATTTTAGGGCTCTCATATTGTTGGATATACAAGGTCTTTCAGTTCTTCCCCAGAGAGCCTTGTACCCCTTAGGGGAGGCGTGCTGAGATGACTTTTCTGAGCGTGCATTTAAGAGTGTACAGCCCTGCAAAGTAGTAAAATAAGGGACAAGGCCAATGATGGAGTAATAATTTTCAGCCATTTGATTTTCTAAAACAATGCTATCCAGTAAAACTGGCTGTGATGATTGAAATATTCTCTATCTGTATTGTCCAACATGGTAGCCACTAAGCACTTGTGACTACTAAGCACTTTTTTTTAAAGATTTATTTTTTGGGATGCCTGGGTGGCTCAGTCATTAAGCGTCTGCCTTGGGCTCAGGTCGTGATCCCAGGGTCCTGGGATCGAGCCCCGCATTGGGCTCCCTGCTCAGCTGGAAGCCTGCTTCTCCCTCTCCCACTCCCCCTGCTTGTGTTCTTGCTCTCACTCTCTCTCTTTCTCTCTCTCTCCCTGTCAAATAAATAAATAAAATCTTTAAGAAAAAATAAAGATTTATTTCTTTATTAGAGAGTAAAAGCATGTGTGAGAGAGGTGGAGGGGGCAGAGGGAGAAGGAGAATCTCAAGCAGACTCCCCACTGAGCACAGAGCCCAACACGTGGCTCAATCTCATGACCCCAAGATCATGACTTGAGTCGAAATCAAGAGTCAAATGCTCAACTGACTGAGCCACCCAGGTGCCCCGACTACTAAGCACTTGAAATATTCCTAGTGCAATGAGGAACTGAATTTTTAGTTTAATTTAAATTTGAATAGCCATATGTGGCTCTTGGTTACCACGTTAGATAGCACAGCTGTAAAATACTGTATGATTGGAGGAAGAGTATCAAGAATGGTGTGCAAGATACAGGGGTAGAATGGGAATACTTAGGAGAAGGTGCCTTGGGAGTTTTAACCAAGTAGTTGTGGAGGGCACATCCCATAGTGGTGCATACACGTGCATACTCTGGTGTGAGATGTGGGTTCAAATCTCAGTTCAGCCAAATTCCTGCTGTGTGATCTTGGGCAAGTTACTTAACTTCTCCAAGATTCACATTTCTTATCAGTAGAATGAAGATAAAAATAAGACCTACTTCCTAGGGCTGCCTCATGTTTTAAATAACATACTTTACAAATACTGTATGAACATCTTTAATACTATATATCTGGTGCAATTTAGGACTCAGCAAATTTGGTATAATATCTTTTAATATGACACACATCTGGATAGCAGTGTTGATGAGCTTTGTGATCAGAGAGGTAGAGGATCAACAGAGAGAGCTGACCAGACTCCTTTTGATGAAGCAGAAGTGAATTTATTAACAACGAACACTAGCATGCCTCCTCAGCTACAAATAGCAAGTTTTGCAGAGTCTCATGAAATGGATGTTCTGTGAAACTGCACAGCTCTGGACCATTTATGATGGAATGATAGAATGATAAAGCTGGAAGGGATTGAAGACCAGTGATCCCCAAGCTTTCATGTGCAAACAGCTCACCTGGGTGTCTTGTGAAATGCAGGTCCTGATGCTGTGGATCTGGGTGGGGCCCGAGGTGCCGCATCTCTCCAGGCCCCCAGGGCCTCCAGAGGCTGCTGACCAAGGGTCCACGCACAGAATGTCAAGGTTGTCGAGCACCTGGAGTCTAGGGCAGAAGACCAATACCCTTTCTTTCTGAAGAGTACTTGGAGACCCGGGGGGGGGGGGGGCTTCAGGTCATGGGACCATTGGAAGTAGAACCAAGGCTGAAACGAACATCCTGTGTTGCCTGCGCCAGTGTCACATGACCTTCTGCACTTGCCTGGGCGGCTGCCGTCTCTTCATTATTACATGGCACTCAGCACTTCGTAAAATGTCCTTTTCCATTTGCCAGCCAGGGATAACCAAGGGGGAAGAGAACTCCTCTTGCCTACACTGTTCCTGTAAGCGACTGCTCATGAAGCTGGAGCTAACACTCAGATGTGCTCATTCTGATCTCACGGTTCCTTCCATTAAATGCCAGGGCACCTGTGTCCCTCCCTTGCTTCTCGATCTTGAGGAAGCTCCAGGCCAGGTATGTCTTTGCAGGGATTTAGGGACCAGTCTGCATTTAGGATCCCACTCAGCAAAAAAAAAAAAAAAAAAAGAGTGAAAAGAGTTAGGTGTTCTTTCTCTTTTCTATGTTACAAACAGGATTCTAGAGCATTTATTACAAGCTGAGCAGTAGCAGTGTGCTTTAGGCCTGTGCATAAGCCATTTCCTGGAGTGCTATGTTTTATTCCTAGAGAGCCTGAAAATGAGTGGCAGCACCAACTGGGGAAGGTAGAAATAGCAAACTCTCAGAGAAGAGGAAAAGTTTCCTTGGTAGACATGAACGCACAGTTTCTTAAAACAACTTGGTGACGAGGGATTAAAATTTAGGACAGTTAATTGTCCCTGTTACCGGCTCTGGGTGACCCTGGATAAAGGGATGTGTGTGCACACTTATGTACACATATGTGGGTGTGTGTACATGTGTGCACATGTGTAACCCAGGCACACACCTATATTTACCTCCTTCCTTTCCCATATGTTCAGTGGTCCACTCAGTTCATATTATTATTTCTCTCCTTTACCGAATGCTTTGTCAAGACAAGTGAAATGACACCTGTAAACCTCCCAGAGAATTGAGAAAGAGTTGGCTTCTCTGCACCACCCCCCATATTATCTCTTTATCTGCTTCAGTGGCCACCATTAGGGTCAGGCAAGTTTTCTGGGTCTTTGCCATCATGTGATTGGGATCCTAAGAGATAAATGTCAAGAAGTAGGAATTCAGGATGCGTCAAGTTGCTGATAATTAAATGAATTTGTGGCCTCCGACAATCAGGTCTAGGTCACAGATGAGCCGCTCATTTTGGAGTCCCAGCGTAGAGGAGCTGGCAAACACAGCTTTTCCCTGAAGCTGCATCTGTATGTATAATCTCAGTTTGTTGGTATCCTTCATGAGCCAGTAAGGTAGCCTTTAAATAAAAAACCACTTTCCAACCACTGCATTTTTCTCCTAAGGCATAGTTTGTACTCTAGGCATAGATGGCTTACCGAGTTCCACAGCTGTCACTGAATTCCTTCCACAGGTTAATAGCAATACAGCACTGAGGCGGAGGGCTCTGGCTGGTACAAAAATTCCAACTTCTTAAGTAAATGGGGAAGATCTTTCTGCTTTGAATTTGCAAAACCACTGATTTTTGTTGCAATTAGGGAAAGAAAAGCTACAACAGGCAAGATTTTTTTTCCCCACTTTTAAAAACAACATTTAAGGATCCCAGTTGTTTTATTGGGCTTCTCCAGTTCCAAGAGTAGGGGGGCAAGTGTTCCTTGAGTCAGTACGCCGTCATTGCTGGGTAAAGAAAAGAGTCCATCTGTGGTCTCTGGGAAGGTGTGCAGATGAGTCTGCTCATGTGACTTGGGGTCCCCAAATGGTTTCCCAGTCTTCAACCTTCCATGTCAGAAGAGCCATAGATATTTTCTGAGTGCAGTTTGACCTGCATTCTATTGACCTAATCATTTGGCTAATCGCTGCCTGCAATTAAATCCTTCTCAATGCAATAAAGTTAATCTCTTCTCGGCACATAAAATCTGACCCCCACAGCTTGCGAGAGAATTGCTCTTGTTTATGCTATCATCTTGGGATCCTACAGCCTTTTTTCTGAGGGCCGAAGCAACTCTTGGAGCTTGAGAAGTCACACCCTCCTGGAATGAGAGTGTTACAATGCTTTGCTTCCTTCCCAAATGCAAAGCCCCCACCAGGTTGCCTTGTCTCTACTCAGGCTCATTTCTTCTCTGTTGCCCAGCACAAAGTGTGAACCACTGAACATGACACTTTTCTTCAAGCACGTTGCTTTGGTTTGTTGTCAAGGTCGTTAGCACACTTGACAATTATTCAGTCGGTCCCTTTTTGTTCCAACTTGAAGAGATTAGTGTCCAGTTCATCAATAATTTCAAAAGGTCCGCGGGCTCAGCCATATTTGCAGCTCAGACTGAGGCACTTCTCATTGCTCCTGAGCAGAAACAACATTCAAAGACTCATTCATTCACTTGGCAAATACTTACCGGCAAGTCGAGGTGTTTCCAGTGGAACTGCGAAGGTAGTTGGTTGAAAAGGCAGTGGGTCAAGAGTCGAGGGAGAAGGCAGGCACCAGAACCATGAACTCCATGCCCAGATGGGCCTGGGCTCCAGTTCCTGTGCACCAGCTGTGCATCATGTTACCTGGGACAAGTTCATGATCTTGACTAAGCCTCAATTTCCTCATGATTAAAAAGAAATAAAAATAGTATGTTTCTACTATTCCACTATTTCATTGGGAGGATACAATAAAAACTAAAGATGCCTAAAATAATGCCTGGCACATGGTAAGGGCTCCATAAGTAGTAGCTATGATTATCACTTTATTTCATCCTTACAGCAACTGTGTGAGGTAGTTCCTACTTCCCCCCTACTTTGCAGGTGGGAAAACTGAGTCAAAATAATTTGCCAAAGATCACATAGTTTATAAGTGGCAGGCTTAGACACAGGCGGGCCTAACACTGACATTCACATTCTTCATCATTATGCCAGACTGACTGGGCTAAGATTTCCTTATATTTTTAGGAGCCACATACATTGCTGGGTTTTGAAAAGCCTAATTTGCTAGATTTGTTAATGGTTCAAATTAAGCCACATGACTTAGCTAGAATATAAACATTTTCAAACATTCATTCTGTTGTGGTTTTTTCCTCCCAATATCCAGTGAGTATTTTTCTTCACATAGAGAATTTTTATTAAATGCCTAATTACAACTGGTTGGATTCTCACTTAGAACAGTTCTCACTTCTGAATTTAAATTTAATGATGTGTTGAAATATTAATGACCTTTATCTTTAAAAGTGTCTAAATTGTACTAAAGTTAACAAATGTGGCTGATAATACCCAGCACTATCTTGGAGCATTCTCCCACACGAGGCATTTGCTTGGTCTTGCGTCATTCTAATGGTGGGTTTTATACAGCACTGACAAATACACAGTGTAGGAAAATTTTGCATCACAAATTGCCTGGGGATTTAGTCTCCCCGTACATGCTTTAAAGTGTTCTAATTCAGGCTAAGTAATAATAGCTGTAAAGCATTTAGAAGGATCGACAGTGCCAGGCATGGGTTCTGTAGAGTAAACCTGTTTCTGAAGGAGAAGCAGGATTTAGATCATATGGAAGGAGCAGCCCATCAGCTAAGTTCATTCCTATTCTCTCTGTGTATCCTACCTTCTGTGCCATGAACTTTACTCATGGGTTTGGCTTTAGCTCCTTGATCATCTTATTAATCTTGATAGTGAAGATAGAAGTAAAATTTATGAGTCTTGATTCTAATAGCCACGTTGGACTCCTTCCAATTCCCCAGAAGTCCTTTGGGTTCAAAAGACTTGCATAGCTGGTGCTGGCTTCTGAGCCTTGGGGCATAACATGAAGATTTGGTCTCCTTTTTTCTGAGTGTGCCCTTTGCTGAAAGACCTTGATACATTCTTGTCGCACCCCCACCATGACTTGGAATGTCCGAGATGAGGGACAACTGTTTACCAACATGCGGACAAAACCCTACTTAGAGGAAATCCCATGTCTCATCTGGCTAAATAACTTGGACCATATGTTCAGGTCCCAAAGCTTGGGATTTTTCAGAGCGAGTTCAAATGTGCCTATTTGCATCACCTGGGGATATTGAAATTCCAAGCACAAGTTCATTTTCACATAATTCATTATCCTCCCTTGGATTTGGTACTTATTGTGAACTTTGGCAACAGATGGAATGAGATGATGTTCCAGGAGCACTTACTAATTCTTTTGTGCTCACAAATACCCACAGATAGTGATAATTTGCACTCAGATAAAACTTCCAGGGCCAGGCAATGCCCTCAGGTACTCATTTGCCACCCCCTGTGGAGTTCTTGGATAGAATTTAATTATCCAGCAGATTTGGGGGTAGCTCTGCCAGATGTTGGGTACTGACCCAGACATTTCAAATGGAAGGAAGGGTCTGATGCATTCCAGAGAAAAAGAGGGGGAATAGTCTTGGGAGCTGGAACTCTGGATGGGAGAAAAAGGGGCACGAAACAGGGGACTTGGAATTTGTGGTGAGTTCCTCAGAGCCAGTTGTTACTCCTGAAGCCCCAGGAACCACTGGGCATTTGTCAGGGTCATTCTGGAAGTTCCTGTCTAGGACACCCCCCGACTTCTGTTAAATGCCAAGGACCTCAAGAGATAAGAACCAGTTGAGGAACCAGCTTTTGTTGGTTCACAATAAAAAAAAAATGACCGAGTTAACGTGAATGATGAACATACACAGCTGCTCCTCCCTCTGGTTCCAGCACAGTTAAGTGGGGCCACTTGAAACTAACTGGTCCTTGAGTTTGGGCTTTTCTACAGAGAAGTTATTGCAATTATAACTTGTTATTAATGAAATATAGTCCAAGCATTATGGTCATAGCTAGGATTGATGAAATGTGGATTCTGTATCAGGCACTGTGCTAAGCACCTATATACCCCTTTCCTTCTCATAACAACCACATCAATTATAATAGTCCCATTTTATGGATGAGCAAATAAAACTCAGTCTTACTCCATAACTGCCTACAATGCTGCAGCTAGCATGAGGTAGAGGCGGGCAGCCTGATCTCACAGCCTGTGCCCACCATCCTCAGGGCTGAACTTGACTTACTGATGTTGACCTCTCCATCTAAAGGAATCTGGCCTGTTCCCATCTCCACTCAGAGGGTTCAAAGAAGGGCCCTATTCTGTGCCTTGTGTCATCCCTGCCTCGTCCCACCACAGCTGGTTGGACCGGAGGTAAAAGACTGACAAAAAGCCAGCCAATCAATAGACTGGCTTATGACCTCTGATGTGGCCTAGTACCCACCACACCCCCCCCCCCCCAAAAAGCGAAGACTATCAGATTCCTTTTCGGAATTTAGACTAAAAAAAATACCACCAAGGTATTTAGCTTTGAGAGCTTAGGATAAAATGAAGCCATGAGGTCAAGTCAGGCTGTGAAGTAATCAGGCAGCAGTGAATATGAATAAGCACACAGGTGCATTTGGTAGAGAAAGCCTCAGAGAACATACAAGAGCAAAGGAGAGGGGTCATGAGAAATGGAAAAGGTAGCCAGTGGCCCACGATGTTTTTCTGGTTCCAGTCCACGGGGATCCTGTTAATATATAACATGAGAGTGAAGTGGGATAATTTATGTAAATCACCAGCAGATGCCTGATTCATAGTTAAGTGATCGATACAAGTCAGCATTGTTATGATGTTTATTATTGGAATTTTAATGTGATTTGCCTTTTATTTGGAAGATTAAAAAAAAATCCTCTCATTCCCAGTTTACCAAGGTACATACAGCTAGGGAGATGAAAAGACATATTCTTTCTTTTATCATTGAATTAGATTCCTTAATTGTTATAATTTATAATTCAAATTTTAGCTTATGATTCTTAGTTTTCTTTCGGATCGATTCCACACCCACTAATGAACTATCATGGTAGAGCAATGGGGAGCTATTCCCATAATCTGTTTTCCTCCAATCCCCCTTCAGATGCTAATGAGAAGTACCATGGAGACATCAGCCATTAGTATACATGGGCTGGTATAAATCACGGACTATGGATCATTGAGCATCTTTGTTGTAAAACAAATGGCCTGTGGTCAGTTAATCATACAAAGAAACATCTCCAGGGCCTCCTGGTTTTATTCATAACCCCTAAATCCGGTTGCAGTTTTATAAACAGAACATCTGTTAAAATATGCAGAAATTACAGCCACAGTCATTATCAGGAAGCTATATAGCTTTGGCAGATTTTTTTTAAGCTTTTGATGGTAATCTCCTCTGTCTGTGATTCATGCTTTATTCCCATTCTTGCTGAATCTCTTTTGTTCCCCTCTGTTCTTTTGGGTTATAGCACTTTTCACCCAAGACTGAAAAGTGGACATGTGTTGTCCCAGGCTCAGTTGGCACTGTGCCATTCTGCAGCATGGGAGAGTAACTGTAGCCCAGCCTTGCAAAACCATGTATTTCAGGGATGCAATATGCATCGCCTCAAGTAGCCTGAAGGTGAGAAATCCCAATTGGCTTCACACTTGTTTTACTGGCTTTGGACTCTGGTAGTACTGGCATTTAACGAAAGTGAACAGAACTCCCAACCAGCACTGCCCCAAATTTCTCATTTTCTCTTAGTTTCCCTCTACGCTTTGCACCCCTCCCCCCACTCTTAGTTAAAATCTTTACTGTGTTCATATTTAAATTAGCCTGGTAGAGTTAACCTCTTAAAATAAAGACCAGGAGAAGTACAGATAGCCAGGGAACAAGATTTGTCCTAATAACCTAGATTGGCCCCTTCCTTGTTCAGTGAAGAAATCATTATTCCACCTAAGAACTAGAGAATAGGTAAATTTTCTTTAGCAGTGGCTTTGTTCTGTCTGCCACGGAATGGGAATCAGCAACCATTCCCTATGGAAATTGAAAAGTCACCTCTGAGTACTCAGTGTGTCCATCACCTATCCTTACATATAAGGTTTTATAAAGTCCCAAAGTCAGCCTGGTTAAGCCTGAATAGATCTTTCTTAATGGGCCCACAAGGAAAAAAAAGACAATGTGGTAAAGCTGCTAAGAGAACCAACTCTGGGATCAGACAGACATGGACCCGAATCCTGGGTCTGGCAGTCATTAGCTATATGCCCTAGAGGAAGTTAACTCTTGAAGCTGCAACTCTCCATCTAGAATACTCATGCCTGCTTCATAAAGTTGAGACGATTCAAGGAAAACCCAAGCAAAGCACCTAGCCACAGGCCTGGCACATTGTCAATTACCGAGTAAATACTCATTTTTACTGTTGTTATTTTTTATTTTTGCACATGGTTCGATTATGTTAGGTGTTGATTTTAACCTCACTAGAACTTTCTTAAGTATTTACATAATTTAAAGCAATTCATTTGCTCAAGAATATTTCCTAAGCACCTGCTCTGGGCTCAGTGCTCTGTAGAGTAAGGCTTGTGAAGATTGATCCTTGCAGGCATCTCTCTGTAAGGAGCTCGTTGGACAAATCACAGAATGTGTTGGAGGGAAGATCTTAAGGACCATGCAAGTTGTGGGTAAGAGAAACATAACCACCTGGGAAGGCTTCATGTGGGAAGCTAGGGGAAGCCGGGGTTACAAGAGGCGTGACACATCTCTCCAGTGGTGTGCTGTAGACGGGGAGGTTAAGTCTCTGTGGAAGATGAGAAACTGAAGTGGAATGAGACAACAGTGAGGACAGGTGGGGTAACAGAGGCAAGGAATGGGCCTGTTTGCCTTCTGAGGGAATCAAAAAGGATTGGAGGGGAAAAGCCAATCAGAGGATGGAAACCAGACTCCCCAAACCCCTGCAGAAACTGAGGGATCAGAATGGAAAGCTCCCGAGAAGGAGACTGAAAATCAGAGGACTGCCTGCGGAGGGCGGAGTGGTCACGAAGGGAGGCTCCCCCAGAGACCGATGGCTTGTTTGTCCGTTTCCAGGCCTGCAGCCCAGAGAAGCGCTGGTTCTCTTCTGGATTCGTGGCATGTCCCAGTGCTTGTGGCTACGCGGCTCCCGCCACCCTCGGAACTCCAGGGGCGTGTCTTAAGGCAGCAGCTCTCTGAGCTTTCCAAAGGGAAATTGCAGTCATGCGTTAGAGTCCTCAGTGCCAATTAAAGTGTCAGGCTCTGAAACAAATACGGTTAACAAAGATGGGGATAATGTTTTAAAATTAGGTTCTCAGGAGTCCCCCATTAATTTGGAGCTCACAAGACAGTGACTGCGTGTTCAATAAATACCATCTGATGACAGTAACGGCCAGTAGTGCGAGATGCCCAGCAGATAGCTCTCTTCAAACATGCAGGTGCAAATATATCCTGTGATATCGCACTCACCATGAAGGCAGTGTCTTTCAGCTTTACAGCTCTTAAAACATGAATCCCTCCAGAGGCCAGGGAGATGGGTGTCGTTGTCTTCCTCCTAACAGTATAGAAAAGAAACAAAGCAAGAGAACTGGTTTTAAAAATTAGGAGGGTGGATTCACTATATACAGATGCACTGTATAAGGCTCAGTACACTCACAAGCACTGCATAATTAGGTAAATTGTGTAAATACTCAGAGGTGTTTAGTGGAGTAACTTGTGGAAATGAAAAAATTAGCAACAGTGGCATGGATTTTTTAAAAAAGCAATTATTTGCTTTCTGTGATGACAAGAATCCGCAGATGGTGCATCCTCAAGTTCTTGAGTGTCCTGAAACCCTTTGAAGCATGGTTGTATTCACACTACAAATAATAGCCGGTAGGATGTACATGAGAGACCTTTATTCTATTGATTGCAATTGGAACAGTACCTGTTATTGTATGGATCATGGTGCATCGTCTCCATGGTAGGAGAACATAGCAGGGGTGTCGAGAACTAACAAAGAATTCACTCTGAAGATGTTCACAAGAGCTGATTTGCAACTCCACCTTGAAAGGTGGAGTCCCTTTGGGAGAGGGGCACAGGTTGGTGAAGTCAAACTGATCCCATTGCCAACAGTTCTCCATCAAGTTACTGTGTCTACTCCAGAAGACCAGAGTAGACCTTGGCTAATGCAGCAAGTGCAAGATGAGTGCAATCACCAGGAATCCATGGCCTGAGTGAAAGCTTGTGCTTCTTGGCCAGGCTTAGGAGCTGAAGGACATTGAATGCCTTCTGAAAATGCCTTTTACCAATAAAGGCTTCCTGCATATGACTTGATTAGTTTCATTTTCTACCCTGGGCTTGTAGATGGGACTACCCAGATGATACATTTGTTCAGCAAATCCTTATTAAGCATCAGTTATGAGCCAGGTCCTTTGCTAGGCATTTGTTGGTAAAATAATGTGTTCCATAGGTTATCATTATCTTGACTTCAGGGATCTTGTGTTCATTGCCTGTTTCCCCCAAGGCACTTGGCACAGTGTATGACATATAGGGGGCATTCCCTGAAGGGAAATGGAGAGAAAAAGTCAGTCATTTGTAGCTACCAGAGCAGTCAGATGCCAGGGAAGCAGCATTGTATCTCCCAGTAACCTCTACCTGTCCCGTAATAAAAATGGCATGGTACATGGTGAGACCAGGTGGGTAATTTCAAGTTCTGCTTACTCCAGGACTCTGTCATTATTTAATGGCTTGGCTAAGGGATAACCGGTCATATACAGACTTGGAAGCAGGGGAGCAGATCACTGGAGTGCACCCACTTCCCTGGCACATGTGGACCCATCATGAAGATGTCCTTTGTTTCTTTTCATTCCTCGATTTAGTAAGAAGATGATGCCACTGCATTTCTGAAATCCTCTTCAGATGTTAGATCATTGCAGTGCCATTTTTCTGTGGGTGTTATATTCCATCGGTGTACCATCATTCGAGTCAGCAGCACAACCACTGAATGAGCGCCTGCAGTGGAAGAGGTAAAGCAGACACTTGTCAGGCAGCAGCTGGGCAACTGAGTGCCGTAGCAAAATGCACAGTGGCCGAAGTTGGGGGAGCCTGTGTGCTTCCCAATGAGCATGTGCATAGATAAAAATGATAGCCTCTTATGAGGGCAGAGTATTTGTTGTAGGCAAGACACTATGCTAGTAATGTTATGTGTATTATCCCATCTAATTTTCTTAACATTCCTTATAAGGTGGATATTTGTACTAGCTCCAGTTATGAAGAAACTGAGGATATGTTCACAGCCATGCAGCTAAGAGTTCATGATCTTAATCACTACAACTATATTGCTGAGTAAATGTTTAATACAACATGGTTAAAAGAATGGATTGTTGATGGATTCGTGGTTGGATGGGAATGAGGACTTATTCCTTCTTGCCCCTATATTTTCACTTGCACAAAAATGTGACGAGGCAGGGGAGCGGTGGGAAACAGAAATCACTGTTTGTTGGCTTGGTTCTCCTGCTTTATAAATTAGTCCAATTCTATTTGATAGCCTCCCAATTAAACCAATAAATTGGATGAGTCAGTGGTTCTGAAATAAAAATGAAACCACACCATATTAATATGGTGATTAGTCACATCACCAAAATAGAGACAATTTGTAAGGACTGTTTTCAAAGCCCTAAGTAGAAACAGAACGCAATAGGATGTGCAAACATTTGGTGACGGTATTTGGCATTGGAGGAAATCATTCGTGCAATTACCTTTAGATTCTAAGCAAATTGGAAGCAAATAGTACCTATGTTCCTCATGTTTTTCTGGACTTACTCAGCTGCTTGCTGAATTAGTGGGGTTATGTGCATTTCTGAACAGCTCTGTACTTGTCTATTTGACCAGAGGTAAAAAGGAAGTGGGCATTCACACCAACCCACTTTATTTATAGCTCTGCTTTGGCAGTGTTTTATAAAGGGTAGTCACTCCCTTACATCCTGAAGGTAAATGCTATTACACTTTGATTGTAACTACCACTGGGTGGAAGATGTCCAAGTAAGCATGGGTCTCCACTGACAAATGCATGGCATAAGTTTCTTACACATCTTACCTTTTTTAATGAATGTTTAGTAACAATCCACCAGTTTCTGTACAAAGTTCAGGCACTATTTCATTTACTAGTATGAATAAGCAAAGAATAAGATCAATTTTAGTTCAAGTAGAAAATTGACTGTTGCTTAACAAAGAAAGACTAAAGCTCTTTTGTGAAGAACTTCAAACTGTTTTTCCAAGCTAAGCTGTTTTTCTTTTGTGTCCATCCTCTCTGTGAAGCTAAGATGAAGTGAAGTCCAATTTTATTGATCTTTTGGGTGAACAGCTATTGGACAGAGATGAGCCAAAGTAGATTTCCTATGATAGTGTTCCTCAAAATGGTGTTCAGAATTTCTTGAGATACTTGTCAATATGAAATTCCCAAGCTCCATTCAGTATCTACTGAATCATGTCTACAGTGGTTACCTAGTAACCTGTATCTTTTCAGGTTCACCCAAGTGAATCTGACTAAGTATGAAGACCAGTGAGCAAACTGGTCTTCCATTTCCCGAGTTCAACTCTTCCTTTTATCTCAGCATTGTATTTGTAGCCTATTCTAGCCCTGGAAGCAGGAGACTCAATTCATTTAGCTTAGTGGGCCACTCTTAGGTCCTATACACTGTATTTATTGCTAATCTTAAACATCTACCAGCTGATTAAACAATTCCTCTTGGGAACAGGTAGCAATATTGAGTAATATTTAAGAGCACAGACTCTGGAGCGAGACTGCTTGGGTTTCGGTCCCTGCATGCCAATTTAAAGTGTTGATATACAGACAAGCATGTGTGTTCTTGGCCAGGTTGCTCTATGATCTTAACATCTCTAGACTTTGATTTCCTCAAATGTAAAGCTAGGGTAGCCATAATAACTGACTTCATAAGGTTATCTTGGAGATTAAATGAATCGATTAAATGAATTGGTCCTTGGGATCTGTTCTTTTCATCTACAATTGCTCCTTTTGTTATTTTGTCCAGTTTTCTGGCTAAAAATACTACCTAAATGCTGACAGCTCTCAAATTCCTATCTTTAGTCCATTCCTCTCCTGAACTCCAGGCTTACATATCCAACTTCTTGAGACTCTTTACTTGGATGTTTACTAAAACATCTCAGACTTAATATTTTCAAACTGAACTCCTGATCACATCCTGAACAAATCTTTTCTGCCTGCAGTGGTCCCTTTTTCAGGTGTTGACAATTTCCTCCTTCCTCCCCTGGCCAGAAACCTTGGAGTCATTCTTGACTCACACTCCACGTACAATGCATCAGGAAATCCTATTGGCTCTATTTTTAAATTCTGCTCAAAACCCCATCTCACTTCATCGCTTCCACAGCTACCATACTGATCCAAGCCACTATCATGCATTGTGTAACAGTCCCCTGCTCCCACTTTTGCCTCTGACACCCAGATCTGTTCTCCATACAGTAGGCAGTCTAATTCCCATAAGAATTTAGGTCAGATCCTATCACGCCTCTGTTCATAATTTTCCAAAGACTCTCCATCTCAGCATAAAAGGATCCCTACGGCACGTATTGAATGGAGCACTGGGTGTTATACGCAAACAATGAATCATGGAACACTACATCAAAGACTAATGATGTAATGTATGGTGATTAACATAACATAATAAAAATTAAAAAAAAAAAACCTAAAAAAAAAGGGGGGGTCCTTACAGTGGCCTGGAAGGCCATTCATCATCAGCTCTTCTGTTTCCTCTCTGACCTTACTCCTGCTGCCTTCTCCATGCTCAGCAGCCTTCTTGCACTTGAACTTGATGCTTGAACTCACCAGACCTCAAGGTCTTAGTGCTGGCTGTGTCTTCTGCATGGACTGCTCTTCTCCCACATACCTGCATAGATAGCCAGTTTCCTTCAAGTTTTGTCCAAGTGTTGTCTTTTCTGTGGAGCCTTCATTAAGTAGCTGTTTGAAATTGTAATCCCCTTCTACCTTTGGCCCTTCTGATAGGCCTGACCTCTTATCTGCTCATAGTCATCTTTAATATACTATATATTTTACTTACTTATTGTGATTGTTTATTAAATATCTCCTTCCACTAGAATCGATGCTTCAAGAGGATATTTGTTTTTTCTGTTCATTGCTGTACCCCTAATGCCCTAAAACAGTACATGGCATATAATAAGTGTTCAAATATTTGTTGAATGGATGAATGCATGAACAATTTGGACTTGATTAGAACATGGTTTATAACTTCCCACAGGATTCTGCCTTGGCTCTTAGGATATTTAACATTTTTTGTCACACTGTTGGTTAGGAATATTTTGGTTACCAGGCTGAAAAATCCTACTAAAATTTAATCACAAATTTGGCACACACAAATGAAAAGTTCAGAAGAATGCTAACTTCAGGTAAGGCTTGATCCAGAGCTCAGCCAGGCCACCCTGGTTCGACAGTCTCTCTGCTCCACTTTGTATGTAGACCCAGCAGCTGTTTGCAGGCTCTTCATTTGTGGTGGAAAACGGACTAATGTATTACAGGGTTTCACATCTCCTTAAGTCCTTAGGAAATATATCGTAACCTCTCATTTGGTTTGTTTGGATTCCATGCCCAACCCTGAGTCTATTCCCTGTACTCAGTAAGATGGACTGCCTGGTGGACTCAAGCCAGTTAAAGCCTAACTCTGATGTTGAGGGAAGGATGGGTACTACCCACATGACTTGAGGGTGACAAGGGGGAAAGCCAGGGGACTGTTGGCAGAAGAAGGGAAGAATGGTTGGTTGATGGGGAGACAACTGATGGTCTGATATAACAGTAATGAGTACATGCTTATTAAGTTAAATATGATAGCATAAGGTTTGGGGATTCAAGCCAAAATAACATATGGAAGAACTGATGGATTTCTTCATTCATTCAAGAAGTGGAATAGCATCTGCAAAAGCACAGAGGTATGAAAATGTTTGACATGTTTGGATTGCTGTGAGGAGTTGGTGTGAAGTGGGTGAAAGTAATATATTACAATCTTCTCAGCGCTGCAGCAGAAGCCTGAACCTAACTCTCATTGGTCCAAGTTGGAGTATTTTTTTGTGCTTGGCCCAATCACTGCTGAGAGGGGGATGGAGTATGCCAATTAGCTCAGGCCTTAAAGGCACACACACATACACAGAGCAGATTGGATTCAGAAAAAGAAAAAAATAGGGTTTTCTTAACAGAAGAAAGGGAAATTGATGCTGAGAAGGTATCAGAAGCAGAGAAAGATGTGTAAATCCTCTCCAAATAGACCAGTGAACCAAGATAGATCAATACGACATAGTCACAATTTTAAAGTTATATGACATTGAATGTGGTGCTAATGTGAGATACGGTGTGAGAATTGCAAAACTCCCTGCCTGTTCTTCTTAGAAACACCATTCTGATTCCACTTATCAGCTATTGAGTTATATGTGTGTCCTTCCAAGGGCCATGAGCACAGAAATAAGACCAGAACAGCAGGTGACCGGGCACAGTTGAGTCCTCTCCTTGAAGGTAGCCTTTTCTTTATTTTCATCTATGGATTTAAGGAATACTTCGAGTGGAGGAAAGAAAGTATAAATGTTAACTAAATTACGGGATTGGTTGTAAATTTTGTCTTTAGCTCTCTGCTTGTGGATCTAATCAGGGAATTCAGGAGTGTAATTTGAAGGTCTGAGCCTTCTAGAGTCCATTTTATTCAGCCCCTAAGACACCACTCCACATCCTTCTCTTCAGTGCCCAGTGGAATATGATATGGACCACCATAATATAATACTCTACTCTTCTTGGCATCCCAGATTTCGAGAAGGAAATGTGACTGTCTGATTTAGGGTGTTGATGGCCAGAGGAGTGGGGAAAGTGAGGATTAATGCATGAGACTTTGTCCTTGGGAAGAACATTCAGGACTGCCTTAGAGCTCTCAGAGCAGGTGTGCTTGTGGGTGAAAGCAGACACCAGAGTGTCTCTTCGTGCCTGTTCCAAGACTCCATCGTGTGCTCACCCCACTTTGTGCGCATCTCTGTTGCCTTGCTGGCATAATTAAGCACTCCCAATGCCGCTGCCCCAGTTTTTAGTCCGTGGGTAAGGAGAGCTGCCCTCACCCGTGCCAGCCCCCAGCATGTTCCCTTGTTAAATTATGCATATGCTAATGAAGTGTGAAAATCAGCCAAATAACAACTCTTTCTAATCATTTAAGGTCCCAAGAGCAAAGGAGCTTTTTTTTCTCTTAATTTTGGGGTCGTTGTTATGATTTGCAAGCCAATCGGAAGCACAATTCTCTGGGTGTTTCTCCTCTCCCAGTTCCCTTCCACAGAAATGAGGCTAATTGGCATTCTCACTTCTACCTCAAGTGAGAAGAGTCTTCTGGAAAACCAGTGACCTACTGTGCCCTTTTCATTTGCATCTGGGGCCAAATAATCCATAGTTTTACATGCATACACAGAACAGTCCCGAAGGGCAATTAACTAGACTAAATTATTTCCTGCCCCCTGGAGAGTCAGTGTTTGAGAACATCCCCCCAGAGATGGTGCATGCCAAGGCCCTTGTGTTGTGATTACATTTTACCTTTACGTTCCAGTCATCAGCTCTGAGTCTTTGCCAGTCCACCCATTACCCTTGCAGACCTAGTCATATTCTCTGACTTCCTGATCTGGCCCCTACTTGCCTCTCTGATCATCTCCTACACCCTCCTCATCACTTGCGTTGTACCACCTTGGGTCCTTTGGACTCTGCTCTTTGCTCTTCTTGGAAAGCTTTATCCACACATCTTTGTGTAGCTGGCTACTTCCCATCCTTCAGGTCTCAACTCGCTCTTCACTCTTGAGAGAGGCTAACCCTGACCACCTAGTTAATGCTGAATCCCATCCATCATCATCATAGGTCACCCCTCTTTATTCCCTTCAGAGCCCCAATCATGGATTCTGTCCCATCCCTTAGATTAATTGCATCATTTTCCTTGAGGGCAGGGGACTTTGACTGTCTCCTTTGCTACCGTATCACTAGGGCCCAGCCCCTGCCTGGCACACAGGAAATGGGCAATAAATGTCATTGTTTAAATCACTGGTGTTTTTCAAGTATCTCTGAGCAGTGTGAGAACACCTTGTACAAGGTTTTGTTTCTCTGGCTGTTTTATCCTCGATGATTTGTTCCTCCAAGGAGGGGACTTGGTTATATCATCTTTGTTTTCCATGTCGAGCATGCATGTCAGTCATGCTGTTAATACAGACTGTGTTACTTGACTCCCAAATCCTTGATGATAGTGTGTATTTCGCTGAAGGTTTTATAGAGACTGGGCGGGAGAGGTACATCACACACCCCGTCATCTCTTTTCTCTCCCCTCCCCCCCCATGGCTTGCCCGTGTGCCCCTCAAGTTTCAGGTATTTTCTCCCTCCTGCTCACCCACACATTCACTCAGAAATCCTCCCTCCCCCACCTTTGTCCTGAGGAAATCAGCTGTTGCCCTCAGATTCCACCCTACACAGCAAAACAAAAGTCTCCTAGTGATCTGAACAGCAACCACCTTTTGTTCTTCAAGCACACTCCATAGGGACCTGAGTTCATTCCAACATATTTGAATGAATAAATCACAGCATAGATGTTATCTCGGTCCCAACTGATCCAAACCCTTCTTTCATTTTATTCATTTATTCAACAAATACTTATTAATGTTTGTGCCAGGTGCTGGGGATACAACAGTGAGCAAGATTGATTTCCTGATGCTAAGGTCTCTGGGAGAAATTCAGGAGGATGAATGAATATAGAGGTTTGTGTCAGTCTAAACTCCAAAGTAGAGAGGTTTGCCTCTGCTGTTGCAAGAGATCTAATTGTACACCAAAGGACTGGATTTAAAGAATACCCCTTCAGGGGTGATTTTAAAGTGCTTTTTCACATCACCTAATGCTAAAATTGTAGGTTTCTCTGTCCGAACTCGACCTCCCTACTTTGGAGAAACATTCCTCTTACATTTTTTGAACCAGGGTATGCTCAAGGAAAAATTAGGTTTGCTGAGTGTGGAAATGACTGTCATCTCTAAAATTTGAACAGAGGAAGCTGAAGATAAACTGTATTTTTCAGAGCTTCACAGAGGTTTTTTTCTTTCTCCTCCAAGACACATAAAATAGATATCTAAACGCAGTGGGAGCCAGCGTGTGGCTGAACCACACAAGGAAGCCGGAGGCAACTCCCAAGATGCTGCCACAGCAGCCTGGAGGGGAGAGAGGGACAGATTCCTGTCACCAGCTGGAAGAGCGGGCCTCTCCCAAGCCTGCTCAGTTTTAGCATTGCCTCTTACAGCAGAGACTGGAAAAGGAGTAGGCTCCTCTGCACCTTACTACAGTGACTAGGGAGAGGGAGAGATGCAGAGATTGGGTCAGAGATGTTTCTTGTTACTAAAACAGCCTGATCACACCTGTCAAGATGTGAGCTTAAAGAAAAAGGTGGGGGTCAGAAACTGGGGTCATAGGACCTGAACTCTGCCTCTGCTTATGTGTGTCCCATAGGGAGTTGGCTCAATGTTTAAAAAAAATTTTTTAATGAGTTGCTAACATTGAAAAATCACCGTGTTCAAGAAATACCCATATTTCCATCTTCCCTTGAAAACGCTGATCGGCTGGCCACAGTGAACACACAGGCTTTGGCCCACAGCTAGCTGCAGAGGGACAGCAGGTGCCCTCCTGGAGGTCATGTCTGAGGACTCGAGGCTGCCATAGTCTCCTCCCAGCCTGCTCCACTCCTAGCAAAGACCTGCCCCGCATCGGAGCTTGCAACCCCTACACACATGGGAAGGAAAATAACTGAATGGCTCTAAGCACTGTTCTTGTTTGTTTGATTTTTGACAGACATAAAGTTCAATTCTAGACCTGTTAGTAAAGAGCCATGTGGCCTCGGACAGATTGTCCTAATGCTTCCGTTCCTCATCTGCAAAATGGAGATTTGCTATAGTAAGGACTTCAGAGAGTTGCAAGGGATGAACCAAATAAACCCTACAAAGCATTATGCATTAGACTGGGATTATGATAAGCATAAGGTAAATAACAAGTGTCATTGTTGTTAGCTGGGTCATAAAGAGAAGTCTTCTGAGATGGTTGAATTGAAGAACATTAAAAACAAAAAACAAAAAACAACAACAGTTTTAGAGATCCTGTCATCTTACTGCTTTCCAGAGTCTTTTCTCTTTCTCTGAAGACTGGTCTCTCATAAGAAGGGACTTGCTAGGTTACATCATACTCAAGTGTGTCTTTCCTTTTTTCTCTGCCATTTTTGGGGGGCTGTGGGAGAGACAGGGGAAGATGAAACCAAATCATGCCTCTCCGGATGATACCGAAAAGCATTAACATGGGTGAAGGAGTTAAACCATTTGTTAGAAGAAAACACCCACGCACACGAAAGGGTTGTAAACTAAGAGCGAGAGAAAGTGGAGGGCAATATAACTGTCTTCAGTTGCCTGTAAGTAACCCGGCCCCCCAAGAACAGCGCTTGGGCAGGGATTATCAGCAGCTTCACAGGTGGATGGGCTGGTACAGCAGCCAGGAGCTTCAGGAAATGGCAGTGTCTTATCAGGATGTGGGATAAACAGGAAGGTGCCAACTTCATAATTAGTACCTGGCTGACTATCTCGGGAAGCACTTAACTTGACAACATGTGTGAACCACAGTAATGGATTTAAGGTAGTGCTTACTGAAGCATATGCCACAGAAAAGTGGAGAGTCGGGAATGGGGGTGGGGGACTGTTCAAGCATCATTGTAAAGCTCAGAAGTGACCCTGATGAGGAGGCTCTTCTCAAAAGTTTTTCTACACGGGGGTGGGCGAGTTTTGTCTTCTGTTGGCTTCTCTCTTGGCAATCATAACCGGTCATAACTTTTGCAAGTTGATTCTCCATCCCCTTTTATTCATTTCTGAATTGCTTTCTAACTAAAATTTCATGATTCTGACTTGTCAGTATGTCTCTGAGACTGAACTCATCAGGAAACTGCCATTCTTTAAAGTTAAGGTAGTAGAACCTCCTCTTGTACGATGGAGAGATCTATCTTTATAGAAAAATGAACTGTGTTTTAATATCTGTTTGGCTGTCATTAACAGCTAAGACCTAGGAAAAAATAGTGTTAATGTTTATCAAATGGATCTAGCACTTATTTAACAGTAAATTAAGAACCAACATATAGTTACATTGTATATATTTGGAATTCTAATTCTGAATTGATGTTACTTCTGATTTGCCATTATCAGGAGTTATGATATTTACTAAAGATGTGGATAGGATAAATAAGATTATAGTGGAGTAAGTGTCCCAAGGAGTGTTGTCTTGAATCAACTTTCTAGTAGTGCTACTAGTGCTCATATGTTTCTTAATTAAGACAGGTCTGAAGAGCGGTGCCTGGGTAGCTCAGTTGGTTAAGCGTTTGCCTTCGGCTCAGGTCATGATCCCGGGATCCTGGGAAGCCCCGAATCTGGCTCCCTGCTCAGCGGGGAGTCTGCTACTCCCTCTCCTTCTGCCCCTCCCCCGCTTGTGCTTTTCTCTCTCTGTGTCTCAGATAAATAAAACCTAAAAAAAAAAAAAGAGGTCGGAAGAATTTTCCTTGATAGCAGTTTTTCAGGGTGATATGGAAACATCTTTGACATAAAAGTAGTGACATTTCTTACATCGATACACCAAAATTCATTTTATTAGGGGACTGAGACTGTACTCGCATTTTAGTTCTAGTTACTGAGATACCATATGGAATTCCAGACAGAAAGACAGATCGATAGATCAATTGATTGATCTTCACTGATAAAACCTTCTTTGTGCATAGTTTCATAATACAGACAAAACTGGAAGTTGGATGCAACTTGGGGGAAGATTAGACTGAATCATTCCATTTTCTTATTTTCATTTAAAGACGGGATAAAGCCTGTTGCAGGACATCTTCTTCCATGATGGGCCAAGTTCTGTAGATCCAGGAATTATTTGCTAAACACACACAAAGAGGCACATACCGGAAATGCACGCACACACTCATATCTTATTTCTCCCTGATAGTCTCTTGATGTGATAAGTTATTAGTGTGGTTTACTAAGGCAGAAACATCGAGTCTTGATCCCTCTCTCCCCTAACCAGATAATGCCAAAATTTCCCAAAGCCCTGAGATGGAATCGATGTTGAGTGGTTCAAGTCCTTGGTCCTGAGAGACTTCATTTCCTGTTCACAGAAAATCATCACACCTGCTTTCACAGAGCCTGTGATATTTCCAGTGGTAGCTTCAGAAAATCCTCATTTCAGTCCAGCTGTTAACACAGGGCAGCCTGTGTCTTAATTTAAACCTGGGGATGAGACTATGGCCATGCGTGCATCTGTAATCGAAATAGATCATAAATAGTCATTAAATATTCTTCTAGCACATGGCTTCTAGTAGCTGGAAAATATGCCACTATATAAATGCCCTTTAATTTATTAAACCTGGCTTCTACCCTTAGGCACTTGGTTGTTTACACTTTTTCCATATTTTAACCTTTCTCTACATCATTTTGCATATTGGGGAGAAATTTCCTAAAAGCTGAATTTGTATCAGAACATGTGACAGCTGTTTTAAGGAATTTTTTCTATATGAATATATTATCCTAAGACCCTGTTATATCCATATTTCTGTCCCCCTCCCCTTTTCTGTGTCTGTCTCTTCCTCCTACCTCCCTCAGTCCCCCCAACACATGCACACGCACACACACACGAGTCTCTCCTCAGTTAAGTCAGGCATTTGACATAGGGAAATGATGAAGTTTTGTTCAGATATACGTGAAGGTGGTCAGCATACATGCAGCATTGGTTGGAAAATTATGAACCATCTCCATTAAAAAAAAAATAAAACAGACAAAACAGCTATTGAGGTGTTAGGTCTGGAGGATCTCATGCCTTTTGCTACAGTGGGATTTGTACAATAAGTACAAGATTTGAAGGAGAAAGGTAGTCATTGGCAGGTCAGGCTGAAGTATTAATTGCTTTGAGCCATCTCTTTGGACTTTGTAACTTTACTGTAAGTTGGTGAAAGATCATGGGTATGCCACAGGCATAGCTGCTTTAATGAAGACTTATGGATCCTGAGCTTCCTAGATGACTACTGAAACAGATATTCTAAATGCAGACGGGGTATAGAATGGTATCTTTATTTTGATTTGAAGTAGCATGTGAAGACCATCAATAACTATAAGAGAGTTCCACTTCTATTACGACGTTGGATAGCGAAGAATTTGCAATGATCCAGAATTCACTTCATTCACAGCATTATCCTTCACCCTTTATTTGAACCTCAGTTGGATTTGATCTGGCTCAAATGACTTGTTTTCACGAACTATCATATTTAAGGCAACACTGATTCTGTGAAACATTGTGGTAGATTGAAAGGAAAATTCAGGGGTGCCTGGGTGGCTCAGATGGTTAAGCGTCTGCCTTCGGCTCAGGTCATGATCCCAGGGTCCTGGGATCGAGTCCCGCATCGGGCTCCCTGCTAGGCGGGGAGCCTGCTTCTCCCTCTGCCTCTCTCTCTCTCTCTCTCTCTGACTCTCATGAATAAATAAATAAAACATTAAAAAAAAAAAAAAGGAAAATTCATATTTCCATTGGTAATAATTAAACAACGTATGCTCTTTGCCTAAAACTTTTGTTTTTTAATTCATACCTCTGTGTCTGTTTTCAGGAAAAATGCCTTGCCTGGGTATCATATAGAGCCAGGCATTCAGATAAAATCAGAAATGCTTGCCTGAGCATCTCTTCTCCAAATATCCAGATGTTTGCATACATGCAGACTAAATGTCCAGGTGGTCAAGTAACTGCACATATTTGGATACCTGGCATCAGACAGGCAGCTGTACTACCCGAGCTTTCTTCTTGAAGCATGTAACTCAGTAGACACACTTTCTCATCTGTTTCTGAGAGAGAGAGAGAGAGAGAGAGAGAGAGGCCAAATAATGTGGTGGCTAAGAGCAGAGTTTCAGACTTAGGTCTGGATCAACATGCTGACACTGCCATTTCTAGCTCTATGATTCGGAGACGGGTTTATTTACTGTGTCTGTGTTGGTTTCCTCACTTGTAACATGGGGAGAGGAATACATGGATCAGGCTGGTGTCGGGTGTGTGAGTGAAGTAAGGCGATATGAGGAGGTTAGCACAGTCTAGAGCAAATAATAAGTTCTGTCAGGAGTGTAAACTGAACTCCCTGTCGTCATCAGCTGGGATGTGGACGAGCACTGGAAGGAAGGTGGCCTGCCCCGGCACTGAGCACTCTATGCTCATAAAGCTATAGATACACTCCTATCCTTCCATGCAACGCAACCAACATATGTGATGCCTTAACCATCGAAAATGAGATGGGATATACCTGATTGAGTAAATGAATGAATGAATGAGATGAGCACCAACAGTGCATCACTGTGTTCTAGATAGTATTTGAGGTAGCCTCTAAAGAACAGCTAGAGAAAGAGGAAGAAAGTTGTAATAGATGAGCAATTGGGAAAGAACACCTAACCAGAGAGAATGCTAACAGTAAAGGCATGGTGATTAATTCTCTTCTTATTTCAAGTATTCAACAGGCATTTGAGATTCTTTTCTGGCCAGGCAGCAGAGCAAAGCTTGGGGTGTTTGAAGGGAATGAGGAGTAATCTAGCTACAGCGTAGAATGGGGAGAGGAATCTGCCAAAGATAAGAGTAGAATACCTTGTACTTAGAGTTTGGGTTTTATTCTGGGAAGTTGAGGGAATTACTCTGGCTCTTGGACCTGCAGCCTGTGAAGTCTCACCAGTGCTTGCTACCAATCCTTTGCACCCCTGGTACCTTAGAGTCTGGCAGTAAGCAGTCAGCAGACATTGGTTCTTAATTTTAAGAAGGTAGAGATTATCATTTGTAGTTGATCTTACTGTTATTTTTCTGATTATATAAATGTCCATATTCTCAATAACTCAAAATATAAAATATCCCACAATGAATTAACAGACTCATTCATTCAAGAGATATTTATTAAACATGTGGTTTTCCAGATTTTGTGCTAGGCACTATTCCCAAAGATAATTAAAATTTTGTTTCTTCCACAGCTCTACAAAATGTTCACGTAATAGGTGCAAAATAAATTGTAGTTCCATAGTAAAGGAACAAGTGTTTTACTGTAGGAGAAAACATCTCCTCCTGTTACATCACTTTGAGTAATTTTGTGTTTCTAAAAAACAATTAGATTGAGTCAGTTTTTGGAATACCTAAAAACTACCTAATTTAGTGTCCTGATTCTCTAGGCTAACAAAAACCAAAATGTACCCCCTATAACTCAGGAGCGGACTTCACCTTCATCCTTAGCTTTGTCCATAGTGCATATTAATAATCCAGGAAATCATGCTATCTATTCCAGGCCCTGGACTGCGCAGAGGGAGGGAGGCCCACACCTGCCTTATGCAGAGCCTGTGATGTTTCCAGCAATAGCATCTGCAAATCTTTATTTCAGTCTAGCTGATTATGCAGTGCAACCTGAGCCATAAATTGAACCTGGGGATGAGACTATGACCAAGGGTGCATCCATAATGTTTATGAGCTGTAAGGTCATTGCAGGAAACAGCAAGGAACATAGTTGTAATAGACTGTTGGCCTCTAAGGAAATTATTAATTAAATTTTATCTTCTCCCTGGCATGCTTCAGTGCCACCACTATGAGTCTTTAGACCTGGGGAAAGTACAGCTCGGTAATAACTGGCCTTATCGTCAGGCTGGCAGTCATTTAATATGCTCCTTTGTCTGACACCAATCATGAACTGCAGTGTGGGATGTCAAGGTTTCTGCAAATGCCAATAGCACGCCTCACTGTACATCAGGCCCAGGGTTCAGATCTCATGATAGAAAATCCAAGAGTCACCGGGGAGCACAGCAATCCATTTTCTGGAAACGAGAGGTGGGCCCGGTCCCCTTTCCAGCACGCAGCCCCTTCAGTCTCTCCAGTGTTCTCTCCACAAGAGCTGAAATCGCTCTGAAAAAGCCAAAGGAAAAGAAGCTCAAGTGTCACTGTGTTGACACCATCCAGGTAGAGTGCTATTTTTGAGTCTTTGACTTGAGGTGCAGAATTGACTAGGAAAATCAGAGCTGAAATGGCATTTCCCGTGACTTTCTTGGAGAGATTTCCCAGATGGATTGGCTCGGCCCACAAATCAAACAGCATTTTTCTTGTTCATAACTGCTTGCTGTGTCAGCCAGCTGTGTTCATCCTGCCTCACACTGGAGCCCCCACATGAAATGTTTTCTGATCAGTTGGCAGCCGTGCTGAGGACCCACAAAGCAGATTGGAGTCCAGCTCTGTTTTTGCATAGCTGCGTGGCCCTGCCCCACTAATGGGGATTTAAGCATCTTCATTCCGGGCAAGACAGCAGGTAGAGAATGCAAGGCACAGATGTGTTTGATTAGATTCTCAGTTTTCCACATCGGCACTTCCACATGCCTTCTGTGGCCCAGCTTTGTATTTTGATACCTCAGTCGCTTGCCCCCGCTTTCTAAGTTTGAGCCACTGACCCCTCTCTGTGAAGTCATCTTTGTTATAGAAAACTCATGATAAAGTCTGGGAGGAGTGAACATTTAGCTCTGAGAGATTGTGACGGAGTGTGTGAAACAGATGAGGCTGTATGCTACTAGTAAGACCAAGTGTGAATAAGACACAGTCCTGAGGAGGAAGAAGATCAAGAAGTGACAACACTGACAATCGCCATGACAATTTGTGCTCCGATGGCCTCCACACAGGCTGCAAGTTTGAGGTTGGCAGCCTGTGTGCACGTCACCTTTCCATCTTCATTACAGCCTTCCTGATCCTGCCACACCTCTGGATGTTCTCCTTGAAAACACTTGAGTACAGACATTGAGGGTTAGCAGATCTTTATTTTCTATATTACAATTTCATAGAGGAATCTGGTCCATTCTGTAATTAAGAACTATTTTAAGGTGATCTGCTTTATGAAACCTGATGTCCTCTAGGGACATTTCAAGCAGGGGATTGATAGCAGAGGATATTTTCAGTGGAGCCGCCACCAGACCAAGGTAGTCAATTGTCATCAGGAATGCTGGAACCCGTAGGTTGGCCACTGCCTGAGGAAGAAAGAAATAACTTAACCTTGGCAGTGTTTCTGATTGTGTACAACTCTTCTAGACACTTAGACCCTTAAAAATGGAAGTTATTTTGAACCCTTACCTTGCCCAACACCCTACCATTTGTATAAATTTTTTCCAACATTTTCCTGCTGAATGATCATCTACTTTTTGATGAATGTCCTCAGTGCAGGAAAGTTTCATCCCTCATAGCAGTACATTAAATTTTTTAAACACTTATGTACCTTTATTAATATATTAGGCCGAACTGAAGAAGTCAATCATTTAAATTTTACCTGTTGTATTAGGCAAAAAAATACATAAATTCTAACATGTAAAAGTTACTTTTTGTTTTCTAAATTATGCATAGAAAAATTGTGAATCATTCTGTATATGTAACAGCATGGTACTATTACTAATTTCAGTGGTGATACTTGTAGATTTTTTTATTTACCTTTTTTTTATTGTGGTAAACAATATATGACATAAAATGCATAAAATTTGTCATGGTAACCATTATTAATTCAGTGGCATTAATTACCTTCACAGTGTTTGCAATTATTACCGCCATTTCCAGAAATTTTCATCATCCCAAACAGAAACTGTGTCCCCATTAAGTGATAATTTGCTACTTCTCCCTCCACCTAATCTCTGGTAACTTCTAATAGATTTTCTGTCTCTATGAATTTACCTATCTAGATATTTCATAAAAGTGGAATCATATAACAGTTGTCCTTTTGTTGTCTGACTTCATTCCCTTAGCCTAATGTTTTCAAGGTTCATCCATGTTGTAGCATGTCTCAGAACTTCATTCCTTTTGACAGCTGAATAATATTCCATTGTATACTAGGTTTTGTTCTTCTGCTCATCTGTTGGTGGATACTTAGGTTATTTTCCCTTCTCGGCTATTGTGAAAATGCTGCATGAACATTGGTGACAGGTATCTGTTTGAGTCCTTGCTTTCAATTATTTGGGGTATATTCACCTAGTAGTAGAATTGCTGGGTCATAGGCATATATGGATATCCAGTTTTCCCATTGCCATTTGTTGAAAAGACTATCTTTTCCCCATTGTGTACTGTTGGCACCTTTGTTGAAGATCATTGGATCATATATGAATGAGTTTAACTCTGGGATCTCTATTCTGTTCAATTGGTCTCTATGTCTGTTTTTATGCCAGTATTGCACTGTTTAATTACTGTAACTTTGTTAATATATTTTGAATCGGGAATTATGATGCCTCCAGCTTTGTTCTTTTTTTCTTAAGATTTCTTTGGCTGTCCTGGATCTTTGATGGTTTCATATGAATTTTAGGATTGTTTTTTCTATTTTTGTAAGTGCCATTGGGATTTTGATGGGAATAGCAATGAATCTGTAGATCTCTTTGGGTAGTACGGAAATTTTAACAACATTGTCTTCCATTGCATGAATTCAAGATGTCTTTGCAACTTTTTTGTTTTCTTTAATTTCTTTCATCAGTGTTGTATAGTTTTCAGTTAGTAGACTTTGACCTCCTTCATTAAGTGTTTTATTATTTTTATGCTACTAAAAGATCATTTTCTTAGTTTCCTTTTTGGATAGTTCAGTGCTAGTGTGCAGAAATGCAACTTTTTTGTGTGTGTTGATTTGATATCTTTTAACTTTGCTGAATTTGTTTATGCTGTAGCAGGTTCTCTTGTGGTTTCATTTGGGTTTTTTGTTTTTGTTTTTCGTTTTTTTAGATATAAGATTAGGTTGTCTCTGTATAGACAGTTTTGCTTCTTCCTTTCCAATTCGGATGACTTTCATTTCTTTTTCTTGCCTAATCACTCTGGCTTGGACTTCTAGTACTATATTGAATAGAAGTGGTGAGTGGGCATCTTTGTCTTGTTCCTGATTTCTTAGAGGAAAAGACTTCAGTTTTTGCCATTGAGCGTGATGTTAGCTGTCAGTTTTTCATAAGGCTTGAACAGTTCATATGAATTATAGATTAAGTTTTTAAAATTCATTCAAAAAATACCATTGGGATTTTGATAGGGATTGCATTGAGTTTGTGTATCACTTTGGACATATATACTACCATGTAGTGGTATCATCTGAACAATATTGTCTTCCAAACCATGAACACTGAATATTTTCCCATTACTTTTGGTCTTTATTCCTTTTCAGTGATGTTTTGTTGTTTTCATTGTACAAGTCTTGAACCTCCTTGGTTAATTTTATTCCTAAGTATTTTATATGCTATTGTAAATGGAATTATTTTCTTTTTGGATTTCTTATTGCTAGTGTATAGAAATACAACTGATTTTTTTAAAAGATTTATTTATTTTAGAGAGAGCACACGTTGAGCTGGGAGAGGAACAGAAGGAGAGGAAATCTTAAGCAGAAGCCACGCTGAGTGTGGAGCCCCACATGGGCCCCATCTCATGACTTTGAGATCACAACCTGAGTTGAAACCAAGAGTCAGACACTTAACCAACAGTGCCACCCAGGCACCCTAAAACACAACTGATTTTTTGTGTTGATTTTGAATTTTGGAACTTTGCTGAATTCTTACATTAGCTACAACATTTTTTTTTCTGAATTCTTTGGGGGTTTTTTTTGGGGGTTTTTTTGTGTGTGTTTTTTTAGATATAAGATCATGTCCTATAAGAGTGGAGGTAGTTTTACTGCTTTCTTTCCAGTTTGGGTGGCTTTTATTTCTTGCCTAATTGCTCTGACTAGAACTTTCAATGCTGTGTCAAATAGAAGCAGTGGAGTGGACATCTTTGTCTTGTTCCTGATCTTAGGGGCAAAGCTTTCAGTCTTTTACCACTGAGTATAATATAGTTACAGGTTTTTCATATATGACCTTTTCCTGTTAGGGAAGTTTTTTATTTTCTATTTTTAATTATGGAATATTTTTCTCATGAAAAAGTGTTAGATTTTGTTAAATGCTTTTTCTGTATCCCTTGAGATGATCATGGTTTTTTTTAAACATCACTGTGTTAATGTGTTTTATATTGATAGGTTTTTAGTTATTGAATCACTATTGAAATCTTAGAATCCTACTTCATTGGGTTAAATAATCTTTGTAATATGCTGCTGAATTTTCTAATATATTGTTGAGGATTTTTGCATAAATATTTCTAATTTTTGCTTTTGTTTGTAGTTTTTATTGTTTTGTTTTGTAGTGTCTTTGTCTGGCTTTGATAGCACGGTAACACTGCCCTCATAGAATGAGTAAAGAGGTGTTTCCTCCTCTTTAATTTTTTTTGAAAAAGTTTTAGAAGAACTGGTGTTTATTCCTGTTTAAATTTTTGGTAGACTTCACCAGTGATTTTATCTGGTCCTGGGCTTTTCTTTCAGAGGTTTTAATTACTGATTGAATTTCCTTATTTGTTACGGGTCTATTCAGATTTTCTATTTCTTCATGAGTCAGTTTTAGTAATTCATGTGTTCCTAGGACTTTGTCCAGTTCTCTGGTTATCCAATTTGTTGGTGTACGGTTGTTCATAGTATTCTCTTATAATCCTTTTTATTCCTCTGTGGTCGATATTAATGTTAGTGCATTCACTTTTTATATCTGCCATCATGAGGAAGTTTTTCCTTGATTTATACTAAACTTTAATCTGAAAAGCTTTTTACTATTTAGTCCTGAATCTCAGACTGTATTTTTTTTAGTTCAATTTACGATAAAAATGTATTACTGGTAGTGATGATAATAGCAATAATAGCTAACATTTAGTAAATGCATTGTGTGTGAAAGAGATTACAAATATCACCATTCTTAGCTTTTATATTCTACCAGTTTTTAGAAAATAGAAACACAAAGCAGTTGTCACTCACCAAGTTAGAGCAAAGACCCCAGAGAATCAAAGAATGAGATTTCATCTTGCTTATGACTAGTCCAATGCTTGGGTCCACAGAAATCACCAGACCTACAAAATGTACATTTTCTCTTATGTTGGCCTATAAGAACTAAGATATTTTATTTCCTATTGTGACTGACATTACCCATTACCACAGGTTACTACAGGTTAGCCTTAGGGTTAGGGAAGGAGGAGACATTTAAGGAAGAGATGGTCTATGTAGCTAGGCTATCCCTGGGTCCTAGGAAGACAGATTATCTGGACAGTTCACATTCAAAGAAAAAAAAAAATCTCACAGCAATTAAGATTGGCTCCTGGGATTAAAATATTTCAGGCAATGCTGGATCAAGGAGAGACAGTTTTCTGTTGAGCTGCTTTATTTTATATACACAGAACAGATCTTAGATCACCTGACACAGAAGCAAGTAGAAAGGAATGCAAAAGAAAGAAGGAAGGAACTTTGCTAATCCTTGGGTTCTTTCTGTCAATTCAATCCATTTACTCTGTGTTTTTTCAGATATTTCTTTTTAAAGGTGAGCCATAGTGGATGTGCTAATACAGGGGGAAATGTGCTCTGCTGGCCCTAGTCAACCAAACTAAAGAGAGTTGTAGAAGCAAGACGATTCTCACGGTTGTAATTTGGTCTGGACTGTGTCAACTGCAGTCTGAAAGAAGAGCACGGAGTTGAGCTTTGCTTTGTGGAGACCTTTCAAAAAGATGAAATGAGAAGTTAGAAAAAACACCACCTCCTTAGAATTATATCGGACATATTAATCATGGAAGGTCCAAAAGGACTTCCTAGAATACAAATGATGGCTCATAGAATGGTCATTCCCCATAATCCATCGTGTTTCCCAAATTGCTCTCCGTCAACTGGATAATACTGTTTAATCCCTTATGCTGATTTAAAATTCCATCAGAGGGAAGTAATGTGTTTCTGTTCTGGAGGTTTGCTATGGTAAATGCATTACTGGATTAACTTTATCTTCACTATTACAGGGGTCTTTTAGGTGCTAACACAATTTTAAAATAAAACAAAAACTCTTCCATTCAAAAATGCATTTTCCACATCAGAACTCATCTGTGGTGTTTATTGAGTGATATCTGACATCTGAAAAGCTGACATCTTGTCCTTTATAGGCATAGGAACCTTAGCAGTAAAGGGACTGGACAGTCAAAACCCTTAAATGATCTGGGATCAGTCTCGTTTGAGGCCCAAATGAGGCTTTCATCCTTATTCCGTATTCTTTTGTGTATTAAAATAATTTTCTGATTATGAGCAAGATGGGCTGTTCTTAAATTTTCGTTGCTGCAGAAGCCTTGGATCAAAAGAAAGCTCACTGCAGGTCTAAATAAATAAAATAGATGACAGTGATGGTGGAGGAGGGAGGAAAAAAATGCCTCCCTCTTCTTTCCTAGGAGTGACCCTTGAGGGGTTCTGCAGAGCAGGGTTTTGGTTCCATTACTAGAACACATTCCACTAAAATGAATTCAAAAGCACAAATACATTCCCATAAATGAATTCAAACAACACCGAAGACTATAGACCAAGAAGTTGATAACCCCCTTTTTATATCCACTCCCCTCTCCAGAGGTCATCATTATGGATCCTTTCTCTATATTTAGAAATAAATACATTTACATTACTAATTGATAAATCATTTTAGAGTGTTGAAATATATACATTCTGTATGCCTTTAGCTTCATAGGGTAAGGGTTTTTGTGTGTGTTAACTGCTTTATCCCAAGTGTCTGGAATAGTGCCTGACTAATAAACTAAATAAATCTTGGCTTGATTAGAGACTGAATCACCCTGCAACTTGCTTTTTGTATTCAACAATAGGTCTTGGTGATCTTTACATGTCAGTACCTATAGAGCCATCTTATCTTTTTTAAAAATAGCATTGTATTTTATAGTATGGCTATAAACATAATTTAACTCCTATGAAATAATTTCCTGTGGAGTAATCTAATTGTTTCCAGTTGTCTACTATAATAAGTAATTCTGCGATGAACATCCATATAAATGACCCTTTGTGTATTATTTGTGTATAAATCACTCCAGTGCTTCCATAGGATAGCTTCTTTGAAGGAGGATTTCTAACTCAGAGGTTATATACATTCTGAGTTCGTGTAGGTGGGTCTTTGGATTTCTCCTTTTCTTGGCAGGTGAGAACAAAGATAGAATTCAGCTTGGGAGTTTTTTATGCGCCTGAATACAGATCATACCATCTCCACCTCCATTCCACTGGCTAGAACTCAGTCGTATGGCCTCTCTTAACTGCATAAGAGATTGGGAAATACAGATAGGCTGTGTATCTAAGAAAAATGGAAAGATTGTTCGGTGAGTTTCTAGCATGCCTGCCACAGCAAGGGAATCTGAAACGTGTTTCTACCTAATTAGATGCCCAACTAAAACCTGATTCCTGTTGCAGAAGGGAAAAACTGAGTTTGGCAGACAACTGATCATCTGCCACTCTTCTATTGACACTGAGATTGTAACCTCTCATATAAATCATCTTCAGGGCACTCCTCTGTGTTTAAACCACATGGATCTTTCCCAAAATTTATATTTAACTTCATCTTAGCCAAACCTGAGTATGCTTCAGGTAAACAGGTTCTCATCTAATTGACCTGAAAATGATTGACAGCAAGAGAAAGATCTTACAAAAAATTAGTAGCACAGAGTTTGCAAGGGATTTATTGTGTTTAGTGATCAGAAGCTGAGACCTTATCATCTGTCTCCAGGTTGTCAAGCCACTTATCATGGCCTTTAAAATTTATGTATTGGTGCTGAGGGATGAATGAGCATCACAGAGGTATTTTACTGCTCATTCGGTAATCCTGACCATTGACGATGGCCAGACCATGAGATTAGACCTGCCTGTAGAATTCTGGCACTGGGAGCTTTAAGTCTAAGACAGAAGATTATCTTTGAATGTTCTCCTTCTTCCTCTTCCATCTGATGTTATCGCATAATAATCTAGCCAGAGTGAAATCTTGGTATGGTTTCTATTTATTTGTATTATCCTTTACACAACAGGAAAGCCTGTCTGTGGCTTTTCAAAATGCTGAGAAGGGAGCCCTGTGGAGCATGGATGGCCCATCATGCATAAGTAAACTCTGATTTTGATTAATAAAGAATGCCACTGTCCATATGGGGCTTTGTTTCTTTTGTGAAGGTAAACAAACAGTTTGCTCTCTGTAGGCTGGATTTGGCGGAAAGCTGCAAATCTCTACAACTGCTTCATCCTCCCTGGGCTGCTCCTTGTCCCCCAAACACACTGCACTTTCCTGACTCCTGCCGGTGCTGACACCTCTCCCCGACACCAGCTCCCTCCCATACATTCTCAAGGCCCAGCTCAAATGACACGTCCTCTGTGTTGATACCCTCCACACCACATAGCATGTTTATGTGCTTCTTCCGCTCTGACCCATTGCCCTTGACATTTCTCTCTTACTGTGTAGTGCCTTGTAGGAAATTTGGAAATACAGAGAAACATAAAAGGAGAAAAATGACCAGTTATCACACCACCTAGTAACTTCTGTTAATATCTTGGTAAGCACCTTTCCAATATATTTAAGTATGTTTCGACATCCAGTTTATTAAGTATGTTTCTATACAAAATGCATAGGTTTGTATGGCTACAGTATATGTACAGTAAAAATGATTTTGTACAGTTCTATACTTAACAGTATATTGTTAAAAATCTCATATAGTAAGAATTCTTCTAAAATACAGTAAGTTTTTTACCCTTCTGTCTTATGTCTAGGATAATTTTTAAATTACTCTGTTTTTACATCTAGGTTGTTTCTGATTTTTATTTAGGCTAGTATAAATAATGCTGTGATAACCATTCATTTGGTAAATCTGTGTGAACGTCCCTGATTATTTTCTTAGAATTAACTTTTAGAACTGGAAAAACTAGGTCAAAGATAATACATGCATATTTCTCATGCTTCTGATGGGTTTTGCGAGACTATAACTATATAACTATAACACTTAGCCAATTGAAATAATTGTGTGTTTACCTGGGTTTTTTTACAATCCTCTCCTCCCCGCCTTGCCTCTAATTTCTTTTAGAGGAAGGACTTGCTCTTGTTTGTATTTATATTATCGGAAACAGTACCTGGCCCATAATAGATGGCAGTAAATATTGAATAAATGAATGAAGAGTAAAATTGGTGGTATGTGGCTCATGATACTTGAAGCTTAGCCGTAAGCTAATACAGATCCTATTTAAAGCAGTATTTCCCGAGGTGTGTTCCATGCCTTAATTCATTCAGGAGATCGTAATTAGCGTTAGCCACAGTCCTGGGCTGCAATATGGCTGACTGAAGTCCTCTCCTTACTGTGAGGGGACATGGATAAAACAGACTAAATAAAGAATAAGACAGTTGGTGGCAAACATGCAGGAAAAAGCCAGGATGCTGTCACAGAACAGTGCAAACTTCAGGGTGCATCGTAATCCCCTGGAGGGCTTGTTAATACACAAATGACTACTCCTCCTGCCCCCAGAGTTTCTCACTCAGCAGGTCTGGAGCAGGGGCTGAGAACTTGAGCTTCTAACAAGCGCCCAGCGGCTGCCGATGCCGTTGGTTGGGGGACCCCGCTTTGCAATCCACTGAGATAGGCAGTAAGGGATTGAGATGGGTGAGGGAGAGCGTTGCTCCTTTGGCACTTGCAAAAGCTTTGTCTGAAGAGAGGATGGCTAGACGTAGACCCGGAGATCCAAAGGACAAGAAGCCGTAAAGTCTCGTATTTCAGACTGAGGCAAGAGCAGATGTCTAGAAACAGGAAAGGTTTGTCTGGTTTCGGAGCTGGGAGGACGCCAGTGAGGCTGGAAGTTACTGGGTGAGGGGATGGTCAATGTCAGAGTCACAGGAGTGGGCTCAGCATCAGTGGTGTGGGACCCTACGGGCCATGGCACAGGGTTTGCACTTCATCTGAATGCGAGGGAAGTCAGCGAGGATTACAGACAGAGAAGGAGTGAGACCCGGTTCACATGTTAAGGAGCTCACGCTGTAGAAAGGAGAAAGGATGGCAAGTTAGCAGGAGTAATGTTGGAGAGACCAGAATTGGAGGCTCTGACCATGGACATGGGTGACAGATGAGGTTGGTACCACCCTAGGGAGTGTCGGGGAACATGTGAGAAGGGGATGGACTGAAGCTCTGTTTCACCCCCCCAAAAATGTTAGGGAAGCATTGGCTACCCCGAAATCAGAACCAGAACCAGTTTCTAGCCGCTGGGCTTTTCAGAGCCTTTAAAATGGAAATGTTCACTGGGAATCCCTAATAAGAGATTTTCCTGAGAGTGCCCTGGGTTTGCACCCACCCTTTCAAAGGTCCTGGTGCTCTTCTGGCTTCATCCGCTGAGTCATCCGCAGAGTCGTTCCCTGGGTCCCACGTAAGAGCAAGCTGCGGAGCCGGGCACTCAGGTTTCCCAGCCAAAGTTTAGGAGCCTTAGGAGCATGATGCCAGGAGCATCTCTGACTTGGAAAGCTTGCCCCAGGCAAAGTATGAATTAAATGCAGTATGCTTAGAGATTAGATGCCTGAAGAGTCTGAGCTCTTCGGATTCCTGGAACAGTTAAGATGGGGGCCGTGTGCGTGAGGGTTCCACTTTCAAGCATATGTGACGCTTCCCTACTGTCTCAAATAAGCCTGCTTTGTGGTTGCCTCCTCAACCTAAATGTTTAGTCAAGTCCCAGCATATGCAAGGAGAAACTCAGGAATGCTTCCTAAGGCATTTTGTGCCCTTCCTGCTTGTGCTACGCTCCTCATGGGTGCCCTGGGGCAGAGGAGGGGTGTGGAGGCTCTTCCTGGTGAAGCACAACTTAACCGTGACTTGGAGGGTTTACCTCTCTGAGCCTCAGGTTTGTTACTCCAAACTGGAAATAACTCACCTTCAGAAGAGCGTAAGAGGATTAATGAAATCATTCAGGTAAAGAATTTAACACATTAACCACAATAATAGTAGCTTTTGTTATTGGAAGGTATTACATGTTTTCCACCTCCCTTTTGGTCAAGTGTTAACTGGGCTCTCTTCAGCTGCAGAAAGCCCCAGACTGCTTTCCTCCTCCCTGTCTGGGGCTCCTTGAGGGAGGAGGCTCCTTGATTCATAGCTCTTCTTACTTGGGGTGAAATTTTGCAGGGAGCAGTAGTTCTGAAAAACCATTGCTCCTCTAACCACATGTTAACTTAGAGACATGTTCTATTTTTTTCCAGGCATCCTATTTTACCCTAAAAAGACTATATAAATCTTCTCTTTTGGAATGAAATTTGATTGTTTCTTTATCATCGGCAAAATACATCAGAGACTGCCGTGTGAGAGAGCAACTCTTCGTGAGCTGATAGTTATCAGAGACATCCTTACCAGTTTAAGTGAGGCACACATTGCCCAAAGCGTGATGAGAGCTTTTCAAGGAAACTCGACTGGCTCACTCTCTTTTCCTCATTTCATTATTAGTGACTTAATACTCCCTTTCTTTCAGGAGCACATCTTTAGGTACCACCATTTTAAATTAATTCTTTCATCACTAGATGATGACGAATGAGGAGTCTAAAAAGATCTACCCAGAAGAGCCGGTCTTGACACTGCCAGGGTGACTGTTGGATTTGTAAGGGAGGACAACCAGAAACGGTGTTCTGGTTGAAGCTGTTCTGTGTGTCACGGTGACTTAATGAAAGTCTTCCTGATGGCTCTTGGGGAGGAATAATGAGTTGGTTCTATCAAGTCTTTTCCAGGCACTTCCTGTGGTACAAAATCTGAATTGACTATTCTATAGATCTGATGAAGACCAAGTTCTAAAAATAATAAATGCACTGTGGGAAGAATCTGGATACAAACTTAGCAGCCAGAATACTAGACGTGAAGAAAAAATTTAAGGTCTTGATGCTGTCACTTTGGACAGAGTGTAACAACGAGACGACTACTCTGCAGGTTAGGGCAGCACACGTGTTGTCTCTAATCCGTCAGAGGCCTGACTTCCCATACTGTTAAGTTGATGTTCTCTCCATGTTCTGGGTCCCTGACGTTGGATGCTGGCCTCACTTTAAGGCTCAGAGGAATGAAGAAAGGAGAATAAATTTGTCTTATCTCTCTTATGCTTAGGAAGCCTCTTTGTGAAGCTGTTCTTAACAAAATGGGAGTAATTCCAAAAATTCTCCTAGTACTAGGTGGGAACACACACACAGTGCCTAGTCATGGGTCTCTTGTACTCACTCTGGCTAAGGAACGTGAACGAGTTCAGATATCCTGTGAAAACTATGTCTTTTAATTTATAAATGTGGACATTGTGCGTGAACAATGACTATTATTTACAATTGAGTGACCTTTTTAAAAATTAATACTAGGGGCACCTGGGTGGCTCTGTTGTTAAGCGGCTGCCTTTGGCTCAGGTCATGATCCCAGCGTCCTGGGAGCGAGCCCTGCTTTGGGCTCCTGCTCAGCGGGGAGTCTGCTGCTCCCTCCCCCTGCTCTTGTTTGCTCTCTCCCTCTCAAATAAAATCTAAAAAAAAACAATAATACGAAGTTTTCTATAATATATAAAAAGTCCTCATCATCTCTTTAGAACTTAATAAAGGATATAGATTTGTTATAGTGTATATGACACACTTTGCATAAAAATCTTATTCTTTCTGAAGCCCTGTTTACATCTCTGTGTTTTCTACCATGAGGTTAATCATTTGCCTCATTAACTCTTCTTATATCTGAGAAGAATGAATTTCTTAAATGTGTTGCAGTAAAATAGGTGATTACATAGAGTAACTTAATATTTTATTAATAACTATGAAGATCTAGGATGGTTTAGATAGAGTAGAGGCATATATATGTGTATGTTTGGTTGGGTGGTTTATTTGTCCCTCTCTTTAGAGGAATGGAGGGGATCCATACAGACAGACCTCTCCTGGCTGGCATGGCCAATCACCTCCTGAGATTACAGGGACTTGAGTTCTCTTAACCTGGGCAGATACCAGCAGGACCGGAACCTGTGACCTCTGCATTCAGCTCCACATTACTGAGTGGAGATGGATAATGGAGAGTAATGAACTCAGTCCTGCAGACATAGCAGGGGTGGATAAATTCGTGATGAAGAAGTAAGGAGCATGAGCAACAAGAGAGGCCTGCTTAAAACCGTTTATCCACGAGGGAATGATTAGGTGTCCAGAAATCATCCTTGCTAGTATCATTGCCATTGCGGACCACCCAGAAGAGGCTATAGACTTGTGTACTTGCTTGGGTTGGAAAGGAATGAAGAAATAACACCCTAACTATTCATGGAATAGTAGCTTTTCTCATTCCACCCTGAAGCCCAAGGGAGGTGTCCAATGCAAATCCATCCCTACATAAAAACTTTTGACTGTTCACCCCTTCTCAGAGTACATTCCCTCAAAAATGGGCTCACAGGGCTTTTGTTATCTGGCAACAGTCATCTAGCAGTCCCCGCACCCCCCACCCCCCCCCCTTTTATTTCCATCTGTCTTTGCCTTCTTTTAACCTGGAATGCCCTCTCTACCTTTCCTCACAAAGCTGGCTTTGTCCTTGTCCTTGATACTCAAATCAGCTTGCTCCTTCTCTGTGCATCCTGTCACCTGGTACATTTGCTCCTCTTCAGAATTAGGTTACAATGATTTATGTTCTTGTAGGGGAGGTCCCTTATCTTACTCACCTATGGGTCCTCAGCCCTTAACAGAGTAGGTAGCACATGAGAAGTGTTTAGCAAGTGTTCCTGACGCAAACCTGTGGAAGCCTGCATTGGTGTAGGGTTGATTTGTGTAGTTAGTGAAAGATTTTCACTGCATTTGGCCTTGCCCACTTCCTTATGAGCCACAGAAAAGCTGTTCTCAGAAGCTACCATTTACTGAACATCAACCAGGAGCCAGGCTGTGTGCTGGGTGCTTGACATGCATTAATGCTCCCTGAATTGACAAAACAACCTTACCACTCTGGCCAAATAAGAACACTGAGGCTCAGGAAGGTCGAGAAACATTCCTAAGGGTCCCCAGTGCTCATTTAAATGGGCTGTGTTCCTTTGACCACACCACATTGGGAATCTCTCCCCGTGTGTGTGTTCCCGTTTATAACCTAGTGCCTTTCCTGCCCGTGCCCTGGAGCCATTTCTTTGTCCTCCTTCATGTTTGCTTACTAGACTCGGAGCAGATCATGGAGCAGAAGCACTTTGGATGTTAATGACAAGGGCGTGAATCCAGAGTTGAAGGCTAATGTTTTAAGTGAGTGTTCGGTTCAGGTGGTATTGATTTCGCCCCTCTCCACTTTGTTATGGCCAAGTGCTCTGGGCAGAAATCTAACAAAACAAGCTCACAGAGCTGCTCTTGGGGCCAGGAGAGTCATAGGTCACTACACTGATGTGTGGGGAACATTAGCCAAATGACAGTGGCTCAGCTGAAGAACTTGAAGTGACTACAGTCAGACGTCGGTGTACTCCACACGTTACTTATTACCTGCCAACTTGGGACGGGGCAGAACTGAACTTGGTCTGGTTTGCCTCCTGGATAATAGTGCTATTCACCTAGGCCTTCTGTGAACCTAGAGCCCCTGGACCGCACCAGTTACACTGCGTTATCATTTCTTGTCTACATGCCTCTCTTCCCTCCAAGGAGTTCCTTAAACACAAAGATTGGGTCTCATGTACTCATTCATTCAAGTCACAGCTGTTAAGCACATACTGTACTTCAAACTCCATGCTTAACTGTTTGATGGGTAGAGATGAATACAATGGATTAGACCAGAACTCTGTCTCAGAAGAGTTTGCAGACATGCAAGAGACAACTACTAAAAACTATTAGGAGAGCTCTTAGGTATTTCATTCATCTTGGTAGCCCCAAATTTTAGCCTAGCACCTGGAATGATGAGTTCTGAATGTTGGGTGCTAACTAAATGCCTGGAACTGTGCTAAATCCTTTGTATTGATTATTTAATCCTCACAACTTTTTATATAGACCTGCCAGTACCAGTATTATCCACATTTAGTAGATGGAGAAAGTGAAACATCCAGGAAACGTTTGAGTGAATTCAGGAATAGTCAAACTATTGATCCCACGTTGTTGAGTCTTACTGCCTCTTCTTAAAATCTCGTATGAAAGGTGATTCAGTAGCCTGAAGTGAACTCTTCTTGTGTTTTAGCCAACATCATTAACTTTTTTCTTTAATATTTTATCTATTCAAGGAATTCTACTAGTCCCAAGAGTGTGTTGTATGAAATCATACCATTCCATTATGTTTAAGTGGCCATTTGGAGTCAGAGCTGTTTAAGAAGAACCATCAAAGATGTCTTTAGGTTGGAAAGTTTAGGTCCCAAGATAAATTGAAATTATACTGCTTTTCAGCGCCTTGTCTGCGCCCTCCCTGCCACAGGTCCAGCACTAGCTCTTTGCAGAGAGTTCAGAGAAGTTTGTTGTCTGACCTGTATCTTAGATCAGTGATTCCCACCCTCCTTCTCCTTCACCAAGCCAAGGGCAGTACTACTAACATTAAGCATCATACATCGAACATTCACTACACACCTAGCTTTATGCTAAGAGCTTTATGTACATTTTCTTATTACCTTAATTAATATTTCCTTTTTTATGGATGGGAAAACTGAAGTTCAAAGAGAGATTGGGTGTGGCCAAAATTTGAGCCCAGATAATCTGACTGCACAGTCCACACTCACAGTTATTACGCTCTCACTATTGCCATCAATGTCCATTGCAGACTTCAGCAATAATTCTTTAGGTATGTCTGTTAAGGGTAGGAGAGGGAAACTTAGAAAGCCCCCCTTTCAGGGTGGTTCCGATACATTCCTCACTCACAAAATCGCAGCAGAGTATACAGATCATACAGACAGTTTCAAGCCCATCTCAAGTTCTGAGGTCTTTCCTGACCTCTGCAACCCCTTAGTCTCTTCCTCCCTTAAGTCTAGAGCACATTGAGATTAAATACTTAATTGACCGTTCACCATACACTGTCCTACCACCTCTCATCTTCCACTTGGATATCTTGCCTGCTGTTTTCAACTAGACTAATTTCCTAGAGGGCTGAGAGTTCATTCCCTCCCATATGGCACCTGCCGAACACACTATAGGGCATGGGCACTTAATCAATGCCCCTTGTTTCCTTAAAGAGTGGCAGGATAGTTTATTGGACTCTGAAGGCAGACAGGCTCTGTTCTTCACCTGCTAAGTTACAATGGGTTGCAACCCAGTGAAAATTACAAAATTTCATTTACTGCAACTGTAATACAGGGATTAAAACAATACCTTATAGAGTTGTCGGGAATATTAAAAAGGAACAGAGAATGCACTTGGCATAGTTCCTGGCACATAGTAAGCTCTCAATAAATAGTAATTATTAATGTGGTTCGTACAGAATCGCTGAATTCATTGGGTATTTGCTCTCTGTTACATGCTGTGCTAAATGCTTTGTATGCAGTTATTTCATTTAATTTTTTCATAGTATAGAAAAGATTTGTCAACTTCAGAAAAAAAAAAACAAACCTTCCTTTTACCCCAAAGTTATTTAAGAACACCGGTTGCTCTCACTGTCTTCAGAGTCATGTCGCAGGCTAGCCAGGCGTAATAGGGTGTTGTAACACACTCTTGGTACTTCATGGTAACTGTTAGACTTAACACAATAATTACTAATGACAGCTAAAGCACTGGAATTGACAAATGTTTTGCTTTCTTATGTAAGTTAAAGGGGATCCAAATTGTGATACCATTCTTCCCTCTCAGAGATGCCCCTATCCCCTCTCTCTCAAGTCAAAGAGAAAGTCAAGATGGATTGCCAATCAGAGCATCCCACATGGATCCTTCAGTAACGCGTGTTGCTGTACAGAACAGGATGAGAACTGCTGGTCCAAGCACGAGGTGTAGCATTAAATCTTTTAGGACCCTGAAACACTTCTAAGGCAAACAGAGTAGAAGTTGCTTTGCTAGGTGTGATCTAGACCACGATTTAACCACACATTCTTCAGTATGCCAGTTGGTTTATTTTATAGAGAAATTAGAGCAGGCTGGGTTGAGAAAGTCTTGTCCTGTAAGGTTTTTTGTTTTTTCTTTTGAAATCAATTCGGTGCTGAATTATAAGCTAAGAGTTTTCTAGCCATGCTGTAGAACATGTGTTTTGATGACTGAGAATCCTGCAGAGCAGAAGATTTTTAGGGCTGTGAAACTAGGCTGTATGATACCACACTGGTGGATACGTGTCATTATACATTTGTCTGGACCCATAGATTGTATGACACCAAGAGTGAGCCCTAATGTAAACTATGGACTTTGGGTGATAATGATGTGTCAGGATAGGTTCATCAATTGTAACAAATGTACTACTCTGCTGGGGGTTGTTGATAATGGGGAAGGCTATGCATGTGTGGAAGCAGGGGGTAAATGGGAAATCTCTGTACCTTCTGCTCCATTTTTCTGTGAACCTAAAACAGCTCTAAAAGAAATTAAATCCAGGGGTGCCTGGCTAGCTCAGTCAGTAGAGCATGCCACTCTCAATCTCAGGGTTCTAAGTTCGAGCCTCATGTTGGGTATAGAGATTACTTAAAAATAAAATCTTTCTTAAAATCTTTAAAAAGAAATAATAAAATCTGTTACCAAAACAAAACAGGAATCTTGTCCAGTTAAACATAGACATATTAAACATCTGCTACATGCCAGACTTATGGGATAGGTTCAGAGAACACCAAAATAATGAATTTGCACATGTCCTTGGTGAGAAAAGTGGGTGCATATCCTGAGTAAACTGGAGTCTAGGCAGACAGATAAGAATACAAACTGCAGAAATTTTAATAAGGGTTGTAGGAAGATGCGTACAGAAAATGTTGAGAGTAGGGGCACCTGGGTGGCTCAGTCGGTTAAGCATCTGCCTTTGGCTCAGGTCATGATCCCAGGGTCCTGGGATCGAGCCCCGCATCGGGCTCCCTGCTCAGCAGGGAGTCTGCTTCTCCCTCTCCTTCCCACTTGTGCTCTCTCTCACTATCTCTGTCTCTCTCAAATAAATAAATAAAATATTTTTTTAAAATGTTGAGAGTAGAATGGAAGGGGGTGCACCTAATTAGACATGGAAGGTAGAGGTATGGGAGGTTTCCTAGAGGAGGTGATACCTGAGCAGGGTCTTGTAGGTTGAGTAGGAGCTTCCTAAGCCTAGTCATCATAATCATCAACAGTGGAGGTAGGTTGAAGGTGGGGACAGTTCTGTGATTGGCTGACTCCAACTGTGTTGGTAAGGTACCTTTAAATTCAGTTTTGGTTTTCTGCAGTGGATAATTCTTTTTTCCTGGAGCATTAGGAGATCGGTTTAATTAACATTCGTAAAGCTTTCAGTCATCTTTGGGCAAAAGGTGAGGTAGAAGGGAAGTATTTTCTTCATTATCCTCGCTTTACCGGTGTCTCATCACATAAGGAAAATTCCCTGAAAGGTCATTTCTAAGAAGCAGTATTAGTCTGGTGGCTCCTAAGCCTTATGTAACTTCCTGGAACAATGCAAGAGCAGGTAAAAGAGAGTGACATCAGCATGGAGATAATAATGAATTTAAATCCTAAGCCTTATTGCCTTACTGCAGCTGCTCAGGATGAGACAAGCTGGAAGCTTCTAAACTTAACTCTGCCACTGCTTGGAAGCTTCTAATTAAAAGTTTTCAAATAAAATCAATAAGTTTTGACAGATAAAAGAGCAGATGACTCAAGGAAGAGAACGAAAAGACCACACTAGGAAAGCATGGGGCTTTAATTCCGTTTGAAAACACACCCCGTGGAGGAGAAAGCAGAGCTCCAACATGGACATGCTTAGGAGGCAGTAGAGGCTGTATTGGGCCCAGTTCCATCTCAGATTTCACTGTGAAATTTTAGTTTGTGGCACAACTAACCCTTCCTGTTGCTCCAAATCCATGCCCGTGCAACGGGAGTGATCAGTCTCTGTCTGACACACAAGCGTGCTCATTTGTTCCCTGGAGTGATTTTTGTTCATTCTTGCATCTTTCTTTCATCCACCACGTGTGTGTTGAGCACCTCCTACCAGCTGGTGTTACTCCGCTGGGTGCTGGGGATGCGGGGTGAGCTGAAATCAGACCAGGGTTTTTTATTGCCTCCAATGGAGCCAACTTAGTGCAGATCTAGTGCAACTCATCAGTTATTGATGGACTGATTAAATACAGCAAGTGAAAATCCGTAGACTTTTAAAAATGCTGTGTATTTGATATTATTTGATGATGATAGCACTGTAGTGTATTTTATTAATTTGATCAAATACTTTGACGTACATCATAGTTAATCCTCAGGATAAATCTTTGACGTGGATGTTGATAACTTTTAACAAACAGGGGACTGAAATTGAAAGGATGAGGGTTCCTGCCCCGAATCCCAGAGCTGCTCCACAGCAGAGCCATGACGCGAACCCATCTCCTCTGAAGCTAGTTCGCGTACTCTCTTGCTGCTGCAGGTTGAACTTTTTGGGCAGTCATTTGGAATGTCAGTCATCTGACCATTGTAAACCTCTCATCCAAAGAGAATGCTTGTATGAGCAATTCTAGAGAATGCTGACATCCCTGGTGTTCATATTGAGAGGTGGGGGTGGCCTACCAGGCAGAAATATTGCATAAACGGAACTATGATGTGGGCAAAACAAGCTGAGCAGTCGTGTCACGATGCAAGCTCTTTGTTTGCCTGGTCTATTCAGCTCTCCCTGGGAGTTGCATGTCCTTCCTCCATCCTTTCATTTGGACGTCACTCTGCCTACGTTTGCTCAGCTTCAGCGTGTGGGAGGGTTTACTTTTACCTTGATGCCTTGTAGAAAATGGAAGGTTCTTTAGGTTTCCTTGGTCCTCAGAAGCCAAGATGGGGTCAGGGCAAAGGGTTCCACTTGGGTACTGATCAAGTCATGGTTATTTTAGAAAGCTCTCTGTGGTTTGATTCCACTGGTGAGTCTAAGTACCGGCATAATTTGGGATGCAAGAGATAGTTCAACATTTCCTCCTCTGTGTCGCATCTACCTGCCGTTTTCAGAGATCCTTACGTTAAATTTCGGACACTCCAGGGAAGATCCATATGGCCTCTTTGCAAGATACACAACAATTAGTGAAGCCTTCTGTGTTTTCCAGACGCCCCTGCATGTCTAAAAGCGGTGCCCTCTTCAGAGACACCCCAAGTGGTGGTCCCTTTTCCGGTTCTCTCCATCTTTCCTGAGAACTCCATTGGCCCTGTGTCCTTCTCAGCTGGCCTGTGTCTCTTCTGTTACTAGGATCCTACGCTAGTCCTTCCATTCCAGAATCCTCACCACACACGATGGCCAGTGCCATCTTTAAATCTATGTGTATATGTGTGTAATAGATAATTATATACGATACCATTATATATAGTAAATTTGTACTAAATGCCATACATGTATGTAATGGATATGGAACCATGTGACTTAGCTGCCTCACGCCCTCACGTGGTTGCCGTGTACACATAGGACAAGACCATGGCACTTGACCATGCCTGTGTGCCCTACCTACCTCTCTCCCTCCTGTCCCATAGTTCCTCAGACCCACCTCGCTCTTGCCTCCTGCATGGCCCTCACTCATCAATTTCCCGCCCCCAGGACAGTTCTGCCCCACATGTTTTGAAAGACTGGATGTTCACATCCTAAAATGAGAATACCCTGCTCCCATCCATCCCTTAGCCCTCACTCTCTAGCTCACCTCCCCAGTTTTGATTCTCTTACCACTTCATTAAGCTTTATTTCATTTTGGTCTTGTCTACCTCCTCCACCAGAGTGTAAGCCTGGTGAGGAGAGGGACATGAGGGTTGCATCTGGCATATCCTCTGAGTTTGGCACTGTGCCCATCAGCGAGCTGCTCACTGATACCCTGAATGGATGAATGAGTGAGGAACGCATCTCGTGCTCCATCCAGGCTGTGACACAGCTTATTGGGCACACCGTCACAGGACAGATGGTAATGGATGAAGCGTTGAATCAAGGGCACACACTCTCGACTAAGCTGTCTGAACTCACCCATTTAATGTTCATGAAAACCCTATGAGGATGGTACCGTTATTGTCAGCCCCATTTTTCAGATGAGGAAACTGAGTAGTTAAATCATTTTAAAAATTTTCAAGAGATGGAACAAAGTTGCTTGAGACTCTGCAGCTGGAGAAAGACAGAGCCAAGATTCGCATGCAGGCATCTGGCTCCCGAGCTGCTGCAGGTCCCTCCTGGCTTCCTAGAGCAGAGTCACATAGTACATTTGAGATCATGGAAAGAAACTTGGAGCAGGCTGCAGCCCGGGGAAATTAATCGATCTCACACCTGCTCCAGTGTACTCTTTCCCAGCCTGGGGAAGCTCGGGCTGACGTCATTAATTCTTTACTGTGTCCATATGAAAGGGAAACCAGAGTAATCTCTGCAGATGCTGGGATTGAAAGAATCATTGTTCCCTCATCAGAAAAGCATAATTAAGAGCCTCTCGGCCTATTAAATGAGGCAGTGAATGCTAACGCACTTTGTAGAGTATAAAACACTCTATAAATGTTAGTTGTTCTTATTCTCAAGCTCCGTGGGACAATGGCTTATATGACGGAACTGCTGATTCAGAAGGTTTCAGTAGTACTAAATCTACCCAGTAGTCAAGGGAAGGAAACGCCTCCAGTGTCTTCCCTCCTGTTGTCCTGAAAACTAAACAGGAATCCGTTCTTCTCCCGCGTTTCCAAAATCCAGAGATATGCAAATTTAAATAGACAGGCTGCTTTTAAATGATACATGAAAGGGATTTTTGAAATGAATGTGCTGTGATTGAATTTCTGGTCAGTCACCCAGAAGGCATTTTGCACTAAGCTCTGGACCCAATTCCACTGAAAATGCATGAAGCTTTGGTGCCTGCCGCCAGTCTGGCCAGAGACAGGGATCAGGGTCCTTGCCACAAAACTTACACTAAATGGTGCAGATCCCCAGGCTCAAAGTTGAAAAACAAATTAGCACAAGCCTAAAACAAATCCAATACCAAGTTACTTTAAAGATACCTTTTGCGCAACCTTGGCCAGACAGTAAAACCCCTTTGATTTAAACTGCTTGGTAAGAACAGCAGGTATTAGTATGTAACTTGGCATTTTCAGTGGAGGTAACTTTGTCACTTTCAAAAGAATTTGGCTACTTTTGAGAGTAAGAATATTACCAGTTGGTGTTGTCCAAATAAAGGTCTCTTTGACCTGCTTTACCAGTACGTAAGAAATACAGGTTAAAATAATCATTTAACGTATATGACTTACGCTGAGATGATTTTTAAGAATAATTGACAGGAGTTGGCTCTCTCAACAAGGTTGAAGAGCCCCACTAATTGCCTTGCTTATTATTAAACAAGTTTGCTAAGCAACCTTATTTCTTGGAGATGATCAAAGGTAAGCCTCAGACTTATCAGACTTGCCATGACATTCCAAAGGAGTGGAATTTTAAATTATATTTCCTCCCTTTTAGTGTTTTAAAAAATTCGGTCAGTAGCATTTATGAAGTCTGCACAACAAAAATAGAGACAGAAGAGGTGAAGCTAAGTTCACCTGCACCCTCCTAACCCCATTCCTCAGAGGGGACCCCTGGAATCACTTTAGCATATCTCTTTCCAGACCTTTCTCTACACATTTGTCTCTATGTGTGTATGTATTACTTTGAAACAATTTAGGCTTATATAAATGGTATACTAGTTGTCGATTGCTGCCATAAAACTTAATGCTTTGAAATAAGAAGGCTTTTCATCTTAAATGTTTTCTGAGAGGGAGTAGCCCATCAGTGGCTAAGCTGGTGGCCCTGGCTTTTGCTCTCTCATAAGGCTGTAGTCCGGATGTAAGCTGGGATGACAGTCATTGGAAGGCTGGACTGGGGCTGCAGGATCTGCTTTGCTGGTGGCTCACTCACATGGTTGCTGGCTGGATGACACAGTCCCTCACTGGCTGTGAACAGGAAGCTGCCACATGGGCCTCTCCAGGGGGCTCCTTGAGTGTTCTTATGATGTGGCAGCTAGCTTCATCCAGAACAAGTGCTAAGAGAGCAAGAGAGTAAAAGTGATCAAGGAATAAACCATGACCTAGTCTTGGAAGTGACACATGGTCATTTCTGCCATATTCTCTTCATTAGGGAGTCACTAGGTCTGGCCCACAGTCAAAGAGAGGCTAATCAAGCTCCAGTTGCTAAAGGAGTATCAGAGAATTTCTGGACACGTTTTAAAACCACTACGTATGGCAGGCTGCACAAAGGATTCCACAATTAACCTTTTTCATGTAATTGTCTTATGGACTGATTATATGTACTGACTCAGTATATGTGCTGATTCTTTTAACAGCTGCATACTATCCCACTATCTATTTAATCATTCTCCTCAGGACAGATACCCCTTGAGATTTCGTATTTTCACTCCCATAAATAACACAGCAATGAGGATACTTTCTTAATGCCTCTTTGGCATGTGTACTGGGATTTCTCAGTAAAAATGCACTGAAGTAGAATTAGCAAGTTGAAGCGTCTGTTTATTGTAACAGTTGCTATCAAATGGCCCTCCAGAATGACTGTTCTTATTTCCAACCATTCATTCCTCTTACACGTGACAGTTGGGGGAACTTGTGGTAGAACCTTATTAGGTCAAATAGCTTGGGGACTTATAAATTATTTGGCCTTTTCTGAGTCTGGGTTTGGGAGAGACCTGAGAATTTTCCCACTTTGCTCATGATTACAGCCTCTCTCCTTGAACTCTGCTTGATTTAAACAAAAATACAGGAGCTCATCTCTCTGGAGACAGGGAGGCTTAACTGTTGTTTACAAAGGACTCAGAGGTTCTCAGGTACAAGTTGCCCCTGGAGAACCAGGTTGATTATTGTTCATTCAAAGCGACTTCCTCTGTTACGGTAGCAGCTGAGAAATCACATGCACAAGCCAGCATGTGGATTTCAATGCAAAATTAAATGCCATTTTAGTAGCAACTATTTCTGGACTTTGGCTGTGCCTTTTTATTGCAAGTTAGTGATGCATAAAATCACAGAATCCTCTGAGCCCTCCTACCATATAACTTAACCTCCCTTTAAACCCAGTAACTGGACTGACTTCATTCTGTTCAAGCTTCCAAGTGTCCTTGGCTGCAGGAATCATTAATTGCAGCTACCAATCCTGATCAATAATTAATAACATCAATAATTAACAGCAGATACCAACCCTGAGACAAGTGAATCACACAAAAGGATTGGGTGTGATTGATTTCTCTTTACTACCCAATCATGAGCAAGAATGGTTGGACAGATCCAAAATTGTATGTCATCGAGGCAACCACCGTTCATTCCTTCAGTCTGTATTAATTGAGTCCCTGCTACAGGCCAGGTACTGTGCTGCCATTTTACAAATGTCATGATAAATGCAAAACCCTAGTTCTTTCATGAGCCGGCTGCTCATCATCTGGGTTCCTAACCCTGCTGAACCCTAGTGCATGAGAAGGCTGGACTAGTTCACCTTTTGCCACGATGTGTTTTTTCTCACAAGAAGCTCCATGAAAATGCTATAGTGACAGTGTATACCCTGCTTAGAGATCCCTGAGGTCTGCATTGGCCACTCCTGTAGATCTCATCTCAGAAGCTTTCCCTGAGCTCCCTGGCAAGGTTGGAGCTCCAGAACACACACAGTGTCCCTTCCCTCCTGAATTCTTGGCACAGTGGAAGTCCATGTCTGGGAGATTATTTGCTGTGCCTCCACCAAGGTGCTGTAAGATCTGTGGGGCTGTGGTCTGTGCTTTCCCACTCGCTTCTGTGGCTCCAGAACCTGGCACAGAGCCTGGACTGGATTATCAATATTATTTAGTCCATTAACTAATTGCTTTATTGAAGGCTCAAAAAAAAAAAAAAAGCCACACTGAAGAAACTTGGAGACTACTTTAACTTGTCCTCACACCTTCCAAGCCTCAGTCAAATATTTATTGACCATGTCCTTTGATGGAGGCACCAAATTAAGAGTGGAGGATGTAGCAATAAACTAGATTTGATCCTTATTCTCCCGAAACCTGCATTCCATCAGGGGATTCAGATGATAAATTAGTCAAATAAAATGAATAAGATAATTTCAGGTATTCCTAAGTCCTCAGATGAAAATTAAACTGAGAGTGACTAACAGGATGGGGGGGTAGTCAGGGAAGAGTCTCCAAAGAGGGCACATCACACTGAGACCTGACCTGTGGTGAGGAGCCAGCCTTGGGAAGTTGCAGGCACAGAATTGTCTTGATACTAGTAAGGGTATGAGTTACTCAGGGCAGAAGTCTTGGAGTCATCCCTGACTCCTTCCTCTATACGCCTGTCACCGCTGTCTCCAGCATGTCCCAAGTTGGCTGGCTTCTCCCTGCCCCCCTCTGGCCCATCATTATTCTCACCTGGAGTGTTGGGATAACCCCCTGACGGGTTTCTCCGCTTTCATGTCTCCACCACTGTCCGCTCTCTAGAACTCAGATCCGATCACTGCCCAGTTCCCATCCTTCTATGGCTTCTCCTCACACTGAGGGCAAAACTTTACTACTGACTAAAGCCTACAGAGTCTCACGTCCTCTCTCCTCCTCTCCAACCCCATTTTCTACCGCTCTCCTGCTTTAGGCACACTCCCCTTCTCGCTCCTCCACAAGCAGGCCAAGCATGTTCCCACCTCGGGCACTCTGTACTTGTTTCCTATTGCTGGAAAGGTCTTCCCCGCCCACCCCGTGCTTTTGTGGTTTGCTCCATCACTTAATTCAAGTTCTGTTCTCATATTAACCAGAAGCTTCCCCATCCCTTACTGAAAATGGCCATCACCGTTCTTTCCTGTGCTTCAAATCTTTGTAACTTTGTTTTATAGAACTCCATATAACCGAGGGTGCATGTTATGTGTGTCTTTCTGTCTCTGCTATTATAAGTCCCATGGGAGTGGGAAATGAATCAGCCTTGTTCACTTTTGTATTTCCAGTTCCTGGAATAGTGGCCCTTGACCACTTTTTCATGGATGGGTGGATGGACGGCTGACTGACAAAATGCATGAGTTTTGGTATGTTGGAAAAACAGAAGTCAGGAGTGGGGAGAGAAGAGAGGAGAGCAAAGAGACAGCCTGGGGTCAGACCACACAAAACCATGTAGGTGATTTTAAGAAGCTCGAAATTATTCTAAGATGAACAAGAGACTATTCACCTCTGGAAAGCTTTTGCTTTGTAATTCCTTCTAACACGTGACATGGCATTTGGAGAAACGTTGAACTGTATGACCTCTTTATTACCTTCTGTGATGCCCAGGAATAGAACTATACACTGCTCTTTGATCCTACCAGTGTTTGGGATGCTATGGATGAACTAGCACGTATGGAATCAGCTACTTTGAGTTGCTGCGTAAATTCACTTCCCCAGGGAGCCATCCCTGACCTCCCAGAGCAGAATTAAGCATCCTCCCATGTGCTCCTACAGCTCCCACTGATACCAGAGCATGAGCTACTGCTTTGTGGTGTCTGTCTCTTGGTCCTGCTGGCATGTCAGCTCCTTGAGGCTGAGGACCTTCTCTTGTTGACTCTTCTCACTCAGAAACCACAGAGAGGCTGCTGGTCATCTGGATCCAGCCCACCAGAGTGTGTGTTTCACCTGTTTTGTTTTAATTTAATTCACAGTAGTTGTCAACATTTTAGATTTTCTTTTTAAATGGATTTTTGGCTTCTCTTGAAAATTTAGAAGACATAGTAATGCTGTTTCCGTGTTCTCAACCACTGGAGGAATTGAGTAGCAACTACCCTGGTCCTAGGGGGCGTGCTTTCTCCAGCAAGCCACCATCTCCACCACTGCCCATTCACTTCTAATGCTGGGATTGACAATTTCCCCAAATTAGGGACGTTCTCTGCTATAATTTGCTCCAATATACCGTCTGCCCCTCTCTTTCTTTCTTTCTTCTTCTGGGATCCCAATTATTCTAATATTGTTTCATCTTATGGTATCACTTATCTCTCGAATTCTGCCCTCCTGATACAGTAGTTGTTTATCTTTTTCTCAGCTTCTTTATTTTCCATCATTTGGTCTTCTATATCACTAATTCTCTCTTCTGCCTCATTTATCCTAGCAGTTAGAGCTTCCATTTTTTTATTGCACCTCATTAATAGCCTTTTTGATTTCGACTTGGTTAGATTTTAGTTCTTTTATTTCTCCAGATAGGGTGTCTCTAATATCTTCCATGCTTTTTTCAAGCCCAGCTAGTATCTTTAAAACCGTCATTCTGAACTCTAGTTCCAACATCTTACTAATGTCCGTATTGAGTAGGTCCCTGGCAGTCGGTACTGCCTCTTGTTCTTTTTGTTGAGGTGATTTTTTTCCATCTTGTCATTTTGTCCAGAGGAGAATAGATGAATGAGAGAACAAAATGCTAACAGGGTAACAACGATCCCAGAAAAATATACACTAAACAAATCAGAAGAGACCGGAAAGCAGGGGAAAAGAAGGGGAAAGAAAGAAAAAAGATTAAAAAAAAAAAGAATATGATCAAATATGATGAAGCTGGTGAATAGATCAGTACCACACACTAGATTTTGGGTGTATTTTGGTCTGTTAGAAGAAAGTGCCTCCCAAAGTTTTAAAGAAAGAAAAACTTATATATGTACAAAAATAAGGTTAATACGATGAAGGGATGGAATATGACTGTAAAGATGAAAGTTATAAAAGATTTTATAAAACAAATTAATAAGAAGGTTGAAAAAAGAAAGAAGAGGAACTAAAAAAAGGTGGGGGGAGAGAATGTGATCAGGCAGGAGACTAGAACAAAGCCATACACTAGAGATTTAGGGTATATTTTGGTCTGTTAGAAGAAACTGTATCCCAAAATTTTAAAGAGAGAACAAATATATATATACACCAAAAATAAAGGTTAACTACTATGAAGGGATAGAATATGACTAAAAATGAAAAATAAAAAATGCTTTTAAAAAGGGATTGATAAGATGTTGGTGGAAAAAGGAAAATTCAAAAAAAATTTAAAAAATTAACTTTGAAAGACTAAAGAATCATGGTAAAAAAGCCATGAATTCTATGTGCAGTATTCCCCTAGCTCTGGAGTTCTGCGGTTCTCATGGATGGGTAAACTTGGTCTTGGCTTGCTGGCTGTTCTTGCTGATCTTCCGGGGGAGGGGCCTGTTGCCGTGGTTCCCAAATGTCTTTGCCGGAGGCGGAATTGCCCCACCCTTGCGGGTCCGGGCTAAGTCATCTTCTCGGGTGTGCTCTCCGGAGCTTTTGTTCCCTGCAAGCTCTCGGTACAGCTTTGGAGGAAGAGAGTGAAAATGGCAGCCTCCCAATCTCTGCCCCAGAGGAGCTGAGAACTCGGGGCCCCACTCCTCAGTGCGCCCCCAGAGAAAAGCAGTCAGTCACTCCCGTCTCCTCGGTCTCCGGCCGCACTCCGTGCTCACCTGGCCTGTGACCAAGCGTTTCTATCTCTGGCACCCGACCCCGTGTGGTGTCTCCAAACCCAGCAGATCCCGTCGGTGCGCTCCCGCGCCGCTCCTCCCGGGGAGGGGAGGGGAGTCTCCCCGGATCTGCCGCTTGTTGGGTCCCTGCTGGAGGAGCAGTGGCCCGATTGTGCCGCAGATCACAGTTAATGGCAACCCCGAGCTGAGAGCCCGAGCCTCGGCTCCGTCTCTGCAGCCGGCTTCCCTGCTCCGATACCTGGGAGCTCTGCCGCACTCAGGCACCCCCGGTCTTTCTGTGACCCCGAGGGTCCTGAGACCACACTGTCCGGCGAGGGTTCCACCCACTGCTTAGCCACTGGAGTGACGTCCCTCAGCAGAGCCGACTTCTAAAAGTTCCGATTTTGTGCTCCTCGGCTCTATCACTTGCCAGAAGCGGCCAAAGGAGGCCCCCTCTCCCGCCGTCTATCTTCCCGAATATCGCCTCGGATTCACTTCTCCGAACGCACGTCCTACCTTCCAGAAAGTGGTCGCTTTTCCATTCAGAGAGTTGCTGCTATTCTTTTCTTCGATCTTCTGTTGAGTTCGTAGGTGTTCAGAACGGTTTGATCCCTATCCAGCTGAATTCCTGGGACCAGATGAAATCCAGGTCTCCTACTCCTCCGCCATCTTGCTCCTCCCTCCAGTGGTCTGTATCTTGACTGAACGGATATCTGTCTCTACATTTATCTCAAAATTAAAAGCTTCATTAAAGTAAAATACAGGTCTTGGAAATCAGCCAGCCTTAGACTTCAATCCCTGTTCTGCCACTTATTAGCTAAATGACCCTAGGCAGTTTGTTAGCCCCCCTGAGCTTCTTTTCCTCATCTGAAAAATGGGGATCATAAAAGTCTCATGCTCACACTGTTTTGGAGATGAATTAAGTGAGGTCATGCATTTACAGAGCTTAAGAGCTAGTCTGTGTCCAGCCTGCAGTTAAGAATCAGAGGCAGGGCCCACCCTGGAACACCTCAGGGTAAACCAGGGCTGGTGTCAAGCAGAGTTTGCCCATGTGTCTCAGTTCGTGCATGCTTAGTGTTGCAGTCATGGCTTTCATTGGTGCTCCTAGGCCAGACAAAATCCTCAACACTTCTGTTTGTTAACTAGTTAGGTCCAGGCTACTTATAAGTATGTGCACCCTAAGAATTTAATAACTTCGGGGGAAAAAAAGTACACATAAATTGAAAGAAACCATATTTAATTTTATTCTTAACTGCAGTTACGTACAGTGAAATATATGCCCCTCTTTGACTCCGCACAGCCTCTTAAACCTCAGAATCGGATTGGACACCACTACCCTTGGTGTCTGTTCCACCTTGATCTTAATGCAGTACTTGGACTTAATCACATCAATTGCCAAAACCAACTTTGCCAAAATATGATGTTATTCAAGGGGGAAAAATAGACACTAATGTTGAAATAGTGAGTTTCCTTATGCTGGTTCTTGCAGTGTCTGACAGATGTTAAATATTGCTGTTTTTCCCCTCAAAATTTAAAACATCTTCCAACACCCTTTGAGTTTGCTTTGATACCATAGGGCACTTTGGTGCATAGATGGCAAACTGCAGGAATCATGGTTCATTCTGGCCTCTTTTCAAAGCAAAGTAGAGGAGACCCAGACAAAACGTTACCCTTGAGGATCTTCCCAATTAGAGTGAGCCACCTGCTACTGGACATACTTGTGTCTCCAGGACAATAGCCTTTAGGGAACAAGAGTTATTTCCTCTGAATCAGCCAAGGCAGAGAAGATGATTACAAATGGATGCTGGAGGGGTGCCTGGGTGGCTCAGTCGGTTAAGCCTCTGCCTTCGGCTCAGGTCATGAGCTCAGAGTCCTGGGATAAAGCCCCGCATCCGGGCTCCACCCTCAGTGGGGAGTCTTCTCCTTCTCCTTCTGCCCCTGCCCCCATCCCGCTCATGTTCTCTCTCTCTCTTTCAAATAAATAAATAAAATCTTTAAAAAAAAAAATGGATGCTGGACCATTTTACATGCTCTCTCTTTCGGATGCACTCTGTTGTGCAAGGCTCATTCCAGAGACAGTAAGCAATTCAGACAGTTCCTCTTCTCTCAAAATTAAATTCTAATATAAGCACCTAGAAGGTGACAAGTGTTGTCCGAGGTACTGGGGTCACAGAAGTTAGACCTGCACCCCAACCCTTGAGTAATGAGTATTAAAATCTATTCCACAGATGACAAGCAGCACGGTGTTATGGAAACCTTGCTGTCAGGAGACCTGAATTTCAGTCCAGACTCTGCGAAGTAGACTTGTTAGATCAGCCTTCCAGAGCCTCAGTTTCCATATCTGCAAAATAGGTGTTAACTGTGTGCGTAGCACTTTTACCCTCCCAGAGCTAATGATGTAAATGAATGTAAATTCAGTCTTTTGACCACCACATAACAAGCACTCATATTTGCCACTTTTTAAATCACTAATTATCAACCCAGTCTGTTTTGTCCAAGGGTGAAAAGATTTCCAGACAACAAAATATATTTCTCATGCTTCTCAGAAGAGGTGGACCTATCAAGAGGGGAGAGGAAGAAAATTCCGGAGGGTTGTGTAGTTGGTGTTAATGAGAAGCTTGGGAGCGTACAGAGTGGTACTGCCCCAGGAGCCTCCTCCTCCTTTTGCAGACAGGAGAATAAATTCTTTGAGAGCTAAATTGATCTGCTCATTCCCTGTTCCTTTTTTCTCTCCAATATATCACTTGAAAGTGATCAACTTTCTTCCTCTGATTTGGGCTGTCACCCAGGGGCTGTTTTATCCAGCTAGTGCTGTGTGTGACGTTTTTTATTTTTACTCCCAGCCCAAAAGCCTTTCCAAAGTCAAAGTTACTATTTCTTCACAGATGTTGTGTCATTCCAGGCATCAGTGATAGATGTCGCTTCATCGAGGTGGGTCTGATTGGAATCTCTCTCCAAGAAAGTGAGATGATATGAAAGACCATAAAGCAGCTGTTAATTTCCCTCTCAAAGTGAGGAGGATTATGCACAGTGGTGGAAAGCCACTCTCTGGGTCCCCAGCCTAATTGTCTTGATTAACACACTGCATGGCCATCACAGGTGTAGCACATAATAGCTCTGTAAGATTTTCATAGCCAGCCCAATTAAAATCTGTCATTGAGCCAAGAACTAACAGTGTGTGCATCATAATGCCAAAAGTCAAAACGAGTTCTCTAAATAATAACTGCTTGCATTTCTAGGACAATTTACGGTTTCAAAGCACATTTACCCTTCCTTTACTTAATTTTCTCCTCCTGTGGAAGGCAGGCAGTTGAGGTGGGGAACCCAACATTTGGAGAGATTTCATGACTTATCAATTACAGGACACTGATAATTGTACCAGACTGCTCATGACAAAGATAAGTCCTTGAAGAGTTTTCTCCTGTCCATATAGCAAAAACTAACATATGTCGCTTAACAACTTAAAAATACTTCTGTAGTTGCTTTCTTATCTGATCTCCCGTGATAGCACTGTGAATCCAGCCTTTATGCACACAAAAAAAGCTCAAAACCATGGAATATTAGTTGAAGTCCTGTGTTTTCTTTTAGAGATAAAGAAGCTATGGTTTGGGAGAGGTTCTGTCACTTGCTCAAGGGCATATAGTAGAACAAGCGTGAGAACCCAGGCTTGCGGACCGGGACCCAGCCTTCCCACCCACCCTTCCACACATGCTCTCAGGTGCAAGGTGCATCTTAGAGTTAGGGACAGATAAGACAGGGTAGTTTATGCTGTGCTGTAAAGACGCAGACACCTCCGATGGCCACAGTGCCCAGCTCTGAACGACTGAAGGGTTTGGGTCAATGATTGATTTTTCCACTGAATTGGGAATGGGCAGTTTATATTCTAAACTGAGTATAAACTTGACCCCTAGTCTCTTAACTGCCTGATCTCTGTGGTGCTGACCGTGTGTTTGCTGAAGCTACCTTTGTTGGTTTACAGGCCACCCACCAGAGGCCCAGCAATGCATTTAAAGAACCCAAGTGACTGTGAATGGTCATGAAGGCAGGGATAAATGTCTTAGCAGGCGAGGCAGGCAAGGAAGTTGACAGACAGCCTGCCTACAGGAATAAAGAGCTCTGAGCTATTCTCGATCAGAACCACAGTTTCTTGCAGTAAAATGTGGTGTTCTTTATTTCTCAGAGATGAGGAATGAGGAGGAAGCCCTCTTTGGCTCTTATGATTTTTTAGGTTAAGGCAGAGCCCCTGAGTACAAATGATTGCCTGGCCCCTGTCCCAGGCCTGACAGAGCACACAGGATGGCTCCCTGGTGACAGGTGTGAGGGTAGGAGTGGAATTTCACATTTCTCACTGCTGGAAGGGCAGTGTTTTCCACCCATTGTTCATTCTGAAAGCTCTCTTCAGCCCCAGCCTGTGTGTTCTCACTGGAGGAGGGAAGAGAATGAATTCTGTGTTCCCTATGGTGCATTGAAGCCTAGGGCCAGGTTCCTTTAAAGAGCCAAAAATGATGATTTCCTCAAGAGCAAATGGCTCCCATTGCCTCTTTGGCTGCAGTGTATCTGTGTCTGCTCCACCATTCCATCCTGAAATCTGGGGTTCTGCAAAACTAGCCAAGTCAACGACATCCCTACACAAATAGCTTCTTTCATTTAAAAAAAAAGGAATCACAGTTGGAGGTGGGAGAACAGCCTTGTGTTCTGTACTATTTTGTTTCAGATTTTTAAATATTATAAAAAGGAAAAAGAAGCAGGTATCTATGTAAATACATAAGTATTTATGAATGAGTATATGTGTCTGTACACAGATAAAAAAGAATATTTGCCATTTTTATAAAGACGTTCCCAAGCATGATATGAATAAATCTTCACGTGGCTTAGCTTAATGCAGTTGAATTGATTTCTGCCTGCTAACCTGTGATTCTCTCTCAGTGGGGAAGAATCGATAAGATCAGTCAGGCCCACTTTTGCACGTCATTGGGACTGGTTTTAATCTTGGTAATCCAGCTGCAGATCACTCAATATGGAGGCAGATTGATTGGCAGCCGTGTTGGCCGGATGACTTGGTGACCGTATTTAGGGCACATTTTAGCTTATGATGTGGTATACAGTTCCTTGTCCTTTGGGCTTCATCATGTGGCGTCTGTTTTCGTTGTCCTGTGAAGAGCCTGTTGGAATGAAGCATGGGAAAATCAACTTGACAGGGAAGAGAACAGAAATAAGTTTTAAGCAGTATCAGAAAGGAAATTTTAAAAAAAGTAAAGCACTGTAGAGCCTTAGTGCTTGGAGAGGTTTGCATCAGGTTAGGCTTGGAGGAGCAGGCATTTAGCCCAAAAGTAAAAAATGCCCTCGGAGCCACTGTGTTAAAATTCATACCGCCTCCCTCTCATTAGGCACATAGGATCTGCCTCCCCCTTTACTTCTTTGAAAACGGCACCCCGTCTGCATCACAACTGGGGAGAGTCCTAAACGTGGTGTCTTCTGGTAGCCTTGTGTGGGACTTTTATGCATTTTAAACAAAGTCACATATGCAGGGATAGTATGAATCCTGATTCACCCCCCCCCACCCCGCCCCGCCCGGCCCTTGTAGCCCGGCAGACATTGAAAACTCCACTAGAATGTACTGTTGGTAGAGGAAAAGGAAAGGAAGAGAATTCTTCCTCCATCGCCCAGCCATTCATTTCCTACCAATTAATAAGTCATGCCAATCTTCAGACCACAGCCTGCTGTTGAAGAGGACTCAAAGACAATATAAACGGCATGCTTAGAATGGAACCCGGTTCGTGTATGACTGTGTTAATTCATGAGCCCTGCTGTAACAAAGTACCATGAACTTTGTCTCAGCGTGGTTTAGACAACGGAAATTTATTATGTTATGGTTCTGGAGGCTGGAAGTCTGAGATCAAGGTGTTGACAGGGTTGGTCACTTCTGAGGGCTGTGACAGAGAAACTGCTGCCTGCCTGTTTGCTAGCTTCTGGTAACGGACTGTCAATCTTTGGCGTTCCTTGGCTTGTAGATGCATCATCCTGATGGCTGCCTAAGTGTTCCCATGGCGTTCTCCCCCTGTGCGGATCTCTCTGTCCCAATTTCACCTTTTTATGAGGATACCAGTCATATTGGATTAGGGCCCACCCTAGTGATCTCATCTTAACTATTTATATCTATTATGACGCTATTTTCAAATAAAATCACAATATGGGGGTCAGGACTTGAACATATGAAAGGGGGTCAGATCAACCCGTAACAATTACTATTACTTATTATTACGTGTTAATCAATCAAATGATGATTCATGATTAGCTTTTCATGAACTCTTCTAAACTATGAATCTGCTCTCTCTACTACACATTAAAATTTTCAAAAAAAAAAAAGAGGAAATTGGAATATCCCCACATAGTGTGAATATCTTCTGGTAGCACTGGCTGAAAAATTGTGTCCACCATGTCAGGACGTTTGTGATCCTGATAAAAGGAACCAAGACAATTGGCCAGCCCAATCCAGCAAGGCAGCAGAGCTAATCCTTAGTTACACCCAAAGCCATACAGAGTTTTGGCAATCTCTCCAACCTTAAGATTCTGGTGTCCTCCCACAGTGAGCAGGCAGCAGCCTGCCCAAACCTCACAGATGGTGTGGAGTCCCCCGTGCCACTGGCGTCATGCACATTTTAAGATTTATTAAAACGCCCATGACAAAAGAAATCCCCTTTGGAGCAATAAAATCCCAAATCCAGCAATTTCCTGCAATATCATAGCAAAGTCCCCCTCCCCACCCCACCCCCCGCCCCCGGCTGTTGTTGAGATGGTTAGCCAGTAATTCTTCAAAACGGTTTTCTTCTGACATGTACACAACATTTTCCTTTGTAAGAACCTGAAGGTTTGATTCCTCCAGAGCCCATTACATAGACAGATTGGCCCCTAAGATAATTACAAGAAGATAGTCTAATGGGCTCGATTAAGGAAATCCCATTACCTCCATGAAGAATCACCAGTGAAATGCAAACCCAGACAAGTCTCCCTCCACAAAAAAATAGTTTCTTACCTAGAGCATAGAAACAGCATTCAGTCCACCGGTTTATATTTGGAAACTAGGCTGATATTGATCTGTCAAAACAGGATTGTTGAACTAGAGTATTTTTACTCCACTCTATTTCAAAAGAATTTAGGATGACATACAAGAGTGTATCAAATATAACATTTTAGAACAAATTAAAAGTTGGGGGACCTAAAATTGTAGTCTTGTTACTGGAAGCCAATTTTCCAGCAGAGGCAGGACTGGCAGGTGCAGAAAACCCAGCCCTTCCTGATCTGACATGATCCTCAGAGCCCTGGGAATTGCTCCTCACCCCCTGAGAGAGACAACCCCTTGGGTTGTTACTAATAACCCTAGCTGTTGATTCCCCTGGTATCTAGATGGGTAAAAGGGTGAAAAATCCCCAGCTGTATGAGGAAGTAGATGTGCACGTGGTTAGTGGTTTCATCTTCTTAGAAAGATGAGATTTGTATGGCTATATAACATTGTCAGCTCATAATTTATGCTGGTTCCCTTCCCCTGCCACTGTTACCTCCAACTTCAGATTTTAAGCATATTTTTTAAAAATGTATATGAAAATGTTTTGGAAGATGGGAAAAAAATTGCATTTGCTAAATCACTAAATGAGAAGTTAAGAGGCTCTATTAAGTTCACTTCTGCCCCATGCCCTCTTAGTGTCTACAACACATGCATATATGGAGAAGAAAGTTGCTTGCTGGTTTTGAACCTTCCTTACTGAGAGTGCCTCACCATTATTGACTAAGTATTTTCAAAATCCCAGTGGTGAGCATAAGAGTTACCTGGGGAGTTTGTAAGTTGCAGATTCGAACTTTGGATTCCTTAAAGAGTCTGATTTGGGAGAACCAGGGCTGGACCCAGGAATCTGCATTTTTATTTTGGCTTTTTTTGTTTTGTTTGTTGGTGATTATGATCTTCATGGCCTATGAAATACTAATGAGTACTGTGCTGTCCTGTGGCCCTCATCGTCTTTTTTTTTTTTTTTTTTTTTTACATTTTTTTATCCTACCATTCTTCCTTCCAAATGGAATTTTTCCCCGGGTCTGATGCCTATAAAAGCAAAGCATACTTATTATTTTTCAGAAAGTTAGACAATGTAAGAAAAATCTTTAATATTCTGCCATTGAGGCAGAATTATCATAAAATTTTAATGAATATTCAAGAAATTTTTTCTGTGTGTAATTTCTGTCACTTAAAAAATACTGTTTTAATGGGACGCCTGGGTGGCTCAGTCATTAAGCGTCTGCCTTCAGCTCAGATCATGGTCCCAGGGTCCTGGGCTCAAGCTCCACATCAGGCTCCCTGCTCCGTGGGAAGCCTGCTTCTCCCTCTCCCGCTCCCCCTACTTGTGTTCCCTCTCTCGCTGTGTCTCTCTCTGTCAAATAAATAAATAAAATCTTAAAAAATAAAAAATAAAAATACTGTTTTAAGTTTGCAGACCCAAATTCGTGAAAGAGAAAGGGAGGGAGGTGGCTTCCCCAAGATCTTTGTCTTCCAATAATAACAACCAGTACCTTATCTTCCTTGGGTTCTGGGCCTCTAAGGGCCCTTCATTTACAGCGACCTGTTGGCAGTGGTAACTTCACGGCTTCCTATAGCTCTACTTAGAACAGTTTTCTTTAAGGGCTGGGTAGCTGTTGATTGCTAACTCAGAAGACATGAGGGAAATTGCTGTACCATCTCCAAGATTCTTTTCTCTTTTATTGCACACATCGTCTTCTCACCATAGCACTGGTCTCTTTTACCCCTTCTCCATCTTCTCCATTTGGAAATCCACATCTGCCCTTCATTTTGCTGCCTTTGGTGTGAACTGTCCTCGAGCAGGTGGCCTCTGAGAGGTCTTCTCTAGCTAGAGCAGGCTCTAAAACCATATGTTCCAAGGTTCTCCATTTATTCAGTGCTTCATAATCATTGTGAGGTCTTACCTCTCTGAGAATTTCAAGAAAGTGATGATCCCTCACTCCTGAAAACTTGTACATATCTACACCCAAAGTTTTGCATGTAATTTCAGGAGGTCCAAGGAATCTAAGTTAAGGACCCCTCTGATAATACATCCTCAGCAGACTGACTCCCCTCAAATCTACCAAGGATTCCTACAGACATCATTCATGAAATTAAGTATTGAGCATCATTTATCCAGTAGATACTGATTGGGGCACTGGAGATACAAAGAGAAATAAGACAGGAACCTTGTCTTAAGGCTGTCACTATAATGGTAGAGGTATATAGACAAACAGTGGCCACAGAATGTGAGAAGTACCATAATGAAACAAAGCAAGCACTGCATTGTTCTTAAAGCATAATTCTCACTTCTTTCCTTAAACCCTGATGTCTCCTCTTGCTGTTGTCCATGAAGATCTTCCTCATGAACCTCAAGCTTACTTCTCCAGTATCATCTGGACACACCTCTTTCTCTTGCCCCACCCTGGCAATTCATGCTCCTATTACATTAAAGTCTCTATTGGTCCCCAAATGTGCCTTACTCTATGGGTCTTATGAGCTGTCACCTCTGCCTGGTGTATTTCCCTCCTCCATCCTTTGCCCTTTGGTCTGGCTTTTTTTTTTTTTTAAGTATTTGTTTGTTTGAAAGAGAGAGCAAGAGTGAGGGGAAAGGGAGAGAGACAGGGAGAAGAGATTCCCTGGTGAGCAGGGAGCCCAACATGAGGCTCGATTCCAAGATCCTGAGATCATGACCTGAGCCGAAGGCCAACCCTTAACTAACTGAGTCACCCAGGCGCCCCTTTGGTCAGGCTGATTTTGATCTGTCCTTTACTACCACACTTTGGATGCTTTCTCCAGGGAGCTTCCCCTGATACCCTCAAGTTCAAGTTAGATGCTTCTCCTGCCTATTACCATAGTACTCTGTACTTATCCTTATTTGGTTTCTATCATACTGTACTACGTTTACCTCCTCACCTGTCTGTATTCCTCACCAGACATGATATCCTCAAGGGCAGGGACTAGCATGTTCATAGTTCTAGTGGTACTGGCTAATGCATAAGAGTTAATAAATTTTTGAATTAATTTACTAATTAATCAATTTAATAAAAAACCCTCAACAGAATTAGTTACAAGGCTTTCAAATATAAGTCAGGATGGAGAGCCTCCTACCTCTTTATTCTCTAAGAAATGCTTTCTACAATTAGAACTTCACCAGTGTCTGACAAAGCCACTCTTTGTCCGTGAGGAATCTGACTCTTGGTTACTTGGTACACACAGAAGCAGGAACAGAGCTGGGCCAGTTAATTAAGAGATGATCACCTGTCATTTACTTAGCACTCTGTAAAATACTTTGGGGAGTAAAAATTTATGAGTTCCTTCCTTCAAGAACCTCATGTTGGGAACACAAGAGCTCCCTGTGGGGAATCTGGATAGTATATAACTTACTCCCAAATTATGTAGTACAGATTTAAAAAATGGTATTTATAGTCACTTTCAGCTCGGTCTTTCTGAGAATCTCAGGTTCTTAATAGCACTTCACTGTATTAAACACTCCCATGGCATTTCCAAACCAGACTGGGGGGGTGGGTTGGGGTGGGAATCATGTGTTGATGACTTTGCATGTGTGAGGTGGAGCATAATCCACTCTTCTGAGTAGGTATCCAACAACTATTTGTTAAACCAAATACCATCAAAGGAGAGGGAGACACCAATAATTATAACACCTGGATGAAGAGTTTAACATCTATAAATGATTTGACCAGGATGAAAGGCTTGTATATTTAACAAGTATTGGGGAGTCACCACATGTTGCGTTAGGGGTTATGACCCACAAGAATTAAGGTGACATCACTAAAAGCCTACCGGCTTCAAAATCAGGTGTACCTGGGGCCCCTGGCTGGCTCAGTCGGTTGAGAGTCTGCCTTCGGCTCAGGTCATGATCCTGGGGGTCCTGGGACCAAGGCCCATTTTGGGCTCCCTGCTCAGTGGGGGAGTCTGCTTTTCACTCTCTCTCTCTCTCTCTCAAATAAATAAAATCTTTTAAAAAATCAGGCATACCTGATTCAAATCCCAGCTCTCCTGCAGGTTTGTTAAGTAACTTTCCATTCATTCCATCGATACTGTTGAGTCATGTTCTAGACAAGGCAGTGTGCTGTGTTGAAGAGACAACATTAAGTATTTCCTATAATCTTGGAGCCTTCACACACTTTCCTTGGTTTCTTCTGCTGTAAGGTGGGGCCAACAATATTTTCTAGGAGAGCTACTGGAAGGACTACATGTGATGTGTATGAAAATGCTCAGTACATGCTTGGCATGTACTAGATACTCAATAAGTGCCACTAGAAAGCACAGTTCTTATAATGTAGTAGGACAGTAGAATATAATATAATCAGGACAAGACAATGAACAGAATGCAGCTGGAACTCACTGGCTAAGATGTCAGCCCTGATACCTATTGAGCCCTTGAAATGTGGCTAATCCAAACTGAGATATGCTATAAGTATAAAATACACACCAGGTTTTTATGATTTAGTATGAAAAGAGACAGAGGGAGTCTGCTTCTCCCTCTACCCCTCCCCTCTGCTTGTGCTTTTGCTTACACTCTCTCTCTCTCTCTCAAATAAATAAAGTTTAAGAAAAAAGAAAAAAGAGAACTCACTAATATTTTTTCATTCATTAAATTTTTGAAATCATAATATTTTCACTAAGTTTGGTTAAATAAAATGTTGAATTCTATCTGTTTCTTCCTTTGAATGTTGCTACTAGAAAATTTAAAATTATGTATGTGGCTCACATGACTTCTCTTGGGCAGTACTGGGCTTGAGACTAAGTTACTGATTTTAAAAAATGCCAAAAGTGACCCAGAGGTGTGTCCTATGGGGTGGTGATGGAGCAGGGATAAGAACACAAAGCTGCAGTCCTGATTTCCTAGCCTTGTGGTACTTTCAGTAGTAGTTACCAGACTGTACCAGAGCCACAACATTCTAATCCACTTTAGCTCATATACCGCTTGTGAAACGTCCCTACCTACCTGCGTAGGAAAGGGGGTGTGCCAGGGTAGGGAAAAGCTGGCAGACATGTCCTTGCTTCTCATAGAGGATGCTAGCACTGACTTCTTCATTTGGAAGCCATGTAAATGCAGTGAGTTTTAGACAGATGAGGTTTGGATGTCAGGATTATTCTTCCCGCATGATCTTGGGCAGGTTACTTAATCTCCCTGAGCTTCAGTGTCCTCATTTATAAAATGGTGATGATAATAGTAACTGTAAGTCTGCTCAGGCTGCCATAGCAAAATACCAGAGGCCGGGTGGCTTAAGCAACAAGAATTTATTTCTCACAGTCTGGAGGCTGAGAAGTCCAAGGTCGAGGTGCTGGCTGGTTCACTTCCCCAGCAAGGACTCTCTTCTTGGCTTGAAGGTGGCTACCTTCTCACCGTGTCTTCATGTGGCAGAGAGAAAGCAGGATCTTTGGTGTCTCTTTTTTTAGGTCATTTTACTTTCTTTTTCTTTTTTCCTTTTCTTTCTTTTCTTTTTTTTTTTTTAACACTGATGTATGGTTGACATACAATGTTACATTAGTTTTGGGTGTATAACATAGTGATTTGACAACTCTCAACTCTCAACATTACGCTATGCTCACCACAAGTGTAGCTACTGTCTGTCCGCATATAGCGCCATTACAGTACCATTGACTATGTTCCCCATGCTGCCCCTTTCATCCCCAGGATGTATTCATTCCATAATTGGAAGCCTGCACCCTGCCCCTCCCTTCCTCCCTTTTGCCCATCCCACCGCCCTCGTACCCCAGCCAGCAACTACCAGTTTGTCCTCTGTAATTATGGGTCTGTTTCTGCTTTTTTGGTTTTTGTTGATTTGTTTTTTAGATTCCTCATGTAAGTGAAATGATACAGTATTTGTCTTTCTCTGTGTGACTTACTTCACTTAGCATAATACCTTCTAGGTGCATCCATGTTGTCACAAATGGCAAGATTTCATTCTTTTTTTGAGTAATATTTCTGTGTGTGTGTGTGTGTGTGTGTGTGTGTGTGTGTGTGTGTGTGTGTGTGTGTCTTTATCCATCCACCAGTGGGCACTTGGGTTGCTTCAATATCTTGGCTATTGTAAATAGTGCTGCAATAAATAGAGGGGTGCATATATCTTTTTAAAGTAGTGTTCTCATTTTCTTTGGGTAATTACTCAGTAGCAGAATTATTAGATTGTATGATATTCCTATTTTTAATTTTTTGAGGACCCTCCATAGTGTTTTCCACAGTGGCTGTCCCAGTTTGCATTCCCACCAACAGTGTATGAGGCTTGCTTTCTCTCCACATCCTCACCAACACTTGTTATTTCTTGTCTTTTTGATACTAGCCATTCTGACAGGTGGGAGGTGATATCTCATTGTGATTTTCATTTGTATTTCCCTGATGATGAGTGATATTGAGCATGTTTGACATCTATGACTTTGGAAGAATGTTCAGGTCCTCTGCCTATTTTTTAAATTAGAATGTTTGTTTGCTTTTTGGGTGTTGAGTTGTATAAGTTCTTCATATATTTTGGATATTAACCCTTTATTGGATATATCATTTGCAAACATCTTGTCCCATTTGTTAGGTTTTCTTTTCATTTTATTGATGGTTTCTTTCCCTATACAAAAGTTTTTTTATGTTGACATAGTCCCAATAGTTTATTTTTGGTTTTGTTTCTCTTGCCTCAGGAGACACATCTAGAAAAATGTTGCTACGACTGATATCAAAGAAATTACTGCCTATGCTGTCTTCTAGGATTGTTATGGATTCAGGTCTCACATTTAGGTCTTTCACCCATTTTGCATTTATTTTTGTGTATGGTGAAAGAAAGTGGTCCAGTTCCATTCTTTTGCATGTGGCTGTCCAGTTTTCCCAACACCATTTATGGAAGAGACTATATTTTCCTGTTTGTATATTCTTGTTTCCTTTGTTGTAGATTAATTGACCATATAAGTGTGGGTTTATTTCTGGGCTCTCTATTCTGTGCCAGTATCTGGTATCTCCTCCTGTGAGGGCACTAATCCCGTCATGAGGGCCCCATCCTCATGACTTTATCTAAACTTGACCACCTCCCGAAGGCCCCACTTCCAAATGCCATCACGTTGTGGGTTAGGGCTTCAACGTAGGAGTTCAGTTCAAAACAGCAACTGAATCACTGGATTGTTGTGAGGCCTGAAGGATCTAATGCACATGAAGAACATGGCATGGTGTAAATGCTCAGTTGCTGGTATTGCCGCTGTCATGTCTGTTTTGTTTAGTGATATATCTTCATCTCCAGAACGATGCCTGCCACATATTTGCTGTTCAATAAATATTTGTTGAATTAATGAAATAATTCATCATCATCACATCAAGCAATGACTAATTACTCCATTTGCTGAGATTGCAGTGTTACCAGGTAGAATCCTACTTCTGTCACCCTCAAGGCCATGCCTCTGAATGTAGGTCTGAGTCCTGTAAGGACGACCAGGGCTACTGAGAATGGGCCATTCGGATGACTGAATTGTCTCATGCTTTGACATTAATGCCCTCCGAGTTGACTCCACCCTGAGGCCACTCCTTAGCCAGCCAGCAATGCTCATGGCTCTGTGTTTCCCTAATCCTTTCCAACTCTCCAATATATCCAACTACAGGACTCCTTTTCCCCATCCAATTTAATAGTATAAAACCTGCTCTGATTTAGAATCTCTTTTGCAGCTAATCGAACCTTGCAGCTTTCTATTAGCTGTTCGTATTTGCTCTAAGCCCAAGCTGAGGCATCTGGGATTATTATGTAATAACTTGGGCTCATTTCTGGTCAGTATATACCATCCCTTTTCATTCTGCAAATCCCTTGGGGTGCTCTTTCTGTTTGCAGGGGGTGAGAGAAGTAGTTGGAAGGGGCTATGGCTGGGGGGTTGGGGATGGGAGGAGTGTTTGCTATGAGTTATTATCCCACACTTACCAGTATTAAACTAGATTTGACAACCCATAGCCTAGGATTTAAATGATCTAAATCCTTCTTCATTTGGCAGCCTGGTTTCCCTTACTATTTATTGTGCTACCCAATTTATTATCAGCAGCACACTCGGAGGCTTTGGTGTGTGGTGCTTTCACAGTCAAGTGATTTATACAAATAATGAAAAAGATGAGGGTTCCCAGCAATGAGATCCAAAGCTGCTCCCCCCTTCCCTGCCTCTCATCTGGTTTAGTTCACCTCTCACACATGAACCCTTGGCCCTCTTACTTCCTCTCATTGGAAATACATCCTCAGCTTCCTTTGGGACCTGAGAAGGAAAGGCAGGGAGCTGGTAGGGTGGTGAGAGCCGTGATCTGATTCCAATAATTGGTATTGGGTCTTTATATGGGAGGTACTGTGCAAACCCTTTCCATATATTGTAGGATTTCAGTTGTCACACCAGCCCTTTGAGTTAGGCATTGATTTTCATCCCATGTGGTAGCTGAGCAAGTAGACATGTTGCCTCTCAGTCTAGTAGAACAGGCAGAGAGTGGGAGAAAGAAGGATTGGAGGCGGGGAGGGCAGGGTAGGATATGGCCACGGGATCAGAGGGAATACTGATACCGACAGGATAGCAGGTAAGTACATGACCTTTGAAATCAAGCAAACCTGGGGGTGAGAAGTCCAGCTCTTTCACCTATTAGCTGTGGGACTCTGAGCATGTAACCATTCTGTGCCTCAGTTTCTTCATCTGTAAAATGGGGCTAGTGGAGTACCAACATAAGTAATTTGGAGGAGCAAGTGAGATACCACACTCAATACATTTCTCCATCTATTAAAAGGGGGAATAATAATAGTACCTAATTCATTTACCTTCACAACAACCCTATGAGGTAATATGTATAAACCCCTTAAAACAGTGCCTGGGAATGCCTATGTAAGTTAGCTGTTGTTACCCCTGCTCCTACTGCTTTTACTGCTAGTCCCACCATCGCCACTGCTATTACTGCTATTATTGCTGTACTCATGATTGAAAGTAAATCCAATACAGACGATCAGTACTAGCCAACCAGTATGTTGCAAAGACCTTGAGGTAGGGCCCTGGCAAGCAGAATTCACCCATGATAGTAATTATAACTTATACGACTATGAGAACAAGGGTCTGTGCGTACATGCGTGTGTGTGTTCCTGCTTTACTTTCCCTGCCCCAGATCTATGCCTGCCCTTCTCATCCTGGATGCCAACTCCAGGCTTGCCCGATGGAGGTTTGCTCTAAAGCTCTAGCCCAAACTTAGAACAGCCTTGGGCGCCTGGGTGGCTCAGTTGGTTAAGCGACTGCCTTCGACTCAGGCCATGATCCTGGAGTCCCTGGATCGAGTCCCACATCGAGTCCGGCATCGGGCTCCCTGCTCGGCAGGGAGTCTGCCTCTCCCGCTGACCCTCCCCCTTCTCATGTGCTCTCTCTCTCTCTCTCAAATAAATAAATAAAATCTTTAAAAAAAAAAAAAAGAACAGCCTTCACTCAAGGACTCAGTATCCTATTGTCTTGTCTCTCTGGTCTTTTAAGCCTTCATATGTATACTTTATTAGGCCATATGTTTCTTGCTGAAAACCAAATGTTGATGGGTGGGCTCTGGAGAAGTTATCCCTTTATTTAAAATATGGGGCAAAGGCGGCTCTGTTGGGAGCATCTGCTGCATTGAAACTAGACAGCTGTCCCCCCTCCAGTTTCATATCTTGCAAAAATATTTGTTGACATTGACCTCAAGTAAACTTCAGCAATCCTATAAATGCCATTATAATTTTTTGTACCACCCAGCCCTGTGCTTTGGAAATACAATACATTTTATCCTGTGTTGCCATATAACTTGCACTGAATGTGCCACTTGCTACTTGTCTATAGTTTATAAATTATGAAACAGCCACCCCACTGATAGACATTTGTAAAGGAAGCAATGCCAAGAGTTCACAGCAGCCTGGAAGTCCAAATTGGGTCCAGACTTTCTCCCATATCCTATACTTGGAGCCAAGAGTAATGAGGAGTACTTCAAAATGATTTTTATGGTATATATGTCAATAATTTACAGGCACTGAACAGAGCTTTCAACACAACTCGGCTTTGCTGAAGCAGTGGTGGCAGAAAATGGGCTTTAGAAACCATTTTCGTAGGTTAACTGTGTGGTCGTGAGCAAGTTATGTACTTTCTAAGCCTCCATCAAGTTCCCCAGCTGTAAGTGTGTGTAGGAGTAGAACCAATCTTGTAGTATGCTTGAGAATGAAATGAAAGGATAGGTTTAGACTCTGTAGGCCCATTCCTGACTCAAAGTACCCAAAGAAGTGCTAGTTCTTAGTACTTTTGCATATTTCTGAACCTTTTTTTTTTTTAAGATTTTATTATTTGAGAGAAAAAGAGAGCACAAGCCTGAGGGGGGGTGTGTGTGGGGACAGACGGAGTGGAAGAAGCAGACCCCCGCCCCCCAAGCAGGGAGCCTGACGTGGGGCTCCATCCCAGGACCCTGAGATCATGACCTGAGCCGAAGGCAGCTGCCTAATCAACTGAGCCACGCAGGCCTCCCCAAACTTGTATTTAGTAAATTTGATCGATGTTTTCTGTACTGGTGATTATAGTGTGATGGTGGTGGTGTTAGGAATGCTGTTGCTATGCAGTGTAATAATCATCAGTTTTATTATTCTTGTTTTAGGAAATCTTTTCTATTTCCCCTTCTATGTCTGCAAGGTTGCTCTTCATCCTTCATTTCAAGGCCTGAGTCGGTGTGGAAATTCCGAATCCTGCCTTCTTTCTGTTTCTGTGTGTCCTCCCTGTCTGTCAACTGTCACTTGGTTTTCACTTCCTCTGCAGAGCTGTGGGAGTTTCTGTGAATTTGGAGCTGAGAGCCCGAGGCACCACACAGAGTATTATCACTCGTTGCTGCTGTGGCATTTGTTTTAAAAAAAGCGGGACTTTGCAAACCTTTTCATGAGTGTATGTTAAAATTCTTTTTTCTCTTGTGGTCAAGAGACGTTTATTGAAATTCTGATTCTCATACTGAGCCCTGCACTGAGTGGCTTACCTCTGACCTTTCACCGTAACTGAGAAGCAGAATAAACGAGTGATGATTTCAGCTGCCTCCTTCTCTCCCCGAGTAATGAATGAGTCAGCATCAGGGACTTTGCCAGGAGGCCTGAGTCAGAAATATCCCTGCAATCCATCAAAAATCTCCACAAAAGGTTGTTTATAAACAGTAAATGAGGAAAGAGTCCTTGGACCTTATCTTAATCATCACATCAGTGGGAGATATTTATGGTTCTAACTTTGTGGGAGAAAAGAAAGCCAACGATATTGGTAGATGAGTTGGGAGTCATTGTGAGATGATAAACTTCTCATGGAGGAAAGAAAGACAAAAAGTCTCAATGAACATACACACACTGCCCCCCCCACATCTTTGTCCCTCATGTCCCATTTCTTTCCCCTGTCTTTCTAACCTTTATTAAAGACTCATCAGATGCTAGCTCCTTTATTTGCATTATCTCATTGAATCCTCACAACTAACCTATAAAACAGGCAAGATTTTCTTCACTATTTACCGAGGAGGAAATTGGGAATAAGAGTGACTGACACTCCCAAGATCTTACGGTTAATATGTGGCAGAACTGTGCTTTGACCCCAGGTCCGTCTGACTTCAAAGCCCAAGCTCTTAATTACTCAGTTATCCTCTCTGGGAGGCCAGGGAAAATGAAGAGGGAGAGGAGAATATTCAGAAATGCAATTTGACCTTCTCTCTGCTATCTAAGATGCTAATTATTTAGCAACAGATATAGTATGGTATAAAGTCTCTGGCAAAATAATTTTATTTTTCTGCCAAGTACTATAAAAAGAGAGCCCCTAAACAGATTCCATAAGACCCTGCAAAGTCCCAGTAGCAGACTGTGTTCGGGGGATGCACTGAACAGCAAGGACCCAGCCATACTGCAGGTTTTGCAGACATTTACAGTGCCGGTAATTGCAATAATTACATCTACCTGAAAGTGCCCTGTTCTCCCCTCATCCATTCTAGCTAACTTGGAGCGCAGTCTGCCATCAGGGATGCCTTTGTGATATGTATGATATTTTATTTATGGGAAGATTAGCAAAATATGATTGTTGGATTCGCTAATAAAGAGGCAATTGGAAAAGGAGCCAGCTGGTATGACACATGTAGCTCCGGCAGGAAGGCACATCTGATCTGTGTTTTTCTCTCCAAACTCACACCTTGGAAACACCTAGAGCTTTCTCCCTCCCCCTTTCCACTAAGTGCCTCAAAGACCTCATCAGTTTCTTCTGAAAATGCGGAGACTGTCTCTGCCTGCATTTCATGATCAGACTCCCCATGACTCTTCAGGCTGTTCTTTCTAATGATGAAAGTTAATCTTACACACATGTTGGAGCATGACTTGGTCCAGTTGGGAAGGGCAGGAGAGCAGTGTTAACCAGCAGGCTCTGGAGTCCAGCAGACCCAAAGGGATTGGTTAACTCTGAGGTACGGGGTGTGGGAAGAACCTGATCTCTGAGCCCCATTCTGTGCCTTGATGAAAACAAACAAACACACTTCCACTTTTCACTGCCTAATAAGTAATAATTCTTGTTACTAACTATGGAAGAAGAGTCTCATTTCAAAATATTCCATGTATGGGAGTCATGTGGTAGGACAGATAATGCTGGAGGTTAAACCTTTTTTTCCTTCCTAATTCTGAACTCTAAGAGATAACAGTCATTAAATACGTGTCTTTCTCCTCCATCTTTGTTTATCTTTTGTTGGGAGTCATTGCATTTTTTTAAGTGAGTTATTTTGTAATACTCAAAATTATACATGTCCATTACAGAAGACTGAGACATTTATCTCAATGAGGCAAAAGCAAAACTTAAAGCCTTAGAATCTTACACATTGAGGCTTCATACACTTCCTTCCTGTCCTTTTTTATTTAATGAGTATGTTTACCATAGTTGAGGGGATCCACAGCCTTTGCAGTGAAGGGAAGTGTCTCTGAGCTAATACACTGAGAGCTTATTCTGGCCACTGTGTTCTCTGGAGTGAAATTTAGTCTACAGTTAGTGAATTTTGTGTTTCCTCAAAGGTACTTTAGAAAATGAGTTCCAAGAGGGCCCCTTTGTAGAGCCACCTCACAACTGGAGTACGCCAGTTTCCAGCACTAAACCTTATCCCCAGTCCTTCGGCACTTGGTCCCTTGTGGAAACATCTCCTTGAACCAGAGCCATAGTATATGTTAGAGTTAGAAGGACATGTACTTCACTTTGTTCACACATCTACTTAGCCACAAAACATGCTTTTCCTTTTGGAATCTGGAATTTTATATAGCGTTCCTGGGCATCCTGCGGATTTCCCAGGATTTATGAACATAATGGACTTTGGGTCATTTATAGAGCAAAGGAGACTATGGGAAACACTTCATAGTTTTCTTACGTGAGATCCCAGGAGCCTGAGATTCAGAACCTTGTAGCTGTTAAGACGCTGACTCAAGGACCACACTGTCCAGATTTGAAGCTTGTCCCCACTACTAAGTGGCTTTAGGATGTTAGGCAAGTGACCTAGCTTTCCTCAGCCTCAGTTTCTTTCTATGTTAATTAAAATAATTAATTTTAAGAAGAATAGGTGTTGGGGGAGGTGGTGGGCAAAGAGCAGTGCCACCCAATGAGGTTTCCTTCTCTACCATTACAGACCCACCCCACATGGTCTGGAGTCACAATCGAGTGGGTTCGTGCATATATGGTGCTTAAAAGAGTTCCTAACATACTGATGAGTAAATATTAGGTGTTGGCACTGGTACTGGTAATTAAGGGTATCTGTGTTCATACTTGGCCACACCCTCTTCCAAGGGATTCCCCCAAAATATCTCTTTGGAACTCTGAACTTTCTGGGGGCAGAAATTCTTGTGCTCAGCTCTGTCCTCCGCTGCACCTGGGACACCACCTGGTTTGACATAGATGCTTACCAGTTGGCTCAAATTGGCTAAAATCCCAGTTTTCCCCTGGTTATTTGGTGCCTAAGGATGACTTGACTCCAGACCATGTGGGGTGGGTCTGTAATGGTAGAGAAGGAAACCTCATTGGGTGGCACTGCTCTTTGCCCACCACCTCCCCCAACACTGATTCTTCTCCTTAACTTCCAATTACCTGAAGATTGAGGCAAGACCATGAAACCAGTAGCTGTTGGCGATAACTTGTTTCTCATTTATACACGAGTTCCTCTTCCTCTGACGTAGCAGCCCGTTGATGTTTTACAAGGGAGACCTCAGTGCCTCGGAGCTACCCATTCATAGTTTCCTTGTCCTCATTTTCATTCCCTCTGTGTGCTGTGCTAGGCCAAGGGGGTGAGTGAGGAAGAGACAGGCCCGCCCTTTTAGGGTCTGGTGGGGAAGCAGTACAGTAGATATTAAGTACTAGTGGGATAGGTTCTTGGGCAGGAAATTCAGAGTGCCTTGGAGTCTTAGGAGAGTCCCCTAACCATTTTGAAAAGTAAGGAAGGCCAGTTATTTAGCTTTGGTAGAAAGCAAGACTCTTCTTAATAAAGAATAGAGTAGGGAAGGTATTATGGGTTTGAAGATTTCCTTGTTCTACGCACTCTTGTGTTTTCTGTTCTGGGAAGAGGGTAGTACATTAAAAATCAGGTTATTGCCTGTAACTCGGTGTTTGGTGGTCAACTTATACCACCTTCAACATATGGAGGAATTAAGATCATTTCCTCTCAAAGACAGGCTTTCCAACATTGAGATGCACACATGCATATCCAAGCTTCCAGACACCTGCATCCATTTCCCTGTGACTGGTTATTTTTCCCCTGTTATGTCTTTTTTTTTTTTTCTTTCTTTCTGAGAGTGTAGTGGCAGAAAGATACAGTTTCTTCATGCTGTGTTTTTACTCTCTATTTTCCTGATAAAACTGTATCACTGCAGAGGAACTCAAATCTAATCTTCAATATATTTAGCATGAAAGCAATAAAAAGCATTAATTCACTCCAGAAAGAGTGAAATACAGTCGGGTACTCAAAGGAAGAATCACCATGGAAACTGTTTTCTTGAGATTCTGTACTCTCCAGGCTCCAGGCACGACTAAGTGAAAAAAGAAAGGCGAAGGGAAGAGAAGAAATACCCTGCCCTTTCTGTTGTCACCAAAATGCTGCAGAGGAATTGCCATGAATTATTGATTGCATGAGTAGAAGTATATATGAATTAGAATTATTAAACTGTTGTCTTTTCAGTGAGTGTGTAAGAATGCGCAGAGAACATGTACTTCACTGTTCTCCCTTCCTTGCTGTCAGATCCTATTGAGCAATCAAAGAGCTATCCTAAGGTCAAAAGTTGGCAGAGAAGCACAAGGAATTATGATTAAAGAATTCTGGGAGCCAGAAGTAAAGTACCACGATTTTGCATACAACTCCCACATACACTTGCCTTTATGTACGATTTCAGGATGGTTATGGTTTCAGAATTTCTCCAAGGATATTAAATATGTAAAGATCAGAGGCCAGCTCTGGCCTTTGGGACTGTGGTAATGGGATGTGATGGAATTTCCCAAAGGAATTTCTTTTGGATCAAATTCAGTCTGTGTTTATGTGCACATGTATGCATCTCACAATGTGCCCACTTTTCTTGCCTTCTCCAATATTACCAGTCCAATTTTAACAGTCCCTGAAATTATACATCTCCATTTAATGGCTCTGGTAATAATATCTGCCATGTGTTCAATGTTTCCTGTGAGTCAGTCACCGGGCTGAATCCGTTGCCTGACACTCTTAAGAGCATGGACTTTTATTTGGGTAGGATTGTTCTTATTTAGCAAAATGACCAATTCAGTAAGTGTTCACTCATAAAAATCATTATGTTCTTATGTAATTCTCACACCAACCCTAATGAGAAAGTCCCCATTATACAGATGAGGAAGCAGAGATTTCATGATGACAGCTGAGTATACTCGATCACAGAGCCAGTGAGTTTCAAAACCTGGATTTGAAACCGTGCGTGAATCCTAAGTCCATGGTTTTAACACCATCACTAAGGTTCATCCTAGAGGACACACACAACCTGTCTTTTTAATCTCTATACAAGCTAATAACTGCTGAGGGTCTGAGCACATAGATAGGCCCTCAATGTATTCATAACACGTGCATATTTAGAATCCACAATTGTACCCGGTACTATACTAAATATAAAAATTGGAAATAAGATAAAGTCTCTTCCTTCAAGTTCCTTACAGTCCTCGGGAAATGTTGCCATGTATGAATAACCAGACAAAGTAGTCAAGGGTTCAGAGACGAGGGAGATTAATGATATTCATGAAGGAAGATTCGTCCTGGTCCTTCCAGAATGGGAGGAGCTACCAAAAGGTCAAAAGAAAGGAAGAAAAATGAACAATTTGGGTAAGACAACGTGACTTTAAGCATAGAGGTGGGAGGGAGTGACGAGTTTGGGGACCTGTGTAATGATCAGGGTATGTGTTTTAGTGAAGAAAATTTGAACAAGGAAGTTGACAAGTGGGCCATGAGTGAAGAACCTTGAACTCTGGAGCAAAGAGGTCCAAATATTATCCTGTCAACACAGTGAGCTTTCAAGGGATCTGTTTATTTATACTAAAGTATTAATTACTTAGAGTAGAGCGTTGTTTACTCATGTTTAGCTCGAAGATTTTTACATCCCTATACACCGACATCACCATTACCAAGATCAAGGTATAGGATGCTTTGGGGACTCCATGCCCCCCTCTGACTGAACTCCTCCCCATCCCCAAGATACCACTGTCTGACTTGTATATGAGTGTTCAAGGGAAGTAATAAAAAAACAGATGACATGATGGAGGTTTAAAGACCAGATTAATGACTTCTAGGATGTAGCATGGAGCATGAAGGTGAGAGATTTCAAAGAGAGAGACCAGCCAAGAGGGCGTTATAAGGTTCACAATCCCTCCATCCATCCATTCCATTCAGTATGTGTTGGACACCTGCTGTGTACCATACCCCTTACACTGGGACTACCATCGTAACTAACACACACACACTCAGTGAGAAGACCAACAAACCGAGACACAGTTACCTTCTTCCCTTGTAGCAAGTGCTGAAATAGGAGGAAGCCCAGGCTGCACTTCAAATGGGCACCTAACCTAGAATAGGGAAGTCAAAGAAGACTTCCCGGAGGAACAGATGCCCAACCTGAGGCTTGAGGACAAATGGAGGTGAGCCATACCAAGGCAGGGATTGAGATGGAAATGGGTCCAAGTAGAGAAGGAGCATGTACAAAGGAACAAAAAAGACAGGTGGCCGTGTTGAGGTAGAGGCTTGGGCAAGAGGAGAATGGTCGCAGACAAGGGGCTTTTCAAGTGAGAGAAGTAGCCAGACCTATGGGGCGCCTGGGTGGCTCAGTCGTTAAGCGTCTGCCTTCGGCTCAGGTCATGATCCCGGAGTCCTGGGATTGAGCCCCGCATCGGGCTCCCTGCTCCGCGGGAAGTCTGCTGCTCCCTTTCCCACTCCCCCTGCTTGTATTCCCTCTCTCGCTGTGTCTCTCTCTGTCAAATAAATAAACAAAATCTTTAAAAAATAAAAAATTAAAAAAAAAGTAGCCAGACCTAGTAAATGATCCTCTGTCACAGGAACCATGTCACAGGAACTCAACACCAGCATGTAATCCTGGCCACCTGATTGCACAACAGTCGGTATCTATTGTTCGGAACATTTCAGATGATTACTGTGGCACGCCTTTTCATTGTTGCTTTTATTGTAAGCAGCCCAGCGAGTTGTCCATCATTTCTCTTTGAAGTTGAGCCAGAAAAACCAGTCAGGCGAAGAGACTTCCAGCATCTTTCACCTCCCTCTTTAAGATGAAGTGACTTTCTTAGGTTTTGTACATTCTTTATCTCCTTTTTTCTGGAGTGGTCTAGGCTGTGCTGATTTGCCAGGCCACCCCTCTGCTCTGACTTGTAACCAGCAGGCTTCCTTGCACAGCCTTGAGCACACTACCGGGTACACACCACCCCTCTCCCTCTTGTCTAGGAGCAGGTGATGCAGTAGGCAGAACATGGCCTTTGTAGCCCTGCAGACCTGAGTGAAGTCCTGTTACCAACTCTTCTTGTGACCTTAGTAAGTTCATGTTTCCTGGCTTCAGCTTCCCTGTTTGGAAATAGTATTACCCACTGTATAGGATATGAGTGATGAAAATGTAATGCAGCAAATCCCCTAGGGCAGTGTCTAACACACAGTAGGTCTTCCAAAAATGTTACGCAGACCTAGTAATGTGAAGTGGTTCAGAGCACGGGTAGACTTCCTATGTTCCAGGGCTCTGCCAAAGGCTGCTGGGTTACTCTGGGCAAGTCACATAATCTCCCTGTGCCTCAGTACTCTTACCATAAAATGGGGATGATAATGACATCTGCCTCATGGTTTTATTGTGAGGGTTAAATGAGCTAATGCATATAAAGTGCTTCATATAGTGTCCAGTGTGTGTGTCTCTCCGTGTATCCCTTATTAGTAGTGTTGATATTAGTGTTAGTAATTGTTATTTTTGTATAGTACTTGGTCATATCTGTGAAAATGGGAGAACAATGTTTGCCTACCTTGTAGGGTTGTTGCCAAGAGCAGCTAACGAAGAGGTGCAATGGCTCAGTGCCAGACACAGTGGGCCCCCGATAATGTTTGTTGAATGAATGAGAGCAAAGTGCTTCTCTCTAAATGTTTTCTATAAATGTTTCATCTTAATGATCAGCGGGAGCCTCCTCATGGAAGGAAGTGCCAAAGGGGTTCACAGGGTGGCAGCCTGGGCTTGGACTGGGTAGATTCTGATTATGTCAAACAGAATAGATTCAGATCAGTCTATTTGGCGCCATTGAAACTGTGCCAATGAGCAGCAAATTGTGATTTCATGTTGGGGGAGTGCCAGAATCCAGATTTACAAGTCAAAGCAAACCTACCTATTTCTAGTACCCTTTCTCTCCCCTCAATGGGTGTTGCTTACATCTGAAAGAGCTTCTGGATGTTTCACAAAATCAGGCCCCAGATGTTTGAAAGACTTTTGCAGACAAGGTAATCAATCCATTCGGTGGCCAGATGCTGTCTGAAAATTTTCCTGCTACAGCACTGTGAGTTTCTAAATTCATTAGAAACATAAATTAATTAAATCTAATCAACAGTGGGTGATGCAGAAGATTAAACAGTGAAAAACAAATACATTTCCAACTGGGTCATATTAGATGCAGAGAAAAACACCCCACTTTGGAGGTGAAAGTCAAGTTAACCCTTTGTGTGATAGTCTCAAAAAAACCTTGGCCAAACCTGAGACTCCAGGTGAGCCTGTGGTTCTTCCCATATAAGTCTGCCCTAGTGGGTTCAGTGACTTCTCAGTAAATAAACTGTGTATTTCTCCAAATGAGAAGGGTTCTCAAGTGGGCTTACTTTGTTAGGCATTCATAGGGGAAAATCTCCACCATGCTTTTATCATGAAGGGCCTCTGGAAGTTCTGCAAGTCACATACAATATGCATATAGCAGTATTTCCCAGGAACATTGTATAGTCAGGTAAATTTTAAAACAGAGTGAAGCATCCTTCTTCATTCCATGCTAGAATAAGTTACTTGAGTTCAGCATTCTTGTTTATCAGTGCTGAATTCACAACATCAAGAAGAGTTTCTGGCACATAGTAGGTGCTCAGTAAATATCTGTTAAATGAATGAATTATGGATGAACTTGTTTCATATAGATTTCTGAGTTACTGATTTCCCCAGATGAGTCACCAAGATGTGAGATAAAGTGAGAGCTATTTCCCAAAAGTATTTTGACTTTTTTCACCCATGGATCATAATCTTGAGGGACTGATAAACCCATAGGATATATTTTAGAAAATTCGGCTCTAAAGCATTGTTGTATAGCACCCCTAACCTTTGTCCCATATCTTTTACCCTCAGTCTAAATGGAACTGGAGAAGACTCGGGGTGAGTAAATTGTGAATTTATGGGGCCAACTTTTGGGTGGGAGACTGTTCTTTGAGGATGTGCTCAGCTCCATGGAGAGGCCAGCCTTTAGCTGTGGAATTGACTCATTCTACACTTTGGTTTGCCGGTGTAGACAAATGGCCTCAGGTTCTGTGGAGAAAGGGGTTGCTTCCTTATTTGTAGCCTCATGGAGGTATCCATTTCCAGAGGATGCCAGCAAGTGCCCAAGACCAGCGACTGCTAACTCAGATGCCTACAGAAGCCAAGTAACATCAGAACTGAAGGCAGAGTGGCAGAGAACAACTTTAGGAGCACAAAGGGGAGCTGACAGTTGGCCTCAAGGTTGGGGAACGGTAGGGAGTGGTGGGAGATGAGGTCAATTCAAGACCTCACATCCTTCTAAAGGAGGCAGCTACTTCCCAGCCCACGCCAGGAGTGGCTGTGTGGGAATGCCTGTCCAGTGGGACCAACTTGTTAGTTTCTAAAGAAACTGAAAATCTGCATTGTTTATACACAACTTCATAAGTTCTAAATGTAAGCATCTTGTTCCACAAATTGGAGGTCTTCATGTGGACTAACATTGCGGTGTCCAAGAAAACAACCCCTCTGACCAGATACGACCATATACTGCAGTTGTTCTCCGGACTGTTTGGTCCTGTGATGCCGAGTGGGGGGGTGTGGGGCCTTGCTCTGCTTCTCTGGGATCCAAGGTAGTGATCCATGTGGAGAAATACATGATCCTGTTTATCGAGTGCCTACGGTGTGCTAAGCATCATGCTCAGCTCCTTACCTTCCTTAGTTAATGCTCATAGCACTCCACCAAAGCGGTACCTGTATCATTTGATTTTACAGATAATGAAACTGAGATTCAGAGAATTCAGGTAACTTGTCCAGAGGCATGTCTGTTATAAATGGCGAAGCTGAATGGGGTCTCTCTGACATCTAAAGTGATGTTGTCCTCCACTCACTATATTACTTTTGGGTAAAGCATTATTCGAATTCTTATTTACTGCTTGTGTGGGTCCATGCTAAGTGCCTTGCATAAATTTACTCATTTCAGCCTCAGTATAATACCGCCCCCATTGTACAGATTAGGTAAATAGTGGGGAGAAAGAAGTTAAGAATTCTGCCCAGCAATGATGAATTGAAACTAGGTCTGGGAGACTGCTGTTGACTACCTCATAGTATTGCTTCTCAAAACCACACCCTGGATTAAGCACACAGAAGGTGCTTGGCAAATAGTTTTCCACTGACACCAAGCCTCATTTTCAGCTGTGTACACCAGGGATCCTGAGCCTAAGGGTGTGTCTGGTGCCTCTCGGTAGCCTGCTCTTTCACCTGTTATTCCATGTGACTCACCTGCACCTGTCACTCAAGCAGCCTTCCCTCTGTCACTTTGCTAACTGCAGGCATGCCGAGTGAAGACTGACATGTCCTAAAAACTGGCTAAGCCACTAATGAACTGTCTAATCTGGGAAGCCCTTCTCAGCAATCGGGCCATCCAATTCAAATTGCGTGTTTGACTGAAATAGTTCACTAGGTCAGACTTCTTGGCATAGAAAGATCTTCCCACCCAGTCTCTGGTGTTCTGTTCTCTTTCTTCCTGAAAATTGAACAGGGTGGAGACTGGTTTAGACAGGGCTAGAATTTAAGAATCAGAAGGGTGTGTATACATTTTATGGTGCATGAGTTTTCATGTGTATGATTAGCTTAGGAGAATAAGGCAAATGAAGATCTTAGAATGAGGAAGGTTTATTTGGTTTTTAAATTTTCATGATTGTACAGGTCTGCTACACCCAATTCAACTGAAAACCAAACGTGTGTATGGTGTGTGTATGCATGCATGCATGTGTGCAAGAACAATATTAGAGAATATGAACCCAAGTGATGAGGTAGTAACTATTAACAAATGTACTAGAAAAACCATACTTTCACTGAACATCGATTATGTGTCAGAGATGGGGCTGCGGGCCAGGAATAGCGAGGTGAAAAAATCAGTTATGATCCCTGTCCTGGTGAGCTTTATAGGCTTATAGTGGAGACAGACATTAACAATAAACACCCAAACAAATCTATAATGAGGAATTCTGGTAGATGCTTTCCAGGGAAAGAATAGGATGATATAGAGCAATGTAGAGTGACTCTAACACAGGCTGTCAGAAAAGGTCTATCTCAGGAAGTGCTGGTTAAGCTGAAATTTAAAAAATTAGTAGATGCTAGCCAAGGAGAAAGGAGGAGGGAGAGTAGTTCAGGCAGAGAGCAGCATGTTTGCAGACCCCAGAGTGGGAGGAAGCATGGCCTTTACGAGATCCTGAAAGCAAACTGGCGGGGCTAGAATATAGTGAGATGGGGAGTCAGGGAGCTGATTTAAGATGAGGTTTGAGTGGCAGGAAAAGGCCAGTTCCCAGCGTTTCCCTAGTGATAAATTACCAAAAGGTTGTATTTCCCAATGGTTTCCTTAAAATGGCTTCCGGTACATTTTACTTTTGATTTAATTTCAGGTGAAGATTTGAGATTGTGGCCAGTGCTAAATCTATATCTTGAGTGTTTAACGGTTCTATTTCTTCTATGACCTGATAAAATATTGATGTTTAATTTCTTCCCCTGGACTTTGCAGGAAATAATCAATGCATCACAATCAAGGCTAAGAATCTGCTTTGGTATGTGTTGGATAGGAAGGAATTTTGCTACTGCATTTAACAGTTACTGGCTCTTTCGTGCCCTAAGCTTTTCCATACTCCCCAAGGGCAATAACTTAGGTTGTTGGAATCAGTATTTGAAATGTCCCCAAAAGTAGAGTACTTACAGACATGGAAATATGTTCCTATTTCCACTCTTCTACATCTGCTGTGCTTAAAGGAAGTGCTTCTGAAAATGGACTTGGCACTTGATTTCTCAAGTACTGGTTTTATTTCAGAGATGTCCCAGGCCATGAACCTATAGTTCTGAACCATTTAAAACAACAACAATAAGCTGTAGACAGAAATGGAGCATGTGTGACTCTTTTTAGGGGAGAACTGTGATATGCATTACATAGGCCAACAATCAGCTGTCCCTGTTGAGAATATTAGAGCTCCAAGCGTGGACTATTTATATCATCTATGCTCTGAGATCTTAGATACTGTTAAAGATGTTATCTATTAAAGAAATAAATATGATTCTGTCTTCAGGGAACTTATCATCTAAAGAAACGTCACACACACGCAGAGGATACTGAAGCATTCTATTAACATTTGTACCGTAATCCAACATGAGTCATGACCCAATGAGAAGATGCTAAGTTAGTGAGGTTTTATATGGAATTTATTGGTAGAGCCAAAGATGAGTAAAATAGGAACTGTTCCCTTAATGAAATACATTTCATTAAGGAAAGAGAACAAGTACATTCTGTTATTCATGTACTTATTCACCTAAGTACATGTGAATAGTCCAGAGACCTGGGGGAAGCTGTGTGGAGGAAGGAATTATGTTCCAATCAGGGGAGCTCACGGAAGGCTTCATGGAGTAGGTGGCATTTGAGTTGGTCTTGAAGGATTCGTGTGTTCATTTTTTCATTCAGCCACTAAATAGGTATTTTGTACAAACCTCCTAAGTGCCAGTCCCTAGGCTGTGTCCGTAGACTAAAATAGTGAATAAGACCTTAGCCTCAAGGGGCATACATGTCAGCAGGCACAAGTAATAGAAAGAATGTCTTGGGAAAAATGAAATTGCTTCACGGGTGGTCATCACAGACTGTATCTACATAGGGTCCAAGAGTTGATAAAATGCCAGGTGGGTGACAAGGAGTACAGCAGACTGATGGAAAAGTTAAGGCTGAACCCAGAAGATCCACTCTGCCATGTTAAGAAATAAAGCCTGTAAGTAACTATGAGTGAAAGATGAAGAAAGGATCGGGGGGAAAAAATAAACGACTGACGAAAGGGAGGGGGATGAGAAATAATAGAAGGCAGAGGGACTAGAAGCGGGACTCAAAAGGCAGGTGGCAAACATGGGCTCTGGGACTAGAGCTGGGTACCAATCTCAGCTCCCCTATTAGCCTTCCATATGTGGGCCAGTTATTTCAGTTTTCTGAGCCATTTCCCCATCTGAAAAATGGAGGAAGAGACTGAAATCGTGGAGTCTGAGTGACACTTAAATGACATCGTATAAAACACAAAGCACAGATCCTGGCCAAAGGAGGTGTTCAATAAATGAGCCTAATAATAGAGATTGAGAAAGAGAGGTCAGGTAAAGGGTCTAGTACTATGCCTGGCACGCAGTAGGCCAGCTCAGGAAATCACTGTTTCAAAGAAAAATTGCGATAGTGGTATTTTTCTGAGGCTGAACTATCTCAAGGCCAGGCAAATAGCTAGTTAATTTCAGCAAATTTTTTGCATGACAGTTGTGATCCTCTCCCTGCAGTCACACCATAATAAAGGAATGTTCAGCTAGAGTTTTCCACTGAAGACTGACTTCCTGGCAGGGAGATCTACAAATCACTTGGAAAGTTCCTGGCACCATCACCTGGGTCTGGCTATTTGCAAAGTGTCTATAAATCTTCCACGGGGCCAGATGAGAATGTGGGTTTTTTCTTTCCCCTCTGACAGACTTGTCTCTTTCTATGCGATATTAGGAATGATGGTGAAAGTTACCCAAGAAAGGCCATGAGGAGGTCAGCCTACCCATGTGGGAGTGATCGTGTAGTAGACTTGGCATTTTAAAGTGTATGCAGGTGAGCAGCCTTCCATCCAGTCTGTCGACAGGAGGTAATGAACCTAGAGCTGCATAGCAGCAGAAGGAAGAGAGTCCTTTCTGCTGCTGGCCTCAGAAGAAAAAGGAAGGCGGGAGGGATAGAAAAAGGAAAAAGAGAGAAAGGGAAGGAAGGAAAGAAGAAAAAGACAGAAAGAGGAGCGGAGGACGAGCAGGAAGGGAAGAAGAAACAAAAAGGAAACCAAGAGATTTTTCTTTGATTCAGGGTGATCGCATGGACAGCTGATATGTTGGTCTATAGGAAAAATTCTTGCAATACTAAATGCTTTGAGAATCCTGTTAAACCTTCTGTGAAGATAGGGTTTCCATAGCATTTTTCTTCCTAACCATCTTTTGGCATCTCTCAGGGGTGGACCAGTCCTGGGTACTGACTTGTTTATTCATGCATGCATGCATGCATTCAGAAGTTCCCCCTTCTCTCTTCGTCGCCATTCATTTTTCCCTAGCTGCTCAAACTTGTTCTTCAGCATAGACACATGCTGCTTTTTCTATGATAAAAAAGGACGCTCTTTTGACCTGACTTCCCTTACCATCTTCTGCCTTGTTTCTTTGCTAGGCTTCTCAGCAAAACTCCCTGAGGAGAAGTGTCCACAGTCACTCCCTCTCATTCCCCCCCCTCCCATTCACTCGGAAACCCATTCCGTGGTTCCACCAAACCCACCCCCACTGATCCATAGAAACCGCACTTGACAAAGTCAAAAGTGACTTCCACGGTTCAAATCCAAAGGTCACTTGAAGGCTTTTACCTTGCAGATCAGCAGTGCTTGGCATGACTGATCACTCTCTTCTCTGCAATTCACTGGCATCCGTGACACTCAGCTTTTTTGATTTTCCACCTCTCTTACTGGCTGCTCCTTCTTCGCTTTTCCTGGTTCTTCTTTTTCTCCCAACCTGTTAGATGTTGGGAGTGCCCCAAAGTTCAGCCCTTGGCTTTCCTCTCATTTCATACACTCACTCCCTGAGATCTCATCCAATCCCATGGCTTTAAATATCATCTGAAATGCTAATGAACTCCCAAGTTTATATCCCCAACTCAGACCCCCTCTTGAACTCTAAACTCTTGTTTCTAATTATCTACTCAGTATCCTTACTTATAAACCCCTCATACTTCACACATCTGGAACAGAGTATCTGGTCTTCCCCCCCAAATGCCTACTTCACCCACAGACTTCCCATCTCAGTGAAGGCAACTCCATCATACCAGCTGCTGAGGGCAGAAACCTTGGAATCATCCTGAGTCCTGTCTTTCATACCTGTAACCAGTCCATCTGCAAATCCTGTGAAGTCGACTCAGTATGCATCTGGAATCTGACCACTGTCAGATTCACCCTCACTCTTCACCCTCACTACCAACACCTTGGGTGTGAGCCACCCTCACCTCTCACCTGGGTTATGGCCATACCCTTCCCGAGGCTCCTTCAGCCCTCTGCTGTCTGTCCCCAGCGATACTTATAGCACGTCGGACCATCTCACTCCTCTGCTCAGTCCCCTCCAGCAGCCTTCCATTTCATTTTTCTCACTTTTTAAAAAATTGTGATCAGAGGAACATAACACAGAATTTGCCATTTACCCATTGCTGTGCCCATTTCACTTTTAGTGAAAAGCCAGAGGGCTTGCTGTGGTCTACGAAGCTCTCCGTTACCTGAACCTCTCTTTTGTCCGATCTCATTTTTCCCTTGTTTGCAGGGCTCTGGCTACACAGGTTTGCTGATGCATGCATGTTTCTCTCTGAGGATCTTCTCCCTGTCTGTTCCCTGTTGGAAGGAAGCCCTCTTCCTTCAGATACTCACATCGTGATCTCCCTCAATCACCCTATTTCAAATCTAAGCTTCCCACCTACCTCCAGAATTCTTAATGTCCTTTACCCAGATATGTCTGTTTCCCAAAGTACATGACATACGATGCAATTTATTATACTCATTGACTATTATTTTTCCTCCACGAGTAGAATGTAAGTGCCATAAGGACAAATATTGTATCTATTTTATTAGCTGATGTATACTCAATACCTAGAGTAGTGTTCAACACATAATGTGTCACTGAATATTTTTTGAGTGAATAAATGGAATTATGAATAAATCTGTCAACACTTAGTATATCTTGATTTTTCTACATTTTATATTATTTGTTGATACCTATATTGCCACATGAACATGAAATCAAATATATCAAATATAATGGATCTTTTAAATATCTTTTAAATATCTTTTATAAATATACAGTTTTCAGAAGATATAAAAAACAGTAAAATATTCTTCGGCCTTTGGCCGAAGAATATTTTTTAAGTTTTGGGTCATGCTGGTGATGGAAATCAACACTAGTTTATTTATGCTATCTTTTACTATTTACCTGCTATGTGTAAAGTATTGTATTCAGTGTTTTAAAATAAAGATACCCAAGAGACAGTAACTTTTTTAGAGGGGGGAGGGGCAGAAGGAAAAGGAGAGAGAATCTTAAGCAGGCTCCACGCCCAGCACAGAGCCTGATGTGGGGCTCAGTCTCACAACCCTGAGATCATGACCTGAACTGAAATCAAGAGTCAGACCCTTAACCAACTGAGCCACAGGTGCCTCAAGAGTAATATTTTTAAAGATTTTATTTTTAAGTAATCTCTATACCCAACGTGGGGCTCAGACTTACAGCCCCAAGATCAAGAGTCGCATGCTCTACCAGCTGAGCCGGACAGGAGCCTTGAGAGTAATATTTTTTTATAATCTTCAAAACACCACAACTCCCAGCCATGGAGAGAGAGAGAGACAGAAGAATGGAGGGAGGGGGATGGGAAGAGGAGAGAGGGGATACAAGAGAAAGAAAAATACTGATTCATAGAATTGTAAATGGCACATTTGGCAATACTTTCTATTTTCTTTGTTAAAACCATTGAAAAATCATCATTGTATAATACCTTGTAAACTGTTAGCAGCATCTTTATTGTGTTTGACATAGAAACTTCATGTTTTAGGAGGAAAAATCCAGATCTTGTCCTACTACATTCTTCTTTCATTCTTTAGGCCTATCTAGAATTTAGCACACAGACGTATTGTATTTATTGTTCAATTTGTCCCTTAGAGAAAATAAAGATTGTCTTTTTTTAATTAGAGTGTGCGTGCACACGAGTTGGGGGAGGGCAGAGGGAGAAGCAGACTCCCCACGGAGCAGGGAACCTGATGCAGGGCTCAATCCTAGGACCCTTGTATTGTGACCTGAGCTGACGGCAGCCGCCTAACCAACTGAGCCACCCAGGCACCCCTAGGAGATTTCTTGAATGCAGGCATATGGATGACATGTGAGTTACCTTAAGTTTCAGTAATGACTTCCTCTTGCCTTCTAGGTCAAACATAGGGTTCTTACTCTCTGGCTCAAAGACTTCCATTATAGGGTGTTTGAACAACCTCTTTTCCAACATTTTTTTTTTTTTTTTTTACCATATCCCTATTTACACTGCTTCCCAGTCCTCTAGGATGAAAGCTTGAAGCTTTGAAGGCAAAGACCAGATGTGTTTTGTTTATAGCATATCCCTGGCACCCAGCCCAATGATGTGCACATAGTAGGTGTTCACTAAATAGATTCCTTGCATTTCAGACCTATTTCCTCCAAATCCACTTTGGGTGTGTCATTGCTACCTCCATGCCCTCTCCCATTACCCTCTCTTCACCAGCCCTTTTGGTGTTTTCTCTTCCTGTGATTCATAGGACCCTTAAATCCCTGCCAATATGACAAAGGCTTTTTAGGATGAAACCTGTTCTTTACTGATCAATCTGTGTGGTTCTAAAGTCATAAAATACTCATTCCAAAATAAGAACATCTCATTGTCTCACATCCCTTCAAATACGTTTCTTACATTCTACCAGCATAAATGTTTTGTTTGTTGACACTTTGTTTAGGGTTATTCTCTATATGGTGGCCCACAATGGTGTTGATTCTCTGTAGCTCTCATTCAGTGATAGGTAAAAGAAAAAAATGGAGAAGCATCCATCATATATTAAGACACTAAGCTTAAACTCAATGATGAATAAGTTCCTTATGGAGTTCATGGTTCAGAGGCTGAGAAAGGCATTTAAAATGGTCCTATTACTGTTGTAAGTGCTAATGGTAAGTGGTGAGGACTGTTATGAAGGAGAAGAATGGGGAGCCTGGAGCTGCCAAGTAAAGGAGGCTGTCTGGGTTTTGGGAGAAGTCATACAAGGCTTCCCAAAATACATAAAATTAGAGCCGACACACAAACATGTGGATGTTTAGCTCCCACAAGGCAGGTGCCATATCTTTGACTTGAGAGCCTCTGGCACAGCAAAATTTTTGACCAAAGACATGCCAAATAGATTCCACGTTATGTGAGTTTGGGTGGCACGATGCCTGCCCTAAATCTCCTATATGGACCCACAGTCATGATTAACTTTCTTGTTTTGGACCCAGAGTCCCATTAACTTTGGGGTCCGTGCTAGATGACCCATGTTGTGAGATAATAGATCTGAATGATTGACAGAGTTTGCATTGCCTGAGCAGTTAATTACTCCTCTGCTTTCTGAAATAGTGAGTAACAGATGGTAGATACCTTGACAGCAGATTCCACTATAAACCAAGCAGCCTTGCAGGGAAGTCTGGACTGCTACCAATTTCCCACTGGATTTTTCTGTATTTGGAGGACTTAGATTTTTGAAAACTACTTTGCCGTTTGGGCAGGTTTTGTCCCAGTGACAGGAACATTCTTTCTTCTCAACTTCTGTGTGGTAGGAACTTATTTTGAATGAAAGGCAGTCTCCATCAACCCACACATCCTGAGTCGTCCCATACCCGTTAGTGCTGGGGATTTGGTCAGTGTGGGGAAGCTGTGTGCATTTTAATAGAAGTAACATGGCATTTGTTACTCACCGGCTTCCCACCATCTGGATTTTCACGGCTCAGCAAGCATGGTGGGCTCCCCAGACTTACCGGGAGAACTTGGCTCCTACAGAGAGCATGATTCGGTCCCTTTGAGGTCATAATTTTATGATGGACACCATGATAAACTGGGGGCGGGGGGATGCTTCTATCTCAGTAAGCTGCTTTCATATTTGAATGGTCGAACAAGTAATGTACCATTTCCACACAGGGGAAGGGGGTGAAACAAACCACCTCAGCGCTGGGAACTAAGCAAGTATGAAGGAACACTGGTCATGTGATAAAGTGACATGAAAATGTGTGTGAGAGGTGGTGCACAGAGGCTGTGGGACCAAGAACCTTTTTTTTTTTTTTTCCAATTCAACTTATGTTAATAGTCTGGCCCTGTGCAAAGTGCTATGAGGAAAACAAAGATGGAAAGACATGTCTATTAGTATGCATTTAGATGCAAATAACAGAACATCTACCTAGCAGTGGCTTAAACCCCTTGGTATGTATTGTTTAACAAGTTCAGACATAGGCTTTTCCTGAGGTAGGTTTTTGCAATTCAGTGATGTCACCGAGGATATTGTCCCTTTCTTCCATCTGTCATGTTCCGCCTCTTGGCTTGTCACCTCTTGGTCACATGATGGCCGCTACAGCTTCATGTATCATGGCCACATAAAATCACATGCGAAAGCAGTAGTATGGGGGCACCTGGGTGGCTCAGTCGGTTGAGCATCGGACTCTCGGTTTTGGCTCAGGTCATGATCTCAGGGTCGTGAGATCCAGCCCCGTGTCAGGCTTCATACTCAGTGGGGAGTCTGCTTGAGATTCTCTCTCTTCCTCTGCCACTGCCCAACCCCCCTGCTTATGCTCTTTCTCTCTCTCAAATAAATAAATCTTAAAAAAGGAAAAAAAAAAAGCAGTAGTGTGCAAGGAGTATGTCCGTATAGCCAGAAGGCCACTCCTCACTTCCTTCCTTCCTTTTATTCAGGGAGAAAAACTTTTTCCCAGAATCTCTGCCTCCTTGCCCCCCAGCAGACTTTCCTGTGTGCCTCACAGGCCATATGTCAGTTCCATGGCCACCCCTACACACAAGGGAGGCTGGGAAGCAAGAATCTGGATTTTTCAGCCTCTATAGTGGAAACAGGCAAGGAGGAAAGGCACTGGGTAGGAGTAGCTAACCGAGAGTCTCTGTCACAACACATTACTTGCCCTTAATATGCCTGGTCTTCGCGGGCGGGCTGACATTGAAACCATGCCCATTTCCCAGCACTGTGCTTGCCGTTACATAGGAAGCAGCCCTTGCAAAAAGATCTTGGAAACGGGGACTATTGGACCCTTCTACCTGCTTTCTTTCATGTAGGAGGAATACCAGCGCCAGATGGAAGTTAAAACCAAGATGCACAGAATTAATTACATTCAAATGAAAGGAAAAGGATTCTGTATCTAAATACCAGATACTGGTCGGGTGACAAAGGAATCAAGTCTGGATCAGTCAGTGAGTGTTTATGATACACAGAAGGATAGCAAGCACATGACATGTGTACTGGCTATTTCCATACCCGTGCCAGACGTAACCAATTGATCTCAACACTCTCCCCCCAAACCCAGCTATGATCTCAGAATCCTTCTCCCTGGGCAGCTCTTGCCAATAAACAAAATCGGCGGGCAAAATTAGATCCATTTGTTTTCACTGCTCAGCACTTGATATTTACTACTTCTGTCACTAGAACTGAGCTACAGAAACATGAGAAATAGTACCAAGAAGCTAATGCTACTCCTGAACTAAGGACTGAAGCATAGTCCTGTCCCATTACAAAGAAAACTTTGAATCCACAGGCAGAAAACCTCATGCATAAACCTAGTTTGTGATGCGGGCTAACAAAGCCATGCTGATGAGTTTAGTTTCCTGCCACTCTAAAAATTTAAACAGTGATATTATCTAAACAGTATGATTAAAAAAATAAAATCTTTGACTCTCACTAGTGAGAAATGAGCATTGGTTCCCAGCTGAACCGTATCTATAGAGACTAATAGTATTAAGCCTCTGTACTTACATAGCGTTTTTAACTTTTGGAAACCGTTCTATATCATGGTTGGGGGTAGTGGATACACCTCTGTGTGCATTGATCCAAACCCATAAAGCTATATGGCACGAAGAGTGAATTTTACTCTCTGGGAACTTAAAAAGAATTTTTTTAAAAAGTCTACAGAAGCACTGAGATAAATGCTAAAAATCTTGTATTCAGTTTGAAAACCAATTAAAATTGTTTACAAGTTAAAAATTGTTCAAGATGGATGGTCCTGATAAAAAAAAATTAGAAAATCCTGAAAAATTAGAAAAAGACTATAAGAAAATAAGTTAAATCATTCACATCCTACACTAAAACATCATTTTGGACTCTGGCTGACAGTCTTTGGCCTGTGACTGTGTGTGTGTGTGTGTGTGTGTGTGTGTGTGTGTGTGTGTGTACTTATAGGAGTTAATTATTATTTTCTGGGGAGTCAGATTGTAAGAGAAATTTCATTTTCTATTTTAAGCATCATCTTGGTATTAAAGGGAGTTTTAATAAGTGTATATCGCTTTACCAGTGAAAAAATATATTTTAAAATGAGAATACTTTTTAAAAATTGCAGTCATTGCACACCTACTGTTTTATTGCCTGATTTTTTTTTTAATTTTAGAGTGTATTAAAATTTTCCAAGAACTAGGCCATTTTGACCCAATCCCAGTAGCAGTACTTGGGCATATCCTGTTTGGCCATAACCAGACCTCCTTTTATCCCCCTATTTTGATGGAAACTATACTCCAACACACTATTTATTTATCAAAACTTAACAGAGAAAACCCTCTCCGAGAAAATGGATGCTGACTTTGGGCCATGAACCAGAACCCAAGAAGGAGGCCACGGTTTTATGTAGATGGAAGGAGTAATTTTAATTCCCACCGGGAGCCTAAGACGCCCCTGTTTATTTAATGAGCTGCAAAGTCACTGTCAGTCTAGCTACAAGCCCCTATGCAGTGACCACAAAGGGTACACGCACTGCCCCCCATCCCTCACTGGGGAACACAGGGCCCATTGCCAATTAATCAGAGCACTTCCGCCTGCATGTGACCTCCCAAATCCTTCTCAACCCAAACCTTCCAACAACTACCCGTATTTCACCATTGTCATCCACTGTGACACCTATTTTCCATCTTGGCTGACCACCTCCTCATCCTCGCTAAAGAAGCAGACAAATCTGCGGAGGGGGAGACGAACCATGAGAGGTGATGGACTCTGAGAAACAAACTGAGGGTTCTACAGGGGAGGGGGTGGGGGGATGGGTTAGCCTGGTGATGGGTATTAAAGAGGGCACGTTTTGCGTGGAGCACTGGGTGTTATGCACAAACAATGAATCGTGGAACACTACATCAAAAATTAATGATGTAATGTATGGTGATTAACATAACAATAAAAATTTAAATTAAAAAAAAAAACAGACAAATCTGCCTAGAGCCCAACTTACCATGCAGAAGAAAGCCAAGTATTGAGTGGGCAGAGCTGGCCAGCTGATATAAGAAGAGTAAATGACTTTATAGTATTACCTCCCAAATGTTTCTTAGATGAAAGATAAAACATTTAATGGGCTCTGAAGGCTAAATTGCATTACCTTCTCATTTGAATCTCTGTGATTGATGTGGAGAGGCCAGTGCTCCTGACTCCTGGTCAGTAAGACCTTGTCCCACCAGAGGATTTGGGTTTAGGTCCTCTCCAGATTTAAACTGAGCCAGAATTTTATCAAAACGGTCACCCTGCTCTTTGGACTGTACATCGCCTAATCGTTGAGCTCAGCCCAGGCATTGTGTAGACTCCAGCCTAGCATGGTATAGTGAGAGACTAGGGCATGTGCTGGGGATTCCCTCCATTTCTTCAGCCTAATCACAGGCTTATAATGGCCAAGTCAGTTTCTATTATTCAGGTAAATGGAGACTTTATGTATGAATTTACTAGTCTGGAACCTTTGTAAGATGCAAAGATGGATTTTAGAAAAGAAAAACTCAGTCTTAGCAGTGCCTATTGAACTAGAAATGGGGTTACCAGGCCACCATCTTGTGAAAATTAAATCAGCCCAAATAAATGTGGAACAGGGCAAACGTTCTACCTCCCAGGGTTTCCTTTTAAAAAATCATGTTAACTACATTTGACCTCCATAACTGCTTTTGGCCTCTGGTTTTTGTTTTTAGTCAAAAACATGCACTTTATCCACATCTCTGCGGAACAGAGGGCAAATGCTCCAGTTTATAGCTTTTCATAAATGGCGCGATTCGGCTCGGCATTTGATAAAATGAGTTGTCATGTACACATGTCAGTTAAAGGTAAAAGTCATCCCGAACCTGATGAATTGCTTTCTTTTGACCGTGATTCCAGATGAAGTCGTTGTCATAGGGCTGACGGTTGTTGCCATGTCTTCTCTATACTCAGCAAGAGTTCTTTTATCTTGAGCAGCATGGCTTTTCTGACTTCAAGTGCTCTACCAAGAGCCTGTTGCAAACAAGAGTGTTTGTATCAGAAGTCTCGGTATCTTGAAATTGGAATGTGGGGTGATTCATGAGGTTTGCATCAATTATTAAACAGTCATAGATGAAGATCTGCAGAGATGGATGGGGCAGTAAAATATTCTGGTTACACCTACTGGCCTAGCCATGATAAATGAGTCCAGAAACGTGAAGGTTCAGAACAGGTATTAACTCGAGCTGCAGTGACCTGTGCTCTGAAGGGAGGTAGACAATAGCTGGATATAAACAAGCTAACATACACACCAAGTGAGTGGCAGGATTAAAATAAAGCTAAGGTCCTGGCTGGAGGACTAAAGAATGGGAGAATCCTGCCATGCCAATCACCCTTTGTCTTACAAGTTCTTGAGGAAGGCATAGCACAGATAATTATAACACTTGGAAAATAAATGGGGTATTTTTATTAGCGGGAGCCATGCCTGGATCCCTCATAACGCAGAGTTCTAGTAACACTAGCTTGGATCATGTGGCTCAGCTGTGAGCTTGAGTACTACCTTGTTTTGATCTGTGTACCCCTGAAAGGGAGAGAGGAGACATTTTCACAGAGAGTCTGGACAAAAGGACAAATGTGTATGTATGTCATCTCTGGGGGGAGTGAATTTTGTTTCCCTTGGAGTAACGTTTTCTTGGAGACTGAGACAGAGACTGACCTTGGAAAAGGTATACTTAACTCTTCCTTCTGATACCCAACTTCACTAAAAGGGAAGGCCCATCTTTTGGTTCCCAATGCACCTTCTAGAACTCTGGAGTCTGTGTCAACATTGCAGCTAAGAAGGGTGTAGACTACAGTTTAGCCAGTTGTTGGCCCTAAAGACATAAGTGTGACTCTGGTAACCTGTACACTCGGCTTCCCCACTGCTCTTTCCTTCTGGGGGGTGTTTATGTCTTCAGTAATTTGAGAGCTTTGCCTCATACTGAGGTACCTGACAGAAGCCTGAAGTGAGAAGCAGCAGCCATGTCCGCTTTAGGTTCTGCGAAAGTCAGGAAGCTTCATGAATAACCCCGTTGCTAACCCCTCACTGAAAAGCCAGAAGCAGGAACTAGTGTTAGAAGTATATCCTAAGCGCTCAAGTGCTTTTCCCAGGGCATTCTGAGGCGGCTGCAAACATTGAACAGCCTCCTTCTCTCCTCTTTACGTGAAAGTGCTTTGCTAAGATACATAAACTCTAACAAAGGAAAGTGGTCTAAGAATTCACTTGTGATGCCGGCTTCCCAGCCTTGCTGGGCTTGCTTACTCTGCAATGGGCACTTGTTACCGAAATGGGCTTCTGAACTTCCATCAGGAACTGAGTAACCACACAGCTTAGATTGTGTTTCCTTGAAGTCGTATTCATTTGGAGGAGTCTTCCTGAGTGGACAGACTAGATTTCTAGTTGAGATCATCAGAAAGGAATGGTGTGGCCTTTTCTGAAGAAAGACTTGGTAGAGCAGAAGTCATAAACTCGTGACTCACAAAACATTTTCAGCCCACAGACGAGATTATTTCTTTTAATGTCATGGCTTTGAAAAAAAAGTTGACAATATAGAAAATTGAAGAGATTTTGCATAAAATTCGCATTTCCAGCTTCTTATAAAAAAAATCTAGTAACACATGAAATATTTCATATCCACAATTGGCATAAGCTGAGTAGCCACTTACCCTTAAGAGGGGCCACAGGCTTTCTACTTCTTCACGCCCTGGCACCTCATGGCTCTGTAGGGCTTTGAATTTGCTGCCCCTGGGGCCAGACATCTAAGAGGCCAAAACAGGAAATCATGAAGTGTTTTAAATGTGACCTGCTTGAAAGTGGCTGTCACTTGTGCTTACTCTTTTCACTTGTGCACAAAGAACGACCATTAGAAGCGTTTTCGTATAGGGAACAGGACAGTTACATGCAAAGTGGAGAATTTTACACTACTTACCTGAATAAATCAGGCATACAAAGAAAATCCTGAAATGATGATATTAAAGTGAGATCTGAGATTTGAATTATGCAGGGGTAATTGCCTTAGTTTTCCACCTCACTGTTTCCCCTTTGCTTTCCTCACATGGACATAATCTTCAGAATGGTCCTCTGTCAAAGGCCACCATCATAATTCCCCTGCCTCTTTTTTTTTTTTTTTCCTCAAACTCATTTGCACTCTCGGTAGCAATTGTTGGAGCCCTGCAGGGGAATAATTGCAGAGGAATTAACTTCTGACATTTTTTCTAAAAATAGCCCTACTAAATCCAATCATAGGTAATTTACCTGTCCATGTTCCTCCGGGGTAACCAGGGTTGAAGAAAGACGTGGCAGACTGGCATTCCTTCAGCAATTATCTGTGATCTGGGTTCCTGGCGCCTGTGTATTTTCTTCGTTCTGAAATACGGAGTACAAATTGCCCTCTCCCCTCTAACCTCATGACCCTGTTTCTCAGCACCTTGCTCCTGTGGTCGGAATAAGGCCGTGCTCTTCCAGAAGGGTGTGTTGGGCTCACCAGGAAAGAGGGAGCATGGGTCAAGCTGGAGCATTTGTGGGGTCCCTTCATTTTCCATGTCTGAGCTTCAAGACCCCCCTCCCCCCAACCCTGGTGCATCACAGTCCTCAGCCCGCATCTGAATAGCCGTACTTGAAACCTGTTTGGAGAAGTTTCTCTGTGTAGAAGGAAGGAGAATGCAAAAGATCCTGGGTGGGTAAAATGTCTGGGAGTTGATAGAAATTCTCAAAAAAAAAAAAAAAAATTGTGCCATTTCGTGGAGCCATTAAAGAAATGCGTTTTCTCTTGCCCCAAACAAAAGGGTCTGCATGTGTTTTCCCCTTTTGTTCTCTCCAGATGTTCCAAGAGCCCACCGTGCAGTGTGGGCATCTAGGAAATTGACTTTCTCAAATGCCACTTCTCGTGGCGCTTAAAATACAGAGCATCAAATCCTTGTAAATTCCACTGCAGAGACAAAGCCCAGAGCCCTTCAATGCACAGAAAAGTATATCTATTATCTATCGTTTCAAAGTAAGTGTGCAGTTACTTTAATTGCCTTTGTCTTCTCCTTTTCAGCTGACATTATCTCTACGGTAGAATTCAACCACACGGGAGAATTACTAGCGACAGGGGACAAGGGGGGTCGGGTTGTAATTTTTCAACGAGAGCAGGAGGTAAGTGGCAGTGAATGCAAAATGCCCATTTTCTTCTCTTTTTAAAGGAGGCCTCCTACTGTTCCTTAATCCTCATGTGTTGCCCTTAACCTTGCTGCTTTGCTAGCAAACTAGAAACTGCCAAAAAGTCATTAACATCAACAGTTCCACATTCAGGCTCCTAAAAGCACCTGATTAATAGAGCCTTTTCTGGGCAGGCCTAATCTTTCCCAACCTGGGTGTTGCACCTTCAAAACGACCTCACTTCCCATCTGACCTGCGAAATTCCATGGGTGTTTGTTGAGCAGAGAACTCCTTTTTGAGTGGGATTTCTCTTCCAGCCATTGAAATTAGGTCTCCCGGTTTCAGGTGCTCCTACAGAATACGTAGGAGGGGGAAAAAAAATAGCTCTTTGCCAACAGATGTGAAAAGGACACCTGGGATCAGTAGAGAAGAAAGTGATAGCTCACCCCACCAAAGGGAGTGAAATCCCACAAAAAGACATCTCTGCAATGCATGCGGCCTGTGCTTTACTGTAGGTGTCGCAGAGGTCCCTGGAGCTCAGTGCTGTGTGCATTCCGAGCAGGAGTTTGAACTTCCAGTGAATTGAGTGTCAAAAAGCCCATTTCCTCCTGAGAATTGGGCTCCACTAGGAATTGTTTCTCTTTTTCATATAAATTGAGTTTTTTTGGTGTCTGCTTCTGTTTTGTCAGTACAGAATTACGGCCCAATCTGATTTCCTTGGACTCCCCTGGCATGGTCCTGGAGCTTCCAGCAGGCCCGTGTATGTTCTAGGACCTCTCCCATCTGTTACCGCCTGCCTCTGAGATTCACCAGGCCCAGCGCAGGGGGAGGCCCAGTGCGGGAGGAAGGATTCACAAGAGACTTCCCTAGCAATTGAAAGCCTGCTTTGTGCCTCAAAGCCATTTATGTTCCCCTCCCCTCAAAAAAAGGAAAGCCTCATTTAGAGGTGATATATTTGGTAATTGCACATTATTTGCAATTAATTTCTATAAGGGCATCGTGATCCCTCGGGGTTCTGTATAAATTCAAGTGTTCAGCATTAAATCAGGCACCTGGCCTATTCCACTGGCCCTGGAAACACGAAAATGTGGTTGGCAAGTAGGAACTAAGAGCTCTTCGTGACCTGGAATTTTTCCTGCTTTTCCAGAGCTGCCTAGTGCTAATTGGTCTGGCACATACTACACACACTTGACAGTCTGATTTGGATGGTAGCAAATCAGAACTCTTATAAATTTATTGTTAAGGTGGACTGACTGTCTCTGTAGTAAGCAGGATATCAGCATTTAAAGTCCTTTTAAAACTGATTTTCAAACCTTCCTCCATTTTAAAAGAAAATCCAATTAGGTCCATAGTGATGATAAAGAAGAACCAGAGCCACTATTTAACATAAATTACCCAAGGCAGCATGTTGCTGGTCATAATCTGCTCCACGATTTCCGTTAGCTGTTTATAGGTTTCACCTGTTTTGACTGAAATCTTTGAGAAGCCTGAGTCAGTAGAAGGAAGGGGGACACGTATTCCAAAGGAGGGTGGTTTTGTTCAATAAAAAATAGATGTTGAGGAGAGGAGTTGAGTGTTCCACTTTGTGGCGAGGCTTCCGGTTGGAATGAACTCAAAGCCTGAGAAACAAAGCCAGGTGACAACATCTAAGGCTGGCTTCTGACTTCTGTGAGTGACTTCTCGGGAGGCACACTCCACTCCTGGACAATTTACTCCTAGGACCCTCACAAATATGCTCAACACAGGCCATCGGCACCATCACCCATCAAATTGAGTAAATGGAGACTTGGGTTTGAATGTTCAATATCCATCCAGAAATATGATTTTTTTTTAATTGAGCCTTTTCTTCAGAGTCAAGCTTCTACGACACATGTTCAATAAGACCTGAATTTGAATTTCTGAACACAGTTTTCCAAAGCCTGAATCTGGAAGCTCTTGGTAATAAGATCCTAAAACACCTGAAATAAAAACTCCCTTTTCTTTTTTCCCCTTCTCCTGTTTCTTTAACACCTTCTTTGTCCTCTCCGCCCTTCTTCTTGCCCTTGCCCCCTTCTGCAGATCCTTTAAGTTTCGTTCTAGCATCCTTAATGTAGTTCCTGCTCTGCGCACTGTGCTCACTGTGCATAACGGAGATGGGGGGGGTGGGGGGGAGAGTCTGACAGTCCTCCCAGGGACTCCGGTGGCGTCTCTGCACTCATGTCCGTTTTGTCACTCGTGCCAGAAGAAAATGGGGGGAGGGAGAGATCTGATGTCCAAATCTGCTATGTATAAGCTGTGTGACCTTGGAGAGGTCATTTTAATACTTCTGAGCCTCTTTTGTCCATTTCCCTGCACTGCCGACCTCTCAGAGGTTCTCTGAGAATCTGGTGAGATTTTAAAAGGCCAGCGAAAGGTGCAGATGCCATAGCTTTGGAGTCTTTGTGAGGGATTAATAGACGTGTGGACTTCGGTGTGGGATGGCTCACTCTGAAGGGTGTCCAAGACATCCATTAGGATGTCTGAGGAAAAGATCAGAATTTCTATTTATATGTATTTTTAAGTTGTCCTATTTTAATACCTATTTCTATGTATATGCTATGGACACCATATATTAGTGCAGAAGTTCCTGCATATAATTTATAAATAAATAGTTGCATATTGGAGGTGCCAGTATTGACCAATAAGGGTGCATGACCAATGCTGGGGAGGCCAGTAAGCTAAGGTAAACTTGTTGCCATGGTTCTGCCCTCATTCTACAGTGACGTGGCCCACCCATTCCACCCCAGTGAGTCTGCCCCAAAAAAGAAGGAATTGGTGAATTTGCAGTTGGCTTATGTGATTTCATCTTTCATGTGTGTTGTTTTTCCCTTCCTACAGAGTAAAAATCAGGTTCATCGTAGGGGTGAATACAATGTTTACAGCACATTCCAGAGCCATGAACCTGAGTTCGATTACCTGAAGAGTTTAGAAATAGAAGAAAAAATCAATAAAATAAGATGGCTCCCTCAGCAGAATGCAGCCTACTTCCTTCTGTCTACTAATGGTACGTAGAGGTGACTTTGCCTATTTGGTATTTGCAGAGATACAGTCAGCAAGCCATGTATTTGAGTCTCTCTTGCGCTCAGTTTTTCTTTTTACCTTGCGAGCTGTTTGAAAAACTTCCAAACTGCATTTGCAAGATGTCTACCAGAGTGCCTGGACCAGGGTAGGCCGTCCGTATATAGCACTTATCCTTTTTAAAAATAACAAATTTATGACCGAATTACGTGAGACCCATTATCCGTAGTTTTTGATTAATTCAGATGATTTCCAGGTGTTTTTAGAATCTGACTTCCTTTCTTAAGATTCACTAAGTGTTATTCTGGGAACACATTTCAGAAAACTCAACATGCCATCCCTGTGAGTTTGGCATACTGAATAGAAATTATTAATCCCTGAATATATTTGGGGGTTTGTAAAGGAGGTGGCTATGTCTCTCTGATACCATCAAGTTCTTGGCCAGGAGCGCAGGTCAAGAGAGGGGGACCTACCAAAAAAGAGACCAAGAAGTGATTTCTTTCTCTCTCTCCCCTTCCATACTCTTCCTATACCATTTGTTGTTTTAGGGGGGAGTTGATAGAAATAGGTCGGAGAGAGGACATAGGGGGTTGGATAGAGAGCCAAATTCCATATTAATTTCGTAAAACCTTTACACAGTGGAATGACCTGCCCTTAAGGTTCATAAAACCCTTGCTGAAAGAAGCCATCTATGCTCAGAACAATTCAGAATAAAATCATAAACTAAAGGGTGCTAATTGAATAGCGTCACAATTAAGAGGGTTAGTGTATAAAAATTGAAAAACCTCTATCAAGCAAATAAGCTGGAGAGCGCTTCATTTCATCCCACGTGTGAGTCTGCCTAGGAGGAATATACATTTAAGTATAAGTCAAGAAGCCAGGGATTTGCTTTTTTGCCTATCACCAGCACTGACAATGTATTGCTCACATGTATGTAATAGGATCAGACATATATTAGTGTTTTTGAAGACAGGAAACACAAAGAAAGATTTATCATGATTAATTTTGGATCGTGCAAGTTGAGTGTCTTGTAGATTTGCTCCTTTTCTCATTTTTCCTTTCTAAGTCTTTACAGTGAATTTTACTTTACTCTTCTGAAAAGAGGAGGGAAAGTTTTTAACGCATATGAACCCAAACTCCCTTGATTATAAAGCCAGTGTACCAATCTAAACACTCGCACTTCTGAAAAGGCCAGTCTGGGGCTATTCAAGCATGGCTTATCTCAACATGACCAGATCTCCACTCATCTGTTTTTCCAGATTCTCAGTAATTTAATTCTTTCTTAGAACTGTCTATATTGTTCACTTTACTTTTTTCAACCCTGATTTCTTAAAAGCCAGACCACATGAATGTTTCTTCTTTTTTTGTTTGTTTCACTGGTGAAGTTTTACTTAAAGGCTCTGCATATCCAACCCTTTAGAATAAAAGATACTTCTGATGATGTTGACTTAATTATTGCCGGCAGAGGAAAAGTGTCTGATTATCTGCTATGGCTAGCTTACTTTATATTGTGAAATTTACCCTATTGATTTTTACTATAACATCCAAAGCCTTATTAACTGCTTTGTGGTGGTGGGGGGGGACCAAAATCATTGAAATGCAATGAAGATTAATTATATAGCATAATGTTCTGTTAATTGAGTTTTTAAATAGTTTTTTGATTAACAAGGATATTATCTTCCCATTTGGGATGCTATTTCATATGCCAACAGCATCTCAAAATGATTCTTAGAAGAAAAATTCCCATGTTCTTATGCAATTTTCTTTTTTGTACTAATATTGAGGTTGAGAATTCCCCTTAAGCCAAATAGGTTAACATGCAAAAATTAATGAAAGACAATTGGAATTACTGTACAAAAGAGAAAATGAAGATAGATGATAAGATTGTGTTTAAAAGCTGCCAAAAGTAATGATAAACTACTCAGAGAGCCGGCCAGAAAAAAGAAAAAGTCATTACTCATAGTAACAGCCACATGTTCCTTAGACTTTTTTTATCCACAAAGCTTCAAGATACTAAGTCAAGAAAAATTGTGTGATAATAAAGTCGAGAATGACTCCAGGCAACCCAGCCATGGGGAATTGGATTGAATTCACCATCAATTATCTTAAAAAAAAAAAAAAAAAAAGTGCTTTTCTCATTACAGTTGGGTGCAGTTTTTATGTTCTGCTGGCATATATTTTCAACTTTACCATTTTTCATGAAAAATAAAACCAACATTCCATTTTGAATCTAGACTGAAATTACTTGGCAGGTGAAAACACGTTGCTTTACCTTGCTTTCTACTTCTGTCTTAATTCTTACGATGAGAGGGAAAGGTATACTTGATTTGGTTTGCATGCTATGAAAGTAATATGTGTTCATCATAAAAAAAAATTTAGAAAAAAACAGGGAAGCAAAATGAAGATAATAAAGTGTTTACACCCAGAGAGAACCAGTATTATTAACGTCTTTTAAAGAAAAAAGTAGACGTGGATAAATAGATAAATCTTTTTGCTTCTTAATGAAAATGGGACTAACCTATAAGCTGTTCTGCAACAAGATTTTTTTTTACTTAAAAATATAATACTTAACAACAGGAGCATCTTCCTACTTGTTAAATATCCTAAAATATCATCACCTTTTCAATGACTGCATAGCATTCCCTTGTATGAGTTTTCTATAATTTACTACTAAATCTCCCTTTATTTGACCTTTAATTATTAACAAATTCTTACTATTATAAATTAGATATTTATAGGAGTAGATGTTAGTATGGATAGATATGATTAGGAAAAACATATTATAAATTATTCATAGAATATTATGTATATTAAAAAGTAATGTAATTGCACACAAAAATATAATGAAAGGGTGTATACAAAATGTTCCTAATAGTTTTCTTTGTCTAGTGGAATTGAAGGAAATGTTAAATTTTTTTTTTAACTTTCTGGCTCATTTTCATTTTTTGCAATTATATTTACCACTTATGTAATAAAAGAAGGAAATAAAATATAAAATCTGTATATGCAGTATTACTATAGGTTTGTACCCTACCCCCCAAAAATGCAGAGAAAAAAATACCCCAAGTACCTCTGCAAAACGTTAACAAGGATTGTTCCTGACTAGAGGGATTGTAGTTGATTCTTACTTTTTATGTTCTACCTGTGGTTTCTCTATTTCTCTGTGTAGCAATGTATTGTTCATAATAAAAAAAAAAAAAATAGACGAGAAGAATCACCTTGCAAATGGGACAGGATATATTCCAAAGCCGAGCAATAGGAAATATTCGGTGTTAAATGTCTCTGATTTGTGTTGTTCTGAGTCACAGCTGACTGGTCACTAATCCAGCAACTGTATAAAACAGGGCTTCTGCTTCATTTTCTCACCCTAAAATGCAGTGCATGCGGCAGCAGGGTATCCAGAGAGGGTAGGAGCAGAGGACTGTTGGCGTACAGATAGGAAGTGCAGAATTCAACTCTGGGTCTGGGAAAGGCTTCCTTGTCTTCTGTCCCAGTACAGGCCAGGGGGAGCGCACGGTTCAGGGCACATACATCTTACACTGAGCAGCCTGGCCGGGTCTGCCAGCACACGTGACCAGCTGGAATCATCCCCAGATAATAGGAAACAGGGGCACTGACCTGTTAAAGTAGCCAAATGGTTGCTGAAAGCCGACTTCAGAATGGGGTGCATTTCAGATCTCTGAGGGCCAGGCCTTTGGCGAGGAGACATGGAGAAGGGAGATGAAGGGGCAAAGGGGAAAGAGAACCCTACTAGAGGCCGGGGCAGGGCCGGCTCTTCTCCCCACCGTATTACGGAGGAGACGGGATGTGCTGACATCACCGCGGGATGAAACTATCGCTGTCAGGGCAACATGTTATTATCAGAGAATAGTTGCCCCCTTTGCAAATTCTAACAGCTGCCCTTTGTCATCCATTATTGGCAGGCCACCCCTGTGTTCAGCACTATATGCCCAGTGTTCCATTTCATCCTCCTGAGAGCCCTGTGGGGAAGGCACTATTTGCCCCAACTGACAAATAAAGAAACCGAGGCATAGAGAAGTTAAGGTGCCTTTATTTGTAAGGTTGAAATATGTGGGACATACTTATACTAAAAACTCCTTTGTTGTTTCTCTGAATTTCACATTGAATTGGGCGTTCTGTACTCTTTCTCCTGATAAATCTGGTACTCCCGCTTGTCACTTGAAGAAACGGGGCACCTACTACCTAGGAACCCCTGTCCTGAGCCACGTGGCTGGCTGGAGTGTGAGTGAAGGTATGGCCCAAGCTCGTCTGGTTCCCAAACCTACCCGATGCAGGCACAGAGGAAGAAGGCATTCGAGTCCCTGCCTTCCACAAGAAAAGCTAGAGGGAAAACAAATCATGAATGCAGGACACGTCCCAGAACGCCTGCAGACGCACGTGGGCCACACATATGATCTGATTGGCCCAAACGTGTTTTCTTAAGAAAAGGGAAGGACAGCCTACAGGTGGGGCATGCCATCTCCTGCCTCCCAGAGGCCCCCAGCCCCTCTCACTCGTCCCCCCGGCCTGCCTCACCCCTGTACACATTGGAGACCTTGCCCTGCTTTATTGCTATGGAGAATGACAGGTGTCAGCCAGTGATGGAAAGTGCTGGAACACTACACAGGGAAGAAAAGTAGTTTCCAGCTAGGGATTCCAAGAAGACTGCAAGGGGAAAGGAGCATTTGGATGAACATTCTTAGGATTTTATGTCTCTGAGTATTGCTAGCAAGATGCACTGTATAGACGGGATTCATTCGTTCATGCACCCAACAGTTATTGAACATCCACTGTGTCCCAGGCACGGTTGTAGGTGCTAGATGTGTAGTGATGGGCAAGACAGAAATCCCTGCCTCCAGCGAGTTTACATTCTCAGGAGGGAGACGTAACAAAGCGTTGTCACATAGTGAGAAGTGGCGAGAGGAAACATTCAAGCAGGCGGAGTAGGCGAGAGAATGGTGGGGACGTTTTGATGCAGGTTGGTTAGGAAAGGCCCCTCTGGGGGGTGGGACACGAACAGAGCAAAGTGAAGGAGCAAGTCACCTGCAGAAGACGGCCGAGGGCTTTCGGGGAAAAGGCGCAGCTAGTGCGAAGCCCGAGGCAGGCGTGGGGACCACAACGTATACGGGGCGCTGTAGAGAAGCCACATGGCTGGAGCACAGGGCGAAGGGGGCAGGGGGCGAGACCGGAAAGGGTGAGGAAGTGCAGGTCATGGAGGGCCTTCCAGGTCACGGTCGGGGCCGTGCTTGCTGGGGTGGGACCCTGAAATGGGGATACCTATCTCTTGGGGTTATGGTGAGCATTAAATAAATTTTCCATGACAAGTGCTAATAACATGGTGACACAGCTAGTTCTGTATATGTGACTGCTCTTATTCAGTGTTCAATAAATATTTTTACTGAATGAACCAAAATAATATATAAGCTCCAGGTGTCATAGGCCATTGGTCTGGGCACACTATTTGGTTTTGTGCTGAAACTTGAGCTCTGCCTCCAGATGACGTAAGATTTATGCCCTGAATCCCTGACGTGAACAGCAGTCTCTTCCATCCTCAGCTCCACCTCCCCCTGCCTCCCGCCCCGCCACCTCTCCACACACAAAACTCCTTGACAAGCTGGTTTTCACTGCAATTTTGATTTCCTCTGGTTGCCCTCCACAGATAAAACTGTGAAGCTGTGGAAAGTCAGCGAGCGTGATAAGAGGCCGGAAGGTTACAATCTGAAAGATGAGGAGGGCCGGCTCCGGGATCCTGCCACCATCACGACCTTGAGGGTGAGCCCAGGGGGGCAGCTTTGGCTCCCGTCTTTCGCTTCTCTTGGCCACTGGGTGCCGAGGAAGGGCTCCCCGGTGTGGCCACGGGCTGGGCGTGGCTTTAGGTTGCCACTGTCACGTGTGAGTGAAGGAGATGAAGCAGAGACTCGCTCTGAGTCTCTGACGGCAGAGGGAGGGGCGGGACGGGTCTGAGCTCTGACCACTACAAATGCGTGCCCTTCATTTATCCCCCTAAGACTGGCCCACAAGGCCACTACCATGCATTACTACAATCTCAGCCTCTGCTCACAGTATCGAAAATGTTCTGAGCATCTTTTGTACTCAAGGTGCAAGGGATGGGAGTACCCAAGTGGCAAGTTGGGATCTTGTGATTTAGAACATTAACTTGTGAATCTAATGGGCCTGGGTTTGAATTCTGCCCCTCATCAGAATCTCATGTGGTCACTTAACCCTTTTGAACTTGAGTCATGCAAGTTATTTTTAGTTTCTCTGTCTGTAAAACAGTGAACCTACGACTTACTCAACCTAAAACCGTGAACCCCATACTTGACTAAACATGTGCTGGGGCTGGAAGGGCCTCCTTCCATGGCCGGTCCTCAATACGTGATCTCTGCTGTTAGTCTGAGCCCCTCCCTCCCTGCCCTCCGGAAATACACAGTCTGGTAGAGAAAGGATTTGTAGGTCTACTATAAAGATGCTTATGGCACTAAATAGAGTAAGAGAAATGCAGGGGGTGTCAGAGAGTTACAGTTTGATCAAAGGAGGAAGAAATGGTATTTGGCTCTGGGAGACCAGGAAAGGTCTCTTAGGAAAGTGGTGTTAAAAATGGATTTCTAAAAGCAAACTTTTAAGGGAAGGCTCTCTGGATGCAGGTTAAAGTGGTTCAGGACTCAGTGGTGAGTTTGGTTTTGGATGTGTTTAACCTGAGTGGTAAAGCAGACACATGTTGAGACCAGCCCTAGCCCCAAGGGACTTCCCAAACTGTGTCAGATACGTGCTTTCAGATACCAGCCGCTCTCCTAAAGACCGAAAACCGAGAAGGGGCACAGTGCAGTACATGTGGGGAGAAGAGGTGGTCACTCGAGGTTCAGAAGCAGCTACGGGAATTGAATGATTAGTGCCTGATTAGCCCGCTTGTTTGTTTATTCATTAATTCATTTGTTCCTCTCTTTATTCAGCAGGTGCTTTTTTTAAAGATTTTATTTATTTATTTTAGAGCATGAGCAGGGGGAAGGGCAGATGGAGAAGGAGAGAATCTCAAGCAGGCTCCCCGCTGAGTGTGGATCCCAATGTGGGGCTCAATCTCATGACCCTGAAGTCATGACCTGAGCTGAAACCGACAGTCGGACACTCAACTGACTGAGCCATCCAGAGGCCCCCCAGCAGGTGCTTTATGAACTCAGGCTCGTCGCTGGCCACAGTGCTAGGCTGTCGGGTACCCAGTAGTCCCGGGTACCTGGTCGTTGGTCTTCTGAGCAAATAAGCATTGGCTATTCTGTTTCCTCTTGTCAGCCTGTGCCTTCAGCCTGAAGAACTGCCGTGCAAGTCTCCCATATCAGGCTGGGCTGATGCTCTAAAGGCTCGGAGGTTTTGCAGAGCCGAGGGTAGAGTAGTGAAGAGTATGGACATTGAGTCAGTCAGTCTGTCCTGGGTTAGAACTGTGGCACCATTGCTTTCCACCTGGGGACCTTGGACATATTAATTAAAGTCCTTGTGCCTCCCAAGTCCCACGTGCATTACAAGGATTCACTGCTTTCTGGGATTTTTGTGAGAAATTCGTGCTATCTTGTGTGTGATGAAGTGCTTAACGTTGTCGTGTCTCATTCCCAGAAAGCACTCACTAATGTGCGTTCCCTGCTGTTGGTTTGGTATTATCTTCATCATTATCACAGCTGTTATTACTCCCTACTGACACAAGAAAGTTCATATTCTTTTCCTTTTCATATACTTTCTATACTGTTATATTCAGTCTACAAGCCATTCACTGATACCTAGTGAGCGGCAGGCGATCCACTGGCTGTCCAAGGGGAATAAGACAGTCTTTTGCTCCGTGGAACTCAGCAATCCTGTGGGGAAAACAGAGGGCTTAGGTGCCACTGGGGAGTTCACACCATGACCTTCTGCCAAGTTGTCATCTTGTCCTTGTTTGCTCTGTGGACGGACTTTCTCAGATGACGTCTGTAGTTCCCACAAAGAGTTGCTGGTGTCCCTGGCATTCTATGGGATTTCATATGACTTGTGGTTGGCCGCTCCGAGATGCCACCCGCATGATGAAGAGAAGGCCTCTGTGTATGTTTCCATTACAGCGGAGATGCTGAAGTGGACTTGGTACCCATCAAACGTGGAAGGAGGCCTTGAGGTGTGGCTGCAAGTTAGAAAACCCCAATTCTGGTTCTTGCTTTCGTCTTAACAAGCTGTGTGACCCGGGGCCAGCAAATCACATTTCTTCTCTCCAGTCTTAGTTTCCGAGCTGCCACACAGAGGACTGAATAGTCTGTGCTGTTGCATCCACGGTGCGAGTTCCAGATTCCCGGGACCCGACCCCAGTGATTCCCTTCAGCAAATGGAGGTGATCCAGCGAAATCTACATGTTTAACACAAGCCCCTGGTGGTTGAGACAGAGGGTCTGTGGTCACTGGATTTTATCATCTCTAAGGCTCCCCCTGAGCTATCATTTTTTTATGAGCCTCTGCTACTTTTCAATCATTTCAACAATTACTACATCAACTAGAGAGACACATTTGCTATAATACTGTAAATACCCATATTTGATTTCACCCCATCTACTTTCCTAGGCTTTCCAATATCCTGTGTTTCAGTGTAATCATCCACACTGCACCATTCTTTGGATGAAAACACTGAAAAGGCCAGCCTCCTTTCCGTTTTGATCCCAGTAGTAGAAGAAGGGAAAAACAAAACAAAAAAAAACAAAAAACAAGCAACCCTGAAGACCATAGTTTCAGAACAATGACTCCAAACAGAGAATGAGCTGACGTGATATTAATCAGACTGTAATTTACTAACACGCTCCTCTCTCGAAATTTGCATTGCCAGCATTTGTGGCTTTTACCCCCTCCCTTGCCTTATGATTACCTCTTGCTCACTTTTCATACTTTCCAGTTCTGTGCGGATCTTGAGAGTGAGAACATTTAATAATACCCGACAGCTAATTAATCCTCACTGAGTAATGAACCTGTTCTGTTTCAGTGCTAGGAGGCTCAGCTTTTCAAAGCAAGAATGTGGCTATTTTCTTTTTTCACGGAAGAGATAGCCTTTTAAATCCAATCACTCATTACCCAGAGAGGCACCATATTGCCTGCTCAGTATATAACATCCAAAGCAAAAATCATAATGATAATTTAATAATAACACCTTATAGCTGTAAAGTGCCATTTATCTCACCAGTTGTTTTCTTACCTAATCCCTTGATTCATCTTCAGAACAGCCAGTGGGAAGGCCAGGGAAAATGCTGGTACCTAGTATTATTATACCCCATGCACCATGCTGCACACTCTTATCTGCATCAGCTACCACCTGCGGGACAGTTTGCTGTTAAATACCCATTGTACAGATGAGGCTCAGAGAGGTTAAGTAGTATGCCCAGGATCATGCAGGACTAAGAATCAAATCTTGATCTCCTTTGCTGTGGACCTGAGCCCTTAAACCTGGTGCAGTCTCAAAGAGAGAAGTGATTTGCCCAGTGCCTGCCAACTGGTGATTCCAGAGCTGGGACTAAAAATGAAGAGCTATGACTCTTACACTTGGACACGTACACTGGAGGATTTGAAATGGCTTTCAGTTAGTACCAGTATTATTCCAGATCAGGATGCCTGTCTCTCTCTCTCTCCCCACCCGCTCCACTTTCCTCTCTTCACCCCCACATTCATACACAGTGGGTTTTCAGATCCCTGACCTCAGAGTGCGGGAACAGTGACCCCAAGGTCTTCAGTAATTCAGCTTAGCAAGTTTCCCCTGGCCTTCCTGCCCAGCCTCCCAATAGCAAGGTGTAAGCAGCCCTCAGAACCCTTTCTAGTCAAAAGAAACTCATCGTTCTAGTGACTTCATCAGCCTGGGATGGAAGCTGGGTGGTGAGAAATCACACTTAGCATATTTCTCCCTGCAGGAGGAGCCTGGAGTTATTTGCCTCGTTATGGTTGGCTGCCAGTGCCCTGGGAACCTAGGCCAGATTGGAATTTGTTTTTTAACAAGTTATAAATGTAGATTTCAGAAGGTGTGATCTCCCATGCTGTGACTTTGCCATAACCGCCCCCCAAAATGAAGGGGCTGTAATGAATTCCAGTTTTCCAATGGATTTTACCTAAAGCTTCCTTATAGCTAATATAAATAATACTAATAATAATAACCATGTGTATTAGGTGCTTACTCTATGTGAGATGCTGGATTTCATATCCTTCGATCATGTAGTTCTACCAGTAATTCTGCCAGGTACGTTCTCTTACTCTCTCTGTATCATCCAAAGCCTGCCTTCCTCAGAGAAGCTCTCCTAGAATTCCCTAGGGAAAAATCACACCCTCGGATCTTCCCCTTCACTCGTGGTGGCCTTACCCTGCCCCTTGTTTGCTAGCTTGTATCCTTACCTAAGATATCAACTGTCCGTTTTCCGCTGCCCCTGCACCTCCTCTTAAACATAGCCTCCAAGAAAGCAGGAGCCACGCTGGGTTTCCTCCCATAGCCCCAGCACCTAGAACACGCAGCACATGGCAGGTCATGTATTTGTCAAATGAATGCATTTACACAGAAGTGGAAACAGAGTCTTAGTGAGGGCAAGGATTTTACCCAAGATCTCATGGCTAGCAAATGGCAGAACTGGGATGCAAACCTACTCTATCTGATCCCAAGTTTTCATTATGATTCCTTATAGTTTCTGCCTTCCTAAGAAGATATTAATTCATGATCAGAGACAGGGGAATTTCATTCTTTCTGTACCTTGGAATTCTTCAGCACAGCTTTCTTAATGCATGAGCTTGACTTTGGTGGGGCAGCGGGAACAAGGAATGAGGACTGCAAAGGCTTTTCTGTCACAGGGTGGGCACACAGTGGATGCACTGTTTTTTAGAAAGATGAAATGACCTCCTGTTTTATACACGAGCCCTCTGCTGGTGACTGCCTCTGTCTTCCTCTCAGCCTCAGGACACGCACACGTGATGTTCTGGACTAACATTTTTCCACATAGAGTGACCCTGATGTTTGCATATGTCATCAGTAGCTGCTTGGATACCTCTCCCCCCACCCCACCCCCGCCACCATCTGAGACACCTTGGCCCGTCAGCATGAGCGTTTGCCAGCTCTGAACTCAGCAGGGGTCATCTTGAGGATTGTCGCTAACAGGTCACGAGGTTAGTAAGGTTGATTAAACAGACTAGCTCTTTTCCCGAAAGTGATCCTTTCAGTGAAACAACTAGTCCAGCTACCGGATCTGTTTTCTAAAGAACTGATTAAACAGACCAGGGGGTTAAGTGAAGCAACTGCATGTATTCAGCCTTTCCTAGGGACCGGCTCTGGGCTGAGCAGTGTGTGATGTATGTTTTGCAATTCTTTCTTCATTGCAGTCCTGTGACTTGGGCATCATGCCTGTTTTACGGGATGTGTAAACAGAAGCTCGGGGAGGTAAATACTGGCTTAAGGCCCCACAGATAGTAAATGACAAAGGCAGGAATGGAGCCCAGGTCTGTCTGATCCCAGAGGTCCTGCCCTTCCCCATTATGCAGGACTTTGTATTGTGTGGCCCCTGATCGAGACAGCAGCAAGGGCGATAGCATCTGACACGTAGAACTCTTTACTGTATTTTTATCCTATTGAGTGCCTACTGTGCGTCAGGCACTGTGCTAGGTATGTACTTCCAAGTGGATCTCCCACAGATGAGTGCAACGCACTCCCTTTCCTCAAGAGGAAGGTGGAAAGAAGATGCAAGTGCCTGCAACCAGAAATTAATGGAAGCAATAGTTCTTAAACTTCAGAGTGCCTCATGGGCCCCTGGGAGGCTCTGTCGAGTACAGTCCCTTCTCACCAGGGATTCTGGCGTAGAAGGTCTGAGTTGCACCCAGTGAATCTTTGACAAGACCCCTCCTGGAAAACCCCCGGGTGATCCTGGTGCATGCGGTCCCTGGGCCACCCTTTGAGAAACGGCGGATAGGATAAGGGTCACGAGACCAGCACAGAAGATTGCCATATCAGAGGAAGAAACAGAAGGGAAGGAGGTACAGGACTAGGAAGGAGTTTCCAAGATGCATCTTGACGGATAGATGTTCTTTCATGCTGGGTATCTCATTTGATGCTCCCACGGATCGTGGGAGGCAAGCAGGACATGAACTGATACTTTCCTCTTTCTTACGGTATGGAGGTAATTATCCCCATTATATAAGGGGAAAACTGAGGCTCTGAGCAGCAGATATTTTCTGTCTAGACACAACCTTATGCTTTTTTGATGCCTCTATGGTACCCATAGAGGATGGAGGATGAGTAACCCCAGTTTCAGGGCAGACTACTGGGTGAGTCAAGATCGGCCAGCCCTGCCCAGGTTTTAATGTTGCCTTTATGCTTTGATACCCGAGGCCTCTTAGGACACAGATACAGCCTTCCCCTACCTATTTTTAATTTTTCTAGACTTCATTTTGTGATTTATTGCTGAGCCGGGGACTTAATATCCAATCCTTTTACAGTTTCATCTTTCCTTTCCTTATATTTGTTGCAAATAACAATGAAGTGTTTAGCTACTGCAGTGAAAAATCAATCAAGCCTGTTCCATATTCACAGGCTTTCAATGGCACCCGGATGGCCCCCTGGATTAGATTAACTTCCTGCATGTGTCACTGTGGTGTGGGTAATTTCTCAACCTTCGCTCCATCCCTCCCACTCCTGCGTCGGTGGATGGATATTGAGATTTCCCATTGATTGACTGCCCAGAAAGAGAACGCTGACGTGTGATGTGTGTAACTCAGCGGGACGCACATAGTCTGTGTTTATGAAAATAAATAATAATTTCTGTTATCATTATTGATTGCCATCATTATCTGATTGTATCTGTCTGTGTCATGGGGTTTCGGTTATGGGATCAGAAAGCACTCCACAGGAACCTCAGGCACAACCCTCCCCAACAAGCCTCTGCATTTTGATGTGTTTTGCCTCTTGAGGGTGAGGGTTAGGGATGTCTCCATCCTGTTCTTTGGCTAATGTTCGGTGAGACAATGTTAGTTGTGTTCAGTGTTAAGCAAAGGAACTTATTCTGTTGGAATAATAATAAGAGCAGCCAGCATTTATTGAGGATTTGCTGTGTTCCAGGGACAGTGTACATATATTGGCTGATTTAATCTTTGGGATAATTATAGCCCTTATGTAGGGACTGAGATAAACCTCATTTTAGAGATGTGATACCAGAAGTCAGAGAGGTTAAGCAATGTGCCTGAGGTCACACAGCTGCTAAGTGGCAGTGTTTGGACTTGAATTCATGTTTTTACTATCCTTCCTCTCATATCAAAATAGAATATCTGGTCTATTCATCTGAATAGTCCATGTAAACCACGCTCTGAGTCAGCAGGAACTAGAAGACAACCTATCAAGGAAGCTGTAGAAGCTGCTGGTGCCTTGGGCACGGGTGAGTTTTTCCATGTTGTTTTGGGGGAAGGAGGAGCAGAAAGGATGCATGGAACTAGGTCATGGCTTAACCAAACCTGGATGATGATGAGACTCTGGGAACAGCTTAAATCATTCCCAGCTCACTGACTCAGAATGTGCAGGAGCAGAGCCAAGGGATCTTCCCGTACCTCTCAGCTCTGTCCCAGTCCAGAAGACCACCTGGGTGTGAGCGGCATTGGCACGATGATGACCTGAAAGGTCCGGTCCAAGGTGAAGGTTCTCTGGTTTCATTGTTTAAGTTCTTTCTTTGACTTCTTCCTTCCTCCCACCTCAGGGTACTACATAGCATAATTTGAGGGCAACCTTATTATCAAAACGAAGTTGGTGCTATACTGAGTGATTTGATTTAGAGTAAGCTTCTGCAAGCCATCAAGGTTTAGGTTGGGTGTGAGTGGGTCTGCCCTTCAAGACTCAAGTTCTTTTCCCACCCTACTCCTTATGGAATCAGCGGGCAGCCCACCTGATGGCCAGTGTACTCTAAGAGATAACACTATTGCAGATATTCATTAAACACATACTGTGTGCCAGGCTTTCTGCTGGGTGCATCACAAACGCCATTTCCTGCAGCCCTGTGGGGTGCGTACTCTTGTCATCCCCATTGTACAGATGAGGAACTTTATTTCAGAGCTGAAATGACTTACCCACAAGCTATAGCTGCTAAGTGGCAGTCACATTTTTAACCACGTTCTCACTGACTCTGGAGTCTCTGATCTTAACACCATACTGTGGGTCTCCAGGAAAGGGACCAGGGCTCTGGCCACATGCCAACCATCATCTATAAGATGGAGATCACCATGCTAACAGAGTAATATGCTGACAGTATGTGGCATGATGCCTTGTGAACGGTGGGTGATCAGCATTATTCCCTTTCTCCTTTCCCCTCCCCTCTTGTCTGTCATCTGGAGACCAGGAGTTTCAGGAAAGTCTGATGAATATAATTATAAAGGCTCAGTGCAGTGTGATGTCTGGGGCCCAGCAATCCATTGTGCCTGATTTTGAGTGTGTGTTTGTACTGACTCTCCAAAGCTGCCTCAGATTCACAGTGCATTCTCGGACTATAAAGTATTTTCTTTCATCTGAAAGCTACCTTTGTTCTGCTGCCTTTCCAGTGTAGTAATCAGATTCAATGTAAATGTAAATATAAGCGGAATCCTATACCTGGTTTAAGATCAAGTTCTTTTTGTCTCTTGCTCCTACCCCCTTTGAAGGCTACCATGGCTTCTTAAATGTGATAGGAACTGGTAAATGCCACTCCCCATATGTACACCTAATGGCAGTGGGAAGCTAAGAAGCCCACTAATATTAGAAAAAGAAAATCATGTTAGTGAAGAAAACCTTGATGTTTCCATGGCCTCTGATGCAGTTTCTCTTGAGATTCCCTGGTCATGAGGCAGGACCATATTCTAGACTATGACCTGTTCTCTTCCCGAGGTCGGTCATTAACTCGTGTGGGTTTCAGAGGTGTGGTAAGGTTGGCCAGGCCACGCAGGCTGCTGGCCTTTGTTAGGCTCTGCAAGCAAGGATCTTGTCACTGTGTCAAACCTAATTCACGCTGACCCAGATGGATTTTTCTCAAAAGAGAAGTTATCAGTATAGTTTCACCCATCTTTTCCTTTCAAGAGCTCTCGGTATATTTTTACAGTAAGTGGAAAATCCAGGCACAACTGGTTGATTCAAGGAGAAAAGTGCCTCCAATTCCTGAATTATTCAGGTGGAGTTAACCTGAATTAGGAGTGTGATGGGAAAGACATTGTCCCCAGACCAGGTCCTGGCTCAGAAACAGGAGCTCACTGTTGCTGCAATGAGAGGTGTGAGTCCGATCCCCTGTAGTGACACCTGCTCAGGTATGAGTGTGCGGGCGTGCACAGCCCAAGAAACCTTAGAACGTCCACAAAGCCCCGAACGGATTCCTATTTGTCCGTTAGACTTACTTAACCAGAGATCAGAAATATGTGCCTAAATCCCTTCTGCTACCAGCTCATGCAAAGAACTAATTTGAAGCCACAGAAGAAATTCTAGGGCTCCTGCTCATTATACATAAGATTTTTGTAAAAAATAATTAACACAGGTGGGTTTAGAATCAAGTTCAGTAGAAGATAGGATCACTTTGATCCTCGTACATTGCAAACCAGGCTTTACCTGATGCTTTGATGTAGCATTTTAAATACCAGTCCTTACCTGAGAAAACGATTTTTTAAATACTTCCCTAGAGGTTAATGTACAAGAAGATCTTTTTTTTTTTTTTTTTTTTTTTTTTTTTGGTGCAAAGGAACTGGTTGGAGGAAGACGTTTTATAAGGGCACTTCCATGTTAAAGGAGATTGTTATCAACAGAAATTCTTTGGATTCCTTAGAATGATTGAGCCGGGAGGAAAAGAACTTTCTACCTAAGGGTGTTAATTGGTATTTGCTTGAGGGGAGGAGAATGGGTCACACCCTTGTGATTTGTTGTGATCAGATGATCAGTTGCACTCGTGTCCTTCACCAGAAAATGTTAAGCAGTGATACACACACACACACACACACACACACACACACACACACACACACACACACACACACATTCACTCTCACAAATGTTTCTTGCTCAAGAGTATATGGGGAAACCCTCACTTAAACACATTTAAACAAATGTATTTACTTCAGGGTTTCTCGGGACCTTTAATATACTGATAGAGGATATCAAACTTCAAGAAAGATATATGACATGTGATATTTTGCACCAAACTTAGCTGACCATGAAAAGCCCTTTGCTCGGCTCATGGAATCACTTTTCTTTATGCCATTCTCCTCAAAATGTGGTCTTTGGCCCAGTGCCAGTCTACAGATAAGGTACCAGAATATGAATCATCCCTCACTGAGCCACTGCCTTGTTCAGCTGATACTTTCATTTTCCATAGCAAGACTTTCTCAGCGAAGGAAGGAATGCATTGATTCTGTCTTAAGCTCCTTATCTTATCATCAACAATTAACAAATAGCTTGTGGGTCTGTTATTTCAAGCAGCACAGCTGTAGACCTCACCTGGGGAAATGCTGGCTGGAAGAATTGGGTCAGGGAAGAAGGAGTTCACCTGGTAGCATTTTCACTCTGCTCTTACTGCCTTGCCATCACAGAATCACGTTGATGGGGAAAGATTCTTCACTTTCAAGCTCATTAACATTAACTGAGCACTTAATAGTGTCTGGCACAGCACCAGGCACCTTGCGTACTTCCCCATTTAAGCTTCACCTTAACTCTGTGAGCTTAAAACTACTGTTGCCAGGGACACTTGGGTGGCTCAGTCGGTTAAGCGACCGACTCTTGGTTTCCACTCAGGTCGTGATTCTCAGTGTTGTGGGATCAAGCCCCACATCAGGCTCTGTGCTCCACACAGAGTCTCTTTAGAATTCTCACCCTCCCTCTGCTCCTCCCCCCACTCGCTCAGGCATGCGCTCCCTCTCCCTCTTTCTCTCTCTCCAAAAATTAGGTAAATAAAATCTTTAAAACAAAAACAAAAAACTATTGTTGCCATTTCAGATGAGGAAACTGCTCCACATGGAGAAAGCAGTTTGTGCAAGGTTGCTCACTAACAAGTGACAGAACCAGAGTTCATCCCTGGCTATCTGACTGTAGACTCCCCCTTCTTAGCCACCACGGTATCTGGCTTCCCAAAAGCCATGGCTTTCAACCCTCTGAGCCAATGGAGGTTTTATTCCCGTTGTCAGAGACCTCTTGAAGCAGGAACACCACATTAGCCAATCTGGAAACCAACCCTGTTCACAAATGTCTCCTTCTGTGTAGCTTAGCATCTCTTTAATCTACATTTATAAAGGGAAGGTTGCACATCTATAGTCCCAGATAGACATGGCTGCCCTCATGGGTCTGACAAGGAGAAACTGGGTGGTTATGTGCTTTTGTCTAAAAACGGAATGGCACCGACTTGATGTGTCTGTGCCTGATGCTAATTCTCCTCAGCATTTGCTTCTCTGCTCTGTGATCCCACTTCCTCTCATTATTTCTGGGGCTTAGAGTTTTCTGCAACTTTGAATTAAATAAGGACATTGTCTATTTAAATGCCAAAATATCTAGACACAAGGGGAGAAAACTTCAATCATCCCATTGCAGTAGCAAACAAGCAGATGTTTAGAAACATGTGAGAGCTTGATTTTAAAAAAACAACAAAAAAATCATTTGCTCTCCAAATTCAAAGAGCATCCGAAAAAAGTATTCAGGGCAGGGGGTGAGGCAAGCAGGGGAACGTAAGATTACCAATGAGTTCAGGAGTTGTGAGTTTAGGTATTGAGACGGAAGTGACAAAAGACAGCCATATTTGGTCCCATTGTTCTTTGCCACAATCAAGTCATCCCTGCACCTGAACCCACAGTTGACTGTCACATCAGTCCTGATTAGAGGCACCTTGGCCCTACGCAGTGGTCAAATCAACTAAGAACAGATGCACCACCTGGATCTCACTCATTCTACAAGTATTTCTTGAGTCCCTACTGTAAGCCAGGCTCTGCGACGGGCCCTGGAGTGGCAGCAGTGAACAGGAATGACCACGTTCCTACCCTCATGGATCTAAGACTCTCTTTTGGTTGGAAAGGGCACGAATCAAATGCCGCCCCTGCCCCCCGCAATGATACCAGGTGGGGGCTGCAGAAGGCAGGCAGATGGTGCACAGGAAAACAGACGGGAGAATTTGATCCATTTGGGGAGAGCAGAGAATAAGTTCCTGAGCAACTACTAATTGAGCTGAGGCAGGAGGTAGGTGAGGAGAGGAGTGGGAGGAACATTCCAGGCAGAGGAGATGCTGCGGGCCAAGGCCATGAGATAGGAAGTTGCACAGGTGAGCAGGGAATGGAACAAAGGTCAGAGTGGCCGGAATGCTGAGCACAAGGAAATGTGTGGTGACAGCAAGGTGCAGGTAACAAGGCAGGCGGGTCATGGCCAGACCATGCCCGGCATCACAGACCTTGCTAAGGAATCTGCTCTTTCCTCCCAAGAGCCGTGCAAGCCCTTTCTTCTCCACACTGGTCATTTTTGGAAACAGCTGTTATTTGCTCAGATAGCTAAATGTTCTGTACCCGGGACAGGAAATACACCACGGTAGAAGAGCTGTCGGCACAAACCAGGAAGTTACTGGCAGATACGAAGAGTTTAAATGGAGGAAGCCAATGGCATCTTGTCAAGGGGCCATGTCGCCCTCTGGCCCCTCGCCTGACACTGTTTTGATACATGTCAGGGCATGGCCTCCAAAGACCTTCTCCAATATGAAGGCATCCTCCCTCCAAGGTGAATCTTCCCGTGAGTGATTGAATTGTTTGGAGGGTCATAGAACCTGACAGCTCCCTATTACACAAAGGAAAAGATAAGTTTCCGATTAGTCCTGGGGCTGGAGGAAGCCAAGACAGAGTGCACCTGTCAGAACTGCTTACAACATATAAATCATTACCTCAATTTTCCATGCAAGAATTGGGCCAGAGAGAAAGAAGTGACTGAGTTTGGTTAGCAGTACAGAACCATTTTAAAGAGCTCTTGCCTGCCTCTGAAGCAGGATTTGCTCTGCTATCCATGCAGAGAGAATGGAGCCCCATGCCCAGAAGAATGACAGAGACAAATGCCCACTGGCTCCAGGAAAGGGCAATTTGTTTCTCTGGTGTTCACTGAGGGCCCTTACTGCTCATCTAACAAGAGCGGCCACCAAAACTTTCCCTGACTCCAAAGGGGAGCACATTTGGTATTGTGCTTGTTCTTTGTGAGGTCCTTGATTTCCCTATTGTGTAATCACCATAGTAATCACGGTTGTTGTCATCATTTTCCTTCTCTCGATCACCAAAAATCTCCAAGATAGCCAGGGACCATCTGGGACTAACCTCCTGTCCCACAGTCCAGGATATCAAGGTGTATCTAGGGACAGAAAACAACCTAAAACTGAAAAAAAGGCTTGAGTGAAGGACAGCAAATCTGAAGATATTCAGTAAAAATTGAAAAGTCTAAATTGATTGGACAGTGCCCAAATATTCATTTCATTTTCATTCTATAAAATACCAAAGAGCTAGCAGAATGTGGGAGTCTGGAAGCCTCCAGTGGGAGAAGCTCCAGCACTGAGTAAACCCAAACTACCGACTTGTGTAGCAGACCCTAAGGAATGCTGCCTTGTGCATCTTCTGGGCTCCCCCTAGACTGAGGGGACACACCTGTGGGGGAACTCCTTCATTCTCCAGGACAGACGAGTTCCCCGGGCTTTTGAAAGGGGCTTTCATCACTGGCACCTGCATTAAAAGGGCTCCATGTTTTGTCCAGCTCGGATATTCCTGTTGCCAGTGATCGAGGAGCCTTTCTTCTTTTCCGCCTTCATGTATTTTAAAGAGAAGCATATCTTCAGAATCACAACACAGCCCAAAATGTGTTGGCTGCCAGTTAAAATTCCCTAGGACTAAGAAATGCAGTATATTTTCTGTGAACAAACCCAAAATATGAGTCAAGACAGTACACAGAGGGATGTGGGAGCTGAGTGAAGAAGTCACATGGATACTTTAAAATAAAACAGAATAATTGCTTGTTTGTTCAGAATGTGTGAGCAAAATGTTCTTATTGCCAGAAGAAATGTGAGGCCGACTTATTTCCACTTATCCTCTGGTAAGGGAGGGAAGCCCACAGTTGGAACTGTTGTGGGAGAGAGTCTAGTAGAGCAGTTACAGGAGTTTAGAGGAATAGCTCTGGATTCAAATCCTACCTCTGTCTCTGTATGGCTTTGGGCCTTTTTATTTTATTTTATATTTGAGAGAGAGAGTGTGTGCAAGCAGACCGAGGAGGGGGCAGGGGCAGAAGGAGAGGGAGAGAGAATCCTCAAGCAGACTCCCTGCTGAGCACAGAGCCCGACGCAGGGGTCAATGCCAGGACCCTGAGATCATGACCTGAGCCAAAATCAAGAGTTAGACGCTTAATGGACTGAGCCACCCAGGCACCCCTGGCTTTGGGCCTTTTATTTAAGCTTTCAAAGTATTGATTTTATCATCAAGAAGGACCTACATCGGGATGCCTAGGTGGCTCAGTCAGTTAAGCATCTGCCTTCGGCTCGGGTCATGATCCCGGGGTCCTGGGGTCAAGTCCCACATTGGGCTCCCTGCTCAGCAGGGAGTCTGCTTCTCCCTCTGACCCTCCCCCTTCTCATGGGCTCTCTCTCTCTCTCTCTCAAATAAATAAATAAAATCTTTTAAAAGGGGGGGGGGGCCTACATCATAGTACTTAGCAGCATAGCATCTGGCTTTTAGTATTAACCAGTAACAGGTAGCTAGCTTCAGGTTGGGAATTAGGAATGCTTGGTACAGAGATATCATCTGTAGACCCAGTTGTTGCTTTTAGATGGAAACATACAGTTCTGAGGACAGGTGGGAAAGGAAAGACTTCTAACTTGATCAAATGGCCAAAGTTCATTTGCCTAAGCCACATCAACCTCAATATTTAAGTCTCTTCAGTGAATGTTCATATCACTGGCCTAAAGGACATTCCAATTAAAGATACATAAATATATGAATACATACAGACAGACTCTAATTGGGAAGGAAAAAAAAAAACCTGTAAGTGAAGATAAGGAGATAACAGACTATAAGTCATCAGTTTGAGTCTCTGGATAAATCGAGGTATGTTCCCATGCTGTATCACCCTTTTTTGGGAGACCAGTGAACTTTTAAGTTCTCACTGAGCTAGGAAAATTTCCATGCTTTGTAGTAACTTCTTCGTAGACAAGAAGCTTCAGCCCTTTGATGCGAGTGGCCTCTGGGATAATAGCACCGATAATTCCCTGAAAGGTTGTTAAAAGTTGGCTCAGGACTCGGGTGGCAAGTCCCCTTTTAGATTCTCTGCCTCAGCCTCCAGCCATCAGTCAGCAAAAGTGCAGAATTCTTTACCCAGGTCAAAGGATCCACTCTCAGATGTTAGACCTTCTGTCTTTATTTTGTTGACATTGAAGAAAACCTTCTCCTCACTTTCCCTTAAAAAAACAAAAACAAAAAAATTCTCTTGCTGTTTTCTCCTGGTCTTGACCACTGAGAAAAGAATCCTTTTTTTCCCTCCCAGCACAAGCTCATTATTAATCTATTTCACGTTCACAAATTCAAATTCAACATTGGACATTGAAACTGACCTAGCAGAAATTTCCCCCTTAATTGGACCACTTTTTTATAGAAACCATCCTGCCAGCATCTGTGGTAAGATGTGTTCTGGAAAAACAAATGATCAGGTGGAATTAGATTGCTCTCTCTTTCTGTTTGCTAACAACGCTATGCCTTTGCATAATTCTTACTGATTATCAGAAGGGAAAAAGCTATAATTCAGGCAGAGATGAGCTTTATTGGCGTTGGGCCCTCCTAGGGAAGAAAAAAATATATATATGTGAGCAGAAGCATTTGCAAGTGCCTTATATGTTGAGAGATTGAAATTCCAAACAGTCTGTAAACTTAGCTTGCCTAAATCTGCAACCTTAAAAAATGAAAATGTCTCCCTATATTTGGTATCATAACTCTCAAGAGCTGGGTTTATCTCCTTCTCTATAATTAAAAGAAAAAAATATATATACCTATAAATAAATCTAGAAGAGAATGTCATTTGAAATGAAAGAGTTCTCATGAAGGAAAAATAAATAGTTGGGGAGAGCCCAGGAGTCGGATGCCTTCAAAGACTTAGAAACCCACTCCAGCCTGAACAGCTGCAGGTTGTCCTTGTAAAGGGGGAAAGGTGTGTCCCCCACCTTTGTTTACATTCTGAACCATACTATGGTTCCATTTTCCCTAGCAGTCCTTAGGCATCTCCATTTCTGCTAGTAACTTCCCCTGTCAAGACAGATCATGTAACTTTCATCTGTAATGTTTGGACAAACTCTGCTTATGCTGTCTGGCTTTGGAGGCATCCCCCACTCCAGCACGCTCCTTGTTGAGAAGCTGTTCCTTTGCCTCCAGTTTTAGATTTTCCTCCTTTCTGTGGGAGAGTCCATGGAAACCCATTGAGTCTATTCCCTGAGTGAATCTAGGTCTCCTTTGACCCTGTCATTATGAGACGGAGGGATAATTAGTCCCAGTTTCTTATATTCCGAACAGTTTCAGGTGTCTGTCAGCATCAAGGCCAGCTGTGTGGGTTGATGGTTTGATGCTTGTTTGTCAACAACACCAAGGCTATTAAAAAAAAAAAAAGAAAAAAAGCAGTGTTTTCCTTTGGAGGACTTGAAGAATCTTACTTCATGATCTTCTCCCCTGGGAAATTTACATCTTTTGCCTCTTTGGACACATCTCCCATTGTGAAAACTGCAGCAAATAATTTTCCTCCTCTATGTCTTTCTTTTGGGCACATTCTTACTTGTCGATCAATAAATTACCCCCTGCCAAGCTCCAGCAGCCTGGCTTCCTTCTTCAGTGCTTACATTCTCCTTTTGTGTTTAAAAAAGAGCTCATTATTTTTCTCTTAACTTCCAGTGAAATCTTCTCTTGATTCTCTTCCTTTATCTTGCTTATCATTTCACTTAAGTCTCAGTCCAACTGTCCTCATCTGCACCTGCCTCAATTCTCCGCATTTTCCCCTCTAATAACCCGAAGTTAATGAGACTGCCGTTGGAGTCACACGCTCCTCTTCTGATCACACCACGATAAGGAAACGGGACTTAATGGCAGTAGCCCGTGATACAATAGAAGGAAAGCCATAGCAGGGTCATCGTCAGGTGGGTGGTTTTGTGTTCACTGGGACAGTTGGGGCCCCGTGTAGGAGCTGTGTGAGGGTTAGCCCTTACATATTGTCCTTGTTTCGTATGGTGGTAGTGAGGATTACGTGAGATAAATCATGTCATGTGCTTGATGGAGTGGCATATGGCAAGCCCCCCACCCCATAAGCCTAACAATTAGGGTACTACTGGGTTCTAGAAAGCAAGTGTAAGAGACAATATCTCACACCGTCCTGGGTTTGGAATCCACAGCTAACCATGGCCAGCAGGGGTACTGGCTCTCAGTTTGTTTATGCAAATAGCTCATCACATGATTATATGGGAAATAGCACTTCCCAACTGTGTAAAGGCACATAAAGTAGCATGGAGCCACATGAAGGCAGAGACCATCTTGTTGGTGTCCCGTTCCAAAGATCCGGTGTTGTGCCTAACACAAAGTACACTACATATAAATCTTGGACATCAATATATATCAATCCCCTAACATGTCCCCAGCACTGTGCTGGTCACTGTCAAATATCGCTCTGTTGTCTGAAGTCTAGGCTATGTATTTCTTTTGGGACAAGACACAGCTTTAAGAAATACTGAATCGCCTAACGCAAGAAATTTTTCCTTTCTTGTGTCTATTTTAAAATCATTCTGATTATATCAAGCCCAAAGTCCCACTTTGATATAAATATTTTTTAGCCCCTCTAAATCTTGATTTTTTAAGATTGGGAGGTAGCTAAGTCTTTCCAGGTGACCCATCTGGCCAGAATTTAAGAACAGTCTTTTCATCTTGAAAAGTGCTCTCCTTAATCCCCATCACCTATGTGCCCCATCCTCCCGCCCACTTCCCCTCTGGTAACCATCAGTGTGTTCTCTATGTCTGTTCTAGGTTTGGCTGTCTCTCTCTTTTTTCCTCTTTGCTCGTTTGTTTTGTTTCTTAAATTTCATGTATGAGTTAAATCATATGATATTTGTCTTTTCTCTGACCGACTTCGCTTAGCATTATACTCTCTTGCCCTGTGCATGTTGCTGCGGTTGGCAAGATTTTGTTTCCTTTTTATGGGTGAATAATATTTCACATCTTCTTTATACATTCATTTATCAGTAGACAGTTGGGCTTCTTCCATAGTTTGGCTATTAAAAAAATAATGCTGCTATAAATATAGGGGTCATGTATCCCCTTGAATTAGTGTTTTTGTATTTTTGGGGGTAAATACTCAGTAGTGTGATTACTGGATTGTAGGGTAGTTCTATTTTTAGTTTTTTGAGGAATCTCCATGCTATTTTCCACAGTGACTGCACCCGTTTGCATTCCCACCAACAGTGCAAGAGGGTTCCCCTTTCTCCACATACTTACCACTTGTTGTTTCTTATGTTTTTGATTTTAGCCATTGTGACAGGTGTGAGGTGATACCTCATTGTAATTTTGATTTGCATTTTCCTAATGATGAGCATCTTTTCTGTGTCTGGTGGATATCGGCATGTCTTCTTTGGACAAATGTCTGTTCATGTCTTTTGCCCATCTTTAACTGGATTGTTTTTTGGGTGTTGAGCTGTGTCAGTACTTTTAAGTATTTTGGATAGTAACCCTTTATCAGATATGTCATTTGCAAATATCTTCTCCCATTTATTAGGTTGTCATTTAGTTTTGTTGGTTATTTCCTTCACTGTGCAGAAACTTTTTATTTTGATGTAGTCCCAATAGTTTATTTTCGCTTTTATTTCTCTTGCCTCGGGAGACACATCTAGAAAAGTATTGCCATGATTGATACCAAAGAAATTACTGCCTATGCCCTCTTCTAGAATTTTTATGGTTTCAGGTCTCACATTTAGGTCTTCAGCCCATTGTGCATTTATTTTTGTATATGGTGAAAGGAAGTGGTCCAGTTTCATTGTTTTGCATGTAGCTCTCCGGTTTTCCCAACACCATTTGTTGAAGAGACTGTCTTTTTTCCCATTGTATTTTCATTCTTCCTTTGTCAAAGATTAATTGACCATATACTTGTAGTTTTATTTCTGGGTTTTCTTTTCTATTGATGATGTGTCTATTTTAATTACTACCACTTTGTAATATAACTTCACGTCTAGAATTATCGTATTTCCAGTTTTTTTCTTTTTCAAGACTGGTTTGGCTATTTTAGGTCTTTTGTTTTTTCTAGCTCTGTGAAAAATGCTGTTGGTATTTTGATAGAGATTACATTAAATCTGTAGATTTTAACATTTGTTTTCCTAACCCATGAGCATGGAATGTCTTTCCATTTCTTTGTGTCATCTTGAATTTCTTTCATCGGTGTTTTATAGTCTTCAGAGTAGGTCTTTTATTTCCCCAGTTGAGTTTATTCCTATATATTTTATTGTTTTGGGTACAATTGTAAATGTACCCAAAACAATAAATTTTCTTAATTTCACTTTCTGCTGCTTTATTATTAGTGTATAGGACTACAACAGATTTCTGTACATTGATTTTGTATCCTGAATTCATTTATCAGTGCTAGTAGTTTTTTGCTGGACTCTTTAGGGTTTTCTATATATAGTATCATGTCACCTACAAACAGCAAGAGTTTTTCTTCTTCCTTACCAATGAAGATGCCTTTTATTTCTTTTTGTTGTTTGATTGCTGTGGCTGGGACTTAGAGTACTATGTTGAATAGCAGTGGTGGGAGTGGACATCCTTGTTTTGTTCCTGACCTTAGGGGAAAGGCTCTCAGTTTTTCCCCATTGAGTATGATGTTGGCTGTGAGTTTTTCATAAATGGCCTTTATTATGTTGAGGTGTATTCCCTCTAGACTTGCCTTGTAGAGGGGTTTTTATGATGAATGGATGTTGTACTTTGTCAAATGCTTTTTCTACATCTATTGAAATGATCATATGGTTTTTATGCTTTCTCTTTGTGATGTAATGTATCGTGTTAATTGTTTTGTGAATATTGATCCACCCTTGCATCCCTGGATTAAATCCCATTTGATCATGGTCTGTGGTTTGTTTTTTTTTTTTTTGTAATTTATTTTTGGATTTGGTTTGCTAATATTTTGTTGAGGATTTTTCCATCTGGATTCAGCAGGGATATTGGCGTGTAGTTGTCTTTTTTGGTAATGTTTTTATCTGGTTTTGGTATCAGGGTGATACTGGCCTCATAGGATGAATTTGGGTTTTCCTACCTCTTCTATTTTTGGAATAGTTTAAGGAGACTAGGTATTAACTCTTCTTTAAATGTTTGGTAGAATTTGTCTGTGAAGCTGCCTGGTCCTAGACTTTTATTTTTGGGGAGTTCTTTGTTTACTGACTCAATTTCAGTGGGGTATTTGGTCTGTTCAAATTTTCTATTTCTTCCTGCTTTACTTTTGGTAGGTTAAGAACAGTTTTTTTTTTTTTATAGCGTTTATTTTTATAACATTCTTCTGGGTTTTTTTGTTTTGTTTTAGCAATTCACAGAAAACTGTTTTTTCATGTATTGCTATGATGTAACGTTCCCTACCAAAATTAATTTAGTTAGCTAAAAAGCAGATTCATTCAAAGAAAATGTTAAGCAAGTAATAGTCTGGGTAAAGCTGATAAGGTAAAAAAAAAAAAAATGAAGAGGAAGCTATTTCAGAATGAAAAAATAATAAATACCCCAAGCCAAATGAATTTGAGTCTAAAAAAAAAAAAAAAACTTACTCCAAGCCAAATGAATTTGAGTCTCAAAGTGTGGATATGAACGATCTGTACTTTCTATTTCACTTTAAGACACATGAAGTGGTTGTTAAAAAATCAGTTTAGGAATCTCTGAATGAGAAAATCTCCAATTTTCTTTATGTAAAATTTTTTTCATTTGGTCAACAAACATTTGCTCAGTACCTACTGTGTGTAATGCCATATTTCCTGGATGCTGAGAATAAAGTGGAAAACAATATAGAAGTAGACCCTGCCTCCATGGAGCTTACATTCTAGTAGAAGCTCATAAATATTGTGTTCCCTGATTTTTTGCCTGCCATACATTTTTGCTTCTATGCCAAATCACAGCCTGAAGGCATATGAAGTTGTCATAACTTTGTGGACCTGATTGTGTTTCTGGCATTGAGTTTCCTGTAGAGGGAAGTCTGAAGCCAGTCTTTATTTTTACTTCTCATACTTGACTCATTTTAAAGATCTTCATAACCCACAGATATTCTTTTTTTATTTTTTATTGTTATGTTAATCACCATACATTACATCATTAGTCTTTGATGTAGTGTTCCATGATTCATTGTTTGTGTGTAACACCCAGTGCTCCATGCAGAATGTACCCTCTTTAATACCCATCACCAGGCTAACCCATCCTCCCACCCCCCTCCCCTCTAGAACCCTCAGTTTGTGTCTCAGAGTCCATCGTCTCTCATGGTTCGTCTCCCCCTCCGATTCCCCCCCTCATTCTTCCCCTCCTGCTATCTTCTTTTTTTTTTAATTATATTGTATTATTTGTTTCAGAGGTACAGATCTGTGATTCAACAGTCTTGCACAATTCACAGCACTCACCATAGCACATACCCTCCCCAATGTCTATCACCCAGCCACCTCATCCCTCCCACCCCCCACCGCTCCAGCAACCCTCAGTTTGTTTCCTGAGATTAAGAATTCCTCCTATCAGTGAGGTCATATGATACATGTCTTTCTCTGATTGACTTATTTCACTCAGCATAACACCCTTCAGTTCCATCCATGTCGTTTCAAATGGCAAGATCTCATTCCTTTTGATGGCTGCATAATATTCCATTGTATATGTATACCACATCTTCTTTATCCATTCATCTGTCGATGGACATCTTGGCTCTTTCCACAGTTTGGCTCTTGTGGACATTGCTGCTATAAACATCGGGGTGCACGTACCCCTTCAGATCCCTACATTTGTATCTTTGGGGTAAATACCCAGTAGTGCAATTGCTAGATCGTATGGTAGCTTTATTTTCAACTGTTTGAGGAACCTCCCTACTGTTTTCCAGAGTGGCTGCACCAGCTTGCATTCCCACCAAGGAGTAACCCACAGATATTCTTTATGCTTACAGTAACCTAACTTCACTAGGGTATGCCTTGGTATTAAACTTTCTCTGTTTGGTTTTTTTGCTTGTTTGTTTGTTTGGTTTTTTTTGGATTACTATACCCTTTCCATCTTTTCAATCTTGGATTTGAGTCTTTATTTCACAGAATTTTTATAAATACATTTTAAACTTTTTTTTTTTTTGAGTCACTTCTTTTGATCTTTTCATAACCAACTAATTATACATACATTGGATCCTCTTTGTTTTGTGTATATACAATCTGTTCTTCATTGACTTTTATATCTTTGTACTTTTTTCTTTTTTGATTTTATTTTATTATGTTAGTCACCATACAGTACATCATTCGTTTTTTGATGTAGTGTTCCATGGTTCATGGTTTGTGTATAACACCCTCATTTTGTTTTGTGTCATTTCCTCAGGCCTATAAACCATGTTGATAAGTCTGATTTCCACTCTTTCTCTGTTTTACTGTGGTTGCTTCAAGGCAGCTTATATCTGTAACTGTTCTATTTTCTCTTTCATTACCTTTCTCTGTTCTGCTAATTTGTTTCTAACCTATACCCATCGCTTCCTTGTTAAAAAGCCTCCCAATTGTTATTCCTACATTCACTCACCCTCCATGCCCGACCCCCACCAACAATCTGATAACCACAAAAGTACTTAGAAGGAGGTTTTAAAAATGCAAATAAGATCGCTGGCTCCGCTTTTAACAGCCTCCGTTGGTTTCCCTTATCACTTAGAATGAATTCCAAAGTCGTTATCATGACTTACCGGTGCCCTGTTACTGGCTCCTTCCTACAAATTATTTGATGATTTTCTTGTATTATTTGACTCTGTTTTATCCTCTCAGTTTCTGAGCCACTTTTGGAAAAAGATTATTCCATAGCTATCGTATACTAATAGCACCTTACATTTAGTAAGTGCTCAACAAATATTGCCTACAAATAGTTATATTAACTTTTTAAAGTATTTAGAATATCATACACTATGTAGTCCCTGACAAAAGAAGATAGAATACCCTAGTATAAGCCAATGAAGAGCTTGAAATGTATCGAGATTTTAGAGTCCCTGACATAGTAGAAAAGTATGGTTCATGAATTCAGATTATGTTTGGATCCTGTCTCTGCTGATCGTAACTGAATGACCTCATGACTTATTTCATTTAACTTCAGAGAACCTCAGTTCTTTAAATATCTGTAAAATATTTATAAAACAGTATCAACCATGTGGGATTTTTGTGAAGCTTAAAGGAGGTAATGGCATATGGGAAATGGTAGGTATTTTATAAAAGGGTCAATAAAGTGGCAGTTTTGAAGAGGCTGGGTTCCAAAGTCATCCCCTAATGCAAGAGTCACGTTTGTTGAAAAGTATCCCTGAAAAATCCCTTCAATCACCCATAAGATATACTTTACATAGTTTTTGTAATCTCTGTACAAAATAATAAATATATAAATACGCACCATATAAAGATTAATGTACACTAGAGAGCTATATAAAAAAATCTGAAAGGCCACTTATGAAAAATAGACTGCTTTTTTTTTTTTTTTTTTTAAGAGAGGGGCTTAGGTGGAGATGCAGGGGGAGAGGGAGAGAGAGAATCTTAAGCAGGCTCTGTACCCAGTGTGGAGCCCGACACAGGGCTCCATCTCACAACCCTGAGATCACGACCTGAGCCAAAACCATAAGTCGGCCATTTAACTGACTGAGCCACCCAGGCACCCCAAGACTGCTTTAAACCTTAGTAGCTCATTCAGTATATCAAGATGCTAGGAGATAAGATCCACAGTCAGCCAGTCTGAGGAAAGAGCAGATTGACTCCCCCCATCTCATACTTATGCAGGGCTTCTCTCCACTGAGTAGAATGCAGTTGCAATAGTCAACGTTATTTAAGTTTGTTTCCTTCTTTCATTTTTCTGTTTTATGCTAAGCATATATAGTTAAATCCACATATTAATGCAATTCAGTATATAATTATTATTCCCAGATTAGATGCAAAATGGGTTCTCAGTAGAATGTGAAAGAAGTGGAAGTCAGGTGGAGTAATTTGGTGTTCAACTGCAGTGATTTTCAATGAACTGCATATTTGTCCTGTTTTCCATCTGTATGATTAGTTTTCCCTTCCTTTTAACTGTTAGCCTCAGAGATTTATGGTTTTTAAAGGGGTCCCCTGCTTTGGCTACTGGAGAAAGTAATTTGTATTCCTCCCTTCAGGAAGAAAAGAAAATTAATAGTTTATAGTCCTATGAGTCATCCTCAAAGGCTATAAGCTCCATCCTTGCACCCTCCCTTCTGCTCTTCGCCATTGTATAGGCTCACATTTTGCAAAACTTGGGGACAAAGAAGAGGTCAGGAATGAATAAGGAAATGGATGGCCACCTTACAAACTTGAGGGGAACAGATAGGATGCAGAGTTCTAAAAGGGCAAAGCATAGTGCTGGTGCAAACAGAGAAAATCCTACCATTCATGTGTAGAATGTGAAAAGAGGAAGTGAGTGTGTGAAAAAAAACATCACAGGGTCTCAGTGAATAATAACATAAAAGTGTTAGGTAGAACCAGACCAGGCATAATTCATCCAAAATAGTGTGTTGTTCCAGAAGAAGTAATTACCAAATTTTACTCAGGATGAACTCTTATTCTAATACACTGTAACAATCTACTCTAAAAAAGTATGTGATTGCCACGGACAAGTCACAACTTGTAAGATTGTTAGGGAATTGAGGGAAAATGTTGAGAGAGAGTTAAAGAAATGGGTTCATTGCCTGAAGAAGATTGAAGGGCAGTTATAACAGCATTCCAAACACAATAAATTTTCTATCCAGGGAGGAGTGGCCAATTGTGTTTTGCTCTTGAACAAGAGACCCTTAGAAGTCTGAATTATAATACTAGGAGCTTTAGTCAGGAAATGATTCCAAGAAGACTGTCAAAATAGTGCCAGGTTGAAAGAGGAAGCTAGAAAATTCATCCTTTTCTACAGGAGTCTTAAAATTCCACTGGATTGAGTACATACATGGCATGAGGAATGGGGGGAGTTCTATTAACTGGCACAGTCAGGCTGTGGGAGGACTTAAGGAAAGAAAGAGGTCATTGGAAGTGAGGTATGGAGGTGATGATGAATGTGATATATACAAGGGAAGAGGTGAGATTTCCTTATAAGGATTTGACTTTTCCATTCTTCCTACTTTGTTCCCTCCTCTCCTTTGCAATAGTGATGAGCGCTCGGTTTGAAAGTGTAATGGAGATAGGACTAAAGGGGCCATTGGAAGCCACAGTCAGACTCATAAACAGATAGAGTTAACTTTTGTTGGTGAGGAGAAGAGAAAGAGCCAGAAATCCAGGAGAAGCAGGATAAGAGACTAGGCAGCCCCAGAGGCGCCTGGGTGGCTCAGTCAATTGAGTGTCCAACTCTTGGTTTCGGCTCAGGTCATGATCTGAGGTTCGTGGGGTCGAGTCCTGCGTTGGGTTCCACGCTCAGTGGAGAGTCTGCTTGAGAATTTCTCTCCCTCTGCTCCTCACCCGACTCATGCGGGAGGGGGTGGGGGTGCTCTCTCTCTAAAAAAAAAAAAATAAACCTTAAAAAAGAGAGAGAGACCAGATGGCCCGAGAGAGACACAGAGACAGAAAGACAAAGCATAGTTCCCAGCTCCCTAACAGCATGCCACATCCCTATTCTGTCTCACATGCTGCATCTCCAGTCCTGATAAGCCCCACGGTTTTTCTGTCCTACAATAATCCTCTTGTTTTTTGTTTTATAGGAGTTTTTTTTTTTTTTTAATGTAAGTTTGAGGTGGTTTCTGTTTCTTGACATCTAAACAGTCCACTCTCGATGATGTCCTGCCCCTCACCGCCCCTCCCGCTTTCTTCTCTTTCCCCATTCCTATTTCGGAGGCTTGCCATTCCTTTTCTCTTGAAGTCCTATGTGCTGCTGCTTTTCTCAGACACCCTCTTCTCTCTCTGGTCCCATTCCTTCACCTCCGTTCTTTGCCTCTCCCTGCTCTCTCTCCTTGGAACTAGCAAAACTTCTCCTACAGAGCTATCTCTTCCCTCACCCACTTGATGTAATGGTTTATTTTCCAGGATTATTACATTTCAAATTCAGCCCTGCCCTTGGGGAATGGAAGATCTCAGGTACCTCCCACTCTGCAGCCAAACTACAGGACACTCTCCTGTGTTCTCTGCCTTCCGAACTCACTCACCCATCTTCTTCATGATACAGAAAAATCTGATTATCCAGAATCCATAATTCATTAATTTCATACACTCACACACATACCATTTCCCCACTGCTGTATTTCACTTTTAAGAGAAAGGGGTAAATCCTGGAGGAGTTGGGGGAGAATTTAGGAAATCATACTCAAGTTAAAAAAAACTCAAGTAGTCTAGAAGACATTTGACTTGACGTTCATTTATTTGAAATAAAGACCTGGGAATTTTAATTGAGCACATGACATGGACTATGAGGGAGGTAAATCAGTTTTAAACTACCTAAGGGGGAAAAACACATGTCTTGTGTAGAAGAATACAGGTCCCTCTATGGTCAGAACTGGTGGATGTGTTCAGTAAAGCAAAGCTTCGGCAGAGGTGAAGCAGCCCTGACCATTGGTGGGGTATGAAGATTGGGGTCTTGGTATAATTTATTTAATGAGGCATAGGATGGGCTGAGAGCTGGCCTCAAATATCTCAAGTGCTTTTGTGTGGAGGAAGGGGCTGGACTGGCTATTTGATGACCTAAGGAACTAATAGGTAGACAGTTCAAGAAAGCAGATCTGAGCTGGTAAGAATGAGGAAGTTGTGCTCAATAGAGCCACTTCAGTTTTCCCAGGAAGAGTCTGGTGCAGACTGAAGAATCCTAAGAATCCTGCACTGGCAGGACATTAGACATTGGGATTTTGCTTTTTCTTTTATGCTCCAAAATTAATGCATGGTTACAGCAACAAGTGGAATAATACTAAATTGTGGACCCACATCTCAGTGTAATTCATGTTACTAGTTTGGTATGTGTCTTTCCATACCTTTCTCTTTGCCTACACAAGCACATATTAACATTAGTGGATGGATAGGATTTTGTTTTGTTTTTACAAAATTGAGACCATACTATACACATTACTCTGCTCAGTAATATTAGCATCTCCTCAGAGTCAGTTCTTCTTTGAAATAATGGCAGATATTTTAAAGTATGGGTGTACTAGTTGTTAAATCATCCCCCTATTGATAGATATTTGGGTTGTTTCTAGACTTTGCTATAATGCAATTATAACTAACAATGCTGCAATAAATGTTCATAAACATATATTATCACAAGCTAATTTTTTGTTTTTGTGATTTCCATTAAAGTAGGATTTGTTTAATTAAAGGATGCGTACATTATTTTGTTTTAATAGCTACTTCTAGGTCACCTTCTGAAATTTTGTTGCCATTCATAATCTAACCAGCAAGTGCCCATTTCCTCCTGCCATTTCCAGGATAGAGTATTATTAGTCATTGTAATCTTTGCCCATCCAAGTAGGGGTACTACGGATAAGGGAGTGTAGTGTAGTTGTTAAGGGTAAGGATGCTCTTGCTAGAATACAGAAGTACCTGTCTCAGCTCTAGCACATGCTTCCTGTGCAAGTTTAAGCGAGACACATAACTGCTTTATGTCTGTTATCCTCCTTTGTAAAGAGATATGATATGAATACCTACCTCATAAAGTTGTGCATATTAATGAATTAATAGTGATAAAGACTTAGAACAGTGACTGGCATACAGTAAAATTTTTATAAGTAAAAATTAAAGATTAATAAGATTAATAAAGATTCAAAACTTTAACTTGCATCTCCTTGACAACTAATAAAGTTGGGCATATTTCTATATATTTCCTGGTGGTTTGGGTTTCCCTTTCTCTCAATTTTCTACTCATATCCTTTGCCCATATTTTTACTGAGTTGTCTTTTTATCAATTTTTAGGAACTCTTTATTTTGAATAGTAATTTTTGCTATCATTTTTGCTGTCATTTTTGTCTTCCATAAATGATTTCCTTCGTACTTGATTATTTAAAACATCAGAGTGTTTTCTTAAAGTTAACATAAAAACCTCAGTCAGTACAGAACTATAAAAATAATTTTAAACTCAGGGTACCTGGGTGAGTCAGTCATTAAGCTCTGCCTTCAGCTCAGGTCATGATCCCAGGGTCCTGGGATCGAGTTCCGCAACCGGCTCCCTGCTCAGCGAGGAGTCTGCTTCTCCCTCTGCCCTTCCCCCTGCTCGTGATGTCTGTCTCTCTCTAACTCTCTCTCAAACAAATAAATAAAATCTTAATAATAATTTAAACTCATATAATCTCATACCACAAAAGATAACCATTGTTATAAGTTTCTCATATGGAAACCCTTCCATCTATGCCCTCAGATTCATTGGCTCTCAGCCATGGCTCTCTATATATTGGCAGTTAGGGGGCTTTTGAAATACCAGTACCTGGGTTCCACCTCACAGGTATTCTGATTTAACTGTTCATTGGTCAGGCCCAGGCATCAGTTTTTAATAAGAAGCCTCATTTGCTTCTAATATGCAACCAGGAATGGAAACCAGAGGATGCAGTTCTGAAAGGTGATTAATTAAGTCAACTGTGTACCTAAATCATGGTGTCATTGGTAATCACTACCGCCATCTGTTGGCGGGAGGCAGAACTGACACCGTTTAGCTATTTGTATAGCTTTGTGCGTATCTCTGAAAGGCCATGTTTCAAGGTTCTTTGTACACCACCACGTCTTTTCAGTGTCATGACTTCTCAGATGTAACTTCCAACTCTACAAGTCTTGAGGTAAATATCAGATTTGTATTGGTTCTGTATATTCTGCAGTAATAAATGACAGAATGTAGTATGATGCTCCTGAGGTGGTGTCAGTCTTGGCCATCAAAGACTCAGTGATATTTATGCTAATCACTGATAGGAGAAAGTGTGTGGATAGATTTTTAGAAATAGTCTTATCAAGAGCAGTTGGAAAACAAAACAAACACGGTTTTGTGATTAATCTAACTGAACTAATCAGAAATTACACCACTGCCTCTTCCCATCCCATCTCCTTCCCCACCTATAAGTGTTAATTGAAATTTTCCCCTACTGGGATATTTTAAGATGTCTCCTTTTTTTCCTGCGGAATTACACAATGTGAAACATCAAGGGAAATAACAGGAAAGGCAATGAACAGGGAAACATGCTTTGAGAAATAGCAATGTTGGCAGAAAATGGAAGTGTCTGGGAGAAAAAAAAAAGATAAAACTGGCAGAATTACAGGCTGCTGCATGGACTGGTAATTAGATAGTGAGTTTATCTTCTGAAGGAAAGATATTTTTCCTGTCTTTTCCATAGAGAGGCCAAAAGAAGTCAAAGACACTAAGAGCATGAAATTGTTCGTCTGCCATAAAAACTATCTTTGATGCATTGGGTTTAAAATATATATATTAATTCCTCAGGCAGTTTTTATGGGTTGTGGGTCGTTCTTATAGTTGGCAATAGAAGATAAGTCTTTCATGTACATAAAAGTATATAGGTATATATGTATATAATATATACTTGTATATACATATGTATATGAGTATTTATACATGAGTGTGTGTGTGTGTGTATATATACACACACACACACACACTTTTAATTTCCAAACATCTCTGTGAACAGAAACTCTTTGCTACCTATTGTGCAAGGTAATACTGGGTTTCTTTTCTCTATCCTAGATTTAGACATTGTGTCTGATGGGTTTCCTTAGGAGCTGGGTTTCTCAACCTCAGAACTGTTAGTTTGGGGGACAGATAATGATTTGTTGCTGGGGGCTATCCTGTACATCATAGAACATTTAGCATCGTCCTTGGCCTCCACCTACTAGCTGCCAGTAGCATACACCTGGCTATGACAACCAAAAATATCTCCAGACTTGCCAAACGGTAAAATTAGCCACTGATTTAGAGGATGCTATGGCCCTGCTTTTGGGAGTTGAGTTTTTACTAACCTGAAAACAATTTACCGAATTCCCCAACCTAAATTAGAGCCCCTATTTTTTTTTAATAAAGCACTATTTTTTTCCCTCTCTTGAAACACAATACATCTCCTTATTGCATCAGTGACAATTGAGGACAGGATTATCTACCTGGAGACCTTAATGTCTTTCTTCTCTATTCAACTTTGCCACAAATAAGCTGTTTTGTTCACTCTCTACATGTACCACCTAGAGCAGTGATTGGCACTTCATAAATGTTTGTCAAATGAAAGAATATAATTCTCAGATATTTAAGAACCTGAAGCACAAAGCCTAACTTGGTCCAAAGGGGTTTTTCTTCTAAGGCTTATTTCAATCTACATGACAAAGCCAGTAAAAGAAATCAGGGACATATTGAGGCTGTTGAAGGGTGTGATCAGGGAAATCTAAAAATTATATTATTTGGATAGGATTCCCTGGGGGTTTTGGCGGACTGCTCTGGAGTGGCAGTTTCATTCTGGAAACAACTCTGATATGTCGCTGTAAGCCAGAGCCAACCTGTCGCTCTTGCTTTTTGAACTCCGTCCACCACTGGTCCATGGAGGAAACAAGTTTTTTGACCAGGGTGAGGCTTAATGCTTCATTAATTCTCTGAAAGAACATGCCCCAGGACCAGGAAAGATGTGCCTGTGGAAAATAAACGTCAGTGCAGACAGCACAAGAGACCTTCACATGCTGCTTTTCATGTTTTTAAAAAATGGAATTAAGATGCATACTTTTTAAAATGAAAAATGGCATCTTCCCACTGAAAATGGGAAGTAATTTAATTTGTTAGTGGTTTATTTTATTTGACAGACTTTGTACATACTCGATTTGCTTTGTTACACTGAATTACCCTTTAATAATGGGTACACATAATGCCAGACTCTGCCCCCCAGGTTGATTTGATAATTGGATTGAACGACCATATTGTTCCAGGGTTTTCATGACAATGTGGACAGAAGCTATTTGGAAAACTCCTAACCAGAAAAGCCTTTAGCTATTTTTTCCCGCCCGATGAAGTTAATTGCTAACCAGTGAATAATCATCCCACTAGCCACTTTTCCTGAGCAATGCTGAGTTCTGTAATCATGACTGAATTCCCTGGGTAGATGGAAGGGATGCCTAAACCCCATAGCCAATAGAAAAAGTCCTAAAGTCTTCCCTCAGCAGTCTCTCAAAATGGACCATATTTCTCCAATAGGAAATTAATGGTAAGAATTCTAATAATAGCAATCATAGAGGCTGAAGTGAGACTGCCAAGTTCAAGGGCACCTTCACAGCTTAAGCTAGCATTATGACCTCCTTTGCTTCAGCATCCACATCTGGATAGTGGGAACATACCAGCACCTACCTCTTAAGGTCATAGTGAAGGTTCAGTAGCAGGGTATGCATAGAGCACAATCCTGGCCAAAGTAAATTCTCCATCAATGTTTCTTCCTTATTAGATGGTATACATCGGGCCCTGTGCTAAGTTTTCTAAAAACTACTGAGAGAGTTGCTATCTCTAACATTATGGAAGGGACCATTAACATGGCAAAAGGTGAAGTAATGCCCCAAGGCCATGTGACTGGTAAATGGCTCACCCAGAATTCAAGCCCAATTCTACTTCCAAAATTTTCTTACACCATACAACTTTAGATTTGGTGTTCGTGTACCCCTTAGAAGAAGTTTGAAAACTTGTGTACCTTTCTGAGCATTTATAACTAGATGACTAAGCATTTTCCATCATAATGGTAAATAATTATAGAAGATGAGTTCAGGAGTATTTTGAACATAGGCAGTTTAAAATAAAACCATTATATCACCTTTTTAATGCATCCACTGGAATTTAAATACCATCTTAACTGGATACCCACCAATATCCACTAAAAGAATATGTGAACAAGTTCTTTAAAAGTCAGAACTTTATGTTGCTTTTCTTCTTGAAACATGTATTTTCACTTCCCCCAAATAAATGTTAAAAGCCTTTTTTGATCATTTCTGCAACAAAAATAGGTTCCCCTCCCCCCCCCATGAATGTATGACTGTACGGGTTTAAAATTCTCTTGTGGATATAATTGCTTCTAAAATTATTAATAGAAAAAAATAAAATTATTAATAGAATACAGCTGATCTGAACAACATAAACATATAATTCTGACAAATAAAAAGTAAAACTATTAGAAATTCATACTATATTGAGCTGGGGCTGGTGATAATTGTGGGGCATTGATTAAAGGCATCATCCAGTTATCGCTCCCAGAAGTGTTTATACCTTAGATAGTACACCACAGTAAGATTGAAGATGGGTGAATGTATGTCTTCTGTGTTTTTCTTTTGCAAAGAGAAAGAGACTTAGACTGTGGGCATCTCCTGCGGTGATTTGGTTTCAGAAAGGAAAATATATGGAAGTTCGATATGGGGAAATGGTTGCCTTTTTTTTTTTTTTTAGAGTGGGGGAGGGGGATGGGGCGAGGGTGAGAGAGAATCTCAAGCAGGCTCCACACCCATCGTGGAGCTTGAACTTACAACCCTCAGATCATGACCTGAACTGAAATCAAGAGTCGGACACTTAACTGACTGAGCCACCCAGGCGCCCCAAAATGGTTGCCTTTAAAGCTGTTCCGTATAGTTGTTGGGAAGCCATCACATAGGCTGTTGTGTTTTATCTGCCTCCAGTAAGATTCCTAAAGATACTCTGTATGGTAACTGCCTAGCATGCCATAAATGCTCAATACAGGTTTATTGAAGGTTTTATCTGGGGCCATTATGTGGTCATAACATTGCTCTGTGTCCTTCCTAAGTGAGGACATGGAGACCACCTGACCCATGACTGTACTATACCCTCTTAGTCCCAATATGAAGTATTGGTATCTCAATATCTCAACTATTAGGAGAGTTGTGGGGAGCATCTGTTGAACAATGAGAAGGAGCTATGGAGCAAACATGGATTTAAGCTGATAGCAATTTTCTCAAAAGGCCTCATAATGTCAATTATGTTATTTGTACTTAACAACCAAGGGTATTCAAATGTGTGTCTGCTGAACTCAAACATATTTGACCCAGGGTTACCAATCAGCTAAAATCCATTCACATCCTTCTATGCCTGACCCTCTCTCTCTCTCTTCCTTCCCCATGACTCCATCTTCTTTCTGTTCTTTAGCTTCTAGCGGGCCATCTCTGCTTTCTGAGCCTTGCCTTGAATCTGTCAGCTTGCTGGGGCACCGGAGGTTGCCATGGTAAACACAGCTGTTTTTTCTCTGTGAAGAGTCGGTGCATGAAGGCACTTGAGTCCTCACCTCTAGCCTCTTCCTGCTGTGCATTTTCACAGATGTTGTTTCAAGTGGGGGCCGCAAGGGCTTCAGGATTCTGCACAGCTTTCCTTGTGTGTCTCTGAAGGGGGGCTTTGTGACCTGCTGACGCCCGCTTAGGTGCTGTGGAAGATTGTGAAGAATCGCCCACATGGTCGCCAAATAAGCCCAATGACAGCAACATTCATTTTGTTAGTAAATGGATTCTGGGGACTGAAAGATCTTGTATGTTCCAAGAGGAGAGACAGGAAAGATAATGAGAAAGGAGCCGAGGCAGGCAGACTGAAGGCGGGGTGGGGAGAGACAGAAGGAGTGGTGAGAGAGGGAGAGTGAGCCAGGAGTTTCTAAACAGGAAGGCAAGTGTGTGTTGGACAGCTACCTGAATCTTCCTTACCCTCCCAGTCACGTCTGTGATCCAGCACTGACTACTGGTTCTGCATCTGCTGCTACTGTTCACTTACAAACTCCTCTCCAGCCACAAAGATTCCTTGCTGTTCCTCCTAAACTGTAACCTCAAGTTCCAACATCACGCTCCACCCTCACATGCTCCAACTTTTGCACTCTTCTCTCTGCCAGGAATGCTTTTCCCGAGACAGCCATCAGCCTCCCTCCCTCACTGCCTTCAGGTCTCCACTCAAAAGTCATTCCCTGAAAGAGGCCTTCCTAAACACCACACCTCAGTTGCACCCCATCCATGTCTATCTCCTTCCCCAATTCAGGCTTTCTTCATGTCTGATACAGAGTGCGGACTTAAGCATTTGTTGAGCCAATAGTGAAGTCATGGCCACCTTCCCCCAGAAATATGTGGAGTCACACACTTGCACACATGTTCTTTGTTCTCTCCTGTCTGAGCTTTTGCATGTGCTGGTCCCTTTGACTAGAGCATAGCCCCCTCTCCTCTCCACCCCCCACTCTGCCTGATGGAGTCCTGCAAACCTTTTGCACCCTGCCTGGTTTCATAACCCTCTCCTTTCGAGGTCTCCCTTGACCTCCCCAGGTGGACACAGAGCCCGTTTGGCCAACACAGCCCTAGCTGTGCCTAGCAACCTCCATCACAGCACAGATCCCCTGCATTGAAATGTCTCTTTACTTGTCTCTGTCCCACACACCCCAGTGAGTCTTCCAGGGCCCAGAATAGAGCTCAACCGAGGGCTTAGACTCCAGAGTCAAGAGTGCCAGACATGTGTACAAGCTGTGTGACTTGACACAAATTACTTAAACTTTCTGGGCTCAGTTGCCTCATCTGTGCAACAGAGATCATAATAGCTACCAAGCTAAGTCATAGAATACTGATGAGAGGGCGCCTGGGTGGCTCAGTCGGTTAGGCGACTGCCTTCGGCTCAGGTCATGGTCCTGGAGTCCCGGGATCGAGTCCCACATCGGGCTCCCTGCTCGGCGGGGAGTCTGCCTCTCCCTCTGACCCTCTCCCCTCTCGTGCGCTCTCTCTATCTCATTCTCTCTCTCAAATAAAATCTAAATAAAAAAAAAGAATACTGATGAGAATTCACTGATGAATTGCTGAAATGTTTAAAACCTGCTAAGCAGTCAGCTGGGTAAGAGGATAGTGAGCGGAGGGTGCACTATTTGAGGTGGGGTGGGCATGGAAGGCCTCTCTCAGGGGGTGATAATTGAACAAAGACCTCAGTGATGAGAAAGAGGCAGCCATGTGGTTCTCTGGGCTCTTTGCATCCCACTGATATTACAGGTGAGAGCTATCTCTGTAAGCTTTTGGCAGGTTAGACTCTGAGACTGTTCTCTTGGGATGGGAGACCTTACCTGGCCGATTTTCTAACACAATGCTGGTTGTCTTGCCGACTGGGCTCGTGTGTTTCTCCTTTGAAACCAGGCTCAAGGGGATGAGGGGAAACTGAATCCAGGTGCGGAGAATAGGAAGCATCTGAGGGAGGGACGTGAGGGAAGTCCAACAGCACACTGCGGACCCACCTGCACCCTCTGAGGGCCAAGGATGCTCTTCTCATTACAAGCACAATGCAGCAGAGGCCTGGTCTCAGAGTTGATTTTAGCCTCATCCACCACTGCCAACATGGCTCAGAAAAGAGGCTTTGAACTACAAGCTAAAAGGTCCTGGCTTGAACCTGAGTTTTGTCCAGTTTTCCTTCTGACTTTTGGCAGGAAGGGGGTTCTGGTCCTGTGGAGAATGGTTCAGGCACATGGTTTGGGGGCAGAGGAAGCTGTAGAATGGAAGATAGAAACCCAGACTGTGCTGGCAGCCCCTACCTGGGTGACTGGACAAGGCATTTCACCCCTGCAGGTCTTGAGTCCCTCATCTGCACATTGTAGGTACTGCTTGGGCCAGTTGTTTTTAAACTTTCCTTATTCACAGAAAAAATTTATTTAAGCAAGATATGATTGAGAATCCCAATGTACTGCCAAGAGTGATGAAGGAGGTAAAACCTAGCCAGTCACAGCCTCTCATTAAATTCCCATCCCCATCACACCTACACACGCACGTATGCACCCGTATGCACACGTGCGCACACACACAGGATGGTCCTTGAGAAAGGCTCTAAGAGTCTTTCCAAGATTCATTGTTCCATGAGTCAGTGTCACATCTCCATAGCACAGAGTTCTTCCAAAGTATTAGGCTGAACCGTATGCAATTATGGAGATTTGATGATTTTTGACCTGCAAAAATGGCAATTTCATATTTCCTTCTTATTATAGTTTCATCTGCAGTAGTGTGCTCACTCAGGAACCAAATTGCCTCAGTTCAGCCCCTCGGCTTACTCTCCATGTGACCGTGGACAGGATACTTCACCTCCCTGAACCTCCCCTAAGAGGTGGGCAGACAGAAGAATCTTCCCCAGGGCTTTGCCCTGAGAAGGCCGAGGGCTGAATGAAGCAGAGTCCTGGACTCGGGGCAGGGGGGCTCTAACACGGTAACAGGCACAGGGCACAGAAGCCCTCCATGAATGCCATACAGAGAAAGACCTAATGAGTGCCGGTGGGCCCAACTCAGAGCATGGTGTCCTACCCTTCTCCCTGCCTGGCCCAGAAGGCGGTAGGTAGGTAGCCAGAGCAGTTGCCAAATACAGTCCCAGCTGGGCTTCCTGATCCGTCATGCTGTCCAGCTTGAACCAGACCTCTTCCTGTGAGGGGCATCATTAGGCAGTGGACAGGCCTTGACCTGGGCATGGAATGGTGCTGGACTGGCGTGAATAACATTCATCCCTCTGCCTTATCTGGGGAAAGCGTTAGAGGCTCCCTCCACAGAAACCTCCACGGAGCCTTCCCCATTAAGTGGTACATCATGGAATATGTCAGCCTGAATTAGCAGGCAGGCCCGTCACGTTAAGCTGACGCTCTGGGCTGGCAGTTCCCACTTTGTAATGCCTCTTGATCCTGGCTGTCATGCTCCCTCCCTGTCACCACAGCCATGGGAAGTCTGCAGACGGTGCGCAGTAATGAAGGAGGCTCAGGGAGGAGTGTAGAAGGAGCCCCAGGAAGTCCTTGCAGATTGCACTTCTTCTGTGGCCCTGGGGAGCCCACTTTGAGCTCTGCTACCTCTGGGGGGGGGGGGGCGGGGACAGAGGAAGCACAGGTAGCCCTCAAAAGCACCAGGTGGGGAGTTCCTTTATGACAGACTACAAAAGCGTGGCATGTGTTTTTAAAAGCACACAGAGGAGTCCCCCCATTCAAATACCAGGACACCTACAACACCTAATAGAGGTTTCTAGAGGCAGCTTAACTACCACTAGTTGTTATTATCAGTAATACTGTCAGTTCCCTAAATACTAGTGCAGTTTATTCATGTCACAAATGGAGCATTTATCACTTCCTGCCATGTATGATATAGGAGTGTGGTGGGAGACAGTGGAAGGAGCACCAGCTTTGCAGTCAGGTAGGCTCTCGTATTAAATTCTGACGATGCCTCAGAGCCCAGATAAACCTTTCCCTTCCTTGAAAGGGAAATAGCTTTTTTCAGACAGCCTCCTGAGCTGGGCAGCCCTGGGCCAGTGACTGAGCCTCTCTGAACCTGAGCTTTCTCTTTGTAATAGTATTCACATTAGTACCTATTTCACGGAGCTGTTGAAACAATTCCCAGAGATGATATATGAAGAATGATTGACACAGAGGAGTAAATGCCCAATAAATATTTGCGGGGAGAATTCCCAAGAGCAGAGACACTTTTTCTTTTTTTAATCCATTACAAGGTCTTGACTCAAATGCACCCTTCATTGGTGTTCGATAGTGTATCAACCTTCCTTTCCAAATTTTTACTTCATTTGTCCTCTAACCTGTACTCCACTGTACATCAGGAATGATCTCGTCAAAACTTTGGTCATACCACAGTCATTGAAAATCGTTTTATTTCGGCCCATTTCTCTAAGGGTAATGGCAAAAATCTTTTGTTGGCGGGGCTTGCGTATGACCTATCCTGTTACTTCATCTCTTAACCATGGTTCCCATCCCTCCTTCTGTCTCACCCACACTGACCTATCAGCCCTTCATTCTTGCCCTACCCCCACCATAGGACCTTTGCACGTGCTATTTTCTCCAACTGGAACATTCTTCCCTCCCCCTCCTGGACCAGTAAACATCTTTTCATCCTTCACAGTCATCCATCCCATACTTCTCAGCAACAGCTCTCTAGGACTCCCTGACCATGTTAAATCCCCCCTTGCACGATATCCTCTCCTTTGGGGCACTTACTGCATTTTATTATGACATGGCTTCATGTCTACCTCCTCCATCTAGACCAGCTGGTTGAAGGCAGGAAATACCTTGTTTTGCTCACCGATTGGATCCCCCCCAGACCTTGCAGTCAAATGCTCTACCACTGCCCCAGAACCTTGTATATAGCCCAATAAATGTTTCTGAAAGGACGAGAAGGAGGGTGAACCAGAGGACATACTATCTCCACAGATCCCAACTACCCTTCCTGATAACGAGGGCACAGTGGGTTTCACTGGTTTTTCAGATAGTATCCCGAGAGCCCAGAGGGGAAGGTTAATCACCCATGGTCACACAGCCTTTATGTATGTCATGAATCTGTGATGAGAACCCCGGTCTTGCAGTTCTTGCCATCCCTGCGCTTATGCTCTAAAACCATTATCCATACAATTATGGATGGGGTGGAGGGCTCACAAAGACTTTCCCTCCCATCCCTTTCCTGGTGTTCAGAGGATCCCTGGTTCTTCCTACATTCACATCACCTATCTGGTGCCACAGCAATTCAGTACTCTGATTCTTCTGAATTATTTAACTTAAAACCTCTCAAAAGTTTGAGGGAGCTAAGCTCCTTCCAGACGAACTAGGAGAGGGGCGCCTGGGTGGCTCAGTCGTGAAGCGTCTGCCTTCAGCTCAGGTCACGGTCCCAGGGTCCTGGGATCGAGCCCCGCATTGGGCTCCCTGCTCGGCGGGAGACCTGCTTCTCCCTCTCCCACTCCCCCTGCTTGTGTTCCCTCTCTCGCTGTGTCTCTCTCTGTCACATAAATAAATAAAATCTTAAAAAAAAAAAAGACTAAACTGGGAGAATTCTGTTTTATAAGAGGTTATACTGTTGAGATGAGTATACTTCACATGTATACAAATGTAACCTTTGTTTCTGCCCTCTTCCCATCACCCCCTGGGTTAAAACAAATCTAGAAGTTGAAGTCTTAATCGACCGCCTGGAAGCAAATCAGTCAGCAAGTCAGCTCAGTTGCAAGAGATGACTTCCTTAAAAGGGAAATAGCTTTTGGTCCTTTTATTTTCTTGTTTCTGGTAAAGGACCACATCTGTGTTTTGGGTTTGTTTTGTTTTTAGTCTGTCCCCTGTCAGGCAGGCATTGGTGTTCTCTCTCACTTTCTCAGGAGCCACTTCACCCAGGTGTAGTCAGAAGTGCCCTTGAATTCAAAGAGGGCGTCAAAAGAGTGGTGGGTCTTTGTTCATGTTTGCCAAGAAGAGCTTCGTGTGTGGGAATCGATTTTCACTGCCTGATTCTTTGACCCGTGGGGAAGAAAACATTTGCTCAAATATTCTTATTTACTCATTCAACAAATAATCACTGATATATCACACTTTATATATCAGTAAGATAACCATATACTTTATTGTCCAAACTAGGACAGTTTTGATGTGAAAGTGGATATTATGTGGTTGGTACACGAAGACAACAGGTATAAACCAAGATCTTCCCAGGTAAAACAGGATATCAGTGAGTGCCCTATGTACTAACGGCTGAATTTGGGCTCTTAGAATCTTGGGTGGTTATATATTTTCCCAAAATGCCCTTAAAGATTGAAGAAAAAGCCTGGATGGGGTCTAGACCTCCTAAGCCCTGCAGTATAAATGTAGTAGGTCAAAGTTGAACTAGATATTTCTAAAATTTGCCCACAACTTCCTTTTTAAACTATACTTCTTGTTTAAAACAAACAAGCAAGCTGCCTAGAACCAACAGCTCTGGAAGCTAATGACAGCACAGTAGATTCTAAGTTCAGTTTCCCCAGGATGAGGCCACCTCAAAGAGGAAAAAAAGTTCAGAGTCTATAAAGGATGAAATTGCCCATGAGGGCTAAGTGATGGTGACATCTTTTGAGAAGGAAGTAAAACTGGAAGGAATAGACAAAAAAATAAAATAAAACTAAAAGGAACAGAGGAGACAGGAACATGGGATTTATCAGTCTACTTCTCTAACTTCAAGCTTTTTAACTATGGTTATGATTTTGTGTGTGATGGTGAAGGACATAAACATGCACACTTCTTCCCTGGTGAAGAGCTTTGGTTCTGAAGTGATTTGTTTCTCTTCCATCCCAGGTGCCTGTCCTGAGACCCATGGACCTGATGGTGGAGGCCACCCCGCGAAGAGTGTTTGCCAATGCACACACATATCACATCAACTCTATATCAGTCAACAGCGACTATGAGACCTACATGTCAGCTGATGACCTGAGGATTAACCTCTGGAACTTTGAAATAACCAATCAAAGTTTTAGTATCCTTTCCTGGGGGCGAATAGCCAGTTGGCTTGAATCATAAGTATTCAGGTATGAGCAGACTTGGGGGGAAGTAGAAGAGAAAGAAGCCATCGCTACCACAACTCCTAGTGCTTGTGGAGGACTCTTCCCTTTTATTTATTTATTTTTTAAAGATTTATTCATTTATTTTGAGAGAGTGAGAGACAGAGACAGAGAGAGCACATGAGAGGGGGGAGGGTCAGAGGGAGAAGCAGGCTCCTCGCCGAGCAGGGAGCCTGATGTGGGACTCGATCCCGGGACTCCAGGATCATGACCCGAGCCGAAGGCAGTCACTTAACCAACTGAGCCACCCAGGCGCCCTCCCTTTTAAATTATGTTGACATCCATCCTTCATCCTAACAAACTTAGAGAATCACTTATTGACGTAGTGGTCCAGGACTACCTCTGGGCTAGAACTCGGAGTCAGTTCATTTGCACAGAGGCATTTGTGTGTCATGGAGTCAAGTCAGTTGCAACTGTATCAACTATAAGATAAGACCCCAGAATTCAGTTAGGGTTCCTTCCTCTGGTGAAGGGATTTGTAAATGGCCTATATGGGCAGCATGGACCGCAGGTACACACGAGATGGTTTTCATTGTATCAGCATGGTGAAAATAATACTGGCTGCCATTTATTGAATTCCAAGCACTACAACAGGAACTTCATGCATTGAATCTCATTTTGAGAAGTACACATATCATAATTTTACAGCTTGATGAATTTCCACAAAGTACATCTGTGTAACCAGCATCCAGATCAAGAAACCAAACTTTATTAGCAATCCTCACATCCCCATAATGCTTCCTTCTAGTCCCCATACACCAAAGGTATATTTGATATAACAACCCCCCTAATGTAAATATTACTAATAGCTAGAAATCCAGCGACATCAAGAAAATTATTGAATGAGTGTCTGAGCCAACATTCTAATTCCATTATAATGACCCTCTGTTTCATAATACAGATGGGTCATTTATTCACTATCTCTCCTGACTCCTCACTTGAATTCCCATTCTCAGGTAATGAGTTCTCTACCCAGGCAGCTGAGCACCTGACCTAGGAGTCAGTATGGATTTTTTTCTCTCACTCACCAGCCTCCCTACCCCCGACCCAGTCTATGAGCCCCACTGATGCTTAGTCTGAAGTGTATCTCGAATCAGCTCCTTGCTCTCTGTTCCTCTCCACTCCTGCTACCCTACACGAGCATAGGCCACTGTCCCCTCATCCGCATGACTGCAATAATCTCCTGCTTAGTCTCCCTTTTTTCTTGATCTTCTACATAGTTCACGTTCCCATAACAGAGTGGACCTTTCCGTATTTAATTCAGTTTTCATTCTTCCCCTGCTTAAGACACTCTCGTAGCTTCCCAATGAATTTAGAATAAAATCCAAGTTCTTTACCTTGAACTATAAGATTCTCCACAATCTGGGCCCTTCCTTCCTCTTTGATATCCTATCATATCACTCTCCCTGAAGTCACTCTGCTTCAGCTGACTCACCTCTTTATCTGTTCCTAGATAAACCTTGTTCTTATGTCTCTTCTTTGTATTTGCTGTCCCCTCTTTCTGGAATACTCTGTCCCCGGAGTTCACATGGCTAACTACATGTCATCATTCAAACTTCAATGTAATTTCACCTCCTCAAAGGCCATTTTCCCATTAACTGCCAAGTAGCCACCAATAGCCCTCTAGCCCTCTTATCTTCACAGCGCATATCACTATTTGAAATTTTGTGTGTGTGTACTTTAGATTTCCCCATATTCAAATGTAAATTCTATGAGAGAAGGGACTTTGTATGACCCATTCTTGTATCTGAGTACCTAGAACATTCTGAGATACAGAAAATACCAATTTGGTTAGGCAGGTCAAGTTTGAAGTGCGATAGATCACTGAAGTGGAACTATCCAGTAGACAATTGATCATGAAATTCTTTTTATAAGATTTATTTATTTAATGAGAGAGAGAGAATGAAGTGGGGGCGGGGCAGAGGGAGAAGAACAAGTAGACTCCCTACTGAGCGGGGAGCCTGACACAGGGCTCAATCTCACAACCCCAAGATCATGACCTGAGCCAAAACCAAGAGTCGGATGCTTAACCAACTGAGCCATCGAGGTGCCCCAGTGATCATGAAATCTAAGCAGGAAATTTCACTTAAAGAGTACATTGGTTATAGCAAAGCTCTGAATGTTTTGTTAAAAATAGACCACCTAGTGGCTCAAACACATAAAAGATGATTTCTATTATTATAAAGTCCAGTATGATGATCCCCACCAGCAAGCAACCTCCTCCAAACTGTGAATCAGAGAAATAGGTCCTTCCATCCTGCAGCTCCCCACTGTCACCAACCTTACCTGCAGTCAGGACAGCAAAAGGAAAGATTGTAGAGAACCACACACAGGAGGCTCTTTTAGGCCAGGCCCTAAAATAGCATGAATTCCATTGGTTAGAAGTCAGTCACATGGCTACGTCTAACTGCAAAACAAGCTGGGAGACATAGTATAGCTATGCATGTTAAAAAAAAAAAATTTGACCTGGTTTTGGTACACAGCTAGCTCGTCTCCACCAAGAAGAGTGCTTGATAGTTGCCAAGGCTTTTTTTTTTTTAAGTTTTTATTTAAATTCCAGTTAGTTCACTTACAGTATAATATTAGTTTCAGATGTACAATATGGTGATTCAGCACTTCCATACAACACCCAGTGCTCATCAGAAGTGCGCTCCTTAATTCCCGTCACCTATTTCACCCATCCCACACCCACTTCCCCTCCAGTAACCATTACTTTTTTCTCTGTACCTAAGAGTCTATTTCTTGGTTTGCCAAGGCATTCTAAGGAAGGCAGCTTTAAGCAAGCAATGGCAGTGATCGAGGCACTAAGACCTCACCCTCAGGACCATGACTGGCACCTCTTGTTGTTCACAGAGCAGACTCTACCTACTAACTGAGCCTCGGAGAACCTGCCTACAGATTTTGCCTGGAAGTACAGCTGCTAATAGAATGAATATGGGTTGTGGTTCCCTATCTCCCTTTATATCTTTTCCAAGAGCCAGGAATCTGTTCAGTCTCAGCTGCTGTCACTCTGAGCACCTGCTGTCCCCAGTCTAGGTGACATGTTTTCTGGATTTGCCTCTAGGCCTTCAAGAGGGAGGGGGGTTTCTTTAGGCATTTTGGGAGACAGATGCCTTGGGGAGAATGCAAAGCGGAAATATTAATAGCACAATTTAGGTTATATTCTGCAGATGTGTGACAGCCTGCCAGATGCTGGCATACAAATGAGACTGTGCCATTCACCCTTAAAGCAGCCATATGTAAAATAATCATTGTCATCATGAGAATGATGATCACTGATACCAATATAGTTCTTTTCAACCAAACTGCCTTAAGCACTGAGCTGATGGTATAAACTGGGACCCTTTTGCCTCTTGTCACTGAAGTGTAGCCACCTCTGGGGTAGGAAGCGGCCAGCTTTCAAAACACCCTCAGAAAAACACCAACCAGCAGGCAGCTCTTATTAAATCATACATTGTTTAGTTCCATTTCTATAATGCCTCTTATCCACTACGAAGACTGAAAAACATGGTTCAGGATAGAATAATGTGGGGCTCCCAGAGCATGGTAGGCGTACCACTGGGGTGGTAGTCAAGGTGCTTCTAAGCACTATGTGGATTTTTTTCACTTCCAAAATTAGTTATGTATGATCATGACTACTAGAAAATACAACTATCATATCAACCTGATGATTTCATAGATACTGAGAAGTCCACTTAAGTTACAAAGTAAGTATATGTAAAGAAAAGTAAATAGTAGGACAAGTGGTCTTGCAGTCTGGTTAAAAAGTAAGTCATGACTTCCACTGCCTGGCATTTGGTGTGACCCTGGCATTATGGTTGAGAACACAGGCTGTAGAGTCCTGAAAGTTCTAGTACTCTGAGAGTCCTAAAGTTCACACTCAGTTCTACACTTGCTGAGTTATGTAAGCTTTAACATGGTTCTTAATTTATCCCCTGTTTCATGATCTTTAGAGAGGAGCTTTATCAAAGAGGATTGTGAGAATTTTTTAAAAGATTATATTTTGTATATTCATATTTAAAAGATTTATATTTGAATATGTATATGTGGATAAATCTCATATATACAATTGACCCTTGGACAGCATGGGTTTGAACTACATGGGTCCACTTACACGCAGATTTTTTTTCGATAACTGCAATACAGTACTATAAATGTATTTGTCTCTTCCTTATGATATTCTTAACAGTGTTTTCTCTAGCTAAATTTATTGTAAGAATACAGTGTATAATATATATAGCATACAAAATATGTGTTAATCAACTTATGTTATCAGTAAGGTTTCTGGTCAACAGTAAGGTATTAGTCATTAAGACTTAAGGGAGCCAAAAGTTATATGTGGATTTTTGACTGCATGGGGTTCACTGACTCTAGTCCCCACATTGTTCAAGGGTCAACTGCGTATAAGATATATCCATATATATGTACATACATGTACATATACACACATAAACATATATGCTTAGGCCAATACTCTGCTAAATGAATGACAAACAGATTTCAAAACAAGAATGATTATCATGGAAAGGACAAGGAAACTAAAAAAGTTGAATGTTCGTGTAGTGGATTCTATTCTGCTGAATTCATTATCTGGGTCATCTTCTCCATTCTAGACTCCTCCTCTGGTTTTGCAGTTGGGTGCTCTTTTCACGATGTTGTTCATTATACTCTAGTTACCACATATTTGCAGGGGCTCTGAAGTCCAGGGCCTTGTGTTTAACACCAGATCAGATTGAAGCTTTCCTGGCCTCCTGACACCTTGAATCCTCTCCCTTCCCTCCATAGCCAGTCTGTCCTTGTCTTACGTAACACATTCTGTCTTGAAGTGGTCGAACTTTGGCCTTAATGGGTTAACCACATTAGGACAATAACAACTCATCTCTAGATTAGTGATTTTCTAGGGCAAGAAGCAGCTCTAACTTTTCAAATTAGTTTTCTATGGTATACTTAGGATCCTTTGAACTCTCTTTTCAGGACCAAGAATAAGTTGACCTGGGCCCTTACCTAGTGCAATATGGGACCAATTAATAGGCTCCTGTCAAGTAAAAGTAAAGATCCAGCCCTCAACAACTGTATACTGAGTACCTAGTTTGTGCCAGGCACTGCACTAAAGCCATGGGAATGCAAAAGTGAAAAGAAATTTTCTGCTTTCAGAATGACATTCATCAAATATTCATACTAATGAGCATATAATTACAGAAGCCCTGTAAGGAAAGGAGAAACAGTTGTGTGAATGCTGCTTTTTTGAAATCTGATTCAGATGAGGGAATAAAAGAAGACTTTGCAGAGGAATTGATTATTAAGTTGAGATCTGAAAGAGTATGAGCTAACTTGGCAAAGAGGTGGGAGGAGATTGGTCTAGTATGTACAAAGGGCATGTGGCAGGAGGGAGGATGACAATGTTGAGGGAACTCTAAAAAGGCCACTGTGACTGGAGCCCAGAGAATGTGGTGGAGCATGGTGTAAGCAAGGCTAAAAATGTCAGCAGAAGCCACATCTTACAATCTGGTCTCTGGGCGTGAGACAGAGCATCTTTCTGAGAGAAGACATCTGGACTCACCGTGTGCTTCATTACTGACCTTGGTCTTAGCAGCCCTGTGCATCAGTTTCATTTGTCAACTGTTGCTTGATTCCCTGATCAGGGAACCATACAACCTCAACTCTTGTCTCTCTGTAGTACCATGGACAGCGGCCTTCCTTTTAATTTGGTGGGATTCTACTGGAAAGGCTTTGAAGGAAAACTGTGGAGCCCGATACCAGTTCATCTCCCTTGTTGCTGCTCTGGCTTCCATCCACAACTCAACATATCACTCTGAGACTGGCATTTAGTGTAAAAGGAGAGCACTCCAGTGACACCTCTAGCACACTGGCCCATGTGTGCTGGGGCGGCCTCCTCCTTCCTGTATTAAACGCAGCCCTGGTGGGTTTTCGGGGGCCTGGTGCTTTGCATGTGTGGCTGCTGACCCTCTGTCTTTGCCATACCTAGGGCTTTATGAGACAAGGGATTTCCCCTGCACGGGGAAAGCCCGTAGGACCTCATGTTGTCAGGGGAGAGGGCAAGAATGCAGCTAGGCAGACTTCTTGGGCTTTTTGAGCTTCCTCAGAGCAGTACAGTTTAGTATGTTAGGAATGCTTAGTAGTTAGTAGTAGTTAGCTTAGTAGTTAGACTCAGGAGTCACATTCACTGGATTTGAATCCAGTTTAATCCCCTATAATCTGTGTGACCTTGACAAGTTGCTTAACATCTCTCTGACCCTCCATTTCCTCATCAGTTAATGAAGATAATAATACCAGGTATCTTGTAAGGTGGTTGTGGTATTAAATGAGATCATCATGTCAATTTCTTAGCCATGTGCCTGGCACAGAGAGGAGGCTTAATAAATCATAGCTATTATTATCTGTAACATTTCCCCAACCCCCTATTCTTCTAATCTTGTTGCCTGGATCCCATTCTTTCCTAAGAAAACCACAAGCTAAATGATTTACAGTATCCAGGCCTGGCATCTTGACCTATTATTGACCTACTATGGATTTTCTGCATTTTAAAGAACTATGCCTAGAGAAGGCGGCTAAGTCACAATGAATTAAAGTCCATAAACATTTATTGAACACTTACTATGTGTACTGGAAATGCCAAGATGAATAAAACTCCATCCCTAATAATACAGCTCTTATAATCTGAAGGGTAGATGAATCAGAGTTCAACCAGAGAAGCAAAACTCTGAGGGGAGCAGTGTGTGTGTGTGTTTGTCTGTCTACAGAAAAGAGAGGAGGGAGAGGGAGAGAGACTGACTGATTATAATGAATTAGCCTTGCAGTTGTGTGGCTGGCCAAGCTAGTCTAGGATCTATAAGGCAATCAGTCAGGAATGGAAAATCACAAGTAGGCTGGAAGAGCATGAGGGTGATTTGAAGCTTGTCCACACATCATGGTCAGGAAGAGAGAATAACTGCAGACCCAGCAGCCTTTTGGAGTCTCTTCCTCAGGGAAGGCCTAAGCTTTCCTTTAAATATCTTCCAACTGATTAATTCAGGCCCACCTAGGATAATCTTCCTTTGCTGAACTTAAAGTCAACCTGTTGGGGCCTTTAATCACATCTGCAGAATTTCTTATAGCAGATTCCCTTATAATAACACTTGGATTTGTGTTTGATTGAAAAGTGGGAGAAGGTGTGTGTGTGTATGTGTGATACACTACAGCTGCTTCCTCCCTTCTGTCCTCCAACCCTCCTGAGCCCATGTTAGCCCACCATAACCAGAAACATCCTACAAAGGGAACACTAAGGATTCAGCCTAACCAGGTTAACATATCACAAAACCAGCAAAGCTAGTATGTGGACAGAGGGAGAGACATGTCACCATACTAGGGAAGATGAGGCTAACAATTTTTGGAGCCTGTATTAAGTACCAGGGATGTTCTACACATCATCTATTGTAGTTATTTTTAAGATTTTATTTCTTTCTTTCTTTCTTTCTTTCTTTCTTTCTTTATTTATTTATTTGACAGGGAACACAAGCAGGGGGAGTGGGAGAGGGAGAAGCAGGCTTCCCAGCCGAGCAGGGAGCCCGATGAGGGGCTCGATCTCAGGACCCTGAGATCATGACCTGAGCTGAAGGCAGACGCTTAACGACTGAGCCACCCGGGCGCCCCCATCTATTATAGTTTTCTGCCTCTTTTTATAGATGAGTTGACACATTTAAAGGCTTTCAAGATTATGTAACTGGTCACAGACTTGGGGATTAAAATCTCAGTCACTCTTACTCCATACTCCAGTGAAATATACTCTATCTCACTGTCTCAAAGTACTCAATTAGTACTAATAAAATGGATTAAGTGTTAGATATATTCAGGGTGCTGTGGATGCACAGGAGAGGGAGAATCATGAAGGAAAGGCTAGAATGCATCATAAAGAAAGAAACATCTGAATTGACCTTGGAAGGAAATACTGGGTGTTTCCTAATGGTGGCATTCAAGCTCTATGTCACGTGAATAGTAAAGAGTCCGTGGTTATGGGATTTTCAAGTACCCCTCCCCCAAATCATGAAGATCATCTCAGCCCAGTGTCTTTTGTAGCTCAGTACATACTTAGAAGCAGTAACTAATATGGCACCATGTGTCTCTTTGTCGATCTCTCATATAGAGCTTAACAATTGGCAAACCCTCCATAAATATTTGCACATTGGCTTTTTTTAAGCTGTTAAAAGAGGAATATCCCTTAGAGTCCTCTTCAGAGATTGTCAGTGTCTTATCATCAAGTAACACATCCGTTCAGCTAACAAGATCTGGATGCTTTGTAATCAGTACTTAATATCCAAAGATTACATTCAGACTTTGGAAAGAAAAAAAAAAAAAAGCAAAGCAATTCATGTCCCCTAAAAGGAAATCCAACTCTATTGTGGTTAAGGCTATTCTCCACCTTCAGTACTGGCAGGCTGTAACTACAGCGACATGAAAAGCTTCAACTGCTCTTGAACATGGGTGTCTTTCCCAGGCAAACATAGACTCCACTCTCCAGCCTGACCTACAGATAGGCCTCCTGTTTGGTTTTCCTGCCCTTGATTGGCTTAGGCAGGGCTTAGAAAGGAAATGAAACAAAACAAAAACAAAAACAAAAATCTTGTCATTATCAGCAAAATCAGCACTGATAAAGACAGAAGCATGCAAGGACATCAGCTTAAAAAGCCCACAAAACTAATGCAAAGAAAGCTATCTATGGAAAAATAAATGGTCAGGTTTGGTTTTGGTTTTGAGAGGTGGGATTAGTCAGTCTACTAAAAAGCCATTTAATAACTTTCTCCATGAAATTATTTCATAATCAAAATTCTCAGGTTATTGGAATAAACAGGTCTATGCCCATTCAAAGGTGAAAAAATGGAAACCCAGAGAGAGAAAATGACTTTCCCATGTTCTGAGAGCAAAACAGACTTGGAATCAAAATTGAATCCCAATCTCTTGACCCAGTTTTGTTACAATCATGATATTTATCACAGTATCATCTTGAACTTTACCCATGGTGATAAGGCTCCTGGTTTCTCACCTCTCTCATAGATGGTTCTAACACTAGGAAATGACTTTTTTATGTTTCTTGTTTAAAAATAAGTATTTATTGTGGAGATTATTAGAATCACCTATAATCTCACCGATTAGCTGTGGTTGTACATACGGGGTTTACATCAAAATCTTAATATCATGCTAGCTAATTCAACTACAAGGGCTGAGAAAAACAAATAAATAATAAAAGGGAAAAAATCTTAACTCTTTATTTATCCAGAAAGCCTTCTCCTGTTCAGTCTAGGACATACACACACCTGTCCACTCACACACGTACCATTTCTCTCTCTTTTCCCTGCTTTTTCTGCTTAGCAGTTACTACAGTCTAGTATAATATATATTATATTTATCTGCCTTGCTTTGTGACCATGTGCCCTGCTAGGATATAGGCTCCACAGATCAGGCGGATTTTTGGTCTATTTTGGTCATGGCTGTATCCCCTATACCCAGAAAAGTACTAGCAGGTTCTTTGTAAACATCTGTAGATTTTCATGAAGGAATGAATGAATGAGCCAATGGTAAAGGTAAGTTACCCTTTGTAAACTAGAGTTACTAAAGGGTAACTTACATGCTAACCTTCCATCTAATCCCTGTAAGATACTAACCACATTTCCTTCCATTCTGTATTCTCTCTCTCTGTCTCTCTCTCATTTTTTTACATGACTCTGGTCAGACTGTGTGTGTGTGTGTGTGTGTGTGTGTATATATATAATTTCTCTCACCTAATTTTATACATATATATATTATATATATCTTTTATATAAATATAAAATACCTTGTCTTTTTCTGTCCTGAAATATTACTTGATTAAAAGAAAATGTTGAAATGATAACTGATAATTGAAAATTCATAGACCCACCCAGATAGAACTATTATTCACATTTAGTATCTTGCCTTTTAGCCCATCATTTTCAGATTGTAAGTTTTAAGTGACTATGGTCATGCTATAGATACAATGTTTCATGGCTGTTAACAGACTTGGAATTACATTGTAAAAACAATTTAGTGAGGTAGATTAAAATTTTCTAAATTGTTTCCCTATTTCTGTATATACAGTGTATTGTCAGTCTCTTTCTTTTATCATGTTGCAGTAGACTTTTTTTTTTTTTTTGGTATAAAGCTTTTTCCAAATTGGTGATGAAGGAAATGACTTTTGAATGGCCCCCGTGCTACCCCTTAGTGTCCTGCCATTACCCTCTCCATTCCCTCACCCCACTGGTGATGTAATTTATGACTCTGACTTCTTATTTGTTTGAAGCCAATCCCTTAAGGGGTGACCTCCCAGTGTCTTCAATTATTACTTTAAATGATGCCTAAGGCCCTGCCTGGCACAGTGATGCCCTCACCTTCCCTCCTTCTGCCTTCCAAGCGTGGAGCTCAGCTGCCAAACTAGCCGTGCCCCCTCCTGTCCTCAGAGCTGCCTCCAGAGTCCCGACAGAGAAGCAGATTAACCCCTTTTGTTAGCAGAGGTAATTTGTCTGGGCTCAGCATTAATAAGGAATGCCATAAGCAGTTGGGGTCAGGAAGAACAGATCTGTCAAGCCCCAGGGTTAATTTAATAGCAATCTGTTGGCTTTCTGCCTTGTATATTAGCTGTGAATCCAGTGTTATGTTTTGCTTTTGCCATTTAGTGCTTTGGGACAACAGGGAAATAATTTGGATAGAGAGCTCTAAAGCATAGGGAAGAGAAAATTGACTGTCAAAATGCGTCATTCTGTTTTCAAGATAATACAGGAAGCCACGCACTGCTTATCTCTTTTCTCTTTCCCTCCCAACCTGAACGGCAAAACCACATATGCTGATGGTGTGCATCTCCCTTTAGAACAGAGTAAGAGGAAAGGCCTGGGTTTCTGGATGATGCAGATATGAAATACCCTGTCCCACCATCCCTATCAGCCACTGAATTTTTGGTAACTAGTCCCCTCCCACATGTTTTTAGAACTCAGCAAATCCTCCATCAGTGAACAGTTCAAGAAATCCCATATGTTTCTGTCCCAGTCTGTGGTTCAAAAAAAGAAAAAAATAAATATCACATCATAGGACACAGGAATCCCGAGTCAGATGCTGTGTCCAAATACTGATTCTGAAAAATGTGGCCACCAAAGTGGTCAGTGAATTAGAATAACACAGGCTGCCTTCTGGGATTAGCCAGAGGGAGTTTCAAGAGAGCCAGAATTACTGTGGTCGGAATGGCTATTTCTGGAAGGGCCCTTCCTCAGGGGAGGGAGAGTAGCCTGTGGTCAAGAATCCAGGCTCTGAAATCAGACAGACTGGGTTCGAATCCCAGCTCCGCCCCCTGCTAGTCCTGTGACCTTGGTTACTTCACCTCAGCTACTGCTTCTTCCACTGGAGAACAGTCCTGTTAATAGTACTGACCTCTTAAGGCTGAGAAGAAGGTCACATGAGACAATGCATGGCAGTCGGTAAACATTCACTGTTGGTTATTATCCTCTTGTTGTTCTTGTCATTGCAGTTATTAAAGAGAGGATTCGAGTCATCCCTGAACCACGTAGAGTCAGACATTCTAGTCCAAAGGGCGATGCTTGGGGATGAGGGATGACGGGGAGGCTTAGAAGTCCAGCTTGGGTGGAAAGGAGGAAGCAAGGGAGTGCGGGAGGGAGGGAGCATGGATCCAGAGGAAGCAGCCCTCAGCAGAGTCCATGCGCACGTCCCCGTGATGCTGTTCTGGATGCTGGGGGATGTTCCTGCTTTCATAGATATCTTTAAGCACTTCATTTTCACACATTCTGACTTTGGGGCTTTATTTTTAGGTAAGAAAGAAATAACAGTAGACGCGGCACCTCCCCCTCCCACACAGCAAAGATCCCTTCCAGTTAAGCTTGTTTTTAGAGCTCTACTGGTAGAGGTTGAGAAAGCTGACACCAGATTTTCTTGCCCTATTTTTAGGAAAAGAGAAACATGCTCCCTGGCACAGTAGGCTATGGAGGCTCTTTCCGGAAGGCGATGAGATCTGACAGCAACTACACACTAAGCTCTGCTTACCAAGCCCGGGGCAGGGGACAGGAGAGAGAACATCGGAGATGCAGCCTGGGGCCTCCTGGGGGGCTCAGCCTCCTGCTGCCCAGCGGGTGGTGCTAACTGCACCCATATTTATAACTCTGGCAGCAGTTGAGTTGAAAGGTAGTATTTTGTGAATCCAGGGGACCCGCATGCTCTGGAGACCCAAGTAATATTTGCATCTGGGTTGGGTGGGGGAAATTGTAGTAAAATGTAGTGTTAGTTGAGTCTCAAACTAATTTTGGAAAACCTCGACAAGGCTTGTAAGAGATAATTGAAGGGGAAAGAGGCACAACCAACTGCGGAGCCATACTGGGGCAGATTGCATGCTGGAGCATAGGTGATGTGCGGGAACGGATGACTATGTCGGCGCTGGTGTGACTAAAAATACAAGCGCGTTTACTTGTACCTCAGGTATACTCTAAGGAGGGGACTGTGCTACTAACTTTATGAAAAGCAGAAAGGGTTCTTCTCCGTCCCAGCCTAATAGCAGAGTCTGTGTCACGTTACTTCTTGTTGAATCAATGCGCTGTTTCCCAAAACAGGGTAACCAGCTCCCGGCACAGACATAAACATTTTTATTTTAATTGATATGCATTTATTTCACGTATAGTATTTAAAATGTAACTAGCTCCTTAAACTCATGACTTTATGAATACTGGCTTACAGCTTAGACAAGGCTAAAGAAACAAAGGGAGTCGATAGAAGCCAATCAGAAGGACACATGGTAAGCAGATACCAGCTGGTGATGTCCACGTGGGGCGCAGTCACAACGGTGGCTCAAGAGTGGTGGAGTCTAGGGCGCCTGGGTGGCTCAGTTGGTTAAGCGACTGCCTTTGGCTCAGGTCATGATCCTGGAGTCCCAGGATCGAGTCCTGCAACAGGCTCCCTGCTCAGCAGGGAGTCTGCCTCTCCCTCTGACCTCCTTCCCTCTCGTGCTCTCTCTCTACCATTCTCTCTCTCTCTCAATAAATAAATAAAAAATCTTAAAAAAAAAAAAAAAAGAGTGGTGGAGTCTAGGAAAAGTGGGAATCGCTTTGGTCAGCTTTCCCATGTGACAGCGTCCATGTCACAAGGCCCGTTCCTTTGCAGGAAGTTTCAGGTCCTCAGACAGCACCTCAGCCACATGCCCCCCAACCTGCACACACGTCCCCCAAGCTCCGGGGTGGCACAGACCCCTTCCCTCCCACATGCCAGACGTCCTCCTGAAGGTCCTTCTGCTCACTGAGGCACCTCCATAATTCAAAGGCCCAATGTTTCATTTCAATATACAAGGATGTGGTTTTAAAAAATAGAGTTACAATAATTCTTGATCAGGAAGGAAAATACTGAGAAAGAAAAAACATGATAAAACAAAGGTATATTCCATGGGGGGCTGAAACTCCTGCCATACACTGGAGGGCTTTTTTTTCAGGTGCTTAAACTCCCAGCCAAGCTCTAAGGCAAATCACAGCTTATGGAGGCTTGAGGTCCTATGTATCTTTGGTGAGAGACATTTTGCATAATTCCTCGAGAGCGCAAGTTTTGCACCTGGGAGGAAATCCTGGTGCTGCCCCTCTAGCCATGGGACACAGGGCAGGCCCCCCTCTCCACCCCTGACAAACAGGGACAAGGAAAGGACTGGTTCTAGAGCTGTTCTAAGGATTAACTGAACTCAAGTACATGATCTGCTTGGCGCAGCAATGGGCCTATTGTCAGTGCCACCACTATTCTCACCCGTGTGTTATTAGGGAAGATCTCAGGGATTTCATGGGAGAGGATTCACAGTCTACCGTGGATATCATTTATCAGCCCGGGAGTCTGGGGGACGATGCAGGTAAACTGAATTATTTAGCTGGAATGGGGCTAGCTTCTTCACCACTGTTGTCCAGTGAGAAATAAAGTCTTTGCAGCTCAGCACATTCTAGTGTGATAGCGAGGGCAGATAACTCTGACGGTCGATGGGACATGTTCTCCGTGTTGTGGAGGACGAAATGCTCCTAAGGGGCCACGGAGGCCTGAGTTCTAACAATGCCTCGGAGCCCTGGGCATCCCGGGGCCTTGGCTGCCAAGACCAGGAAGCCCCGCCTATGTGCTCACGGGGTTACTCTGAGGATCCCCCGCAGGTTACACTAGTTCCAGGCACTACTGCTGCTCATCACCCCTGGGGTCCTGCGTGCTCATGCCGGTCCCATCCTTGACCCGCCTGTGCCAGATATCGTCGACATTAAGCCGGCCAACATGGAGGAGCTCACAGAGGTGATCACAGCGGCCGAGTTCCACCCGCATCACTGCAACAGCTTCGTGTACAGCAGCAGCAAAGGGACTATCCGGCTGTGCGACATGAGGGCATCGGCCTTGTGTGACAGGCACAGCAAATGTGAGTAGCCAGCCACGCACTGTGGATGGGGTGCCCACGGTGGGCGGGCCCCAGGCCCCAGACCTGTGGGAGGGGGAGGGGAGAGCCTAGAGGACTCGGGGACCCCTCCCCATCTGACATGCCCTGGCAGCCAAGTCCAGGTGTTGGCTGGACTCAGGAGTCTGCTCCACGTCTGGTGTTTTGGTACATGTGAACCTCCACGTTCCATTCCACAAATGTCCGCTTAAGGCCATGGAACCCAGAGGTGAAGGAGTCGCGAGCCCAGTCACCACACCTCGTGACCCGATGTGAAGTATGTTTTAACATCACCCTGGCTACTGTGGGAAGAATGAGTCTGAGGAGTTCCCTGAAGGGAGACCAGTTTGGGGATCACTGTGATATGCTGGCTGGGGGTCAGGGGGATGAGCGTGGCCTGGACAGGGGTGCTGGCGTGCAGGTGGAGAGGGGCTGGTGGCTTCTGGACAGATTTTGGCGGTTAACAGGGCCTCCTGGACCGTGGGAGAGGCTGAGAGTATGCAGGCAATCACGAATGGCAGCTGGGGTTGGTGACTAGGTTAATCATACTCTACTGCATATTTAAAAGTTGCTACGAGGGTAGATCTTAAAAAGTTCCCTTTGCCAGAAAAAGAATTTGTAACTCTCTGTGGTGATGAATGTTAACTAGGCTTACTGGTGATTATTTTGCGATGTAAATATACATCAAATCATTATGTCGTATACCTGAAACTAATATAAGTGTCCTGTTTCAATTATATATCAATTAAAAAAAAACCTGCAGGAAGGGGTTAGTGCCTTCCTGGAGAGGGTACGGCTTTGGGAACCAGAACTCTGGAAGTCCCAGTGGCCCTAGTGGGCACCAGGGAAAAGCTTCAGAGTAAGGGGATGGGTTAGATAAGTAGCAGCCAGACTCAGGCCATGGTCATGCTGGTTTTCAAGGCATTGATGGAGCGAAGTAGCTCCCAGCTAGTGGGGACTGAGTGCTTAGAAGCCAAAGGCTGTAAGACCCCTGTGAGCAAGTGAAGTCTGTTGGCACTGACAGTGAGTGCTGTGGTGGACCGGATGGGCCTGGAACTTTCTAGAAAAGAAACTGCTCCCAGGGAAGTAGTGCCTGAAGGCAGTGATAATCCATGTCTCGTGTCAGACTAAGTAACATGCAGCTGCCAAGATGTTTGGGGGGGGGGGACCAGAGCTCTTTTTGTCCCCCATCACCTTCTGCTCAGTGCTTTTTAGCCCTATACAGTTGGCTGTGGAGACCCAGAAATTAGGACTTTGTCTCCCACAGTCCGTTTCCAATTTCAGTCCCTGTCTGACATGACTGATAGGATGACTGTCAGTGTACGGCCAGGAAAGGGGTGAATGTCTGCGTCATTTTGATCATTTTTGCTTGCTCTTTTGGCACGGGAAGTATCGCACGAGGGAGCTGGTATGCAGTGTGGTGGTGTGTAGACTGTGGGTTCTGGAGCTGTGCAGACCCAGGTCAGAGCCAGGCGTCACCCCTTCTCAGCTGCCTGACTTTGTCCAACTATCCCTAACCTCTCTGAGCCTGTTTTCTCATATGCAAAATGGGTAAAACAGTAACTTCCACCTCATGAGTTTGCCATGGGGCCTAAGTGAGAGAACTATTAACAATTGTGTGTTCTATGCTTGTGGCAGATTTCAGGTCAGATTATCTACACTTCGCATGCTCAGTAGCCACGTGTGGCTCATAGCTCTCATAACAGGACCGATTTAGGACATTTCCATCACAGCAGGAAGTTCTATTGGAGAGTGCCTTTCTAGACTTTTAGCTCTTTGGACCTATTCTGTCTTGTTCATAGCTGTTTCCCCAGCACCTAAACCAGGGCCTGGCACTTGATAGATGATTAATAAACATTTGCTCCTGTGGGTGTTGGCACTGATCTTTGAACAGTACTTACTTACATAAGCTGACAAGAGGAAATGTGTTCAAGGCAGAAGGATCAGCATGTGCAAAGGTGCTGAGGCACGAAAGATCATAACGTATGCCAAACTGCAGGGTGAGTGATAAGGCTGGTACGTAGGGAGTGACTTGGAGAAGGAAATGAGTTGAAGCTCAGGAGGGATGCCGGAGCCCGATCGTATGGCCGTCATGAAGAACTTGAACGTTTTCTCAAAGTCGGTGAACAGCCACTGACGTAACCAGGGGAGTGATGTGATCAGGATTTCTCCCAGTCAGAGGTTGGGTTCTAAGTGGGAGAAAAAAGAGACAAGGAAACAAGTTCCAAAGATATTCTAATGCAGACAGGGGTTTCTAACAGCAGCAGTATTGAATTTGGGGCACATAGTTCTTAGGGGAAGGGTGCTGTCCTATGTACTGTAGGATGTTTAGCAGCATCCCTGGACTCTCCCCACTGGTTGTGAGTGGCCAAAGCAAGCTGGGACAACCAAAACTATCTCCTGATGTGCAATACTGTGGGTTGGGGAGGAGAAAATTGCTCCTGGTTGAGAACTACATGTCTAGACTAAAATTCCTTGTCAGTCCTTCAGCATGATTTTCTTGTATCTGTGATGTGTCTTTTACTATTGAGAACTCTGAGGGGCCCATTGCAAAGGGAAGTCATCTCCTACATTGGCTGCATTTAAAATTTGGTTCATGACCTAAGATGTACCCAGGGAACATTTCAGGAACGGTGTGTAAGGCAGCGTGTTAACACCCAAATGAGTGGGGAGATGGGTTTGGGATGTTCAGGGGAGGGTGGGACATTTGGGATAGACGTCACGGGGAAAGCAGCAGCTGAGTAGTCCTGTTGAACACACATAGGGTCTGGTTAGGTGGGAAAGCGGGGAGGGGGCAGGTTGTGTTCTGGGCAGTGCACACAGAATGGGCAAAAGCCTGAAGTTAGGAAGTTACGTGGAACCTTCAAAGAATCAGGTTTGGGGAAACAAATATCAAAGGAAGAGGTGAAAGAGGGGTGATGGTTCGTATCAAGTTGGTCCTTGAAGATCAAAGTCAAACGCATATGCCTTCATGTATTCATTCATTCATTCATGCATTTGTTCGTTCATTCATTGAGTACCGACTCCATACTCAGAGTCTGGCTCCTGTGGCAGCCAATGCTTCTTAAGCTTTTCCCCGAGGATATACAGCACGCAGGTCAGGCCGGGAGCCTGGCTGCAGTGGAAGAAGGGCATCCAGCAGCAGTCCAACCTCTCCTGTGGGCCCTGAGTGGCCCCGGCCACCCACACAGACAAAACAGCAGAGGCCAGAGACCCTGGGGGAGGTGCCAGCCAACCACAGATTTTCTTTGAAGTCTTATTTTTCTATCCTGAAATTTCACATGAATTGTGCATTTTACTCCCATAAAATGTCTATTTTAGGTTTAATAATTACATTTTACCCCACTCCCAGATTTCAAGCAAAATTGATGTTCCCAAAAGATGCAGCGTATATCCCATGGTTTTCTGTACTGCCTGGTGCATCCCCATATCTTCAGACGTGTACGTGTGGCCCAGTTTGAGAAACACAGTCCCTAGTATGTGGAGAGTGATTTGAGATCATTTGGCTGAAGAACAGAACGGTAGAATTTATGTTTTATGGAAGATGAACACGGTGGTGGCGGGAAGAAAGGAGAATTAGAACATTTTGCTTTTGTCTCAATACAAAGGAAACTCATAGCCTACGTAAGGATGGTGGCTATGGAAATCAGAAGGAAGAGAAGTGGAAAAGGAACATTTGTTAGAAAATAACCATGGGTGGGCACCTGGGTGGCTCAGTTGGTTAAGCGACTGCCTTCGGCTCAGGTCATGATCCTGGAATCCCTGGATCGAGTCCCGCATCGGGCTCCCTGCTCAGCAGAGGAGCCTGCTTTTCCCTCTAACCCTCCCCCCTCTCATGTACTCTCTCTCTCTCTTTCATTCTCGCTCTCTCAAATAAATAAATAAATCTTTAAAAAAAACAACCATGGGTGACGACGTAAGCAGTATCAGAGTTTGGAATTCATTGCACATGGATACTAGTTGTTTATTGGCCTTCCCCTCTAGACCACAAACCCTCTGAGGAAGAACTAAATCTGTTTTACTCGCATCACATTGCCAACTCCTGGCACATAAGTGGGTGCTCAGTAAATACTTATTCAATAAATGCATAAATGCCTGAGGGTTGACATAAATGGTGTGTAGAACAGGGACCGGTGAGAAGCCACACTGGGGCAGAGTAGAGGGTTGGGATTCAGTGGGGGACATGCTCTGTGTGGGGTGACATGAGCGACCTCAGGGGGCAGGCCTCTCTGGTGAGTGAAGGCAGAACCGGCCGGTAGGGCCACCGACCCACAGTGGATGTGGGAGATGGCGGGAGGGGCCCCGGTGTCCTCACAGCCCAGTGTGGCTGACATGGGCCAGGGCTTTGGAGTCAGACCGGGATATTGAGGAATAAACCCACTGGGAGGTTTGATAAACCCTGAACCCTGAAGGGTGGAAAAGACAAGGCCTTGGAAACTCCCAGAGCTATAAAGGTTTCGAGCAGAAGCTTTGGAATCAGAGCTCCACTCTGACATTCAATTACTATGTGACCTCGGGCAAGTTATTTAATCCTTCTGAGCCCCACGTTCCTCATTTGAAAGTAGAAAGCATGAGGATGGCCTCATCAGGCTGGTTGTTCATGAGAAGTAAATGTCATCATGTGTGTAAGAACGTGGCATCTGCTGGGCACGCAGGAGGCAGTAAGGGGCACAGATGACCTGAATCCCCCATTCCAGGCCTGCAGCTGGGGCACAGTGCTAAAGCCTCAAACCTTTTTCCAGATATATGAAGCCCCATTAGTCATTTGTTTAAGTAGTTTTTGTTGAGCACATACTATGTACATCAGGTATTTTACCAGAATGGAGACACAATGGTGAGTGAAACCATACCTGGTTTCCTCCCTCTTAGAGCTTCCTGTCTTTGTTAATGAGGGTTCTGCAGACAAACAGAACCAATAGGAGGTAGATAATAGGTAGTAGGTAGGTAGGTAGATATCTCATATATATGTATACATGTATGCATATGAGAGAGATTTATTAGAAGTATTTGGCTTATGGGGGGGTGGCGCCTGGGTGGCTCCGTCGGTTAAGCATCTGCTTTTGGCTCAGGTCATGGTCCCAGGGTCCTGGGATCGAGCCCCGCATCAGGCTCCCTGCTCCGCGGGAAGCCTGCTTCTCCCTCTCCCCCCGCCCCCCCCCCCCGCTTGTGTTTCCTCTCTCGCTGTGTCTCTGTCATATAAATAAAAATCTTAAAAAAAAATAAAAAAAGAAGAAGTATTTGGCTTATGGCATTACAAAGGTCCACAAGTCCCAAGATCCACAGTGGTACAGCAGGAGACCCATAAGAACTAGTGGTATATTTCCAGTCCAAGTCCACAGACCCAGGAAAGCTGATGGTATAGTTTTAGTTCAAAGACCAGCAGGCCTGTGACCCAAGAAGAACCAGTGTTCTTGAACTTCAGTTCAAGTGCAAAGCCAGGAAAAAATGAATGCCCCAGGTCAAAGGAGTCAGGCAGAAGAATTCCCTCTTATTTGGGGAGGGTTGTCAGCCTTTTGTTCTAGTCAGACCTTCAACTGATTGGATGAGACCCACCCACATTAGGGAAGGCAATCTGCTTTACGCGGTCTATCAATTTAAATGTTGAAGCCATCCAAAAACACTTTCACAGAAACACCTAGAATAATGCTTGACCAAGTATCTGGGGCACCCCAGGGCCCAGTCAGGCTGATACATAAAATTAACCCTCACATGAAGGAAGAAAGATCCATTCATCAGGGAATGACAAACAGGTATGACATTGCAACTGTCAAAAGTAGTATGTAAGAGAGGCCCATGGTGCTAGGAGGGCATGAGACAAGGAGCCGACACCCCAGGCAGTAACCTCCGAGCTGTGACCTGACCCCTGAGAAGTTCCCTGCGAGAGAACAGGGAAGAGTTATCGGGTGCATAGAAGCAGGAGGCTTGCTCAGCCACACACCCAGGGCTCCCTAGGGACTGCTACTCCCTGTAGCCTGGGCCACCCAGCCCTAGAGAGGCAGAGCCTGGGGACAGTCCCCAGAGCAGCCCGGGAGCTAGCTAGCAGCCCGTGGGCCTCTGCCGCAGCCCTGCCTCCCCACGCTCCACCCCGACACTGACAGCAGCAGGGCTCTGAGCTGCCAGCCGCCAGCCTCCTAACCTAATGAAGAGGTGAACAAAATTCATTTTCCTGACTCGTCCGAAGTGGCGACCTTCTTCAGTGCACTCCCTGCCTTTGTTCGGCTGTAGCGGCTGCAGTGGCCCTGGCTCCTGCCGGCCAGGAAAACGAGCTGTGTCTGACCTCCCGCCTGACATTTCATATTGATTTTCTGCATCCTCCTCAAACACCAGCCTCCAGCGGACGACGGCTCAGCCAAGGTGTGTGAACAGAATTGAGACAGTTCATCAGAGTTCAGAATGAAAAGCAACATTGGCTTTCGGAGATGAGCTCTGAGAAGGAGAGTATTTAATAACCGTCGGCGTTTAATCAAAATGCCGAGGAGATCCATGTGATCAGAGCAGCATATATTAATTTCCATATGGCCCTCACTCTGCATACTCAGCAGGGGTTGGAAGGGATGATTCGCTCCCTCATCTCTCTGTTTTTTTCCTAGCCCTTCTGGCGGTAGTGACAAGGGTTGCGTTTGCAGTTTGAGATTTTAATGCCTGAAACAATAGGGTGTGGACGGCAGTACCAGTCAGCTGGGCTGAACCATGCTTTTCCTTCTCGATGCATGACTGTTGGCAGGTGAGGGGAGAAACTGGCCAGGTGGGACGAATGACAACCTAGGAAATGAAAGAGAAATGACATCTGAACTCCTTCCCAGTACACTGCATGAATCTGGTCCCTGCCCACCTCTCCGACCTCAGCTCCCCATAGTCTGGCCACACAGGCCTGCTTCCTGTACCTCTAACACATCCCAGCCTTTCCTGCCTCGGGACCTTTGCACAGGCTAGTCCTCTGTCTAGAATGCTCTCACGGCATGTTTCCACTTGTCTGGACTGTCCTCATTTTTTTAGGACTCTGGGAAAATCTCACCTCCTCAGAGAGGACTTTCCTTTTTACCTCATTTGTACCCTATGTATATCTCATCACCCTGTTTTATTTCTTTAGTTTTTCATAGCATTCGTCTCTAGATGTTTGCTTTTCCTTTTCTGTCCCCCCAACTAGAATGTAATCTCCATGAGGGCAGGGACTGTATCTTAGCAACCACTGAATTACCAGTACTTAGTGTAGTGCCAGCTACAGTAGGGCTTCACTGAACATCTGTGGCAGAAAGGCAGGCAGATGGGAAAAGTCAGGTGAAAGACGGTAGATTCGTTTACTAGGGTTCCTGTAGCAAAGTACCACAAGCTGGGTGGCTTAAACCCCCAAACACAATTATCTCTAGTTCTGGCACCAGAAGTCCTATATCAGAGCATTAACAGAGTTTACTGCTTTTTTTTTTTTTTTTTAAGATTTTATTTATTTGAAAGAGAGAGAGAGAGAACACAAGCTGGGGAAGAGGCAGAGGGAGGGAGAAGCAGACTCCCTGCTGAGCAGGGGGCCCGACAGGGGACTCGATCCCAGGACACTGGGATCATGACCTGAGCCGAAGGCAGATGCTTAACCGACTGAGCCACCCAGGTGCCCCTAGAGTTCGCTTCTTCTGAGTGCTGTGCAGAAAGGATCTGTTCTAGGCCCTTCTCCCTGGCTTATTGATGACTGTTTTCTCCCTGTGTCCTCACATCATTTTTGCTTGGCACATGTCTGTATCTAAAACTCCCCTTCTGCTAAGGATACCGGTAGTATTGGACTTGGGTCCACCCTAGTGATGTCATTTAATTTAATTACCTCTTCAAAGGCCCTGTGCCCAAATACAGTTACATTCTGACATACTGGGAGTTAGGGCTTCAACATAAGAATTCGGGCAGGGAGGGACACAATTGAGCGCCTAACAGAAGACATGAACATAATCAGGAGCACGGGCAGTGATAGGTGTGGATCCCAGGCTCAGTTGCTGTGATTGAGAAAAGAGGCAGGCGAAATCCTCAAATGGAAATGGAGAAGGGGGGGTGGGGCCCTGAAGGGCACTAGAGATTGAACTTGCCAACAACCTGTGGACGCGGTTCAAGATGGAGCAAGTGGGCGGTGATTAGGATCAACGTGAAGGCGGGCTGCGGGTAGAGACCCCCCAGGAAGGCAGCAACGTGAGGGGAGTAGGGGTAGACGGAGGCTGGAAGGCAGGAATGAGGTCAGAATCCCGAGATGCAGGCACCTTGCGTGTCTTCCACATCCCCCCAGGGCTGTATTTGTACTTCTCTGATTTGATGTCCGTGGATAACAGAAGAGCCCTGCGGGGATGCCTTCGCTCCAGAATGGAAACAGAGGGTTCCCTCTACACACACCCTCGGACAGCACCTGTCTTAGGTACTGGGATGCGCGGGGCCGTGCACAGCCCAGCAGGATGTTGCTTGTCTTCATCCATTTAAGCTGCTGTGATAGAATACAGACTGGGGGGCTGGAACACCCCACGGTTATGTCTCTCAGTTCTGGAGGCTGCAAGTCCAAGATCAAGACCCCGGCAGATTCAGTGTCTGGTGGGGACCTACCTCCTGGTTCAGAGACAGCTGTCACCGTGCTGTGTCCTCACATGGTGGGAGGGGTGAGGGAACTCTCTGGGACTCTGTTTTATAAAGGCACTGTTCCCATGCGTGAGGATGGGAACTCGAGACCTAGTCACCTCCCCAAGGCCCCACTTACATACCATCACACTGGGGATGAGGATTCAACATGTGAATTTGGCACGGGGGACACAAACATTCAGTCCATAGCTTTCTCTGTGAGCATGGGCCAGAACGCTGTTGCTTTGTTTCATGCCTTCTTCCAGACTAAACTGACAGTAGCGTGTGAGCTCCGAGACAGCGCCGGCGTCAGGGAGGGAAGTCAGTCCGGTGTCCACTGTTAGTCTGCGCCCATGGCCTAACTGGGTGACCTGGAACAGGTTACTTAACCTCTCTGTGCCTCCATTTCCTCGTCTATAAAATAGGACTGGTGGGAATGCATGCCTTCTAGGATGCTTGTGAGGCTGACAGGAGAAAGCACCGTAAAGCCTTAGAACAGTACCCAGCCCATGTGAGCCCCATGTCAGATGCGGTTGGGAGGCTGGTGCTTTCCTGCTTCCCTTCCACTCTTTTAAGAGTGGGAACAGGAACAGCGGCAGCAACAGCCGTCGATGGAGTAATGTCAGGGGCCACTACCACCGCTGACTTCTAGAACATGTTATGATGTCCGGGAAGTAAGCCAAGGTGCAGGCTCACTCAGACCCCCTGACAGCCTTGTGATGTGCGTAGCATCATGAGTCACATTTTACAGACAACCAAGAGGGGAGATGATACTCTGCTGGCCACCAAATGTTCTTCTTGCGACAGAACACCAAACGCTCCCCAGCAACAGAGCTGGGGTTTGAGACAGACCTGTACCCCTTAACCAGGACACCAGCAATCACTTACTCAGCTACGATTTATTCAACACCTAGTCACTCCTGTCCTGACGGAGCTCACATGCCAGTCGGGGGGAGGGGGGCAGGAAATATGCCAGTGTACAAATGAACGCGTTCATTTCACCCAGTGACAAAAGCTGTAGGATTAAACAGGATTAAGGAGTAGCTGGGTGGAGGTATTTGCATACGGTGTTGGGGCAAAGCCTTTGAACTGAGACTTGAATTGTCAGAAGCAGACAAACAGAGATTAACATTGATGTATGAAGGCCCTCACAGGTGAACAACCTTGTGTGTTGGAAGAACAGAAGAAATAACAATGGATGGAGGCTGGTGGGTGGAGCCGCGGAGCAGAGGATGAGGCAGAAAAGGCAGGTGGAGGCCAGAGGAGGTCGTCTGGTAGACCAGGCGGAACAGCTCAATTCTGTTTAAAGTGAGGTGGAAGCCAGTAGACGGTTCTAAGCAGAGAAGTGGCTAGTACTCTGTTTATAGCCATAAAAGAGTTCTCAAAGAAAAGGCGGTGGCAAGCCTGGAAGCAGAGAGACCGGTTAGCAGGCTCTCACCTCAGCCTAAGCAAGAAATGATAGTGACTCTGACCAGGGTGGGGGCACACAAGGGGTGGTAAGTGGACAGACAGATGCAGAATCTCCTGAGGAGGCAGAATTCAGAGGAGCCATTGAGAGGCCAGCATGGAGAGGTCTAGAGATGAGCCTAAGATAACTCGTAGGTTTTCTTCTGGAGCAACAGAGGGCATGGTGGTGACGTACAGAGAGACTGAGGAGATCGAGGCAGGAATGGGTTGATGTGGAAAGACCAAGCATTGTCTTTGGGATGTGCCAGATTGAGGTGTCTCTGACCCGCCCGTGTAGGGAAGTCTGCAACACGAGGACACCTGAGTGTGGATGTCAGGAGAGAGGTGTGGGCTGAAGAGAGAATTTACAAGTCATGAGCTGCTAGGATATTTAAAGCCCTGGGATAGGGTGAAGTGGCTTAAGGGAGAGGGTGTCAGTGGGGAGGAGCGGACAGTCCAGGATAGAGGCCTAGGGCAGAGCAGCATTCACCAGTGGGGCAGGGTGGGGGGGAAGGAGGCGGTCTTTGACAGGAGGCGGAGTATGAGCCGCCTGAGAAGTAAGAGGAAAATGGGGGCTGGGGGAGAGAGAGGGGTGGGGAGCAGTGGTGTGTAAGCCAAGAGAGGAGAGAAGGCCAGGGTGAGGGGCCAGGGCTGTTGTGGGCAGCAGGGACGGGGGACTCTGCAGCACCAGGCCCCCTTCCTGGCTGCACTGGTGAGTCTGCTGCATACAGTCATTCTCTTTCAGCCACCAGGCCCTTCTGCACTGGCAGCTCAAGATGTGACCACCGAGACTCCCTCATCCAGGGGAGACCAAGGCAGGCCGCCTGGATAGGGACAGTCAGCACCAACCCTGCAGTGTGCTTACGTCTACGGTCATGGGGCTGGTGTGAAGATGATCTGACTTTTTCATGTCTTGGGGGGAAAGGTAGAAGCACTTGAGGCCATCAGGTCTGAGATGTTTTAGTGAATAGTGGAGTCATTGGGAAACAGCCCGGTTCTATTGCAGACGGGGTACGGTTTGGTGCCCAGCCGAACAATCCAAATCAGAAATTCCGTTTTCCTCCAGAAGTGTGTGTAGTAGAGGGGGATGGCTCTTCTGTATTTGGTGTAAGCCTCACAGCAACCCATGAAGATTGGTTCTGATAACTCCTGTTTACAGATGAGGCACAGAGAGGTGAAGACACTTGTCCCGAATCACAGTGAAGGAGCCACCATTTGAACCCAGGTCTGTCTGCTTCCAAAGAAGAATTGATTCTTTTCCTGGCTCTTTGGCACCTAGCAAAGCAGCATGACCTTCTGCTAACATCCAGAAAGATTATTTCATGGGGCTCCATTTCATATAAACCCCATCGGGTGGATCCCCCAGCCCAGTGGTTTCCAATTGCAGAACTAACTCTGCCCTTGCAGAGAACATGAAATCCACTGTCCCATTCTTCACGCTCATCTACAAACTTAATTGCCAAGGCCTACTTCTCAAGACCACTAGATCCCTTAATAAAGCTACGCTTCATTCCCCAGGTCTCTGGTGGAATGCGCCCGAAGACATCAGCGACAATACAGCTGCAATGAATCTTAAAACCTCTGAGGTTTGATACAGCTTCCAAAAGGGGTTCAGTATTGATCAGGGACATAATTAACAGTGTTTATTTTAGGGGAGGTGAGGTGAAAAAAACAAGGCCCTTTATTAAAATGCTTTTGCCTGATGACAGGATTACAAACACACAGAGCTCCCCCCCCTCCACCACCACCACCCCGGGGAAAAGCCAGAGACTTGCTACAAGGAGTAGAATTCACTAAAACCAGCCCTCCCCCGACCCCAACCCAGTGTCTACCCCATTCAAGCTTAGCAGCCATTAACAACTGAGCAGCCAAGACCCAAGCCACAGAGTAAAAGTAGAATCCCTTCCCCCTTTCCCCATCCTCATTTCCATTTTTGATTAATTTAACCAGTTCTCTCAATTAGTCATCCTGGAGACTCCAGTTGAGTGCATTTTCCTAAGAACTAGAAGGCTTATTAATTTTGGAGGCAAGTGTCATTCATTAGAGGTTGACACCTTCCCAGACCCCACTCTCTCCCTCGCTAGGGGCCTTAGATGACAAGGCCATGGAGCCACAACTGGCTCAGGCACATGGCTGCAGCCCCAGAGACACAGGACGGGAAAGGCTGACCATGACATTGGAAGTGGCACGGGCTGCTTTGGGCTTAGGACATCTCAAAGCCAACTTGCCTGTCATCCTCATCTATGACAAGCCATCACTGGCAAAGCAGTCACAGGCACTAGGTGAGCATCCTGACTTTGAGGTTCAAGAGAACCTTAGTCAAGGGAATACCTGGAGGAAATTTTCCCCTGGGAGAGGCGTTGGCCCCGGGCAGGATAGGTCTTAGATAAGCCTGTCCCTTCCTGCCACAGGTGACGTCAGAAAGTTCACCTCTTCCTCTGTGTATTGGTTTCCTCTGGCTGCTGTAACAAGTTATCACAAAGTTCATGATTAAAAGCAACATAAATGTATCATCTAATGGTTCTGTAGGTCAGAAGTCTGGCATGGGTCCCACAGGCTAAAATCAAGGTGCTGGCAGGGCTGTGTTCTTCTGGAGTCTCTAAGGGAGAATCCATGTCTTTGTTTTTTGAACTTCTAAGAGGCTACCCCCATTTCTTGGCTTCTGGCCCCTTTATCTGAAAGCCAGTGACGGTGGGACGAGTCCTTAGCACAGCACATCACTCTGACTCTGCTCTTCTGCCTTCCTCTTCTGCTTGTAAGGACTTTGGTGAGTGCATTGCACCTGCCCAGGTAATCCAGGTTAATCTTAGTTTAAGGTCAGCTGATGAGCAACCTTAATTCCATTTATAATCTTAACTCCCCTTTGCTGTGAAAGGTGAAGTATTCACGAGTTCTGGGGATTAGGACATGGACATCCTTCCAGAGTCACGACTCTGCCTACCATCATCTTCACATTTCACCAAATAGGACTCAGTGCCCTCCATCTGACCACCTGATACTATTGGTAGAAATTCCGTTTCTGTTGCCATCTCTCCCACTAAGTTGTTCCTCCCTTATGGCTGAAGCTCGTTATTTGTCCATTTTGCCCTTAGCCCTAGTGAGGGTGCTAACCAAATGCCCGTAGAACAGCTCTAGTCAGGCAGTTTGATAAATTTGCACCTGGGCCTTCTCTTTTTATAAATGAAAAGGTTCACACTAAAGAGTGGCTGCCCCCAGCTGTGTTCACTCATTCCTAGCTTTGGGAATGCATCGGCATTTGTAAGTAGGCGAAATAAAGGGGAGAGGAGTCTGTGAAATGATGACAATCAACCTACTATCCATTTATTTGACAAATACTGATTGTTGCTACCATGTGCCAGGCTTTGTTCTAGGCACTAGGAAGATGATGCCTCCCACTCCCATGGCACCCTATCCAAGTAGTTGGACAACACACACACAGGCAAATAAGATAACGTGAGATTTGGTAAAAAGTGTTTCTGGAGAAGAAGCCGCAGCAGATGCAGAGGCTCTGAATCTGGACTGTGCTTGCCAGGTTGAGGGGCAGCGGAAGACCACTTTGTCTGTAGTGTGGTGAAGGAAGCAGCAAGAAGGGAATTGGGAGGAGCAGGCTGGTAGCCCAGGTCACAAAAGACTCCAGTGGGAACTCATTAGAGGTCACTAGGGCATCACTAGGATTCAGGGGTCACCCCACACAACCCCCAGGCCTCACTCCCAGGGTATTCCATGCAAAGGCTTTAGGAGTCAGGCAACTTGGTAGCCCTGTAGGCAAAGATAAAGGCATTTGGCATTTATTTTATGTGGGAAGAGAAAATCTAGGGGGGCTTGTGCAAAGGAGTACCATGCATACTCGGGGCGCCTGGGTGGCTCAGTCGGTTAAGCGTCTGCCTTCGGCTCAGGTCATGATCTCAGGGTCCTGGGATCGAGCCCCACGTCGGCCTCCATGCTCAGCGAGGAGTCTGCTTCTCCATCTGCCTCTCCCTCATGCTCACTCACTTGCTTGCTCTCTCTCTCTCTCTCAAATAAATAGATAAAATCTTAAAAAAGGGGAGGACCCTGCATAGACTTGTAAATATATCACTCAGGATAAGTAAAGAATGAAATGTGAGGAAGAAAAGTGGATGCTGAGAAGAGTTAGAAAGGCATCAAATGGTCCAGGCAAGAGAGAATAGCGGCTTAGATCTAAACTGGCCTCACGTGGGCTGTGCTTTGAGTGTAAAGTGAATAGGACTTGTTTGAAACCTAGATATGGAAGGTGAGGTAAAGGGAAGAATCCAGAATGATGCCCAGCCTTTTGGCCTAAGCACGTGCCCAAATGGAGGACAGTGAATGAGCTGGCATAGACTAGTGGAAAGACCGTTTGGGAAAGAGACTCACAAATTCTGGGGACATAAGATTCATATAAAAAAAAAGGCATAAACGATTATATTGATACCTTTTATTGTTCAGCATTTTACCATTTACAGAGCCCCTTCTATTTCTTATCTTATTGATCTTCACACAACCCTATGAGTTCAGAGTATTTCCTCCTTTTTGCAGCTTAAGGAAATGAAAACCCGGTAGAGTTAAATCTAATACACCGACAAAGATCGTGGGTTTATCACGGGTTTATTTCTTCCTATAATGAATAGGGCCACCTTCCGTATTTGCCCAGCACTGGGGGTAGGGAAGGGAATGGGGAATCTCTCACATGTGTAATTGACCCATGTTTAAGTCTATCGGCTAATTCGAACACCCTGTGCCGTTCCCATAATTCTATTTTGACAGCTCCGTAGGTGGCATCCATAACTGAGTTGTGAGATCTGCTGTCCACTCACGCAGCTTCCAGCCCCATCAGTGCAGGTCCCTTTATCTGCTGAATTACTCCGAGCACCTGCTGGCCTCCCATCGTCCTCAAGCACAGCCCAGAGGCAGCGGAGGGCAGGGGAAGGCTCACCCCCACCAAGCTTAGAATGATACTTGCTTCTATCTTCTCTCACATCTTTAACCTGAACATAAAGATTTAAATAGGATTTATCTTATGGATGGGCATCCTTAATCCTGGGGGTCAGCTCATTCATCCTGAAATTTTGGTATCATTTCAAAATCCCCATAATGTCATGAAATTGTCATTGAAAAGTTTACGTATGAGAAAATGGGATCACCCAGCTTAGGGAAAAAAAAAATGGTGAGATCAAACAAAGCAAGGAACTGACTGGTCAGTAAATGTGAGTCAGGTATTGTGTTCGACACAGCGGGATAGGCAGACATGTAAGATGCAGTCCCTGGCTCAGTGGACTTGTCTCCATCAGATGAGAGGATATGAAACTATGGAACGTTTCTAACATAAACTTCGTTTTATTTTTTTTTAATTGCCAGCTTTATTTTTTTATTTTTTATTTTTTTCAGTTGTAATAACTAATTATGTACTATACAGTGGCTAACTGAACGTGAAAAAAAAGAGAGAGTATTGTGATAAACTTTAACCCAACACATTTGGTAATTTGAATAAAATGTATAGATTCCTCAGATAAATTTCATTTTAAATTGAATGTGGACTTAGATTCCCAGCGTCTGAGAGAGAAAACACTGACTACAAAGTATTTATGCTATCATGTTACATGGTTAAAATGAACTGGCATGCCAAATGTCATCCTCAGCGTATCCTGGGTGTTCCTGAAAGTTCCGAATCATGGCATTTTTCAGTCCATGTTTACTGGGATTCTTCTGTATTCCTGTCAGTGTAGAGCCACAGAAATACAGGTGTGTGTTAATGGAGCACACGGTTGCTCACACCTATGAAGGTCAGGAAGGAGCAGAAGCATTCCTGAACAGCATCTGACATATCCTACATGCTAAATCATACTTAGCGAGGGAATGAATGAATGACAGGAGACCTGTTTATAAAAGAACGAACATCAGATAAAAGGTAGCGTGTGTCTCACAATACACTAGTGCTGTGGTTCTGAAGCCAAGGATGAAAATGAAGACATTGGGTGTTATCTTGTCCCGGTGCCTAGGAAAACCAAATGAGTTAAAACTCAGAATTTTCTCAATTGTAAGCTTTCCTCCTAGAAGTGTTCCCGAAACATTTGTGGTCTGTATATATGCCTGTAGTACAAAATCATGTATTACTTAATTCCGAGGGATAGATAATAACCTCCTTTAAGGGTACTATCATAATGTTTTATGATGTTCTGACTTTTGTGTCCTGATGAGAACACGTTCAGGGAAGGAAGGGATTGTTTCTGAATTGGGTGTCCAGAAGGAGATCGGTGGGGGGCAGTGGGAGGGAAAAGAAGGGGCAGGGAGTGCGAGAGGAAGCAGTGAGGCAGAGCAGGCCCCTAACAGCTTTCTGGTATGGAGTTCCCAGCTCCCTTGAGGTTTATGAAGGTAAACCGTAAAGGCCAGTTATAGGTATTGGTGAGACTTGTGGTTTGGAAAGTAGGTTTTAATGAGGACAGAGAGAGGACGCATACTTCAGTGGTCAGTAGTGCTGGTCTAGGGTCAGACAAACCCAATGTGGGTAACTTGGACCTAACTTCTTGTACTTAAGCCCTGTAAGCCTCAGTGTCTCCCTCTACACAATGGGGACAATAATGGAGCCTGCATTATTAGATTGTTAGGAGGATTCAGTGAGATAAAGCCTGGCCCACAGAAAGCACTCAATGTTTATTAGTATTTCATTTTTTCCCAACAATCCATGAACTCAGAGATGAGAAAATGGGGGCTCAAGAAAGCAAGTAACTTAGGCAAAGTCAAAGATCTAGTCATAGGCGGAGCCGAGATTCAAACCCAGGTCTAAAGCCCTTTGGCTGAAGCTGTTGAGAAGGAATGCCCTGGCGATACTTCCCGTCATTGCCTCACCAGGCCAGAGGGGGTGGCGGCTGGGTAAGCCAGGGACCGGGAGAGCAGAGGAGGGCTCGGACATTCCACTGGTGGAGTCTGGCTTTCTGGACATCAGCAGACTGTGGCTCCCGTGTTTCCTGAGCACCCGCTGAGCGGGCACCTGGAGCACACTGCAGGGAAGTGCATTAGTGACAGTGCAGGGATCCTTCGTCTTCAGCCAGATTCAAAACGAGAACGGGATACAGACTGTCCCTCCTGTCCTCCCCCGGCCAAGCCGTTAAGCCAGAGTGCTTGCTGAGGGACACAGCCTTTATTTTCTGTCGCGACTGCAAAATGCGTTCTCTCTTCAAGGTCCTAGAGACTCCTTGGAGGGAAGGGGAGCGCAGGTGGGAGTGGTCTTTGTGGAGCCAGTGAGGAACAAGAAAGGGGGCAGCCAGCAGGTAATAAGGTACTCAGTTAGCCTGGTGACTGTCCTCCACTTTGCCCCTGCTGCACTGTGTTGTATCTCTGCCCCGGTTAATCTCTGTGATGGGTGAGAGCACACAGCTGATGTCCAGATCGGACATTTAATGCTTTGACCACTCTTATTTGTTGTACTGGGCCCCTGCCCTCTGGTGTCTGCCGTTTCCAGGTTGAAGGCCTCACCCTTCCTGATCGTGGGACTAGAGGCCCACGGCCCAGGGAGAGAGCTGCAGCTAGGTCCACATTCCAGCTCTGCCTCCTCCTGGCCTGCGCTGGGAGCCTCATTTCCTCATCTGCAAAAACAGAAGTGTTGAGAGAATGCAATGGAATATCACGTGCATACAGAGTTTAGCACAGTGCCTGGCAGATGCGAGGCTATGACTCCATGCACCCCAACATGGTAGCTTTACTACACCACGTATGTGAGCTCCAGGAACATTCAAGACACGGGTCTGACTGTCCGTGGGTTAGGAACAATGTTTTCCTATAGAAAGCTGTGCTGGGAACACAGGCATTGCGCCAGAGCCGTGAGCACACAGTGAAGCGATAACCAGCCTACACCAGGTGCCTCTCCATACGGTGCTTGGCCCATGTCCAGATGGACCCTCCTACTCAGCCTTGAACCCCTGGCTTCGCTCTGCAAGGAGATGACTGTCAGCAGGGTGCCGCTCCTCTCTCCCTTTCCGTGTTTATGCCTCTCATTGCAGTGATTATGTATCCAGCCTGGAAAATGGTGACATCTTGGGAGTGCGGGCCTGGCTTCTGTGGTACCATGACAACCAGCTGCCCAGCAATCACCCCTAATAACGACCAAAGACTCAGTCCCTTCCACTTGGGCAGAGGCTCCCCAGGGAGCTCAAGCTTCTCCTGGTGCAGCTGCACAAATTTTGAGAGAGAGAGAGAAAGAAATCAGGGAGACGAGAAGTCTCTAACCTGTCATGTACGGAGTGGGCCCAGGGACCCGAGGACACTGTTGTCATGTTCCGGCAGTCTGGTGGCTGCAGGAACGTACACTTCCACGGCAGAAGGCATAAGGACCCACGGATGCCTTTGCTACTCACCCACCTTAAAGAGACGTTATGCTGGAGGGAAAGACCAAGTATGAGCACTTGTGAAGCCAGGCCTCAGTTTTACCAGATTACTTCATGAGGCTCCTGGCGAGACCCCCACTGCCAAGTCATCGTGTCGTCTGGACAGGCACTGCCTCCCTTCCCCGCTGCAGGCCCGAGACAGTGTTCTCCGAAATCTCCAATCAGCATCTTTCCAGAATGACGGTTCTCAGAAAGGCACCAGCCGTGCTTGGCTAATAAGTGATTATTCCTCCCCAAGGAAGAACAAACAGGCCCTAATTAATACACTTGTCTGTGGATGTTAGCCCAAATTCAGCCTTTGGGTTGGCAGGTACCCCCTCCGCCAAACACAGGTTCCCACTTCCCCTCTCTTTAGATCACAGGTTCCAACTGAGGCTCCTTCGTGATAAATGTCTAACCCCAGAGCTAATGAGGCTCTAAGATTCTGTCCTCGCTCAGGGAGCACATGGTCCCAGTCTCTCCAAGCCCCCCAATTCCTCGGCTGGGAGATGGAGCTCATTCTCACCCGGGACAGTGCCTGGCAGGTACCACGTGCTGCCGGCACTCCTGCCCCTCTCCCGTGGGGCCTGCCCCCTGCACTAGGATTGCTTAGCTCCTTGCGAGTTCTCAATAAATACCTATGTTCTTTAATAAAATAGGGAGGATGGCCAAATGAACCAGTTAGAGGAAGGAAAAGATACAGAGGGCTGAGGTGGTGAAAGAAGGCTTCTTGGAAAAGAACAGGAGGCAGAGAAACACGGGAGCAGAGAGAGGAGGTCTTCTGGACTGAATGTGTCCCTTCAGAATTCGCATGTTGAAATCCTAACCCCCAATGTGATGGTATTTGAAGGTGGGGCCCTTAGCGGGCAATTACATCATGAAGACAGAACCCACATGTATGGGATTCATGCCCAGATAAAAGAGGCCTCCACCCTCTCCATCACATGGATACAAGACACTGGCCATCTGCAACCCAGAGCCTGATCCTCTTGGCACCTTACTCTCAAATTTGCAGCCTCTAAAACTGTGCACAGTTTCTGTTGTCGATAAGCCACCCGTCTGATCTCTTCTGCAGTAGCAGCCCAGACTACATCAGGAAGGCATGAGCATGCATCAGGGGCTAGCACCTCCTCAGTGCCCCGTAAACACTGGTCATCATTATTGCAGCATGTGAACCACACATCACAGATGACAGCCCACGCAGCTGACAGATGAATTGCATTTGCCCACACACTAAAATGTTTTAATTGGTTCCTAACAATGAAACATCTGGATTTCTCAGAAAAACTTAGACTTTACAAATGAGACCATCTGGCTCTGCTGGACCCACATTCCTGCATGGCAGCGATCAGCTGGAGCTGGGTGGAAACCGCCCCCCGTATCAGTTGTGGTCACAGAAGTTTGCCACAGTCCCCGCCACTCCCTGTTGTGAGTCCACGCCTGCTTTGTCTGACTCACGGTGTGCCTGGCCACTACCGGCAGGAGCTCTCGGACCCTGGTGCAAATGATGAGAAGGCCAGTGAGGCCACAAGGCAGTATGGGAGCAGGAGAGAAGGGGGCAGTAACACCACAGTGCCGACCTCAGGCCTGATATGGAGGGCCCCGATGGCGGGTTGAGGAGGTGGCACTGTTGGCTGTTGGCCATGGGGAGTCAGGGGAGGTGTCTTTGCAGGGAATTGGCATTGCTTTGGGAAAGAGTTACCCAGCATTCAGCCGGATCACAGGTAGCCTCATGTTCTGCTCCATCCTCCTGGTGTCTGGGCTCCCCGGCTGGCTTTCTTTGCAGCTCCTCTGTCCTGGTTCCTCTGGACCATGTCAGCTCACTTTCGTGACCCCACACCTGTCCCAGTGCCTTATACCTAGCGGCCCTCAGCGCACGTGGGTTGAAGAGTGTGTAGGCGTCCTACCTACTTTTCTCCCTTTTGATTCTTAAAATGGCATCTGCATTTTAAAGATAAGGAATCTGAATCTCAGAAAGTTACAGAAACTTGAAAAAGACAATCCGGCCTGGAAGTGGCGGGCCGCAGATTCTAGCCCGTGTGTGTCCGACTCCGAAGTCCATCAGCCTCTCCGGTACCAGCCTCGCACGTGTACCTGAGGAAAGCACGTTTGCTGTTACTGAGCCACAATCTCATCCTCCAGGCTTTCCACAGAGTGCGCCAGCAGCCATCCTCCGATCCTCCTGCCCCCTGAAACGTGCTCACTCTTGCTGACTGCCCTGTCTACCAGAGGAGGCACCCCTCCCATCCCCGGACCATCGTCATCAGGGGTCAGCAAACCATGGTCTCCAGGCCAAATCTGGCCCACCCCCTGTTTTTGCACAACTCTAGTGAGGAATGAGGATTTGGCATTTTTAAACAGTCAAACGAAGAGGAACCCTACTGTCTCATGACCTGTAAAAATTAGATGAAACTGAAATTTCAGTATCCACAAAGAGTGCTTGAAGGGAATATGTGGCCACCTGCGCTGCTTTCACACTATGATAGCTGCAACAGAGACCAAATGGCCCTTAAGGTCTAAAATTCTTGCTACCTGGCTCTTTACACGGGAGGTTTGCTGACCTCTGATCTATCTAGTGCTTATTGATCCCTCAAGCTTCAGCCTGTGACTAAGCCTTCCCTGATCACACCAGCCAGTTCAGACCCCACCTGCCTGTCCCATCATGTCTCCGCCCTCTGAGCTGTAGTCCATTTTTTCCTCTCTGGGGAAAAAAAAAAAAAAAAGGTTTGACTCGTTATTTCTTAACTTTGAATGATTGTTTATTAAAAGATCTGTTTATGAAATATCATATATGCTGACCTATTTTGGAAAAGTCATATAAAAGTCAGGGACCAATGTAATCCCTTCTAGATTTATTGCTTACTCTCCGTGATGCTGTGCATTGTGTTGCCGCGGTATTCACTGCTGAACAGTTATTTGTAGAATTAATGAAGGGCTGTGTGAAAAGCAAATTGCTAAGGGTGAGTCACTGGGCATCACTCTTTCCCAGTGCAGAATCCTCTGAGTCTTAATCTGATCTCAGTCTTAATACGATCTCAGATCTCTGCTATTCTGCAGCCCGTGTCTGGGGACTGTGTCATGAGACCCATGATAGTATAGTAGCCACTAATTAAATCTTAAACTTCTCTCACTGTCCTCAGCTGGAGGAAGGCCAGCATGATCAGTCCGTGGGAGTTCTTACCCTCCCTGGGAAAATTACTGGCCGTTTCTCTCATTGGGCAGAATTACTGGATGTGGCTTCTGTATAGTTAAAATGACTGGCTACATCTCAATTGCTGAGCCTTTTCTCTCCAGGGGCAAAACTGTTGCCTGCATCTCTCTGAAGGAAAATTGCCATCTGCCTCCCTCTGTAGTTGTGTGCCCATTATGGGGAGATTGTCAGCCACGTCTCCAAACAGAAAAGCGTGCCAGCTATACTTCTCTGCAGAAGAAATGTCAGCAGAAGTGAGCAATTTAAAACCCTGGGCGTGATTCTGAGTCTGTGCCTTTCTCATCATGAACCAACCTTCACATCCGCCTGCCTTCTTTCCTTTATTCCCCCTTTCCTCTGCCTGAGTCATCCAAGCCAGGGCGGCGGTGACGTCGCTCGGCACCCAGTCACCACCACTTGTCCCGGGAAAGGTGCATTCCAAGGGATAGTCCAGGGACAAGCTCTTGCATGTCTGTGTGCCAGTCTGCTTAGAAGACGTAGAAGTCCATTTCACAACCGGTAGCTCTTCCGACCTGATCCCAGTGGGAAAACACATGAGGCTTTTGGGTTCCTCTCACACCACGCTTGTCTAAAGCAGCACACTCTTCCCTGTTATTCTGGGTCCAGGCACTATGCCAAGTGCTCAACACGAAAGATCTATCTCATCTCCCCTACAAGGTGGGTACTCCTCTTATCTCCATTTGGCAGCTAAGGAAAATGAAGCTAGGAAGGAGGCAAGCCACTTTTCCAAGACTTCATAACTTAGAAGCAACAGAGCTGGAATTCAGCCCAGGCCCGCTGAGCTTGGAACCACCGGTCCTCTTAGCCACGGTACCGTGGACAGGAGTTCCAGGGCAGCGTCCAGCCTGAGGTCCAGCGAAAGGAGCCACACGTAGGAACAGCCTGTACAGACTCTGAGTTCCCTCCAGCCTCTCTTCTCCTGGCCCCAGAGCCCACAAGGGCACCCCGCATGCTTCCCACCACCGCCTTCTGTCCCGATTGTAATGCAGGTGGTTTTAGCTTTCAGCTTCTCCCAAGTCAGCAGTTTTCTTCCGAACTCTTCCTCAGTCTCATTACTTACCTCTTTCCCAGGATTCCGATCCCATCTTCAGTTACCCTTTGGTGTGAGTTCTCTCAGCACTGTCAGGCTCCATGAAGGAGAATACACTTAATTCCACACAGACTGGAACTGTCTGTCTGGAACTGTTCCTGTCTGCACATGTTATAACACAAAACTCTTTTTGCGTGGGACACCTCATGTAGCCTATACAACTTTTGCCTATAGTGTTGTAACCCCAGGTATTCTGGGGAACTCTGTACTAGAGAAACAATGGGCTGCAAGTGATGTGTCAAAAAAAAAACTACCGTGAAATAGGGGGGGAGGGAGATGGTGTGATCCAGTAAGATCTGAAGGCAGGACAAAAGTAGTTGGTTCTCTGGGGGCACCTGGGTGGCTCAGTCGGTTAAGCGGCTGCCTTCAGCTCAGGTCATGATCCCAGGGTCCTGGGATCGAGTCCCGCATCGGGCTCCCTGCTCGGCAGGGAGCCTGCTTCTCCCTCTCCCTCTGCCTGCCTCTCTGCCTACTTGTGCTCTCCATCTCTCTGTCAAATAAATAAAATCTTAAAAAAAAAAAAAAAGCAGTTGGTTCTCAACCAGGGGCAAGTCATGCCCCCCAGGGCACAGTTGGCAATTTCTGAAGCCATTTTAGACTGTCCCATCTGGGGCCTGGGTACTTAGTGGGCACAGGCCAGGATGTTGCTAAACATCTTACAGTGCCCTGACAACAAAGAGTGATCCATCCCAAAATTCAGTAGTGCAAAAAGTAAGAAACCTGGTTTCCTAAAGAATAATAAATTTTTTCTGCCTGCAGGACTTCTCAGCAGCTTTAATAGGCATTGTCATCTCCCAAAATTGAGTAGGAGTTTCCCAAGCTCTTTTGACCTCAGATTCCAGTATCCCTGACATATTCTTGAGTGTTCTGCTTGAAGTCACCTCGGGAAGGCTAGCCGAGAGTACGGGGCTTTGGTAGAAGAAAATTAAAAGACAAGACCACTGGAATTCACTGATCTTACGATCTGAGAGGTGGGAGGCATCCCATGGGAGGCATCCCATGGGCACATGGGAAGGTAAGGAGGCGCAGAGGCACAGAAGTGGGCACTCACAGGTACATCTAGAACATTAAGGAGCCCACTTTGATCCAGTTGTTTAAACAGAGAAATGACAGTGACAGAGCAAGGGAAGGCCTGGTTGTGGAGACAGTGTAACAAGGAGGCAGACAGAGGGTCCTTTGAAAGCCCACATCTACTGTTCACTAATTATATGATCCTGAGCAAGCTACTCAGCCTCACTTGGTCTGTCTCATCTCTAAGTAAGGACAGTGAGAGTACCTTCCTGATAAGTGTGAACATAAATGGATCACGTGTGCAAAGCATGAAGACCAAAAAATCATAGCTATCAGTACTGCTGTTAGTGTTGTCACTGGGGTCTCTGAGACACAAACTCCCTGTTGGCAAATCTGACTCATCGCCACTGCCGCTGTCTGGGCTGTTAGGATTCCCATCCAGAGTCCTTCCTCACAAAGGAGCTCGTCTTCTCTCCATCAAAGGTCTCTTCTTTTCTCCTCCTGATGGCTTTATTTTCTAGAAGTTGGTTGGAAACTGTAGGTCAGCAGGATTTTTAATGCTAAGCCACGGGTCTCCAAGAGAAATGCCCTTAGTACAGGGCCTGGCCTGTGTCCATCCAAAAGAAAAAAAAATACTTTGTTCTAGGTCATGTTCTAGGTCATGTACTAAGTGTTCTGCATGTGTGTGCATATGCGTGTACAAGACACTTAAATAGCTGATGACTGTTCAGGGTGAATTAGTGAAAACCTTGAATTACAGATGACTTCCTATGGAATGTATTTATTTATACTTTTCAAGGAATTGAAACAAATTCGAGGTGAATAGAGCATTGCTTAGATAGGTTCCTTTCAGGACCTACTGAATTAATAAGTATTATTTTCCTGTAAAAATTAAAATGGCTTGTCCATATTCATTCATCTAACATATTCAGTGAGCATGTCCTGTGTTTCAGGGGATACAGCAGGGCAAAACAAAAACCCCTCCCCTCATAGAGCTTGCGTCTTAGGAGACACATATATTAAAAGCTATTGCATATAAACTGAAGGGGAGGGGCAGTGGGAGGAAAGGTTGTCTTGCTGCTGACAAGCCACAGGGATTAGAATCCAGGGATGAGAGATGGCCTGAGGGTCCGGGCTTATTGTGATATGAGGGTCTTGGATCATACAATGTCCTGAGGCCCCCCACCTATGCTTGCTGATGGTGGTGTAAGGCTCGGACTCATGAGCCCTTGGTGTCAAAACTGTGCTCCTTAAGTGTTTGAAATGAGTTGATTCTTTTGAGGACTTTGGCTGTATAAAAAGGATAGGGTGAGGGGCGCCTGGGTGGCTCAGTCGGTTAAGCGACTGCCTTCAGCTCAGGTCATGATCCTGGAGTCCTGGGATCGAGTCCCACATCGGGCTCCCTGCTCAGCAGGGAGTCTGCTTCTCCCTCTGACCCTTCCCCCTCTCATGTGCTCTCTCTCTCTCTCTCTCTCTGTCATTCTCACTCTCTCAAATAAAATAAATAAATAAATGGCTCCAACATCTGGAAAAAAAAAAAAAAAGGATAGGGTGGGAGCAGTCACCATTAAGCCCTTCCACTCACTGCCATCTAACTAATACACAATAAAAAATATTTAGTGTGATAACCAGGGGGGAAAGAGCCTTTCAGCTTTGTGATTCTGTGATTCCATGTAGACTCTATCCTGGTTAACTTTTCACAGCTACACAAATGAGACCTTGGACATGATACAGGGCAGAAGTGCATCATGGTTAAGAACAAGGACTTTGAAGTCAGGTGGATCTGAATGCAAAATGCAGCTCTCCCTCACTCGAGCTGTGTTGACCTCAGGTTACAAAACCTCTCCATGCCTTCGTATTTCACATGTGAGAAGATTAGTGTAAGGATTAAATGAGATTAAACATGTAAAGCACAGGGCCTGGAACATAGCAAGCTTCCCATAAACAGTAATTGTCAATACCGTGAAATGTTGCTGCTGAATGAATGAAAAGAAGTCATGGAGTTGATATTAAAACTTGGATATGCATAGACGTGGAATAAGCTGCAAAGTGCTGTGATGGCCAGCCCATGGTCTATAACCGGTAACCAGTATAACCTGCCCTCTTGGGTCATACACAATAATTAGTGGTGGGCTGATGAGAGAATTGTCTTCTTTCATTTCCCCCTGTCATTTTTGGGCTTTACAAGGTTGCTACACTAGCATCCCAATATGCCACGTATATGGAGAACAGATTGCTAGGTATAACCTTGTAAACATTCTTTATGTCACTGAAATAGCCCACAACTTCTATAGTCCTCAGTCCCCAAGTCTCAGTCTGGGATAAAATATGATTGGCTGATACAGAACCGGAGCATGCTAATGAGAATAAAAATAGCTCCTGACATTTATTGAGAACCTACAGTGTGCCAGTCATATGTTCCAAGCAAAATGCATCCCCCTCCTGCAGCTGGGAAAACTGAATCTTGGAATAGGAAATAAAATGTGAACAGCTGGTAAGTGGCAGAGGCAGGAACTGATGGCCTCCAGAGGGCAGTGTGCTGATCCCTTCCCACTTTTTTTTAAATTTTATTTTATTATGTTATGTTAGTCACCATACAGTACATCACTAGTTTTTGATGTAGTGATCCATGATTCATTGTTTTCGTCTAACACCTAGTGCTCCATGCAGTACATGCCCTCCTTAATACCCATCACCAGGCTAACCCATCCCCCCACGCCCCTCCGCTCTAATACCCTCAGTTTGTTTCTCAGAGTCCACAGTCTCTCATGGTTCATCACTCCCTCCGATTTCCCCCCCTTCATTTTTCCCTTCCTTCTCCTAATGTCCTCCATGCTGTTCCTTATGTTCCACAAATAAGTGAAACCATATGATAATTGACTTTCTCTGCTTGACTTATTTCACTTGACATAATCTCCTCCAGTCCCATCCATGTTGATGCAGAAGTTGGGTATTCATCCTTCCTGATGGCTGAGGAATATTCCATTGTATATATGGACCACATCTTCTTTATCCATTCATCTGTTGAAGGGCATCTCGGCTCTTTCCACAGTCTGGCTACTGCGGACATTGCTGCTATGAACATTGGGGTGCATATGGCCCTTCTTTTCACTACATCTGTGTCTTTGGGGTAAATACCCAGTAGTGCAATTGCTGGGTCATAGGGTAGCTCTATTTTTAAACTTTTGAGGCACCTCCACACTGTTTTCCAAAGTGGCTGTACCAACTTGCATTCCCACCAACAGTGTAAGAGGGTTCCCCTTTCTCCACAACCTCTCCAACATTTGTTGTTTCTTGCCTTGTTAATTTTTGCGATTCTAACTGGTGTGAAGTGGTATCTCAGTGTGGTTTTGATTTGAATTTCCCTGATGGCTAATGATGATGAACATTTTTTCATGTGTCTGTTAGCCATTTGTATGTCTCCTTTGGAGAAGTGTTTGTTCATGTCTTCTGCCCCTTTTTTGACTTGTTATTTGTTTTTTGGGTGTTGAGTTTGAGAAGTTCTTTACAGATCTTGGATACCAGCCCTTTATCTGTAGTGTCATTTGCAAATATCTTCTCCCATTCTGTGGGTTGCCTCATTGTTTTGTTGACTGTTTCCTTTGCTGTGCAGAAGCTTTTTATCTTGATGAAGTCCCAAAAGTTCATTTTTGCTTTTGTCTCACTAGCCTTTGGAGATGTATCTTGAAAGAAGTTGCTGTGGCCAATGCCAGAGAGGTTACTGTCTATGTTCTCCTCTAGGATTTTGATGGATTCCTGTCTCACATTGAGGTCTTTCATCCATTTTGAGTTTATCTTTGTGTATGGTGTTAGAGAATGGTCAAGTTTCATTCTTCTGCATGTGGCTGTCCAATTTTCCCAGCACCATTTATTGAAGAGACTGTCTTTTTTCCATTGCATGTTTTTTCCTGCTTTGTCGAAGATTATTTGACCATAGAGTTGAGGGTCCATATCTGGGCTCTCTGTTCTGTTCCATTGGTCTATATGTCTGTTTTTGTGCCAGTACCATGCCATCTTGGTGATCGCTGCTTTGTAATACAGCTTGAAATCGGGCAACGTGATGCCCCCAGCTTTGTTTTCCTTTTTCAACATTTCCTTGGCGATTCAGGGTCTTTTCTGATTCCATACAAATTTTAGGATTGTTTCTTCCAGCACTTTGAAAAATTGTCATTGGAATTTTGATCGGGATGGCATTGAAGGTATAGATTGCTCTGGGTAGAATAGACATTTTAACAGTGTTTATTCTTCTGATCCATGAGCATGGAATATTTTTCCATCTTTTTGTGTCTTCTTCAATTTCTTTCATGAGTGTTCTGTAGTTCCTAGAGTATAGATCCTGTACCTCTTTGGTTAGGCTTATTCCGAGGTATCTTATGGTTTTTGGTGCTATTGTTAATGGAATTGTTTCTCTAATTTCTCTTTCTACAGTTGCATTGTTAGTGTATAAGAAAGCAACTGATTTCTGTGCATTGATTTTGTATCCTGCCCCATTACTGAATTGCTGTTTGAGTTCTAGTAATTTGGGGGTGGAGTCTTTTGGGTTTTCCACATAAAGTATCATGTCATCTGTGAAAAGAGAGTTTGACTACTACTTTGCCAATTTGAATACCTTTTATTTCTTTTTGTTGTCTGATTGCTGTTGCTAGGACTTCTAGTACTATGTTGAACAATAGTGGCGAGAGTAGGCATCATTGACGTCTTCCTGATCTTAAGGGAAAGGCTCTCAGCTTTTCCTCATTGATGATGATATTCACTGTGGGTTTTTCATGGATGGATTTTATGAAGTTGAAGAATGTTCCCTCTATCCCTATACTCTGAAGAGTTTTAATCAGGAAAGGATGCTGTATTTTGTCAAATGCTTTGTCTGCATCAATTGAGAGGACCATATGGTTCTTCTCTCTCCTCTTATTAATGTGTTCTATCACATTGATTGATTTGCGAATGTTAAACCACCCTTGCATCCCGGGGATAAATCCCACTTGGTCATGGTGGATGATCCTTTTAATGTATTGTTGGATCCTATTAGCTAGGATTTTTTTCGAGGACTTTGGAATCCATATTCTTCACAGATATTGGTCTGAAATTCTCCTTTTTGATGGGGTCTTTGCCCGGTTTGGGGATTAAGGTAATGCTGGTCTCATAGAATGAGTCTGGAAGCTTTCCTTCTGTTTCTATTTTATTTAAACAGCTTCAGGAGAATAGGTATTATTTCTTCTTTAAATGTTTGGAGAATTCCCCAGGAAATCCATCAGGCCCTGGATTCTTGTTTTTTTGGGAGGTTTTTGATCACTGCTTCAATCTCGTTACTGGTTATTGGCCTATTCAGGTTGTCAGTTTCTTCCTGTTTCAGTCTTGGGAGTTTATAGGTTTCCATGAAGGCATCCATTTCATCCAGGTTGCTCAGCTTATTGGCATATAGTTGTTGATAATAATTTCTAATAATTGTTTCTATTTCCTTGGTGTTAGTCATGCTGTCTCCCCTTTCATTCATTATTTTATTAATTTGGGTCCTTTCTCTTTTCTTTCGGGTAAGTCTGGCCAGTGGTTTATCGATCTTATTAATTCTTTCAAAGAACTTCGTTGATCTGATCTACTGTGTTTCTGGTTTCTAATTCATTGATCTCTGCTCTAATCTTAATTATTTCTCTTCTAATGCACGGCTTAGGCATCATTTGTTGCTTTTTCTCTAGTTCTTTAAGGTGTAGAGTTAGTTGGTGAATTTGGGATTTTTATATTTTTTTGAGTGAGGCTTGGATGGCTATGTATTTCCCCCTTAGGACCGCCTTTGCTGTATCCCGTAGGTTTTGGACCAGTGTGTTTTCATCCTCATTGGTTTCCATGAATTGTTTAAGTTCTTCTTTGATTTCCCGGTTGACCCAAACATTCTTGTTTGGGTTTAAGTTCTTCTTTGATTTCCTGGTTGACCCAAACATTCTTGAGCAGAGTGGTCTTTAGCTTCCAAGTGTTTGATTTTCTGCCAAATTTTTTCTTGTGATTGAGTTCCAGTTTTAAAGCATTACGGTCTGAGAATATGCAGGGAATAATCTCAGTCTTTTGGTATTGGTTGAGACCTGATTTGTGACCCAGTGTGTGGTCTATTCTGGAGAAAGTTCCATGTGCGCTCGAGAAGAATGAGTATTCTGTTGTTTTAGGGTGGAATGTTCTGTACATATCTATGAGGTCCATCTGGTCCAGTGTGTCATTCAAAGCTCTTGTTTCTTTGTTGATTTTCTGCTTAGATGATCTGTCTATTGCTGAAAGCGGAGTATTGAGGTCTCCTACAACTAATGTATTGTTATCAATATGATTCTTTATTTTGGTTAACAGTTGGCCTCTATAGATGGCTGCTCCCATGTTGGGGGCATAGATATTTACAATTGTTAGATCTTCTTGTTGGATAGAATCCTTTAAGAATGATATAGTGTCCTTCTGTGTCTCTAACTACAGTCTTTAGTTTAAAATCTAATTTGTCTGATATAAGAATTGCTACCCCAGCTTTCTTTTGAGGTCCGTTGGCATGGAAGATGGATCTCCATCCCTTCACTTTCAGTCTGTATGTAATTTTAGATTCAAAATGAGTCTCTTATAGACAGCATATGGATGGGTCCTGTCTTTTTATCCAGTCTGCAACCCTGTGCCGTTTTATGGGAGCATTTAGGCCATTCATGTTGAGAGTGATTATTGAAAGATAGGAATTAATTGTCATCGTGTTGCCTGTGAAGACCTTGTTTTTATAAATTGTCCCTGTAAATTTCTGTTGTGTATCACTCTTGGGGTCTTTCTCCTTTTATAGAACCCCCGTAATATTTCTTTCAGGGCTGGCTTACTGGTCACATATTCTTTCAGTTTCTGCCAGTCTTGGAAGCTCTGCATCTCTCCATCCATTCTAAATGACAGCCTTGCTGGATAAAGTATTCTTGGCTGCATGTTCTTCTCATTTAGTACCCTGAGTATGTCTTGCCAGGCCTTTCTGGCTTGCCAGGTCTCTGTGGATAGGTCTGACGTTATTCTGATGTTCCTCCCTCTGTACGTAAGGAATCTCTTCCCCCTAACTGCCCTTAAGATGGTTTCTAAGATGGTTCTAAGATTGGCAAGTTTTACTATTACATGCCGGGGTGTTGGCCTGTCTTCCTTGATCTTGGGAGGAGGGGTCCTCTCTGCCTGTAGGACATGAATGTTTGTTTCATTCCCCAGACTAGAGAAGTTCTCAGCTACGATTTGCTCAAATATATCTTCTAGTCCTCTCTCTCTCTCCACCCCCTTGGGATTCCAGATTCCAATAATTCTGACATTGGAATGTTTCATGGTGTCACTTATTTCTCTGATTCTATTTTCTTGGATTCTGAGTTGTTTTTCCCTGGCCGCCTTTCTTCCCTTTTTATCTATTAATTGGTCTTCTATGTCACCAATTCGTTCTTCTGCCTCACTTACCCTAGCTGTTAGATTATCTAGATTAGATTGGATCTCATTGATAACATTTTTAATTTCTGCCATTTCAGCTTTCATTTCTGCCCTTAGAGACTCTATGTTGCCATTAATTGATTTCTCCATTCTAGCTGTCGTCTTCACAATTGCTAGCCTGAATTCCATCTCCGACATCTTGGTTATATCTGAATCCATTTGTAAATCTGTGGCATAAGTCATAGTCTCTGAGTCTTTCCTATTTGGGGGGTTCCTCCTCCTAGTCATTCTGTTGACGGGTGGTTGAGGGAATGTATAGAGTCCAAATTATTGACCACAACCCAAGCAAGATGCACCTGTTTTCTAGGGACCTTAGGGTTGCTGGCCTCTTGTTCTCCCAGCCTGTCTTCTGGGGGAGGGGCCTGCCTCGCTGTTACTCAGGCAACCCTCTTTGGGCAGAGTTGCTCTGCCCCCTATGGTGGGGGATGGGCTCTGTGAAAACCGGTTTTGGGGGGCTTTTATTCTCTGGTGGCTTTCCCTGGCGGCTTTCCACATCTCTTCTGAGAGAGCAGAGGAGACCATTTCCAACCCTCTGCCTCAGAGCACAGAGATCACAGTCTGTTCTTCAGTGAGCTCTCCAGGCCACACTATCTCCATTTCTGTCTGTGCTGCTATAAACTGCAGCGTCCTGGGTTGTGCGCCCCTCCGCAGCGCTCCCAGTCCTCGCCTCCAGGTAGGGGCTCGTCTCTACCCTTTGTGCTTCTAAAACCGCCAGCCGCCCCTAATTCGTACACATCGCCCTGCCACTCTGGGTTTCCACCCAGGGGGCTGCCCTAAAGTCCTTTACCCGTCGCTACCGGTCTGCGAGTCTGTGCCCCGTCCCCAGCGCGGGAGGCTGTTGCTCACTGATGGTGTAGGATCCCCACAGCCAGGCTCCCTCCCACTGCCATTTATCCTCCGATATCTGCCCACAGAATCACGGCTCCCCACTTTGTACCTCGAAACCAACTGCCTGGGGTATTCTCTTTGTGGAGATCCCAGGTCTATCTGCTTACATCTCAGGCTAATTTCCTGGGTGTTCAGAGTGGTCTGGTAGATATCCAGCTCAATTCCAGGGACCGGTTGGACTAGGGTCCCCTACTCCTCCGCCGTCCTCCCCGACAAAGGTTGGGATTTTTAACTGATCCCTTCCCATTTACTGCAGCTGCATCAGGGGGAGATGACCACACCTCAGGGCTCCCGCCTGTCTATTGAGTTGTTTGCCATGGGGCTTGCCTGGAGTTTGTAAGTCCCCAGCCCTAATTAGATTCCCTGGAAGAGAAACTAATGTGAAAATCTAGTTCTCAATTATGAGGACACCAGTCAGAGTCCAGGGGCCTCCCTGAATGCTTGTTTAAAGTCCGAGAGGTTTTTCTGTTTCAGTGGGTTTAATTCTCAAGTTCAATTCTGATTGATGAGGGTTTGGGGGGGTTCTCTTAAATGGTGAAGTAACAATTAGAATTTTGGTTTGGCTCAGAGTTTAATTCAGGAAGGTTTCAAAGATAACTCGTTATAGCCTTAGGTTTTCTACATAGAATTAGATACTGACTCTGAGTGTGTTGAGAAGGCAGGAAAGAGAAAGCTCTGGAGGATGTGTTAACTTGCAGACTGATGTTTTGTTTAGCCTAAAATTGAGTATGGTTCCACTTAACAAGTGTTGGTATCACAATTAATTACCATTATTATAGGTTAAAGGTAAGTATGGACAATTGCATATAACTCCGCATCAGACATGCTGAGCCCCCAGACGGCAAAGAATTCATTCACTGATCTAGCTGTGGTTCTAATCAAGCAACACATGTTTATTGAACATTTGTATGCAAGACTTTCAGTACAAAGGAAAACCAGAAAGAAGCTGACAATGCTGTTGAGATAAAAACAAATGCAAGGACTCAATCTCGACCCTTGTCTGAATGGTGTAAACAACACGGCAGCCCTCTTCTATGTGCCTTCTGTAGCTCTGAGAATTTTTTGTTGTTCGTGCACTCTCTCCCCACTGAAGAATGAAAAGAGCAGCTTATTAAGTAGTGTGCTTGTCACAAGCCGATAAGGAAATGGGGTTTGTTTTTCAAGCTTTGTTTTATTTGGAGGAGGGCTGAGGTTTGGGAACAGGATACGAAATTTATTGAAAGGAGAGATGAACCTATTATTTCCTGGGGAGAGAAACTGCATAATCCTGAAGAGTTCAATGCCAGTTAGTTAACAGTGACTTAAAGAATGGAGTCAAAGGAATGCCTATACACTTTCTAAAGGTCATGCTTGTACAAAGTAAGTAATTAAAATGCTTTTTCCTCCTCAAAAAAAAAAAAAAAAAAGCAAGGATTGTTAAATCATAATGTGAGAGTACCTTAGGTCCTATTAAACAAGTGGGCCAGACCAAGTATAGGGGGCTTCCACAAAATGATCATTTAAGGCTAAGAGAGTAGTGAGAGACCCTCAGAATTTGAGTCAATGAAGGCAGATCATAGAAATGGGAAAGGTCAAGATATACCTAAGCTATATTCTATACATTCAATTGGAACCAGAGAAGTTCAAAATCAAGGTAGATAGACATAGTACACCAGCTTCTGATGGGATTTGCTGTCCAGCTGAGGAGGTTTGCATTCATTCCTTTAAGTGGAAATCAGATGAAGCTACTGAGAAGTAATAAGTGCCTGGATATCAGAACAAATGGACAATATATACAAAAGATATGACTGAGGCTCAGCCAAGTGCCACTATTAAAAACTGTGACCTAGAGATATGAAAATAAATGTCCACACACAAGCTTGTCCATGAATATTCATAGCAGCATTATTCTTAGTAGCCACAAAGTAGAAACCCAGGTATTTATCAAGTGTTTAATCGACACACCAAATGTGGTATATCCATACAATGGGTTATTATTCAACCGTAAAAAGGAATGAAGTGCTGATATATACTACAGCATGGATGAACCATGGAGACAGTATACTGAGGGAAAGCAGCCAGTCACAGAAAAACTATCTCATATAATTCCATTTAGGGGAAATTTCCAGATTAGGCAACTTCATAAAACAAGAAAACAGATTAGTCATTTCCTAGGGCTGCAGGAGTAGGGAATGAGGAGTAACTACAAATGGGTATGGAATTTGGGAGTGGGGGGGGTCAGTTGATGAAACAGTTTCAAATTTAGACTGTGGCAATGCTTATACAATTATGTAAGTATACTGAAAAAAACCAATGAACTATAAACTTCAAATGAGCAGATTTTATGGTATGTAATTTTATATCTCAAGAAAGCTATAAACACATTTTTTAAGCATCTCCGATGACTCCAGGTGTTGACAGGAGCAGTGACACACAGAGACCAGGGGAATTGTGAAATAGTTAGATACATCGACTCAGAGCTTGGCGAGACTCTGTGCCAGATCTCTGGATGGTACAGGTCCCATGCAAGTCCTTCCATGAGAAAGAAAATACAGAAACCAGTGACTGCTTTTTCTGCTTTCAGGTTCTTGATCGGTAACTTACTTACATCCTGCAGATTCTACTCCAAGTTAGAGTGTTGGCTTTCTAGCTGGCCCAAACATGGTAGAGTTAGTTGATAAGGATGTACTTATTTTCTCTCATTTTTGCTTCTGTTCTGCAGTTTTTGAAGAGCCTGAAGATCCAAGCAACAGGTCGTTTTTCTCTGAAATTATCTCTTCGATTTCGGATGTGAAGTTCAGCCACAGTGGGAGGTATATCATGACCAGAGACTATCTGACCGTTAAAGTTTGGGATCTCAACATGGAAAACCGCCCCATTGAGACTTACCAGGTATGGACCACCACCCACCCGTAGGTAATAACACACTTCCTTTGTGGGCCTCCACATCAGCTTCTGCCTGCAAAGGCTTCCAATGCACAAGGGTAAGAGTCCATACATCATCATATATATATTCAATAAAATGGTATAGTTTATAAGGGCCATAGGATATTAGACAAGGGTACATAAGGAGGAGCTTGAATTCCATTTAACCTGAATCTACTGAGCATTGGATGTGGGGTGGATACTGTAGATAGAATGGTACACAAGGCAGACATGGTCCTGCTCTCTTAGACCTGACTGGTAGAGAAGCCCAATGATGAATAGGGGATTGAGTAGGCAATGAGGCTAGAGATGGTACTGGGTGCTTGCGAGCACAGGCAAGGACGGTCAGCCTGGTGAGAAGAGACCCAAAGGCTGAGCCTTGACTGCCAGGAACGAGCCAGAAGGATAGTGTGTTCATAGCTGCTGTGTTCAGAAAGGAGTTATTTGTATATTAAATATAGAACATGGGCAGAAAGAAGAGTCTGGAAATGTAGGCCCTGGTAAAGAAGATTCAGTTATCTTGTCTTCAGCCTGAGTACAATGGAAAACCATTAAAAGGTTCTACACTGGAAATGACAGGAGGAGATGGTGGCATGCAGATGGAGGGAGAGGTAGGAGGAGAGTCTATGAGGTGCACTTGCCAATTCAATGTGGAGGGAAGAAGAGTTAAGACTGTGCAGGTTGTTAGCTTGAGCATTGGCTAAATGGTTGGTAGATTGATGGACAAAGGGAACAAAGGAGAAGGCAGTGTTTAGAATACAATGGCCTTTTTTAGAAGATGGAAGACTAGACTTTGAGGTAGAAAGGATCTGAAGAAGCTCATTTTAGGTAAGAGCACAATAGAAGCAAAGATAAAGAGGCTGGGATAAACTGGTCTTTTTAAAAGATATTTTGGTTTAGATTAAAAGAGGTGTGAAAATTTTAGATGGATTTAACTTACATATTTTTTTCTTGAGACAGAATTCAGATACTGTAATATTCACCCTTTCAAAGTCGACATTAGTATATTCACAAAGTTGTGGAACCCTCACCACTCCAATTTCAGAATATTTTCATCACTAACATTCTGATTGTGCTGGGGAGGAGAGACTAGAGGGGGAGATGGGAGGAGATAAAACACTTAACAAGTTATTGCAGCATTCTGGCAAGTGCTGATAGTAGCCTAGATGAGGGTGTGAGCAATGGGGGTGACCAGATTCTTAATATATTTTCATGGTAAAATCAACAGGACTTAACAACAAATTGGATATGTGATGTAAGAGGAAAAGAAGCCCCAGGGATCACTCCAAGGTTTTTATCCTGAGCAATTAGGAAAATTATGTAGATGAGGGAACCGTGATTTATTTTGGGACATGTAGAGCCAAGTAAACACCCAGAAATTGCAAGTAGACAGCTCAGTTTGAGTTTGGGTATACTTTAGCTTAGAGAAAAGAAGTGGTCAGGACCATGCCCTGGGAACCCGGTGTTTACACGTTGGGAAGAGGAAAAGTGAGAAGAATGTTCTAGGAGCCAAGTAAAGAGACTATTTCAAGGAGGAGAAATCACCCACTACCAAATGCTGTTACTGAATCAAGTAGGAAAGGATTGAAAATTGGCCGTTGGATTTAGTAATGAGGAGATAGGTGTAGGTGAATGGTATTAAGGAAGGTCTGCTTGGAGTGGGTTTTGAGAGAGACTGTAAATAGGAGATGTGAGTGTAATGAGTACAGGTAGCTCTTCCAAGAAATCTTAGTCTAAAGGGCAACAGCAAAATGGGGTAGTAGCAGGAATGGGATACAGGCATAAGGAAGTTATCATGTTTTATGCTGAGGGGAATAAGCCAGGAGAGAAAGAACAATTCAAGCAGTTGACTCCTTGGGGGAAGCAAGACGGAACAGAGTCCATTGCCTCAAGGCAGGTGCTGTAGGCCATAGATGGGAAGATGGACGATTCATCCATCAAAGGAAGGAGAGAAGAGTAAATAGCTATGGATGCATTGTGTTGGTAGCCATCGATGGTTTCTTCTTGTTGCTTCTATTTTCTCATAAAAGAAGAAGCAAGGTCATTAGCTGAGTGAGAAGGAGAAGTGTAAAATACGCATCTAAGAGAGAGGCAGGGTTGCTCAGTGATCCAGTTGAGTACAATGGAAGGAGAGAGATACTTAAGGTGTGACTGTAATGATGGACCACTCAACCTCAGGTAGATGAGGAGGGAAATAACGTGTGAAGAAAAGTAGACAGAATAATGGATTTGAAGAATTGACAGAATCAAGCTAGTAAAGAGTGAACTGAAAAGATAGGAGGTAGCATTAGAACAGTACTTGTTCAACAGGTATAATTAGGGTCGTGGCAAGTCTCATCATGTGGCCAAGGAAGCAAAGGAAAAAACACATTGAAAATGATGAGTCCAACTAACTGAGCGACCGGAGTAATGATCCACGAAGAATAATGGCAGGGGATCCAGGTGCTAAAATTGCCTCAAGGAATGTGGCAGAGGGCCTCAGAACTGTTGCTAACTATAACAAGGTAGTCAGCAGGGAGTTTAGTTGGTGACATGACTTCAAAGGAGCTGAGGGCTTTAGAACAGGAATCATCGCCTGGAGCAGCAAGGAGCCCACCCACTCTACTTTGACACATGAGTGGCCACAGGACGAGCCAATCTTTCAGAAGAAATAGAGAAGATTGAGGACCCCAAGGACTTTGACCAACTGTGAGTAATGCAGGGGGCAGAATTCAAAAGGACATAGGTGGTTGAAATAGCCTGCCCTATATATTTGGGGTCTTCCTGTCCCTCAGATCCTTCCGGACTCCAGGACCCCACTTCACAGCACCTGCCTTGAGGCTCTCACCTTCACGTTTAGCCCAGGGCTAAGCCAACTCGCGGGTCCTCTTCTAGCTGCACACACCTCTCGTGTGACAGAGTGCGGTGGCAACTAGAACCTGAGTGTGGGTGGTATGGACACAGTTGTGGCCTGCTGACCAGACTGGATGAGAGAAAACTGGATTTAGTCTCTTCAGTGGCAGGAGCAATTAGTACTTTCATTTTAGAGAAAGGCTTTAAGAGCAAAGCTGGTTTTAGAACCCAGTAAGCTAGCTGGGACACGGAATAATCAGCATTTTAAGAGCGTGATTCTCAAAGCAAGTTCAGCTAGTGATAGACGTGGAAGTGCTCTTTGTCAAATGCTTTGAGATAGGTCTCATAGCACACATATTGAAAGGAAATATTACAGAAGTTTAACTTTAGATAGCATATTTCAAAGCAATTTAAATTTATATACTATACCCCGATATATAAAAGGTGGCAAATAAACTCTGAATTTCTAGAACACTGTTGAAAAAGATGGTGAAGCCTGGCCCAATGGGAAATAATCCATCACCAGTTACTAATGCCTTCCCTGTGGAGGGGAGCAAGTAATGTTCCTGCCATGTATTTTCATACATGCATCAACTGGTCTCCAGCATCTTTCCAGGAATAAGAAACTGTAGACTTAAGTATCATTAGCTCTTTTCAAGCTCTCCTACAGAACAGGGGTTGGCAAACCATGGCTGGTGGGCCAAATCCAGTCTCCATCTGTTTTCGTAAAAAGTTTTACTGAAACACAGCCACACCTAATCATGGGTACATGGTTGCTTTCATGCTACCATGGCAGAGTTGAATAGATGTGACAGAGATGATCTAGCCCACAGGCTTAAAATATCTGCCATGTGACTCTTTACAAGAGAAGTCTGAGAACCAACCAACAGAGTTCACTCTTGCTGGGCCTCATGAGCAGTCCCATTATGTACAACACCAGGCTTCCACGAGTTCATGATTTGAGAACCTCTATGCTGGGAGGCTCAATTTAGTGTCAAGAAAGCCATACACAATAGGAACATGGACAACAAATATTTGGAACATGAAGAAAAAGCATCAAATTGGGTGAGTTTTAAGTTTTGCTCTGTGTTCTAGATGTTTCTAATCAATGTATCTTACCTGATCCTCTCCTCTGATGGAGATAGGTCCATCTTGTTTGCCTAAGGTTTTGTTTTTTTGTTTGAGCAACAGAACATAAATGTAACATACCTTCATAGTCAATGTTCTTTTCTTTAGATGACATCAAGTCGAGGCAGTAGGAGCTTCCCCAAATTTAGCTACTAGGAGGAGAAAATACTGGTTCAGACTGGATTTTCCTTTCGATCCCTCCTGACTTTTGTCTTTCAAGAATTATTTGTGGAGTTCTTGGCAATGTGGTTCCTTGTCCAGATCACACATGTTTTGATACTTATAAACTTTCACCTTTGGCCTTCTGTCTTATAGAAATATAGGTGAATAATATGTCAAGAAAAGTTTGTGAAGAACATAGGCTGAGCCAAAAAACAAATTTTAGTGATTATAGTGAGATAAAATAATGACTATCCATTTCTTATAAATTTACAATTCCTTGACTCTTGTAGAATTCTAAGAGGTTCTATATCACAGAAACCTGCTTAACCGTGTTTTAAAAACTAGTTTCTCCCTTCTCAAAACACATCCGTGCCTTGCCTGAAAAGTGCTCCATATCAGATCAGTGGAATGAGTAAGTGGGAGATAAGGCTGAAAAATGAGTTATTTGGCTCATTTTTTTCTCCAAAAAGTAGGAGAGCTGGAGTACAGACATGTCTCATTTTATTACACTTCCAAATACTGCCTTTTTTTTTTTTTAATTGAAGGTTGGCGGCAGCCCTGCATTGAGCAAGTCTACCAGCACCATTTTTCCAACAGCATTTGCTCATTTCATGTCTGTGTCACCTTACCGTTTTCAAGCTTTATCATTATTACTATTACATGTTATGACAATCTGTGATGAGTGATCTTTGACATTACTATTTTAACTGTGTTGGGGTGCCAAAACAGTGCCCATATAAGATGGTGAGCTTAAATAATTTATGTTGTGTGTGTTCTGCCTGCTCCACCAACCTGTCCTTCCTTCGCTCCTTCTCCTCTGGCCTCCATATTCCCTGGACACAACAATATTGAAATTAGGCCAGTTGATAACCCTCCCCTGGCTTCAAAGTGTTCATGTGAAAGAAAGAGTCACACATCTCTCACTTGAAATCAAAAGCTGGAAGTGATTAAGCATAGAGAAGAAGCCATGTAGAAAGCACAGCAGGCTGAAAGCTAGGCCTCTTGCGCCCAACTGCCAAGTTGTGAATGTAAAGGAAAAGTTCTGGAAGGGAATTAAAAGTGCTACCCTAGTGAACAAATGAATGATGAGACATTGAAACAGCCTTAGGAGAAAGTTTGAGTGATCTGGAGAGAAGATCAAACCAGCCCCAGCATCCCCTTAAGCCAAAGCATAAACCAGAGCAAGACCCTAACTCTCCTCCATTCTCTGAAGGCTGAGAGTGGGGAAGAGGCTGCAGAAGAAAATTAAAACTAGGAGAGGTTCCACTTATAGAGTACTCATAAGGTTCAAGGAGAGAAGCCGTCTCCAAAACTTGAAAGCACAAGATTAGCAGCAAGGGCTGATACAGAAGCTGCAGCAAGTTCTCCAGAAGATCTAGCTGAGACAATTCATGAAGGTGACTACACCAAGCAACAGATTTTCAATGTGGACAAAACAGCCTTCAATTGGAAAAAGACGCCATCAAGGAGTTTCAGAGCTATAGAGGGGAAGTCAGTACCTGGCTTCAAAGCGTCGAAGGACAGGCTGATTTCCTTGTTAGGAGTGAATGCAGCTGGTGACTAAGTTGAAACCAAAGCTCATTTACCATTCTGAAAATCCTAGGGCCCTTAAGAAATATGCAAAGTCTACTCTCCTTGTGCTCTATAAACGGAACAACACAGCCTGGATGACTGCACTGTATTTACAACATGGCTTACTGAGTATTTGAAGCCCACGGTTGAGACCTGCTCATTGATGATGCACCTGGTCACCGAAGAGCTCTGAGGGAGATGTACAACGAGATTTCTGTTGTTTTCATGGCTGCTAACATAACATCCATTCTGCAGCCCATGGATCAAGAAGTCATTTCAACTTACAAGTCTTATTATTGAAGAACTACATTTCATAAGGCTATAGATGCCCTAGTGATTCCTCTGATGGGTGTAGGCAAAGTAAATGCAAAGCCTTCTGGAAAGGATTTGTTCTTCTAGGTGCCATTAAGAACATTGGTGATTCGGGCGCCTGGGTGGCTCGGTTGGTTAAGCGACTGCCTTCGGCTCAGGTCATGATCCTGGAGTCCCGGGATCGAGTCCCGCATCGGGCTCCCTGCTCAGCAGGGAGTCTGCTTCTCCCTCTGACCCTCTTCCCTCTCGTGCTCTCTCTCTCTCATTCCCTCTCTCTCAAATAAATAAATAAAATCTTTAAAAAAGAAAACAGGACATTGGTGATTCATGGGAAGAAGTTAAACTATCAACATGCACAGAAGTTTGGAAGCAGTTAATTCCAGTCCTTGTGGATGAGCTTGAGCGGCTCCAAACTGTAATGAAGGAAACCACTGCAGATGTGGTGGAAAGAGCAAGTGGAGCCTACAGATGGGACTGAACTTAAAAGGATGAGGACTTACTTCTTACAGATGAGCAGAGCAAGTGGTTTCTTGAGCTGGAATCTACTGGTGAAGATGCTGTAGAGATTGTTGAAATGTCAACAAAGGATTTAGAATATCACATAAACTTAGTTGATAAAGCAGGGGCAAGGTTTGAGAGGATCGACTCCAATTTTGAAAGAAGCTCTGCTCTGGGTAAAATGCTATCAAACAGCACCACATGCTATAGAAGAAGACTTTGTGAAAGACAGAGGCCGTAGCTAGGGCACACTTTGTCCTATTTGAAGAAATTGCCACCCCGACACCAGCCTTCACCAACCACCACTGCGGCCAGTCAGGACAACCCTGAGGCATGACCTTCTACTACCAGAAAAAGGACAACTTGCTGGAAATCTCAGATGATTTGCATTTGTTTTCAGCAATTAAGTATTTTTTAATTAAGGTATCTACATTTTTTCAGATCATGCAATTTATTGCACACTTAATATAGTGTAAGCCTAACTTCTACATGCCCTGGGATACCAAACTGTTTATTTAACTCACTTTGTTACGATAGTCACTTTATTATCACGGTCTAGAACCCACAGTATCTTCAAGGTGAGCCTATACTAGAACAACAAACTTGGCTTCCCTTGCCCGCTGGATCAATTCCCCGCTTGGCCCACTGCCCTTCAGAAGCCACAGCTCTCTATTACAAAGAACCCAGGAACAAGTCAATGAGAAGTCAACAAAAGACAAGAAAGATCTGGAGTTGGCAAAACTAGGACCCAGAGGCTCATTTTGTCCCCCACCTGTTTTATAAGTAAAGTTCTGTTGGGACACAGCCCCCCTCTTCTGTTTATGCATTACCTACGGCTATATTTGCATTACAAGGGCTGAGTTGAGCAGTCACCTCAGAGGTCCTGTGGCCCACAAAGCATAAATATTGACTTTCTGGCCCTTGCTGGAAAAGGTTTGCCAAACAGTGGTCCGGATCAAGAATCAGTCCCCTTTTTTTGCCCACAGACTCTCTCCTGCTTCTTTGCTCAAAGACTCTTAATCACTAGAGATCTGCAGCCCTACAAACAGAAATGGCCTTCTACATCAGACTTGTGCCACTTGGAATAGGCCCAAAAGGCGGCAGGAGAGGAAGGGAACGAGTTACAGTATAGGTCTCAAGTGCGGGACGTAAACCTCACCCGCACGTCCCCTTCTCCATCTAACAATGCCAGAAGCCCTGCTGCAGATGGATTCTCTTGTCACCAAAGCAGTGAGGCGGGTACCCTGACAAGGCCTAGGACTGTTTGGGAACAGTCGTTTGCCGCATTAGAAATACTTGCACTGTCCGCATGACTCAGCTTTTCAATCCCCAGAACATCTCAGGGAACATAGGGTGAATGACCCAACCATGCTGACTGGTCTCACGTAAAGTTCCCATCCAACAACTTCATGGGGCCCCAGCGCCCTCCAGCCATGCCGCATGATTCCCCAGCATCCCCTGCCCTTCCTCGCTCTCAGCTGCGAACTTTGCTTCTTATTTCACTGAAAAATAGAAACAGGAGAGAATTGCCCATGCTCCAGGACTGCAACCTTTACATCAGAGTCTCGTCAGCAGCTCCACCTGCACAGGCTTCTCCAAATTATCATACCCAAAAATGAACGTGGCAAGTCCATCCTTCCGCTTGCTCAAGAGAAAGATCCAGGAGCCATCTTGACTCGAATTCTTCTTTCCACGCTTCACAGTTGCACCATCCACGAATCCTATCAGTTGTCCCTGCAAACATGCCGAGAAGCTGACCACTTGCTCCCGCCCTGCTCCACACCGTCATCTGCCACCAGGCTATCACTGGCCTCTGCTGCCTCACATTATCATGACACAGCTCAGTGGTCCTTTCTGCCACGTCTCCTCACTTCGCTCACCATAAAAGGCCCACGTGAATGCTCAATTGCCCCCATGCTGGGATGAAAGCCCACCAGGGGTATTTTGTTCACTGCCTCTCCCAAGCACAGAGCTGGCAGGCCATAAACATTTGTTGAGTTAAAGACCAAATGAATAGTGTCCTCTAATGTGTATTTGCAAGTCAGTTTAGAAAACGGGACTCTACCACCTACTGGGCCCTTCTGCCGGCCACCAGCTCCCTAAGCAAGCTTGCTTCATCCACACTCGCCACATAAGCAGCTCCCCAACCCATGGCTGCAGAGAGCCCAGCCTGGATTCAGACCCAGGCCATCCGATTCAAGGCACATGTATACTGGAATAATTAACAGCTCACATCACCAGAGGGGGTCATCACAGAAACGAGCATTTTAAAAATAATAACCGCCCCTCTTGATGTATTTCCCCACAGGTACATGACTACCTCCGCAGCAAGTTGTGCTCCCTCTACGAAAATGACTGCATTTTTGATAAATTTGAGTGTGTGTGGAATGGGTCGGACAGGTAAGAGAGGCTCCGTGGCTCGGGAAACTTCCAGAGGTGAGCCCTGTATTTGCCGGGGCCCTGGGCCGTTTATGCTGCGCAGGGCGTGGCCAAAGGGAGGGCGGAATCAGGCCCCAGGGCCTGGCAGGAATCCACTGTGTAGGTCCCTGGATTTCCCTTAGAGGTCAGAGCTGGATATAAGGGAGGGATGGAGTGAGACCCTTGAATCCTCTTTCAGGCCTGGTACAGGTGACCATGGGACATCAATGAGAAAATCCCCTGTCTTACACCCCAGACGCCCCCAGAGCTAGGTCAACAGGGCCGAAATGAAGAACACTAATAATGCACCAGCGAATTCCAGCATAAACTGTTCCAATTATTGCAAAGTGTGCTTTCTAGATCGAAAATCATCCCTAGACGCTTCTAGTGTAGACCTGTCCAAAGGCCCCGGTGGTTCATTAGCTGAATTCTAGTTGGGCCTCATTTATCATATTCCCTCAAAGTGATTTATTATTGTTTTAAGGCCTTCTATTTCAACAGTACTTCATATTACCTTCTAATAGTTCATTTTTAGTTTGACAAATACAGATGATTCCCCGCCTTCCAGAACGAAATGCAGGCTACCAGGGGCTGATTTAGTGTTTTCAGGAACATGGCACCAATAGTGCTTGCAGGCACTACCTTCTGTCAGGGCAAGGCATTCAGGGATTGGAACTTGTAGTAAAAACAAGCGGTTTCTGGCCATTCTTTGGCTTTCTTTGCCAATGAACCAAAATGTGACTTCCACTTAGGAGACCTGGAAAAAATCCCCACATGACAGAGGCCCCAAGCCACCCCACCCCGTTGCTATAGGGCGGAGGCAAGGGACAACAGAGCAGCTGTGATGTATGAACTGCAGCTCCTAAGGGGGAAAGTAGCCGGCCCCGACCCTGTGTTTCTAATTTTTATTTGTAGTTTATATTAATAAATTCTATTTGTTGTTATTGTCCTAAGAACTTACCTTAACCTAGACTCACAAAGTACGTATTAGTCGCCTTCGCACACATCCTGTTATAGAATCCTGACGACAAGATGACAAGGTTGTTGTCGTCATCTGTTTTATAGCTGAGTAAACTGAGGCTCGGCAAGACAAAGCGACCTGCCCCAGCTCATGAGCTAGTACGTAGTAGAGACAAGAGTAGGAAGGTTTGAGTTTGAATCCTAAGATTGACATTCTTTTCATAACTTCACTTCTTTCCATAACCAAGAAAATTCTCAATTCAAATAAGGTTGAGAGTTTTTCTTTTTTTTTTTTTTTTTTTCCCAAACCAACCAACAAAAACCAAAACACAAGGACTTTCTCGGTTTAAAACCAAGCTGAGTCATGGTGGAGCAAGCCTTGTTGGTTCATGGGAAGCAGTGAGGCCAGTGGGGCGGTGCTAGACCCTCGGGTCAGGCACATGGGGGTTGGAGGCCTGACTTGGCCATTTTGCCACAGTTGAGCGAGTTCCTCACTTTTCCTCAGGTGTAAAGCCCCTATCTGGGATAACGGAAGTCCAGGTGAGATTGCAGGGGAGTCGAACGCTCAGCACCCTACCTGATAAAGTAGCAACAGCTTCTTCCACTACAGAGACAAACACATTCACCGCGTCTGTTTCCCGGGCCAGAGTTACACAAGCAAGCCCTTGACTGATTTGCCTGGCACAGATGACCCCACGACCCTGTCCCCTGGCTGTGGCCCCATGCTGTCAGTTTTCCCCGCACCTGTCTGCACACTCGTGCCTCATGAACAGTGAGGAGGTGCTGTCCTCTCCCATCCTCACCAGCCAGTCAGGGCTTCACCCACCAACGAGGCCAAGCCCCCGCATTCCAGTGGCAGCCCCCATGGGATGTTACTGAGGCAGCATGATTTCCACCACCACCACCACCCCACCCGCCCCAGCCTGTCCGTATGTGCAAACTGTCACCGGTAAAGAGTCGGTCCCTTGCTTCTGGAAGGCTTTGGCAGTCACTGCCCTCAGTCTGTAGTAAATCTATCTGAGGGTAGAGAACTCTTACAAAAAGGTGGACGCCATCTGTCAATCCACTAGCAAGTCTTTCCCCTCCCAAATTCTTTTAAAATTTGAATTTATTTACTCTCTTCCTGAGGGAGACCACGATGACATCCGTTTTTTAGGTAAGTTTGCTGGCAAGGCTGAATTGAGAGCTGGTTCTTAGCAGGGGGAGGACCCACCAGGCTCAGTGCACTATTCTATACTCAGCGTTTCTCCCACTATGCTGGCTGCAGAAAGCCTTAGATGTCCGGCCACACAGCCCCACTCCTGCAACCACACTTTCCGTGTGCATAACCAGTGTTCTCAAAAGTGTTCCTCCTGTCCTGACCTCTCTCCAGCCTCGCAATCCTAAGGGACGTAAGGCTGGGATCATTAAAACCACAGGACTCGCTCCCTGAGCCAAAGAACCAAAAGGGATCTATCCACAGAAGTAAGTAACAAGGAGGAGTATCATGATCCTTCATTTCCCAACCAGCCTTCAAAACCGAGACCATGGTCGCGCCACCAAGTCTGTTTGGGTTTTTGGTTTTTAGTGAAACAGATGGTGCCATAAGCTGGCCACGACGTGGTGTCATTGGCTCCAGAAAGACACAATGGGGATATGCTCCTGCCTTTCTCCAGAGTCCTCAGTGACTCCCTATTTCCTCTCTACCTTGCAGCGTCATCATGACAGGCTCCTACAACAACTTCTTCAGGATGTTCGACAGAAACACCAAGCGTGACGTCACCCTGGAGGCCTCGAGGGAAAACAGCAAACCCCGGGCTATCCTAAAACCGCGGAAAGTGTGCGTAGGGGGCAAGCGGAGAAAAGACGAGATCAGTGTCGACAGTCTGGACTTTAGCAAAAAGATCTTGCATACGGCTTGGCACCCCTCAGAAAATATTATAGCGGTGGCGGCTACAAATAACCTATATATATTCCAGGACAAGGTTAACTAGGAGGACAAGTTATTACTTAATAATCTCACATACTGAATACTAGTCTGACATGTTTTTAAATGTTTCTTTGGGTCTTCATTTGATGCATTGACATTAATTTCCCTACGCAGAAAACAATTGGAATAGAATTAAAAGGAGTCCAACTTTCCCAGATCCCCAGTTCTAAGAAACTTTTGTCAAACCCAATAGGTTCTGAGACATTTCTGTTTAGAATTGAGAGCTGCCAGCTAACACTAATTCTCCATAGTTGACTTGAATTTCTGATGCTTTTCTTGCCCGGTTTTCTCTGGTGGGTCCAGTGTTTTGTTGCTAGGTGTCTGCTGAGATAAAATGAGGTTGTCTGTAGTATTTAAAGAGAAAAGAGATAAGTTTTTTTTTTTAATTAAGCAATTCCATTTGATTGAAAAAAATCAACAAAAAAATAAACACCGTTTACTCTTACAGATTTTCTCCTTTTTGTGTGTGGAAAAAAATCACAGCATCTCCCTCCCCTGCCACACTTTTTATTAACAGTCTCATTTGAAGCAGAGATTTATGTCACGAGGCAGCGAAGGGGATGCAGAATGAGAAGGGAGGGGACACATCAACACTGCTATACTCTTTTTTCTGGAAGCGCCATAGAAACAGCCTGAGAATTTGGCCAGGAAACCCCATGAATGCTTCAGGGGACATAAACAGAACACTTTCTACACAGTGCTTCTCAGAGTTAGCTTGGCAAGGCCATGTGGGGCCAAATTCCATCTGCTGCTTTGTTACTCTTGCTTTTTGTCATTTTAAATGGCTCCATATAATCCTCCACTTACACGTTCATTGGCTTTTTCTCTTCAACCTTTTCCAGCTTATTTATTCCATTGACTTCTAAAGGCCGAGTCCTGGTTGTTTATTATCTGGCATTCTAAGTGAAGCAATGGCACCACCCCTGGCTCCCTGAGAAAGGCAGGTCTGTTCCTTTGGGGCGGGTCTCCTTAGCAGCCCCCTCCCCTCTTCCTGGGTTGGGTAACCAAAAGTCACAAGTCACAATCCATCAATCTCCACTGCAGCTAGAACGGAAATGGCCAATACACACACTGATTTGTGAAGTCTCATCAAGGGTTTCTAACCGCCGCCCCCCCCCCCCCCCCGGCCCCTGCAAGCTCACCATCTGGACGAATACACCAAACACCTCTCTTGTCACAAAAACAGAATATGGGGGAGTCAGGAAGCTTTCACAATATCGTGAAGTCTACCTGAACCTGTGCAGTCGGCTTCATCCTTCCCCCGACGTTTAAAATTCAGACTTGTAAGTTCCAGAAGGAACTTACACCTTTGAGCAGGAGACTCAGTGAATTCAAAGGATTTATAAATGTGAAGGGGAGTCTCGGAGAGAAGGTGGGAGGTGCCCAGGAAGCGGGGCCCGGGCTTAGGGTCTCCAGACCTGTCACCATGATTCATTCCCTTTAACTTCCAATTCGTCAACAGGAAATGAGATGAGCATTTTTCTTTTAAAGAGAAATTCTCTTTTGATTACTGTGTTTATTAGTAAAGTCCCAACTTGCAAGTGTAATTTGCTTGGGAGGAGGGGAAAAATAGTCTAAGAACCCTATTTCCATTCTAAGCTACTATCCATTTAAATAACAGCTTCTTGGCAAGGTAATAGCTATCTAGCATTTAAGGGAGCACCATTTTGTAAAATGCAGCCCAATCTCAGAAACGCTGAGATATGAAAAGTACTTCTCAAACCTGAAGAAGCATGTGGATGAAGACAGGACTCTGTTCTCAGTGTTTGTCCTCTGCGATCACAGCCTCTCAAGCATTGCCCATAAACTGGCCCCTGATGGCAACTCTCTGGGCAGGATTCCTGGCCTGACTGCGACGGTGTTCTTGGAGGAGACCTGAGAGAGGATCAGAAACTTCTCCAACTTCTAGAGAACTGTGATATCAGGATAGCTAGAAGGACGAGTGAGTTATTGTCCAGAGTTTACTCATCAACTTCCTTATGGCCTTTTCTCTGCTCCTCTGAGACTCCTCCTCTCTCGGTACCAGGTGGGGGTTGGGCGAGATCCCTGTTGCTCAAACTTAGGCATTAACCTACCTCTGTGATATTACTCATTTAAGTCACCTTTTTTAAAAGCAAGACTTAGCCTCCTCCAAAGAAACGATAATCAGGAAATGTCCATTTTAGTGGGTTTTTTAACGTTAAAATAATCACATAACGAGTGACATAACAGCCGTACCCATGCACCACCTACAATCATTTTGTGAACCCCCAGGAGCATGTTTATCAGACTTGGGGACACTGAGTAGCTGGTGTCAGAGAACACTTGGAGGCATCCGAGAGTTCCGGCAGACAATGGTTCTTCACTAAGCGGAGCCAACAGTGCTCCCCACAACACATACATGAACAAATTGGTCATGGTCTTAGGGATTCACAGGCCCCCCTTGCAGGCTATCTATCTGTGGACTCCACATAAAATCCCCTAACAAGTCCCACACCCTTGGCACATAGATTTAGAGTCTGAGATCCAGGGAGTGGGAGGAATTTGCTGAAAATCTCGGAATTAAGAGCAGAGAGCAGCTATTCGAATAAAGGATGCACCAGGAAAAAAAACATCCGAGACTCCTAGACCGGAACAGGAGGGGAAGGTCTTAGAGATCGGACCTTAGGCAGCCATCCCCACCACCATGTATCAGCACTGACCTGCCCTGTGCCAGGTACTGAATGAGGTATTTTCAGTTGCAATTTCCTTCTGCCCCAGGGCTGGAGATGGTCATTATCAACTCGGTCCCTGTTCCAGCTGACACTAAAAGCTACTTAAAAGCTGACTAGCCATGTTTTCAACAGTTTGTTGGTTCTAAGAACCCTGCACTAAAATACTGCATGGCCAGCTGCTTGGTAGGAGCCATCAGGTTACGCTGGTGGATGGCAGGTGACCGAGGGGGAAAGGGAGCCACAGCTTCCCAAGCCTTCACTGAAATGATCCAAGTGAAACAGTGCCTGACATTTAAAAAGCTGGACGTGGACAGACATCCACACCTTCTTGTCCAGAGGAGGAAGAAGAATTCGAAGAAGAAAGAGAAAGACACAAATGAGCATCAAAGTAGCAGGGTGTATGTAGGTGGGTGGGCAGTAAGAACCCATCTGCTTCTTAAATCCTTGAAGTCTGGCCCCTGTCTTTACGCTGTACTGGGGGGAAACACAACATCTTTAAAACTCTCATTGATCTCATAATTAACTCCACCCTATCAACACTTATTATGCAACCAGCATGTGACATGTGCAACAGCAGTCAGGCGGAACAAGGATGAAGCTAACATTCTTTTAGCTGAGTACCCAATGAAATCAGCCAACTATCTCCAATGTATTTCTTTTCAACACTCTAGGGCCCGTTATACTGAAAGTTGACCCTAACACAATCACTGACAAAGTGGGGACCACGATTGTCCTTCCTTCAAACCAGCAGGGCAACTGCCTAAATCTCCCCTCATACCCTCCTTCCTGCACTGTGGATGCATGCTTTTTTAGTCCCTCTGCTGACTGCCTGTGGGTCTCAAGAGAGGCCAGTTCTGGCAAACTGAAAATGGGTTTCTGATAGAATGAGAGAAACATCGACTTCATGTTCCCATGCCATGTCCATTCTTGCTTCAGAACCTCACGTATGTTGTTCTCTGTACTGGAAATGCCATATCATGCTTTGACTGTTTACTGAACCACTTTAATACGCCACTTAGATGTCAGGGAGTGGGCCCTATTAGTAGGCCTAATAGCAAAGCTTGGGGGTGACACTATAGTCCAGAGCCAGATTGAGGGAACCCTTCCTAATTTGTCCTCCTCCATTACGGCCATGTGTAGATGAAGTGGGTGTGTTTTCAACGGTACCCCCAAAGACACTGCAATCCACCGATTCACCAACAGGAAATATTCCCCCAGATGCCGCCTGAGTCACTGGACATCTGTCAGACCTTAATCTTACACTCCCCCCCTGTACTTCTAAGTCAAGTCTCAGGAACTGCTTTCCATTGGAATGACTTGCGTGGTCGTGGAAAGAACGTGGAACTGGGAGATAGGAAATGTGCATCCTGCCCCTGGCTCCGCTGCTAAGTAACTGCGGAACTTAGGCAAGTCACTCAATGTGTACATCAGTCGTGTCACCTGTGAAACCCTCAGAAAACCATCTGTCCTAGCTCACAGAATTACTGTGAGAAGCACAAGAAATGTATTTACTTATAATTGCTTTGAAAAATTTAAAGCACCATTTATTTTTAAAAAATAAATTTTTTTAATTTAAAAAAATTTAAAGCATAAAATAATACCAGCAACAATACTCATTAGAAGGACATACTGGTAATGTCTCATTAACTTCCTTCTTTAACCCCATGAGATTGATACCAGTGTCATTTCCATTTTGGAAGTGAGGAAATAGACTCAAGCTGTCAACTCAACCACGGACACATAGCCAGGAAGAGAGAGACCCAAGACTCCAACTCAACATGTCTGACTCTAAAGCCAGAGTTCTTAAAATACTGTTTCTAATATACAATAGTAGCTAACAGTTACTGAGCACTTCTTATTATGGGCCAGTCTTGGTTCAAAAATTTCCCATGTACTAATTTATTTACCCCCGAAATTCTAGATGCCAATACTATGATTGTTTCCATTTTCCAGATAAGGAAACTGAGAGAGATTGTGTAACTTCACTAAGCTTACACAGTTCACAAGGGTTCTTATCCTCTATCTCATCTCACATTTTATATATTTAGATGGAAGTTGCTGATCAGAAAGCAAGTCTCAGTCCTGACCCATGAGTTCATCTCAGTCATGTAGTGGGTGCCTGGCACGTGTCACACATGGGGCAGGGCTAGGGGCTGGAGTTACTGAGGTATAGAAGTCACTCATCCCCACCCTCCAGGAGGTGACAGCCATAGAGGAGCAACATGGATCTTGCTAACCTATTTACAATACAATGAGATATGAGTAAACTGTAGAAATAATACAAAGAAGGAAAAAGTTAACAAGGACTGGTAAGAAAATGATTTTTCAGAATATGTGACATCTAAGCAGAGTATTAACGTGGTTCAGTAAACAGTCAAAACATGATATGGCATTTCCAGTACAGAGAACAACATACATGAGGTTCTGAAGCAAGAATGGACATGGCATGGGAGCATGAAGTCGATGTTTCTCCCATTCTATCAGAAACCCATTTTCAGTTTGCCAGAACTGGCCTTGCCCTTCTTTCTTTCATTCATCCAATAGCAGTTACTTATTAACCCCCATATCCAAGTACTGTATTTCAAGGTAAAATGGATAGAAAGAATAAAAGGAAACTAATATTTATGAGCACTAATTCTATGACAAGCATGGGATAGGCACTTTTTAAAATCATTACAATCACCCAATAGGTAAATTTATTATTCATTTTTTTACAGTTGAAAAATGTACTCACAAAGGTTAAATGACACAGTCATTGTGACCCAGCCAGAAGTTTCAGCAAAATCTGTCCTGTCCCAGATCCTATACTTCTTCCATCACAGTGATGGGTAATACATAGCTACTCTGTCTTGTTTTTGATTTTGTGTGTGTGTGTGTGTGTGTGTGTGTGTGTGTGTGTTTTACACTTGTGAAGATACAAACAAACCATCTCTCTGCAACCAAATATTGCCTGACAGCTGACAACAAATACAAATTTGGTCTGTCACTAAAGCAGAGAGTGAAGTCAAGTGGCTCACAGAGGTCTTCAACCCCTAACCCTGACCTTATTATTACTGTTTAAGTGTCCTCCAGTTTAGATCTTGCACGCCCCATTGGTTAAACTGCTGGTGGCCAAACAAGGTGATCTGCCATCTCTGCTGATTCCTGCCTTGGACGCTGTCAAAACAATGATCACGACCAGGCCAGAAACAGGGAGTTAGTAACTGCCATATTCCTGATCCACTCCCTACCCCCAATTTCCTAAAAAGTCAACCTTGGTCTTTTTCATAGCTCCTTTCCTCCCAACCCATAACTCTTTGTTGTGACCCCAGGCATTTGGGCTGCTGCATTTGGTTTGAGTCAAACTGGACAGAGCACTTCTCCCAAACTTACCCTTATACAGAAACCCAGAGACCATAGGGAAGGGGGACAAGCCACAAGTGCTAGGATTCTTGCTCTGATTGACTAGTGGTATACTCCCTCCCAGCCAAATTAGTAAATCCTTGTGTGGGTCAAAGAGAACCCCAGGAAGGCTGGAAGAGAAGTGATGGAAGGGAGCTGCTTCACTGGCAGAAGGAAAAGTAATACTTTTGCATTCTAAACAGTTGCTCAGTTTGAGTCAAGTTCATGCATTCATTCATGTATTCACTCAATAAACATTTAATGATTGATAATCTACCACCTGCAAAGCCCAGGTCCAAAGTGGTGTGGGGAAGCAATAGTGACAGTCCCTGTCCTCAAAGGGCTTACAGTGTTGTGTGGGACACAGGCAAACTCACAGGCAATGGTAATAGGAGAATGTCATGCTTAAGATCCCACGGTGCCTGTCTGGATTGAAACTGGGCTCCCATCACTTAATAAGCTGAATGACCCTTGGTCAATTACTTAACCTTTCTTAGGTCTCAATTTCCTTATTGGTAAAATAAGGATCAAATGGCACCTATTTCATAAAATTGCTATGAAGATTGAATGATTTAGTACACATAAGAACTGAACAACTTACTACATATGAGAATGACCAACAGTAAGTACCCCATGCATGTTTCTTGCTATTGTTCTTTTAGGACTATAAAACGGCAAGATATTGCTCTAATGGGTATCTCAGAGTTCCAGGACAATGCAAAGTAACTCCAGTTCACACAGACCAGAAGCTACCAAAAGGAGGTGATTCCTAAAGCAATCCTTAATAGATAAGTAGGGAATGAATTATCCAGAGGAAGAGAAAGGATGAGAGTGTTCCAGGTGTCAAGATAGTATATGCAAAGGCAAAAAAAAAAAAAAAAAGCACATGGTGTATCGAGAAACTTAGAATATTCTGGTATGATTGAATAGTAAAAAATAATAAGACCAAGAGAAGTAAGGGGATACGAGGTGGAGGGATACTAATGCATGATATGAGAAATAATAATGATCATTAGTGAGTTTACACATCAGAGATTCTCCAATAGCTAGGCTATAAACCACTCAATTGAGGAATGGTGGTTTCCCTAACTTAGCAAATATGAATAAAGCCCTCAGGTACAGGGGATATACTGATAAATTCAGCTCAAGTATCAACTCTTTTCTTGACCACCCTAAGTTCCTTGAGGACCAAGGCCACTTTTGTATCCCTAAAGCATAAAGAAGTATCTGCCTCATAGTAGGTGCTCAATAAATATTTGTTGAATGAACGAACAGATAAATGAATGCATAGGATAGGCACAGCCTCTGTCTCCAGGAAGCTTACAAGATGAGCAGTTTGCCACCAGGAGTTTGAGTACCAGGAACCTTGGTATATGACATCACAGGACTGCTCAGAAGTCAAAAAAAAAAAAAAATTTAAAAAAAATGAAAGCCAGTGAGCCAAGATGCTTTAAGAGCAAGCCACCAAGCTCAGATTACAAAGTTAGTTAATAGAGCACATGTGTCCCTGCCTGATGCATTACCTCACAACAGTAGCTAGCCTTCTGGGACCCTGCAGAGCATGCAGAAAGGTTGACAGCTTACAATCAATACCATGTTCACTGATGCAGGGAGCAACATTATCACATCCAAGATATTACCCCCACATCCCAGCTCCAGCACTAAATATTCCCCATAACAAGGCCAAGAGAAGTGACAAGAGCTATTATGTTCAACCCTTCCACTTGGAAGCAAGAGGTGAGGCAAACCTTCCCTGGAATGTTCTTAGGGGAAGACAAGTGGTTCCCCAAAGAAATCACTTGGAGCTGAATACACGTCTAATACAACAAGACAGGGATTGGAGAAGATTGGCATTTTCATTTGCCTGGGTGTCCACAATCTAGAAGGGGAGACTCTGTGGGCAGCCAAGAGGTACAACAAATTAGAGGGGGTGGCGGGTATGGTTGGTGGGGAGTGTGTGAGGTGTGAATGCTGGAATTTATTCTCCATGCCCAAGTCACTCTAATGAAAAAAACTTGAGTCCCCCCAGTTGGACTTTCTTATTTCAGCTTCTTTGTGACATAATTGAAAATCATATTTCATCTAGACCAGTGGTTTCCAACTGTAAGCACAAGTGGCTTATGAAGATTCAGCCTGAATTTATCAAAGAGAGCAGCAAACAATTGCATGTTAAACAGCACCGATTTCACAGTGGAGGGGGAAGTGGGGTGAGTCACGTTACATGGTAGCCACAAAGCAGTACTGCTCCGAAGTACACTGTAGCATGGGTCTTTAGCCTATGGTGGAACTCTCACAGGAAGAAGCCCAGGGCTAGGATACCAGGGTTGTTTTCTTATTTCCATGGGGGCATTTATCTAATGGCAGCCTCCATTTTTCAGCCCTTCGTTTCCTAAGAAGATTAGGGGTATTGCTTATTTGTCATATTCTTTTTGAAAAGGCAGAAAGTTTACTTAGTTATATCTGAGAGGCTGGTTGATGGGGGAATCAGCTGGAGCTCAAAGATGGGTATATTCATTGAAGATGTGACAAACGTCATAGAAACTCAAAGTGTCCATCAACGAAAAGAAAGCTCAGTTCAAAAGCTAACGTTCTCCGAAGTACAAAAAGAATGTGCCGTTTCAGGAACGAAACATGGCTCAAAGCAGCTCTTCACTTTGACCAGCATAAGTATGGTTAACAAGCTACCATCTGTCTCTGAAGATGTCCCGAGAGGGACATAGGGTTGAATCCTGCAAGAAAGGCAATTATAGTTTTCCCTCTTCTCCAGCATTAAACAAATGATGGATTCTTCCTAACGTATCATGCACACATGTGCGCGCACGCGCACACACACACACACACACACACACACACACACACACACACACACACGCACGCTCAGGCTCAACACCCCACTAACAGATCCTCCCCTCTCAGAGAATCATTTCTGAATTCATGATTCTTCCTGTCAGAATGATGAGTGCCTCCCAGCTACTTAAGAACATAACCTAGAGACAAAGGTTGTAAATTTTTTTACTGCATTTTATATCAGAACTGGGGATTCATTTACACATTAAAACTCTGCTGGCTTAGTTGATAATAAAATTATATGGCTCCACATAAGGGTGTAACAACTTCCTTTCTCACTTGCTTATTATATTGCTCAGTCGCGACAACACTTTGGATGTAATAACTATCCTGGTGATGAGCAATAATTGACTATTATAGTTTGGGAAGACACTTCAATTTACTCAGGCACTTTCATGACCAGAAAAGTGGTGTGATCTGCCCAAGGTTGCACAGAAAGTTACTCCAAGACCAAGAATGAAACCATGTCTTCTGAATCTCCAAGATGAGCCTTATTTCACTATTGTTGCTTTTTTTATTTTTCCATGTGCCTAAAACTAATGGGTCTATTCAAACTTAGGTAGAAATTCTGAATATGCAGTTTTAATTCCTATTCAAAGAGCTTTCAACATTTCTGTCTATGGCACCAAAGACAGTTCTGCAGGTGGTGCTGGGAGACGCACCCCAAGCCAAGTCTCACTAGGGTCCACACTGGCACAGATTCACACAGGTGGACCACTGCATTTATTCACTACATTAAATATCATCTACCCACAAAATTAAATGCTACATTATTTGCCTTCTTATCTCTCTTCATCAAACCATTGTTCATATTGATTATGTCCCACTGATTAAGCTACACAGATATGATATAATCCCTAACCTCAAGGAGTAGTCTAGTAAAAATATAATTACGAAAGGTAATTTCAACATAACATGGTTAATGCAATGGCAGAGATACGTGTAGTTTATTGTGGGTGTAAAGTGCAAGAGCATCTGATCTCCTAGAATGGATGAAATGAAGTTCAATCCCAAAGGAGGATGGGGCTAACCAGATGAGCACAAACATGAGCAAAGGCAACCACCAACCTCTGATCACAACCAGCAGTTTGATTTTGCTGAAAAATTCTTGGCTAGGACTGGCTCAAGTGCTGGGGAGGGAGCAGGTTGAGATTGCAGAGGGCCATTTAGAGGACTAAGGTGTCACTCAGCAGTCAATGGAGTACTGCCAGAGGATTTTTAAGAGACTTGACACAGATGGAATTACATTTTCAAAGATCACTCTGACAACTGTGTAAATGACACATGTGAAGTAGACACGATTGAAAAGCAGGGAGCCTACTTAGGAAGCTGCTGAAGTGGTCCAGGAAAGAGGATGAGGGCCTGAACTGAAGGTGTAGGAAAAATAGAGGTAAAATCAGCATAACTTAGAAACTGATGTGATTAGAGCAAACAGTTAATAGACAAGAGGATAAGCAATGGTATGAAAAGAGGGAGGTACTAAAGGAATGAAACTAGGTTCAGGGAGAGGAAAAGAGAAAGATAAGGGGTCCAATGTGGGACATGATGAGTTTGCGGAGCCACTGGGACAGCCAGATAGAGAGAGATCACCAGTGAGCAGTGAGAAAAAAAGCACTATGACCTACATTATCACTGGATATGATGGAGAGTTAGTCATCGATGTGCCCTGGGCTTTATGGAAGTGATGGCACAGGGAGAGTGGAGATCAAAACTCTGCTAGCTGAGGAGAGGACCCTGGGGACCAGACATGGGGATAAGGGGGCACATCCCAAGCAATAGAGAAGGAAGCATCAGAGTCACAAGAACCGTGGGCAAAGCATATTGTGGAGATAAGGGTGTAGAATTCCCCCACTGGAAAATACAATTCCTATAAATCTATTAAAAAAAATAAAACAAAAAACCAAAACAAAAAAACAGGGTTCCAGACCAAGAGGGTGATAGAGAAAGACCCTGAAACCACCTCCTCCGGGGACACACCAAATCTACAGCTATTTATAGAACAATCCCCCTAAAGAAGAGCTGAGGACTGACTGAACAATTTCTGCACAACAAAAGACCACAGAGAATGGCAAGAGAAACAAAATAGGGTAAGGAAGGGAAGCCCCACCTCCCATATAGGAAACTGCAGTAGGGAAAGAGTACTGAGGGGCTGTGAGCAGATTCATCTGACCTGGAGCACAGAAGAAAAAAAAAAAAAAAAAAAACTCACTTTAAGAGGACAACTAGAATATAAAGGAAAGAGCCCTCAAACCTTGCCAAACAGTGGAGGAGCTGCTGGAACTCTCTTCAGGTTGGAGGGGCTGGTGAGCACCTGATTTAAGTTCCCTTTCCACCTTGATAGTGCACATAGGAGCAGGTTCCAGGTACTATCACTGGCCTTCCACCTCAGGAAGCCCCAGGGCCCCTAGCCCACACCAGCCCAAGCCCTCCCACCAAGGCAGCCACAGTGCAGCACACATCTGGACACCCCTGGTCAGCACTCAGTACACCTCCAGGCATCTCAGGTTGCACACAGGTGCAAAGCACCCCAGAACCCTCCAATCCCACACCACTTTGGCTCCAGACTAATTGCTAGGGTACCCTGGACGTAGACCATTCCTGGACCTACTGGCTCAGGCCTGCTTCAGCTCCAGTCACCCTATCAAAGCAACGCCTACACAGTGCACACCAAGACATGTTGGCGGCCCACACCTACCTGGGGTCAGCCAGCCTGCAAGTGTACTCTCTGTGTGGAGAGGTCCAGGACCTCCCAGCTTATTCCCACTTTAGCTTCAACTATCTTGCCACGGTACCCTCTATATGCAGAACCCTGGAAACTCCTGCCTTATACCCACTTCAGCTTCACCTGTCCATATAGGGCACTTTTTGTGTAGAGTCCTGGCATCACCCCAGTCCACACCCACTTCAGCTCCAGGCATCCCAACAGTGTAGCCCCAGCACAGAGTGCCTGGGGACCCCCAGCCCACAGCAGCCACAGCTGCAGCCAGCCAGCCAAAGTCACCTGACACACAGTCTACACAGGGAATGCTCATAAGCAAGAGCAATCCTTCAAGTTCAGGAGCAGTAGCTATTCTCCTTATTCATAGAAACAAGCACAGAAAGTCAGGCAAAATGAGGAAACAGAGGAATATGCTCCCAACAAAACAACAAGATAAAACCTCAGAAAAAGAACAAACTGAAATAGAAACGACCAATCTACCTGATAAAGACTTTAAGTAATGGTCATAAAGATGCTCCACTGGACTAGAGAGAAGAGTGAGAACTTCAACAAAGAGATAAAAAATATAAAAAAGAATGAATCAGAGATGAAGAATACAATAACCAAACTGAAAAATCCACTGAGGGAAATCAACAGATTAGAGAATGATCTGGAAGCCAGGGTAATGGAAAACACCCAAGCTGAAGAGCAAAAAGAAAAATAATTTTTTTTAAAAAAATGGTATTTTAAAGGATCTCTTGGACAACATCAGGTGAAGAAACCTTCATATTATAGGGGTCCCAGAAGGAGAAGAGAGAAAGAAAAGGGGAGAACACTTACTTGAAAAAATACCTGAAAACCTCCTTAACCTGGGGAAGAAAACAGACATCCAGGTTCCAGAAGCACGGAGAGTTCCAAATAAGATGAATACAAGGAGATCCAACTATGACACATAATGATTAAATGTCAATGACTAAAGATAAAGAATTTTAAAGGCAGTAGTAACATACAAGGGAAACTCCATAAGGCTGTCAGCTGATTTTTCAGAAAAAATTTTTGTGGGCCAGAAGGGAGTAGGATAATGTGTTTAAAGTGCTTAAAGAAAAAAACCTACAACCAAGAATACTCTACCCAGCAAGGTTACCATTCATATTTGAAGCAGAAAAAAGACTTCCCCAGACAAACAAAAGTTAAAAGGACTTCATCACCACTAAACCAGGTTTAGAATAAATTTTAAAGGGACTTCTTTAAGTGGAAAAGAAAAGACCATAATTAGAAGAAAATTATGAAAGGAAAAAATTTCACGAGTAAAAGCAAACATACAATAAGAGTGAAATAATCACTCATAAAGCTAGTATGAAGGTTAAATGACAAAAGTAGTAAAATCAATTTTTTTATTTGATATCTTAAAAATTAGTTAAGGTACCCAAAAAATAAAAAGATGTAAAATATGACAACACATACATTAATATGAAGAGAGAGAATAAATATGAAGATCTTTTAGAGTCTTAAACTTAAGTCACCATCAATTTAATATGGACCACTATATATTTAGGATGTTATATATGAACTTCATGGTAACCATCAACCGAACCATCTAATAGATACACAAAAAAATAAAGAGAAAGGCAAGCATAACACTAAAGCAAGTCATCAACCACAAGGAAAGAGCAAAGGAATAAAAAAGGAACAGAGAACTACAAAAACAACCAGAAAACAATTGAGAAAATGACAATAAACATATACCTACCTATCAGTAATTACTTTAAATGTAAATGGTCTAAATGTTCCTATCAAAACACAGTGAGTGGTGGATGGATAAAAAAAAATACCCATTTATATCCTGCCTACGAGACTCACTTCAGACCTAAAGACACATACAGACTGGAAGTGAAAGCATGGAAAAAGACATTCAATTTGAATGGAAGTGAAAAGAAAGCTAGGGTGGTAATAGCTGTGTCAGAAAATAGACTATTTTTTTTCATTTTTAAAAAGATTTATTTTTTTAATTTTTTATTGTTATGTTAATCACCATACATTACATCATTACTTTTGGATGTACTGTTCCATGATTCACTGTTTGTGCATAACACCCACTGCTCCACGCAGAACGTGCCCTCTTTAATACCCATCACGTGGCTAACCCATCCCCCAACCCCCTCCCCTCCAGAACCCTCAGTTTGTTTTTCAGAGCCCATCGTCTCTCATGGTTCATCTCCCCCTCCGATTTACTCCCCTTCATTCTTCCCCTCCTGCTATCTTCTTTTTTTTTCCTTAACATATATTGCATTATTTGTTTCAGAGGTACAGATCTGTGATTCAACAGTCTTGCACAATTCACAGCACTCACCATAGCACATACCCTCCCCCAATGTCTATCACCCAGCCACCCCCTCCCTCCCACCCCCCCACCACTCCAGCAAACCTCAGTTTGTTTCCTGAGATTAAGAATTCCTCATATCAGTGAGGTCATATGATACATGTCTTTCTCTGATTGACTTATTTCACTCAGCATAACACCCTCCAGTTCCATCCACGTCGTTGGAAATGGCAAGATCTCACTTCCTTTCGATGGCTGCATAATATTCCATTGTGTATATATACCACATCTTCTTTATCCATTTATCTGTCGATGGACATTTTGGCTCTTTCCACAGTTTGGCTATTGTGGACATTGCTGCTATAAACATTGGGTGCACGTACCCCTTCGGATCCCTACATTTGTATCTTTGGGGTAAATACCCAGTAGTGTAATTCCTGGATCGTATGGAAGCTCTATTTTCAAATTTTTGAGGAACCTCCATACTGTTTTCCAGAGTGGGTACACCAGCTTGCATTCCCACCAACAGTGTAGGAGGGTTCCCCTTTCTCTGCATCCTCGCCAACATCTGTCGTTTCCTGACTTGTTAATTTTAGCCATTCTGACTGGTGTGAGGTGGTATCTCATTGAGGTTTTGATTTGGATTTCCCTGATGCCGAGAGATGTTGAGCACTTTTTCATGTGTCTGTTGTCCATTTGGATGTCTTCTTTGGAAAAATGTCTGTTCATGTCTTCTGCCCATTTCTTGATTGGATCATTTATTCTTTGGGTGTTGAGTTTGATAAGTTCTTTATAGATTTTGGATACTAGCCCTTTATCTGATATGTCATTTGCAACTATCTTCTCCCATTCTGTCGGTTGTCTTTCGGTTTCGGGGACTGTTTCTTTTGCTGTGCATAAGCTTTTTATCTAGATGAAATCCCAATAGTTCATTTTTGCCCTTGCTTCCCTTGCCTTTGGCGATGTTTCTAGGAAGAAGTCGCTGCGGCTGAGGTCGAAAAGGTTGCTGCCTGTGTTCTCCTTTAGGATTTTGATGGACTCCTGTCTCACGTTTAGGTCTTTCAACCATTTGGAGTCTATTTTTTTGTGTGTGGTGTAAGAAAATGGTCCAGTTTCATTCTTCTGCATGTGGCTGTCCAATTTTCCCAACACCATTTGTTGAAGAGACTGTCTTTTTTCCATTGGACATTCTTTCCTGCTTTGTCAAAGATTAGTTGACCATAGAGTTGAAGGTCCATTTCTGGGCTCTCTGTTCTGTTCCATTGATCTATGTGTCTGTTTTTGTGCCAGTACCATACTGTCTTGAAGATGACAGCTTTGTAATAGAGCTTGAAGTCCGGAATTGTGATGCCACCAGCTTTGCTTTTCTTTTTCAACATTCCTCTGGCTATTCGGGGTCTCTTCTGGTTCCATACAAATTTTAGGATTATTTGTTCCATTCCTTTGAAAAAAGTGGATGGTATTTTGATGGGGATTGCATTGAATGTGTAGATTGCTCTAGGTAGCATTGACATCTTCACAACGTTTGTACTTCCAATCCATGAGCATGGAAAGTTTTTCCATTTCTTTGTGTCTTCTTCAATTTCTTTCATGAGTATTTTATAGTTTTCTGAGTACAGATCCTTTGCCTCCTTGGTTAAATTTATTCCTAGGTATCTTATGATTTTGGGTGCAATTGTAAATGGGATCGACTCCTTAATTTCTCTCTCTTCTGTCTTGTTGTTGGTGTATAGAAATGCCACTGATTTCTGTGCATTGATTTTATATCCTGCCACTTTACTGAATTCCTGTATGAGTTCTAGCAGCTTTGGGGTGGAGTCTTTTGGGTTTTCCACATACAGTATCATATCATCTGCAAAGAGTGAGAGTTTGACTTCCTCTTTGCTGATTTGGATGCCTTTAATTTCTTGTTGTTGTCTGATTGCTGTGGCTAGGACTTCTAATACTATGTTGAATAGCAGTGGTGATAGTGGATATCCCTGCCGCATTCCTGACCTTAAGGGGAAAGCACTCAGCTTTTCCCCATTGAGAATGATATTCGCTGTAGATTTTTCATAGATGGCTTTTATGATATTGAGGTATGTACCCTCTATCCCTATACTCTGAAGAGTTTTGATCAAGAAAGGATGCTGTACTTTGTCAAATGCTTTTTCTGCATCTATTGAGAGGATCATATGATTCTTGTTCTTTCGTTAATGTATTGTATCACGTTGATTGATTTGGGGATGTTGAACCAACCTTGCAGCCCAGGGATAAATCCCACTTAGTCATGGTGAGTAATCCTTTTAATGTACTGTTGGATCCTATTGGCTAGTATTTTGGTGAGAATTTTTGCATCCATGTTCATCAAGGATATTGGTCTGTAATTCTCCTTTTTGATGGGGTCTTTGTCTTGTTTTGGGATCAAGGTAGTGGTGGCCTCATAAAATGAGTTTGGAAGTTTTCCTTCCATTTCTATTTTTTGGAACAGTTTCAGGAGAATAGGTATTAATTCTTCTTGAAATGTTTGGTGGAATTCTCCTGGGAAGCCGTCTGGCCCTGGGCTTTTGTTTGTTGGGAGATTTTTGATGACTGCTTCCTTAGTGGTTATAGGTCTGTTCAGGTTTTCTATTTCTTCCTGGTTCAATTTCGGTAGTTGATAACATCTCTAGGAACGCATTCCTTTCTTCCAGGTTATCTAATTTGCTGGTATAGAGTTGCTCATAATATGTTCTTATAATTGTTTGTATTTCTTTGGTGTTGGTTGTGATCTCTCCTCTTTCATTCATGATTTTGTTGATTTGGGTCATTTCTCTTTTCTTTTTGATAAGTCTGGCCAGGGGTTTATCAATCTTGTTAATTCTTTCAAAGAACCAGCTCCTAGTTTCGTTGATCTGTTCTATGTTCTTTTGGTTTCTATTTCATTGATTTCTGCTCTGATCTTTATTATTTCTCTTCTCCTGCTGGGTTTGGGCTTTATTTGCTGTTTTCTCTCTAGCTCCTTTAGGTGTAGGGTAAGGTTGTGTATTTGAGACCTTTCTTGTTTCTTGAGAAAGGCTTGTATTGCTATATACTTTCCTCTTAGGACTGCCTTTGCTGAATTCCAAAGATTTTGAACAGTTGTGTTTTCATTTTCATTGGTTTCCATGATTTTTTTAATTCTTCTTTAATTTCCTGGTTGACCCATTCATTCTTTAGTAGGATGCTCTTTAGCCTCCATGTATTTGAGGTCTTTCTGACTTTCCTCTTGTGATTGAGTTCTAGTTTCAAAGCATTGTGGTCTGAAAATATGCAGGGAATAATCCCAAATTTTTGGTACCGGTTGAGACCTGATTTATGACCTAGGATGTGATCAGTTCTGGAGAATGTTCCATGGGCACTAGAGAAGAATGTGTATTCCGTTGCTTTGGGATGGAATGTTCTGAATAGGTCTGTGAAGTCCATTTGGTCCAGTGTGTCATTTAACGTCTTTATTTCCTTGTTGATCTTTTGCTTAGGTGATCTGTCCATTTCAGTCAGGGGGGTGTTAAAGTCCCCCACTATTATTGCATTGTTGTCAATGTGTTTCTTTGCTTTTGTTATTAATTGTCTTATATAATTGGCTGCTCCCATGTTAGGGGCATAGATATTTACAATTATTAGATCTTCTTGTTGGATAGACCCTTTAAGTAGGATAGAGTGTCCTTCCTCATCTCTTATTACAGCCTTTGTTTTAAAATCTAATTTGTCTGATATGAGGATTGCCACCCCAGCTTTCTTTTGGTGTCCATTAGCGTGGTAAATGGTTTTCCACCCCCTCACTTTCAATGTGGGGGTGTCTTTGGGTCTAAAATGAGTCTCTTGCAGACAGCATATGGATGGGTCTTGTTTTTTAATCCAATCTGATAGCCTATGTCTTTTGATTGGGGCATTTAGCCCATTTACATTCAGGGTAACTATTGAAAGGTATGAATTTAGTGCCATTGTATTGCCTGTAAGGTGACAGTTACTGTATATTGTCTGTGTTCCTTTCTGGTCTATGCTGCTTTTAGGCTCTCTCTTTGCTTAGAGGACCCCTTTCAATATTTCTTGGAGGGCTGGTTTCGTGTTTGCAAATTCCTTTAGTTTTTGTTTGTCCTGGAAGCTTTTTATCTCTCCTTCTATTTTCATTGACAGCCTAGCTGGATATAGCATTCTTGGCTGCATATTTTTCTCGTTTAGTGCTCTGAAGATATCTTGCCAGTCCTTTCTGGCCTGCCAGGTCTCTGTGGATAGGTCTGTTGACAATCCAATGTTTCTACCATTATAGGTTACATATCTCTTCTCCCAAGCTACTTTCAAGATTTTCTCTTTGTCTCTGAGACTCGTAAGTTTTACTATTAGATGTCAGGGTTTTGACCCATTTTTATTGATTTTGAGAGGGATTCTCTGTGCCTCCTGGATTTTGATGCCTGTTTCCTTCCCCACTTTAGGGAAGTTCTCTGCTATAATTTGCTCCAATATACCTTCTGCCCCTCTCTCTCTTTCTTCTTCTTCTGGGATCCCAATTATTCTAATGTTGTTTTGTCTTATCGTATCGCTTATCTCTCGAATTCTGCCCTCGTGATCCAGTAGTTGTTTATCTCTCTTTTTCTCAGCTTCTTTATTTTCCATCATTTGGTCTTCTATATCACTAATTCTCTCTTCTGCCTCATGTATCCTAGCAGTTAGTGCCCCCATTTTTGATTGCACCTCATTAATAGCCTTTTTGATTTCGATTTGGTTAGATTTTAGTTCTTTTATTTCTCCAGGAAGGGTGTCTCTAATAACTTCCATGCTATTTTCAAGCCCAGCTAGTATCTTTAAGATCATGATTCTGAACTCTAGGTCCAACATCGTACTAATGTCCGTATTGAGTAGGTCCCTGGCAGATGGTACTACCTCTTGTTCTTTTTGCTGAGGTGATTCTTTTCATCTTGTCATTTTGTCCAGAGGAGAATAGATGAATGAGAGAACAAAATGCCAACAGGGTAACAACGTCCCCAGAAAATATACTCTAAACAAATCAGAAAAGACCTGAAACCAGGGGAAAAGAAAGGGAAAGAAAGGAAAAAGAAAGAGGAAAAAAAAGAAAAAGAAAAAAACAAACAAAAACAGAAGAAAACAAAAAAAAACAGAATATGATCAAATATGATCAGGCTAGTGCATAGATCAGTGCCATACACTAGAATTTGGGTGTATTTTGGTCTGTTAGAAGAAAGTGCCTCCTAAAATTTTAAGGAAAGAAAGACTTATATATGTACAAAATAAGGGTTGATACAATGAAGGGATGGAAGATGACTGTAAAGATGAAAATTATAAAAGATTTTATAGCTCTTCCTCGGCGCTGCCTGCAGAGGTGGCAGCCATCTGTTACTGGGCATCATGGCTACCCTCAGACCTCTGGTGAAGCCCAAGATCGTTAAAAAGAGGACCAAGAAGTTCCTCCGGGACCACTCAGACCGCTATGTCAAAATTAAGCACAACTGGTGGAAACCCAGAGTCATTGACAATAGGGTGCACAGAAGATTCAAGGGCCAGATCTTGATGCCCAACACTGGTTATGGGAGCAACAAGAAAACAAAGCACATGTTGCCCAGTGGCTTCCGGAATTTCCTAGTCCACAACGTCAAGGAGCTTGAAGTGCTGCTGATGTGCAACAAATCTTACTGTGCAGAGATTGCTCACAATGTCTCCTCCAATAACCACAAAGCTATCGTGGAAAGAGCAGCCCAGCTGGCAATCAGAGTCACCAGTCCCAACGCCAGGCTGCGCAGTGAAGAAAATGAATAGACAGCTTGTTGTGCACGTCATATTTGTGTTAATAAAACCATAAAACCTAAAAAAAAAGATTTTATAAAAGGAATTGATAAGATAAGAAGTTGTTTGAAAAAAGAAAGAAGAAGATTTAAAAAAAAAAAAGGGAGAGAATGTGATCAGGCAGGAGACTAGAACAAAGCCATACACTAGTGATTTAGGGTATATTTTGATCTGTTAGAAGAAACTGTATCTCATACTTTTAAAGAGAGAACAATTTGTATATATATGCCAAAAATAAGGGTAACTACTATGAAGGGATAGAATATGATTCTAAAAATGAAAAATAAAAAAAATTTTTTAAAGGGATTGATAAGATGTTGGTTGAAAAAGGGAAAAAGAAAAATTAAAAAAAAACAGTTAAAAACATTAACTTTGAAAAACTAAAGAATCATGGTAAAAGAGCCATGAATTCTATGTGCAGTATTCCCCTAGCGCTGGAGTTCTCCCGTTCTCATTGATCAGTAAACTTGGTCTTGGCTGGCTGTTCTTGCTGATCTTCTGGGGGAGGGGCCTGCTGCCTTTTATAAAATCTTTTTTTTTTTTTTTTTTGCCGCGCCCTTGTCGGTCCAGGCTAAGCAATCTGCTCAGGTTTGCTCTTGGGAGCTTTTGTTCCCTGCAAGCTCTCGGTACAGCTTTGGAGGACGAGAGTGAAAATGGTGGCCTCCCAATCTCTGCCCGGAGGAGCCGAGAACTTGGGGCCCCGCTCCTCAGTGTGCCCCCAGAGAAAAGCAGTCAGTCACTGCCGTCTCCCCGGTCTCCGGCCGCACTCCGTGCTCACCCGGCCTGTGACCGAGCATTTCTGTCTCTGGCACCCGACCCCGTGTGGAGTCTCCAAACCCAGCAGAACCCTGCAGTGCGCTCCCGCGCCGCTCCTCCCGGGGGAGGAAGGGGATTGTCCTCGGATCTGCCGCTTGTTGGGTCCCTGCTGGAGGAGCAGTAGCCCGACTGTGTCATGGATCAAGGTTTATGGCAACCCCGAGCTGAGAGCCTGTGCCTCGGCTCCATCTCCACAGCCGGCTTCCCTGCTCCAATACCTGGGAGCTCTGCCACACTCAGGCACCCCCGGTCTTTCTGTGACCCCGAGGGTCCTGAGACCACACTGTCCCACGAGGGTTCCACCCCCCGCTTAGCCACTGGAGTGACGTCCCTCAGCGGAGCCGACTTCTAAAAGGTCCGATTTTGTGCTCCGCGGCTCTATCACTTGCCAGAAGCGGCCGACGGAGGCCCCCTCCCCCGCCGTCTATCCTCCCGAGTATCACCTCGGATTCACTTCTCCGCACGTCCTACCTTCCAGAAAGTGGTCGCTTTTCTGTTCAGAGTGTTGTTGCTATTCTTCTCTTTGATCTCCTGTTGAGTTCGTAGGTGTTCAGAATGGTTTGATCCCTATTCAGCTGAATTCCTGAGACCAGAGGCAATCCAGGTCTCCTACTCCTCCGCCATCTTGCTCCGCCCCTCAGAAAATAGACTTTAAAACAAAGACTCTAACAAGAGACAAAGAATGACATTACATAATGATAAGGGGACCAATCCAACAAGAGAACTTAGTAATATCTATGTACCCAGCATGGGAAAACCTAAATACATAAAACAAATATTAACATACATAGAGGGAGAAACTGAAAGTAACACAATAATAGTAGGGGACTTTAACACCCCCATTTACCTGAATGGATAGATCATTCAGGCAGAAAATCAAGAAGGAAACAGTGTCACTGAATAATACTTCAGACAAGCTGGACTTAACAGGTATATATGGAACATTTCATCCCAAAATACCATAATATACATCTTTTCAAGTGCAGAGGGAACATTCTATAGGATATTCTACAGGACAGATCACACATCAATTTACAAAATAAGGCTCAATAAATTTAAGAAGACTAAAATTATATCATGTATCTTTTCCAACCACAATGGTATAAAATTAGAAATCAATCATAAGGGGAAAAAATTGGAAAGAAAAAAAAACACATGAAGCTAAACAACATGCTACTAAGCAACCAATGGGTGAATGAAAAAATTGAAGAGGAAGACATAAAGTTCATGGAGAAAAATGAAAATGAAAGCACAACAGTCCAAAACCTCCGAGACAGAGCAAAAGCAGTTCAAAGAGAAATTTGTAGCAATACAGGCGTATCTCAAGAAAGAAGAAAAGGCTCAGATAAACAATCCAAGCTTGCCCCTAAAGGAACTAGAAACTAAGAACAAACAAAGCCTAAAGTTAGTGGAAGGAAGGAAATATTAAGGATCAGAGTGGAAATAAAAGACATAGAAACTTAAAAAAAAAAAATGGAAAAGACCAATGAAACCACGAACCCTGATGAACACAAATGCAAAAATCCTCAACAAAATATTAGCAAACTGCATTCAACAACATATTAAATGCATCATTCACCATGATTGAGTGGGATTTATTTCAGAGATGCAAGGATGGTTCAACATTCACAAATCAACATGATAGACCACATTAATAAAGGATAAAAATCATATGATCATCTCAATGGTTGCAGTAAAACCATTTCACAAAATTCATCATCCTTTCATGATACAAACTCAATAAAATGGGTTAGAGGAAACATACTTCAACATAATAAAAGCTATATATGACAAACCCACAGCTAACATCACTCTCAATGTTGAAAAAATGAGAGATTAAGGGCCTAAATATGAGACACGAAATCATAAAATTCCTAGAAGAAAACATAGGAAGTAATCTCTTAGACACAGGCCTGAGCAATGTATTTATAAATATTTCTCCTCAGGCAAGACAAACAAAAGCAAAAATAAACTACTGAGACTACACCAAAATAAAAAGCTTTTGCACAAAGAAGGAAACCAACAAACAAAAAGGCAACCTACCAAATGGGAGAAGATATTTGCAAATGATATATCCAATAAAGAATTCACATCCAAAATACATACAGAACTTATGTAATATAAAAAAAAGCCCAAATAATCCAGTTAAAAATGGCTGAGAACCTGAAGAGAAATTTTTCTAAACGAGACATGCAGATGACCAGCAGACACATCAAAAGATACTCAACATCACTCATCATAAGGAAAATGCAAACCAAAACCACAATGAAATACTATCTTACAACTGTCAGAATGGCTAGAATCAAAAAGATAAGAAATAGTAAGAGTTGGAGACGATGTAGAGAAAGAGGAAACAGTGCACTATTGGTAGAAACATTAATTGCTGTAGCCACTGTTGAAAACAGTATGGAGATTCCTCAAAAAATTAAAAATAGAAATATCATATGATCCAGTAATGCCACTACCAGGTATTTATCCAAAGAAATGAAAACACTAATTCAGAAAGATATATGCACTCTTATCTTCATTGTAGCATTATTTAAAATCATCAAGATATGGAAGCTATCCAAGTGTTTATCAATAAATGAACAGATAAAGAAGATATGGTGTATAATACATGGAATATTACTTGGCCATAAAAACAATGAAATCTTGCCATTTGTAACAACATGGATGACCTAGAAGGTATCATGCTAAGTAAAATAAGTCATAGAAAGACAAACACCATGTAATTTCACTTATATGTGGAATCTAAAAAACAAAAGAAATCAACAAACAAATAATAAAAATCAGGAAAGCAGAAACAGATCCATAAGAACAGAAAACAAAGTGAAGGTTGACAGAGGGGAGGTAGAAAGAGGGATTGTCAAAAAGTGCAAAGGGGAGTGGAAGGTGCAGGCTTCCAGGTGTGGAATGAGTAAGTCACTGGAATGAAAGGTACAGAATAGGGAATATAATTAATCATATCATAACAGTGTTGTATGGTGACAGATGCTAGCTACACTTGTGAGCACAGCATAACATAAAAGATGTCAAATCACTGTACTCTACACCTGAAATTAATAGTGTGTGTCAACTATACTTCAATATAAAAACTAGTTTTTAAAAAGGTAGAAAATATCTTAGCAGACACTTCACCAAAAAGATATACAGATGGCTAAAAAGCATAGGTCATTAGATAATACAAATTAAAATGCTAGGAACAACTTGTATAAAACACCTACATGCCTACTAGAATGGCTAAAATCTAAAACACTGACGTCTAGGACAACAGGGATGGACCTAGACGGTACTATGCTAAGTAAAATAAGTCAGACAGGAAAGACAAGCACCATATGACTTCACTTATATGTGAAATCTAAAAAACAAAACAAATGAATAAACAGAAAACAAATCAAGTGGATTCTTAAATATAGTAAACCAGCTGGTGGTTGCCAGAGAGGAGATGGCTGGGGCATGGGGTAAAGCGGATTAAGAGGTACAAACTTCTAGTTAAAAAATAAGTAAGTCATGAAGATGAAAAGTACAGCATGGGGAATATAATATTGAGATATCAATAATATTCTAATAACACTGCATGGTGACAGATGGCGACTAATTGTGGTGATCACTGAGTAATGTATAGAACTGCTGAATCACTGCTGTACACCTGAAACTAAAATAACATTATATGTCAACTACAATAAGCTTCAAAATAAATAAATAAATAAATACTGATAACACCAGAAAAAAAGTAAGTTAAAATTCAAATTCAAAAAGAAAAAATAAAACAAACAAAACCCAGTAATCCAGTAGAAAAGTGGGTAATAGACTCGGAGTTAATTCACCAATGACGATATCCAGAAAATTAATAAACATAAAAAATGGGCTCTACTTAGTCATCAGGGAAATATAAATAATACTATACAGCCAAAAAAATTAATGATGTTAGGACTGACACTAACAAGTGCTGACAAAGATATGGCACAACTGGAACTCTCATAAACTGCTGGTGAGAGTATAAATCTATTACTGTGAAAAAACAGTGTGGTGCTATCTACTGCCAGTGGAGGTATTCATACCCTACGACCCAGTAACATACTCCACTTCTAAGTATGTATCCAACAAAAGCGTGCGCACATACACAAAGTGACAAGGTCACAGCAACACTGTGTGTAAATGCTGTACTTAGAAAACACAAATGACCACCAACAGAACAAAACAGTATGTTCCTCTCACAAAAATGGACTCCTATCAACAAAAATGAATGAACTACAACTTAGGACAAAACATGGATCAATTTTACAAATGTGAGGTTGACTATTAAAAACAGACAAAAGAATAACTGCTTCAGGATTACAATTATATAAAATCCACAAACAGGCGAAACTAAACTATAATGTTTAGAATGCCTACTTATGTGGTAAAACTACGGAGAAAAAACAAGGAAATTATTACTGTAAAATTAAGGATAGTGGTTGTTTAGGAGAAAGAAGGGGGTTTGAGTAGGAGGAGACATTCAGAGGGCTTCTGGGAAGCTGGCACAAAACCAATTTACCATTTTAAAGAGTTTCCCTTCATAATAATTCATTAAGTTCTACATTTGACCTTTTCAACTTTCCGTGCATATTTCCCTTTTTTTTTTTTTTAATTTGGGGGGAAATAGCCATGACTGCAAATCAAGAGCCCTGAAGGGCATCCCTGAGTCACAGCACAGGACAATATGTTCATAACGGTGAGCATGAATTATCATGAAAATATCAAGTTAATTTTGTATTTACTGCTGAACAAGACTAGAAACAATAAAGATAAGTTACAGAGACCATAGCACCTATAGCTGAAAGGGAGAGCCAGTGCACAATCTAGGAGTGAGGCATAGATTCAAATTCTCTCTTTGCCTTTCAGACTTTTTCCTCATTCCCCCATCTTCCATGACTGTTTTCTTAACAGTCCCCCAAAAGAATAGCCACTAGTTGGTGTCCAGCTTCTCAGGAGGAATAACCATTTGATCAAGAAACTGGGGGTAGGTCTTCGACATTGGCCAAAGTAACTTCTTTCAAGACACTTCTCTCCAAAGCCAAGTGAACAAAAGCAAAAATGAACTTTTGGGACTTCATCAAGATAAAAGCTTCTGCACAGCAAAGGAAACTGTCAACAAAACTAAGAGGCAGCCAATGGAACGGGAGAAGATATTTGCAAATGACATTACAGATAAAGGGCTGATATCCAAGATCTATAAAGAACTTCTCAAACTCAACACTCAAAAAAATAATAACCCAGTCAAAAAATGGGCAGAAGACATGAACAGACACTTCGCCAACAAAGACATACAAATGGCTAACAGACACATGAAAAAATGCTCAACATCACTAGCCATCAGGGAAATACAAATCAAAACCACAATGAGATACCACCTTACACCAGTTAGAATGGCAAAAGTTAACAAAACAGGAAACAATAAATATTGGCAAGGATGTGGAGAGAGGGGAACCCTCTTACACTGTTGGTGGGAATGTAAGCTGGTACAGCCACTCTGGAAAACAGTATGGAGGTCCCTCAAGATGTTAAGAATAGAGCTACCCTACAACCCAGCAATTGCACTACTAGGTATTTACCCCAAAGATACAGATGTAGTGCTCCCCAATGTTCATAGCAGCAATGTCCACAATAGTCAAACCGTGGAAGGAGCTGAGATGCCCTCCAGATGATTGGATACAGAAGATGTGGTACATATACACACTGGAATATTATTCAGCCATCAGAAAAGATGAATACCCACCATTTGCATCGACATGGATGGAACTGGAGGGGATTATGTTAAGTGAAGTAAGTCAAGCAGAGAAAGACAATTATCATATGGTTTCACTCATATGTGGAACATAAGCAATACCATAGGGGAAGGGAGGGAAATCCAAAGGGGGAGAAATCAGAGAGGGAGATGAACCATGAGAGACTATGGACCCTGAGAAACAATCTGGGTGTTTCAGAGGGGAGGAAGTGGGGGAACGGGGTAACAGGGTGACGGGTATTAAGAAGGGCATGTGCTCTGATGAGCACTGGGTGTTATACTTAATTAATGAATCATTGAACACTACATCAAAAACTAACATAATAAAAAAAAAAGAAACTGGGGGTAGAGACATCACATTCCCAGGTTTCTGGGTACGTTACTGAAACATTTCCAACCAATATTTGCATTTAACTCATTAAAAAGGAAAATACACTAAATAAGGTATTATTAGCGAATCCAGCATTTGTTTTCACTACCTAGAATTGTGCCGTCCTTCTTATAAAATCTTGAGATGTTTCTTATGGTAGACCACTCTTTCCCAACACAAGGCCATGTACCTCAAATAAAGCCAACCTCAGTCTGAGTTCCAAGAATGCAGCATGGGACCTGGACTGAGCCAATAAACGCTGTCACAGTTCATAGAGAACCTAAAGTAGGCCAATCAGGGTCAGCAAGTCTCAGTTCTGAGGCTTTGTTTGACCAATCAGGGAATTGGTGAATATGAACAAAAAAGGGTAAGGGAAAGGAGCAGTAACAGCCATCTTGCCAGCATTTGAAGCCCAAAAATGGTAGAATCCAGTATATCAAAGTGGTTTAGAGAACAAGTCAGCCAACTCCTCCTGTGTTAAATATTTTAGGCTTTGCAGGCTGTACGGTCTCTTATAACTACTCAACTCTGCCCCTATAGTGTGAAAACATCTATTGATAATAAAGGAGTGTGTCTGTGCCCCCACCCCAAAAAAACTTTATTTATAAAAATGGATGGACATAGGATTTGGCCCATGGGCCATGGTTTGCCAGACCCTGGTTTAGAGCATGGGCTCTAGAAACAACACACAGACTCAAATCTTGACTCTATTACTTGCAGAGTCCTGAACAAGTTAATATCTCCATGTCCCCCTCTCGTCATCTATAAATGGAAATAATGCTATAGCCTACCTCATACAGTCATTATGAGGATTAGATGTGGTAAATATGAAGTGCTTAAAACAGTGCTCGGCACACCGAAGGGCTGCATGTGTTAGCTGCTGTTACCATTATCATCCTGAGTATCATCAACAGTGCCGAGAGAGAAACACAGGCTTGTGTCATTTCAGCCCAAGAGCAAAAAGGACCCAAAGCCCTTAGCCTAGGCTACTCAGTTACATGAGGTAATAAATTCTCTTTCTTGCTTAAAACAGTGTGAGCTGAATTTCTGTTATTACTGGAGTTACTCCATCGGACTAAAAGTAAAATCAGGGTAAGGATAATAATTACCAAACACCCATGATGTAAACTCAGTCACTTCTGTGCCCATTACAGACATTACCAATCCAACACAGCTTTCCTTCTCACTAAGCCAGACAGGACCTTAGACATGGCTATGGACTTAATTGTGTTCCCTGACCCCAAATTCCTATGCTGAAGCCATAACGCCTCCAGTCTGATGTTATTTGGAAAATGGAGCCTTTGAAAAGTAATTAAGGCTAACTGAGATCATGAGTGTGGGACCCTCATGATAAGATTAGTGCCTTTATAAGAAGAGACATCAAAGAGCTGATTTCCTCTCTTCCCTCTACCTGCACACACTAAAAAAGGCCACATGAAGACACAAGGTGGCCATCTGCAAACCTACGAGAGAGCCCCCGCAGACATTGACCTTGCTGGCACACTGATCTTGGACTTCCAGTCTCCAGCAGGGTGAGAAATAAATGCCTGTTAAGTCAGCCAGTGTGGTATTTTGTTATTACAGCCTGGGCTAATTAAGGCAGACATGTTTTCTCCCCAAAACAGGACCTAAGCAGTCTCTATCAATCAAAGTCAGCACGTGAAAAGACACCTCTCTTTTTTTTATGTTATGTTAGTCACCATACAGTACATCATTAGTTTTTGATGTAGTGTTCCATGATTCATTGTTTGCATATAACACCCAGAAATGACACCTCTTTATTCCTGCCTCAGGTTGTGAATTTTAGGGCTGATCTCGAGTCAGACCAATGAGCTTTGTAAATCTTCTCTTAGTGTATGCTTGTGATAAAAAAAAATTTGCCAAAGAGCTGTAAATTTTTAGATACATGGTCCCCATTCCCAAGTTCTCATTTATGACTTTTTGCTCCATTTTAAATCCATATACTTTAAACTCTTGCAGAAAAACTTGAAATCTTCCTACATTCTGTTTTTCTTTACCAAGTACCTTTCCTCTTAGAAGGTTCAAATAGTGCTGTTTGCAAGAATGAGGTCAGCAAAGGCTGCTAAAGAACAAGTCTCTCCTCTACCCCAGGAAGTGATAATTAATAGACTTCAAAATGTACACTGTCACTGATGAATGTAATGTCCTTAATCTACAGTGGAAAACAACAATGGCATAATTAATTTGATTTGTTTTACATTCATAGAAAGAGGGTCTTTTGTATTCAGAATGCAAATGAGCCAAGAACCTGGATACTTTCTTTTCTTCTTTAAAATTTAATTAGCTTATTGTTAGCAATATTCCATATTTCACAAATCCTTAACTCACATGGTATGAATACCATTACTACCTCCCCGAAAAATTATTCTGATGCGTTCCTTCTTCTCAAACAAATGGTACCATTTGTTTGTGAGGAAAAAGAATTCCCTAGTAATTTCACAGCTATCTGTGAACTGTGTAGGGCAGTGGTCCTCCAAGGTGAGCATGCATCAGAATCTGGAGGGCTTATTAAAACCCAGACTGCTGGGCCCACCCCAGCAGAGGTTCTTTTTCAGTAGGTCTGGGGTGGGGCCTCAGAATCTCCATCTCTAAATACCCTAGTTCTCTAACTAGTGATGCTGGTGCTGTTACTTTAGGGACCACACTTTGGTTAATAGCAGAGCTCCTGCTCTAGACCAGTAGTTCTCAGTCAAGTATAGAGAAACTTATTTTCAGTAGCCTCTGCTTTACACCACTCAAATTTGTTCTTTTCACCATGTCTGCAGTTATTTTCCTGTTGCTCCTGGCTGCAAATAAGACAACCCTAACTCTACCTGCTTAAGCAATACTGAAAACTCATACCACGTATCAAAAGAATCTGGAAATAAGATGATTCCAGGAATGGTTACTTCAGCAGCTATGAAACACCATCAGGGACAAAAGCACTTTCCAGTATATCAGTCTGACATGCTCAGTACACCCTCTTGCTCTTAGGCTAACTCTCTTAAGCTCACTTAGCATGAGATCACATCCAGTCAAAAACACATCTAGCAGCAAAAGTGGGGAGCCTTCTTGAGGGCCTCTTTTGGTCACTAAGGAAACCCAGCAGATTCCTTAGCCCATTCTCCCTGGCCAAAATTGTGTCACGTTCTCATTCCTAAATCAGACACTGGATAGAGGATTGGAAATGCCATGATGACTGACATCAGAGGTCAACAAATTTTTTTCTGTAAAGGGCCAGATAACAAATATTCTAAGTTTTGTGGGCTATGTGGGCTCCATCACAACCATTCAGCTATGCCTCTGTAGTGCAAAGTAGCCATAGACAAAACATAAACCCATGGACAATTCATCCCAGTAAACTTTATTTACAAAAACAAGTGTCATACTGGATTTGACTATTAGCTATCCTATGGTTTAAGTCAATCAGAATAAATTTGTGAGTCACACTAGGGAAGGATAGATTCTCCAAAAACAGCAGGATTCTTTTGGCAAAGAAGAAGCAAGAAATGACTTTTAGAAAGGTAACCAGCAACATCAGTGGGAATATCCTCCAAGTCCAACTCAAATGCTATAAATGAGGCTTCTCTAAGTCTTTTCATACTGAATTCATCATTTCTCTCCTTTGAGGCTCCCCCGGTAAATTGCTTAGGTCTCCATTTGGACCTGGAGACAGGTAGAGAGACAGGCTTCAAACCCAACTGCTTTGCTTCAAACCCTACACTCTTAGTTATTCATCTATAATACTTCACTTCTCATCCATGGAATGATCATATCACAGTAACTTTTTGCAGTTTAAAAACTGAACCTAGGAGCTTCTGGTTCAAGATTGTGATGTAGGAAGACCCTGAACCCACTGCCTCCATTAATACATCAAATCTACACCTATTTATAGAGCAATTCTTCCTGAAGAAGAACTGAGCTGGCTGAACAACTACTGGCACTACAAAAAATAGACAACACAGAGAAAGGCAAGAAAGACAGAGGGACAGTAATGAAGGGAAACCCCCACTCCCTGATGCAGTGAACTGCAGTGGGAGGGAACATGAGCAGATTTGTCTGATCTGGTGCACAGAAAAAAGGCTGTAGATTTTTTTTTTCCCCCAAAATGATCAAGGAGCTTCTGGAACTCTCCTGGTCTGAGAGGCTGGTGAGCATCATGGTTTAGGTTCCCTGTCCACATTCGTGGCACCAACCAGAGCACATTCCAGGTGCCATGGCAAGCCTGCCCCTTCAACAAGCCCCAGGCCCCTAGCCCACAACAGCCCTGGATGCCCCAGGGCACAGATAAAAATTGCAGTTAAAAGAGTAGCTAGAATATAAAGGAACTAACCCTACAACCCTGCCAAACAGTAGGGGAGCTGCTGGAACTCTCTCTGGGTCTGAGGGCTGGCAAGAAGTACAGTTTATATTCCCCCTCTACCTTGACAGTACAGATAAGAGCAGGGTCTGGGTCTGCCACTGCCGTGAGCCCTGGCCCTTAGCCCACACCAACTCGAACCTTCCCACTAAGGTGCCCAAGTGCAGTGCACATCGGGACACCCCTGGTCAGTGCTCAGTTCAGCTCCAGTAGTCTCACTTAGTTACACAGGTACAAAGAACCCCAACACTCCAGTACTGTACCACTTTGGCTCCAGCTGCCTCATAAGGGTGCTCCCTGTATGGAGCACTTCAGGTCCCCTCCAGCCAGCACTTCACCCTACTCCAGCTGCCCAGACAGGATGCTCCCTGTGTGGAGTACCCCAAGACACCCTGGCCTGCACCAGTCTCAGGTCCAGCCACCACACAAGGAAACACCTTGCACTCAGTACCCAGAAATATCCCAGATTGCAACCACTTCAACATCAGCTGTCTAGCCAGGCCATCCATTTCAAGGAGAAAACGTGCCATTGCCCTAATCCATTCCCATTTCAGCTCCAGCTATCTCACTGAAGCAGCCCTAGCACAGCCTGCCCCAGGATGCCAAGCCCATACCAGCTATAGCTCTAGCCAGCCAACCAAAGTCAACAGGCATACACAGTCCACACAGGGGATGACTACACATAAGACCCCTTCAAGTTTAGGACAGGTAGCTGTTCTGCCTAATACATAGAAATAGGGTGCCTGGGTGGCTCAGATGGTTAAGCATCTGCCTTCGGCTCAGGTCATGATCCTGAGGTCCTGGGATCGAGTCCCGCATCGGGCTCCCTGCTCCTTGGGAGCCTGCTTCTCCCTCTGCTTCTCTCTCTCTCTCTCTCTCTCTCTCTCTCTCTCTCTCTCTCTCTCTCCCCCCCGCTCTGTCTCTCATGAATAAATAAATAAAATCTTTAAAAAAAAAAATACATAGAAATAAACACAGAAGGTCAAGCAAAATGAGGAGACAGAGGAATATGCTCCAAATGAAAGAACAAGACCTCAGAAAAATCATTCAATGAAACAAAGATAAGCAATATGCCTGATAAAGAGTTTTAAGTAATGGTCATAAAGATGCTCACCAAACCAGAGAGAAGAGTAGATGGACTAAGTAAGAACTTCAACAAAGGGATAGAAAAGTAAAAAGGAATCCATAAAAGTTGAAAAATACAGTAAATGAAATGAAAAATATACTACAGGGAATTAACAGTAGATTAGAGGATCCAGAAGAACCCATCAGCAAACTGGAAGACAGGGTAATGGAAAGCACCCAAGCTGAGTAGCAAAAAGAAAAGAGAATTTTAAAAATGAGGATAGGGGCACCTGGCTGGCTTAGTCAGTAGAGCATGGGACTCTTGATCTTGTGGTCATGAGTTCAAGCCCCACACTGGGCATAGAGATTACTTTAAAAATTAAAAAAAAAAAAATTTATATACATACACACATATATATATAAATAAAAAGGAAGATAGGTTAAGGGATCCCTTGTACAACATCAAACAAACATTCCCATTATAGGGGATCTAGAAGGAGATAAGAGAGATAAAGGGGAAGAAAAAAGTTTTGAAAAAATAATATCCAGAAACTTCCCTACCCTGAGGAAGGAGACAGACATCCAGGGTCAGCAAGCACATAGAGTTCCAAACAACATGAACACAAGAAGGCCCACAACACAATGCAGAACAACTAAATGTCAAAGATTAAAGACAAAGAATTGTAAAAACAGCAAGAAAGAAGCAAATGGTTCTATACAAGAGAAACTCCAAGTCTATCAGCTTATTTTTCAGGAGAAACTTTGCAGGCTAGAAGGGAGTGGTTGGTTATACTTAACGTGTTGAAAGGAAAAAACCTATAGCCAAGAATACTCTATCCAGCAAGGTTATCATTTAAAACTGGAGAAATAGTTTCCCAGATAAACAAAAGTTTAAAAAGTTTATACCACTAAACCAGCTTTAAAAGAAATGTTAAAGGGACTTCTTTAAGTGGAAACTTAATATAGACTGGTATATACTTAGAATGTTATATAGGAACCTTATGGTAACTACAAACCCAAAGCCTATAATAGATACACAAAAAATAAAGAGAAAGGAAACCAAGCATAACACTAAAACAAAGTCAATCACAAGGCAAGAGATCAAGTAGAAAGGAACAGAGAAGAACTATAAAACAACCAGAAAACAATTAACAAAATGTGATAAGGAAATAGCTACTATTAATTACTTTAAATGTAAATGATCTAAATGCTCCTATCAAAAGACATAGGGTGGTGAAATGGATTTAAAAAAAGAAAAAGATCCATCTGTATGCTGCCTCCAAGAGACTGACTTCAGACCTAAAGATACAAGCAAACTGAAAGTGCCAAAATGGAAAAAGTTATTTTATGCAAATGGAAGTGAAAAAAAAAAAAAGCTGGGGTAGCATACTTATATCAGAAAAAATAGCCCTTAATTTTTTTTTAAAGATTTTTTATTTATTTATTTGACAGAAAGAGAGACAGTGAGAGAGGGAACACAGGCAGGGAGAATGGGAGAGGGAGAAGCAGGCTTCCTGCTGAGCAGAGAGCTGATGTGGGGCTCATAGCGGGCTCCCCTGGGATCATGACCTGAGCTGAAGGCAGACACTTAACGACTGAGCCACCAGGCGCCCCAGAAAAAATGGCCTAAAGGCCATTTAAAAGACGAAGACTGTAACAAGCAACAAAGAAGGGCATTACATAATGATAAAAGGATCAGTCCAAACACAGGCAGCAACCTCTTCAACCTCAGCTGCAGCAACTTCTTCCTAGACACATCGCCAAAGGCAAGGGAAGCAAGGGCAAAATGAACTATCGGGACTTCATCAAGATAAAAAGCTTTTGCACAGCAAAGGAAACAGTCAACAAAACCAAAAGACTACTGACAGAAGGGGAGAAGATATTTGCAAATGACATATCAGATACAGGGCTAGTATCCAAAATCTATAAAGAACTTACCAAACTTAACACCCAAAGAACAAATAAACACCCAAGAAACGGGCAAACACATGAACAGACATTTCTGCAAAGACATCCAAATGGCCAACAGACACATGAAAAAGTGCTCAACATCGCCCGGCATCAGGGAAATCCAAATCAAAACCTCAATGAGATACCACCTCACACCAGCCAGAATGTCTAAAATTAACAAGTTAGGAAACAACAAATGTTGGCGAGGATGTGGAGAAAGGGGACCCCTCCTACACTGTTGGTGGGAATGCAAGCTGGTGTAGCCACTCTGGAAAACAGTATGAAGGTTCCTCAAAAAGTTGAAAATAGAGCTACCCTATGACCCAGCAATTGCACTACTGGGTATTTACCCCAAAGATACAAATGTAGGGATCCAAAGGGCTATGTGCACCCCAATGTTTACAGCAGCAATGTCAACAATAGCCAAACTATGGAAAGAGCCAAGATGTCCATCGACAGATGAATGGATAAAGAAGAGTGGTATATATATATACAATGGAATATTATGCAGCCATCAAAAAAACGAAATCTGGCCATTTCCAGCGACGTGGATGGAACTAGAGGGTATTATGCTGAGCGAAATAAGTCAATCAGAGAAAGAGAAGTATCATATGATCTCACTGATATCAGGAATTTGAGAAAGAAGACAGAGGACCATAGGGGAAGGGAGGAAAAAATGAAACAAGTTGAAACCAGAGAGGGAGACAAACCATAAGAGACTCTTAATCTCAGGAAACGAACTGAGGGTTGCTGGAGTGGTGGGGGGTGGGAGAGATGGGGTGACTGGGTGATGGACATTGGGGAGGGTATGCGCTATGGTGAGCGCTGTGAGTTGTGTAAGACTGATGAATCACAGACCTGTACCTCTGAAAAAAAATAATACATTATATGTTAAAAAAAAAAAAGGAGATAGTAGGAAGGAAAAATGAAGGGGGGGAATCGGAGGGGGAGATGAACCATAAGAGACTATGGACTCTGAGAAACAAACTGAGGGTTTTGGCGGGGGGAATGGGTGAGCCCGGTGATGGGTATTAAGGAGGGCATGTATTGCATGGAGCACTGGGTGTTATACGCAAACAATGAATCATGGAACACTACATCTAAAACTAATGATGTAATGTATGGTGACTAACATAACATAATAAAATTAAATTAAAAAAAAAAGGATCAATCCAACAAAAGGACCTAACAACTGTAAATATCTATGCATCCAAAAGAGGAGCACCTAAATAAAGGAAATATCAAGAGACGTAAAGGGAGAAACTGACAGTAATACAGTAATAGTAGGGATTTTAACATTCCACTTACATCAATGGTGAGGTCATTCAGGCAGAAAATCAATAAGGAATCAGTGTCTCTAAATGACACATTAGACCAGATGGACTTAAGAGATATGTACAGAACATTTCACTCAAAAACAACAAAATACACATTCTTTTCAAGTGTACATAGAACATTCTAAAGGATAGGTCGCAAGTCAGACCACAAAACAAGTCCCAAATATAAGAAGATTGAACTCATATTATGCACCTTTTCCAACCACAACAGTATAAAATTAGAAATCAATCACAAAACTATAACTGGAAAAAAATACCAACAAATGGAGTCTAAACCTATGAACAACCAGTGGCCAACAAAGAAATAAAAGAGAAAACCAAAAAAAACACATACAAATGAATATAAAAACACAAGTATTCAAAATACTTGAGACACAGTGAAAGTAGTTCTAAAGTGGAAATTTATAGCAATGTAGGTCTACCTCAAGAAACAAGCAAAAGCTCAAATAAACAATTTAACCTTACACCTAAAGGAACTAGAGAAAGAATAACAAAGTTTAAGGTTAGTAGAAGAAAGGAAATCATGAAGATCAGAACAGAAGTAAGTGACATAAAGACTAAAAAGACAATAGAAAAGATGAATGAAAGAACTGGTTCTTTGAAAACAAAACTAAATTCAACAAGCCTTTACCCAACCCCATCAAGAAAAAAAGAGAGAAACCCCTATAAATAAAATCAGAAACAAAGTAGAAGTTGTAGCAACCAAAACCATAGAAACACAAAGGATTATAACAGACTACTATGAAAAAGTATATGTCAAAAAACTGGACAACCTAGAAAAAAATGGATACATTCCTAAAAACATCAAATCATCCAAATGTGAATCAGGAAGAAATAGAAAATCTGAACAGACCAATTATTAGTAATAAAATTGACTTAGTAATTTAAAAACTCCCACCAAACAGAAGTCCAGGACCAGATGCATTCACAGGTGAAGTCTACCGAGGATTTAAATCAGAGTTAAGACATACTCTCCTCTATTCCAAAAAACTAACAAAAACAAAAAAGAAGAAAAAAAGAAAAGCTTTCAAATATATTCTACCAAACCAGCATTACGCTGATACCAAACCAAAGACACTACCACAAAAGAAAACTATAGGCCCATAGCCCTGATGAACATAGATGCAAATATCATCAAAAAATATTAGGAAACCACATTTACCAATGCATTAAAAGGATCTTTCGCCATTCATTATCAAGTGGGATTTATTCCAGGTATGCAAGAATGTTTCAACATTTGCAAATCAATCAACATGATATACCACATTAACAGAACAAAGGATAAATGAAAAAAGAAGTACACACACACACACACACACACACACAGAGGATTTTATTCAGCCATTAAAAAGAATGAAAGCTTTCCATTCACAGTAACATGGATGGAGCTAGAGAGTATAACGCTAAGTGAAATACATCAGTTAGAGAATGACAAATGCCATATGACTTCACTCATATGTGGAATTTACAAAACAACACAAATGAGCAAGGGAAAAACAATAAGAGAGAGAGAGAGAGAGACAAGCTGAGAAATAGACTCTTCACTACTGAGAACAAACTGAGGGTTACCAGAGAGGAGGTTATGGGGTGGGTGGTGGGGGATGGGTGAAATAGGTGGTGGGGATTAAGGAGTGCACTTGCTGTGATGAGCACTGGATAACCTACAGAATTGTTCAATTCCTATACTGTACACCTGAAATATATAACACTATATGTTAACTATACTGGAATGAAAATAAATGAAAATAAAATTTTAAAAAATCTTCAACAACTTTTAATTTAATGTTATGAAATCTGATTTAAATTGAAGGTACTTTCATTTTGCCGAATTCAGCTTTCACATTTTGTAATAGTGGCATGTCAAGAGATGTGCAGCAGAACAAGATATATTAAAAAAGCAGTTTACATACCCAATTTAATATTGATTATTTTCTCATAAAATAAAAAACAATTGGGAAGAATTACATTTATAATTCAGTGTGCTAATATTTTAAGAGCATACGTTGCCCATTCCATTATAGTTTTCTAAATGATTATTTTGCTGCTACCCAAGGTTGCTGTGAAAATAAATGAGAAGAGATGAGAACAATGAGAATCTCAATTAAAACTTAAAACATTTGAGTTTTAAATGCCTATCTGCAAAAGAGAAGTATTATTCCTCTTCTGATTGGTATTGTAATAAAACTTTCTGTGTCCTAAATAAATTAATTTAATTAAATAAACAAAAAATAAATGTATATATTTAAAAATATAGATATTGTTCTAAGTCTCTTAAGATTTTACTTATTTATTTTAAAGAGAGAGAGAACACAAGAAGGGACAAGCAGAGGGAGAGGGAGAGGTAGACTCCCCGCTGAGCAAGGAGCCCAATGCAGGCCCAGTGGGGGACTGGATCCCAGGACCCCAGGATGATAACCTGAGCCAAAGGCAGACACTTAACCGACTGAGCCACCCAGGCGGCCCTGTCCTAAGTCTCTTAAACCAAAGTCTTTGTGTAGACCAGTTCCACAAAGAGGACAAAGACGGAAAAGATGGGCATCAATTATAACCAGGGCCTATGTCCATATAAATTTATACACTTACACCCTTTTCTTAGGTGAATTAAGGAAGGACACTGACACATTCATTTACAACTTACTCTAAGCATCTGCCCTTACTCTAGTAACTCCCCTTACTCTAGGCCAAATGGTTTTTGAAGTTATCACCCCTGCTGGAAAAATATGGACTTTTGACTGCCCAAACGCCAAATGGACATTTCACAAAACAGAAATTTAATCTACACGCACACACACACACACACACATCCGAAATTTAGAGAGTTAGTGCCAGGAAGTTATATGCTGAAAAAATACTGGGATATAGAAATAGAAGTAGGCTAGCAGGAAGCATAAACATGATGGAAACACTCTCCTCCCTACAAAGACCTTGGTGAGAAGAATCAGGAAGGAGCTTATGACTTTTCTCCTCTGGTACTCCCACATTCAAACACACTTTTCGGAGTCCCTTATGATATGTTTTCAGGAGAAAAAGACTAAAATGTGCTGGAAACTGTCCCTTAGGACACATTGTCAGGTGTTTGCTCAGCTCACCCCTTCACTGTGTTCCCACCCACAGGGACACTCCCCTGGCTGCCATGTTTTCACTCTGTGCCCCCAACGACTGGCCACAGCCACACAGACCAGGATACCATGGCAAGACCTTTAAGAAAAGCCTGACCCACACTTGGAGGCCCTGAGATGACAGTTCACTCGGTCTGGTTTCTTGCAGCAGGGTGCGGACTTGCTTGCTGAGGGGAGGCATTCTGCAGTTGCCATGTGAGTGACAGCCATGCCTGCCCGCCCAGCTATGTGGTAGCAGTCTGGCAGGAATCAAGAACAGAAATGCAGAGTAAGTAAACACTTAGGAACCCTCAGAGCATTTTGACAGAGTAACTTTATGACTACGGAATCTAATAATAAATACGAGGACTCCTTTGTTTCATTTTGGTGTAATTCTTTTTTTTTCTGTGTTTCAGCACATACAATTTGAGAAACACTGCATTTCAATGAGACAGAAGCAGATCAGCAAAGGTACAAGACAGAGGCAGATGTTTGTGCCAGGGTCCTTGGTTCCAGTCCACTCCTGAGGCCTGATGATATCCATGCCCTTAGAGTCCCAAAAACACTCCTGAATCCTTATAATGCGCATGTGGTGTTTTTTTTTAAAGCTTGCTCAGGCAATTTTATGGGCCTTGAAACTAGTCCTAATGAATACATTCACATGAGTTTCTGAAGAGGCAAAAAGCCCTGCTGGTCTTCATCCTAGTTTCCTCAGAAGTTCTCCTAACCCAAGATGTCATCAGAATAATCCAAAGCAAGTGTCACCTTTTTGCTCTCATCCTTGGTCGGACCCTTCACTCTAAAATAAAATCATTCTTTAAGTGGGACTCACAGAGAAGAGAAAGAAGGGAAGTGACTGAAATGGGTGAGAGTGAGTCAGTTAGTATGCACGGAGAGCCTGCAGTGCGCACTCACTGAGCTCAGCCATACGGGCGGGTACACTGGGGATTGCACATACAGATCCCCACCAGATGCAGCTTGCACCACAGTGGGAGGAGAGATACACCCAACAATTAAACAAACCAATCAACAAACAAGGTAGTTTTAGAGAGCAAAAGGCGAGGAGGGAAACTGTACACAACAAAGGAAACATACCAGCCACTCCAAACTACAAGCTAAGGCAAGGAAAAAGGTGAGCCAGAGGAAAGAGACAGATTCTTATAATAAATATCACTTACTAAATGCTAACTCTGTGTCAGGCCTGCAAAATATTTTAAGTACCCTCATAACATCCCTAGGAGATGCCATCGTTATCCCTATTTTACAGATGGGAAAGAAAATTCAAAGGTGTTCCCTCAGTTGCCCAAGATAACAGCTGGTAAGACAAGAAGACACGAATCTTAAAAATCCTACCTCAAAACCCATACTCTTAACCACCCATGGAGAACAAAAAAGTGAACTTCAACCCCACGAGTATTTTCTTGGTTACTCACAACAGTCAGGCTCAGCCATTCTCACTTCTTGGCAAAAAGAACTGTGAAATCCCTTCAAATACACATTCCCTTCTGAAAATCAAATGACAGGGCCTCCTGCTCAGTGAGGCTGGTGTGCATTGGTTAGGAGAAACCAACAGTAGCCAAGGGCTTTGGGTCACATAAAAGCTATTTTTGCAGGAAGCACCTCACAAAATGGAACACAAAGAAGATTGGATCTTATGACATTATTTCCTCGAGCCATGACAGGGAATGGCTTTAAAATGTCTCATAAAATCCTGTCAAAAGTACAAATGGCACAGACCTTCAACAAGTTGAACAGCACTAAGTGAGTCACTGAGTATCTGCGTGGGCTTGCCAACAGCCAGAGGAGCCTGGGGCTCAGATCCTTGTTTACAGGTACTAACAAATCCATCACAACCCTCTATTTGAGCCACGCCCTCCTTCTCTCTAGGGCAAACCTTTCTCTCCCTCCCTCTCCTCTTGATAGGTTAGTGCACCTGTTTTCTAATAACGGTTTCAGATGACTGAAATCATCCATCTTTCTGGACCTTCCTGGTAGGCAGATCCTGAATTTAGGCCTCCATAACTAGCTCTAGGCAGTTTGCTTCACATCCAAGCAATGAACAAAGATGAATGCAAGAGCCCTGGGTACCAGGAGATATCAAATAGATTTATAGATTGGTGGTTCTCATGCTAATTTTAAAAAATAAAACATCCAGGGCGCCTGGGTGGCTCAGTCGTTAAGCGTCTGCCTTCGGCTCAGGTCATGATCCCAGGGTCCTGGGATCGAGTCCCACATCGGGCTCCCTGCTCAGGGGGAAGCCTGCTTCTCCCTCTCCCACTCCCCCTGCTTGTGTTCCTGCTCTCACTGTCTCTCTCTCTGTCAAATAAATAAATAAAGTCTTTAAAATAAATAAATAAATAAATAAATAAATAAATAAAATAAAAATAAAACATCCATTCCAACCCCACTATTGTAGAATTCACAGCAGTCTAAGATGATTTTTATTAACTTTACCTACATGCTGTCTATAAAATCAAAGTACACTAAAGCAATTAATATTGTCAAGTACTTTTGTAGCTTTCAGCAAACATACCATGTTCTGTTCATCTAAGAGCTAGAGTTGACCAGATATAACTGATAAAAATATTAAGTGCTCAATAAACCTCAGTTATGTACCAGATCCCATCAGACTAAGGGTCACCACAACTCTATGGTGAAGGTAGTATTATCTCCACATTAAAAGGAAAAAATAAAATTGAGGATTCGAATGTTTTCCAAGGGTTAAAAAAAAAAAAAGAAGAGGAAGCATGATTCAAATTTGAACCCAGCACCTTCAACCTCAATCCTTCTGCTAGAGTGCCCAGGTATCTATTTTGTGAAACTATTAGCAACAGCTACTTGAGGGAAATCAAATATTTTCAAAGCCACTTCAAAATCCACAGCAGACTTGTCTTCTCCTAGCCTGGAACAGAAGGAAAATTTCCCTGTGGTTAAAAGGCTTTGCCAGCCACGGAATGTTCCAAGCCATATCCAAGCCAATTCCCTCGCAGAGCTCTGAAGTTCCTCTTAACAGTAACCACATCCTTTGTCTGTTATTCATTCTGATCAGCATTTCCATAGAGAGGATGGAATATCAGAAATTGATGGCCCAATAGGCCTAAGTCCCACCATAGCCACCAGTTGAGGAAGAACCTCCTTGTAATTCCCAAGGGTCAATTCTTCCCTCAGTGCTCCTGGGCCAGATGAGGCCCACCTTCAATGCAATCTTTGCACCAGGTTGGCCCCTGGCTCCCTGGGGCTGTAGAGTTCACTGGCACCTCATCCTCTGAGCCTTTCTGCTTTCTCCACAAACATCCCTTTCCCTAGGATGCACAGGCCATGCCATGGCCCCACATTTTAAAGATAATTCTTCAAGTACGGTGTTCTAGCCCCTATAGGAAACAAACTCCAGGTTTTACTGATTAGGTGATACAGAGCCTCTGGTCAGGTTAAGTAAAGTCAGATTTTGGTATCTCAGGAAAAATGATACTGACCAAAGGATCTGTTCATCTCTTGGATTCACTAGTGGACCAAAAACTGGAAGCTGAACAAACTCCTGAAAATAAAGCCTATGTAAATCTCCTTTACACACTCCTTTACATACTCAATCACACACTCCTTTACTCTCTGTCACATACTCCCTCTTCCTCCCATTGGTCATGTTATCAAGCACAGGCCAGAGGCAACTATGAATCTGTCAAACCACCAAGCAGATCCCAGGAGAATGGATCACCAGGCAGGGATGCAGCAGAGAGGGTCCTAAGTAGGGTGGAGCATTACATAACATGATCTCTAAGACCCCTTACATGATATAAGGTCTCAGTATTTGTTAGATGTTTTGCTAGAAACCGTTTGATACGCTCTCAAATACTTCCAAACACATAAACACATGAGCAAGTCCCCAGGCACACACGCAGCAAGCCGTGTCACCTACTGTCTTAGAGCTTTGAGCTTTGGAGTTGGATGATCCCCTCTTCTGCCACTTTACAGGTTGTGTGACCTTGAGCAAATCACTTAACCTTTCTGAGACCACCCTCATCTGTCCAGTGGAAATATAATGGAACCTGAATCCTGGAGTTGTTGGGAGACTGAGGGAGAATAGTATACATTATGAACTTAAACACAGTAAGAATCTAATTAATACACCATAGTTACTGATAAGGCTGGTCTCCTTGTAGTCCCCTGACATGCCATATTGCTTTCTAAATCTAAGTCTTTACCCAAATTATTCTCTTCTAAAAATTACATTGACATCCCTCATTATTTTCCCATACTACAAAGCCCAGTGCAAACAGGGATCATGTAGACCTAGGGAAAGAAATCTAACTCTAGTATAGTCCTTGATTTTATCAAAACCTGAAATCTACATTCGCTTTGACCCATAAATTTTACTTTTATGAACATAGATGGATACATGAAGACATATGCTTGAGGATATTAAAAACCACTGTTTTTAGCAGCTAAGGACTAGGAACAACCTAAGTTCATCAAAAGGGAACTGGAAAGTAAATTATGATACTTGTATACAATGCATAGTCTCTGAATTTTAAATAGGTGGAGCAACTCTACCTGTGTGAGCAGATAACCAGCAGTCAAACAAGAAGTGGTGGGAAAAATGAGTAAGAATAAATGTAGTATAGTAATGCTTAGGTTTTAAAAAGAGAAGAAGAAATCCTACATGTATATGCTTTTATACGTTTCTAATACCTCTGAAGCTAGCTACCTCTAGGAGAAAAAACTGGGATGCTGGGGTCCAAGAGAAGACATTATTTTTTTACTGAATACCTATTTGTAGTATTTAAATTTTTACCATGTATTAGTTTTTCAGAATAGTTTAAGGTTATTAGAAATAATTCTTTAGTTCAAGCATCTCCTTCTCAATGCCACAGTCCCAGTGTACCCTCAGACCCTGGTGGTCTCTCCTTCTCTAAGCCTCTAGAGCCTTGCATGTGCCCCGATCTGCTCTCCTGAGGCCTTGACCAACCACCTGTGGATCACAGTCATACCAACTGGATGACTGCTTGTAAAAGCCTAACACAAAATTACAGTGTCATAGGGATAACACTACAACATAAGTCCATGAATTTTTAAGTGTGCTTTCTGGAAAACTGGAAAGCTGAAAAGCCTTTGGATTAATCTAAGGTCCTTATATTTAAATTTTGTGTGCTCAAGCTCAAATACTTGACAGTCTCTCTAAGACTTTATGAAGCAAAAGTCAACGGTGCTTCTAAAGCTATCAGGTCCCTCTACCTTCCTTAATGGAACACTAGCTTCAAGGGCACTGGGATGAGCCCCTCTCACCTGCTCTCATTACTGACTCACAATATATCCGTGCACCGAGAAGAGAGTCACTAAATCTTAACATAGTAAGATGCACATGAGTTCAAGCCTGAAATCTGAAAAAGAAAGTATTTCCCCCACACCAAGACCTCTCTTGGTGGTAAAGTAATGAGAAAGAACAAGCAACCTTTCCTGGGATTATCTGCCTCTTTCCAACTGCCAGCCTGTGAAACAGAAACTCCAAGGGAAGTTATGAGAGCACAAGTACGTAACACCCAATCTGCCAGATCATTATTGCCAAACAGGTTTTTTTGTTTGTTTCTCAAATTATTCCATGAGCTTTGTTTTTAAAAAAGGAAATTCCATTTTTTTTAATCCTATTTCCACAGGTTTTGTCTTAGTTGTCAGCTCCATCCAAACTTCCCCTTACCTCCCAACCACACACTGATTGAGAAGACAAAGTTCTCCAGGACCAGGGCAGGGAGAGGACAGGAAGGCTGCAGGATGAAGCTCAATTCATTTAGATCTGAAGTTCACCAATCAACCTTGTCAACCTTAAAAATAAAACAGCCAGTAATTTTATTAGCAAAATGAGTTTATTTGGCAGCAGTGGAATTGCAGTTTGGAGAGACATGGAAGCTATGGTGAAACCACAGGCAAGTCTGAAGAGACAGAGAGAGGTCAGATTTTGTTCGGTTTTAGGAGGATACTGGGGAGTGATGTCTTTAACAAAAGCATTTGGAGATGAAAAAGAGTTGGAGGTGGTGGTGGTTTCTCATTGGCTGCAAGCAATGGTTAGTGTATAGTTACTGGGGCAGGAAGGGATCTGCCTTCTTTTTTCTTAAAAGCTGGAGATGAAATTCCTAAGTGAAAAATGTCCTTCCTTGTCAACTTAGGAATTACCTTCCCTCCTCCTGCTCGTTATGGAGACTATAAGGAGTGGTAAGTACATCAGAGCTCCCCCTTCAGGGCTTGCTGGCTCCATTTTAAACAAGGTTTCTGGTATTTTCACAACCTACATGGGCAGATGGTGTGTCTTCATTTGTAAAAATTTCTGGATTCCCAACAGATTCCTTTTCCTAAAAGTCCCTGCTGTTCCGAGCTTGATGAGAGATATCATGTCCCAGGTAAGCAGAGGCTTGAAGTCAGAGGGAACCCAGGTGCTGCTGAGGAAGGGGAGGAAAGATCCTCCAACACTAACCGCCTCTCTGTTCCAGCCTTTGGTCAGGAGAGGTTGCTGACATCTCTCTTTCTAGAAAATGTCTCAGGAAACCAAACCTGTTTCAAATGTGGCTTCCTTTAGCTAAACTAGTGTCTCTAAGAATGTTCCAGGGAATGCCTATTCTATAGGATGGAACGGCCATGGACTAAAGATTCTTTAGTCAAAGCCATGGGAAATGCTGTAATAAACAAGGACTGGCAGATTTCTTTATTATAAGACTCAAAGCTTTTATTATACAGTTTATGAATCTACAAGAAGGGAATCTCATATGCAGTATGTCTTGCTTACTGGACCAGGAAGTCTCTGAGCAGATCTTAGCATGGCTCCCATCACTCAAAACACCCTCTGAGAACTATTCAGCCTCAAGAAATCAAAGGGACTTTTCAAATGTGTCTGTCTAGCTACATCAAGGGACTGGGGAAAATGTTCTCTAAAGTCCTTGTCATTTCTGATTCTATGGCCAGCTTAACACAGCAAAATATCAGAACCCACCATTTGATGTTTCATTTTAATGGGTCCAAGACTTTTTTATTTAAGTCAGTAAAAATAGTAAGAACAACAGCAGCAGTAACAAGCTAATTTACTTGTTATTGAGCATGAATCTGCCAGGTCCTATACAAGGTCTTCTAAAATCTTCCTCCGTGCCCCAGGAAGGGGGTTTCCCGTTTTACAGATAGGGAAAGTGAACTTTCAAGATGTGAAGATACAACCAAGTGGTGGCAGAGCCAAGACTGAGCCTAGAGCTCCTAACCACGTGTGTTATACAGAACCAGGACTGTGTTAAAGGAAACGCAGTCCCTTGAAAAAGTCCTGGGGCCAAAGAGGAGGGGGTGCTCTTCCAAGGAGCTATAGTACCATGGACACTAGCATAACAATGGCTTTGAAAACTCCTTCCACATTCCTATAGGGAAAAGCACAGATTTGGACACTTAGTACACAATGGATAAAAAGCTCTACATAATGTCACCTTTGCTTGAAAATATTCAGCCCTCAGAACAGAGCAAATACAGAGAGAAAAGGAGAAAGCCAAGGAGAAGGAACAGAGGAGACAGGAGATCCGGGCCTATACATACACACAATCAGTAAGAAAATCCCCCAGGCAGGGAAAGACTGATCCATTTTGTGAGCCAGTGTCGCCATTTTTTTCTAGCTTTGGGGATAGCCACAACCTAAAAACTACAAAACACTTAGAAGCCATCCCCTCTCCCTTCTCCACCCTCGTCACATGCAGTACAACAGTAGCGTCTCTCACTACAGATGAGCCGGTACCAAATCCTAGGGCCACCAGCATAGCTCCGAACCCATCCACGTTGGCTCGTCCAGGGTTGGAGCAGAACCAGACCAGCTTCTCGTCCCCTTGCTTTTCATGTCCACTCCACGTAAACTAGGATGCCACTTCATCATGTCAGACAGCATGACTTCAACTCCAGGAAGGGGGCAAGGGAGGAAGCGGGTAGCAGGGGAAGGAGAAAGGTCTATTTTTTAAAAATAAAGAAAAGAAAACTAAGTAAATCAAGTAATTTTCAACTTCATATACAACCTAGAAGGGTGTACTCCTCTAACACCAAGAGCTGAGAAACATGCAAATCATGCATCTTTAGGATCCCTGCTGTCCTGTGGCCTTCTAGGACTATTGTGGTGTACTCTGCTCCATCATTTGTCTCCTATATAATAAAAAGACCTTTTTATTTCAGGAAGGAAGGGAGGGAGGGAGGGAAAGGAAGGAAAGGAGGGAGGAGAAGGAAGAGAGGGAGAGGAAGGAAGGAAGGAAGGAAGGGAGGGAGAAATGGCAGTTCCATGAGCTTGGGGGATTCAGAATTATGTGAGTTAGATTATCTAATTTACTCCTCACAACCGCCCACTGGAGTTGGTATGATCCCTAAACTCACAAAATGAGGAAACAAAGGTTTAGAAAGGTTGAGTCAAGGTCTGGTGGCAGAATCCCTGCGCTCCCACATTCTCTCTGTCCACTGCTCTGTATGTTCGGTTGAGTCATATTTACTGGTAGCATTTGCCACCTTCTCGGACATCATTTTTTGCATCATCTAGGGGTAAGGCAAATGCTTCATTGAGGAGCCAACAGAGGGAAAAATCTCCTTTTTCAGACATATCAAAGTCTTGGTGATGTCAGAATTCAGAGTAAGCTTAGGAGGATTATGATTACAGACTTATCCAGTTCTTCTCCTGTTATGGGAAGGTGCTTTTTTGCTGGTGGGATTTAAGCTGGAGAAGAAATATCTCTAAAAGAAAGCCTAACCCTCCTGCATTCCAACAAGACACCCCCCACCCCCACCCCAGAGGAGCTGGCACTGAATTCCAGAGCTGCCAGAAACCATGCCGGGTAGGAATTTATAACCTTTAGTTTTCCTGGCTCCTCTTAATGTGATTTTTCCCTGCAATGATATCTCTGAGTGATGAATAATTGACATAATATTCAACATGTATGAAGATCAATGTGATCCTAAGGCTATCAATCTATCCATTTTAATGCTTCCTTTGCCCACATCCCTGATGGGCCCAGAGATGAATGGGGGAGGAGAGATCCTGCAAAGCCTGGGGGTGAAGGTGACAGAACAGGCTCAAATTACAGTGTTCCCAGGATTGTTTGGGGGTGGGGAGAAGAACTTGGACTCAGCAGCACCTGGTTAAGGCTCCCTGGGGAGCCACTAGTCAGGCAGAGAGGCAGACCCCAGTGATGAATGGACTTCTCATGCCCTTATTTCTTAGTGTCTTTTCTCTTCTGAATCAGAAGATGACTGGAAAAGAATAAAAATGCAGAAATACACATGCACAGGCATGCTTATGCACACAAGCGTGCATGCACACACACACAGAGGCTTGGCAAAATCCTGCTTAGGTTCAGAATCCCTGCTAGACTGTTCACTCTTTAGGTTAAACTACAGGATGAATTTTGTCTTTGGAGTAAGAAAGATATGGAGAATCTGTCAAATTTGGGAAACACGCTGTTTTCAACAAATCTTGCATGAATAGAAATATGTCTAAGCCTTCTTTTAATTCTCAGGAATCATGAGACCAATCCAAGAACAAGCATATGTTACACTATTAGGCAATTTATCAGCTTGCTTTAATGAATAGGGTCCCATTTAACTTGTTTTACAGTAATAATAAAAAGCTTCTTAGCCTTTAGAAGACCAACATGTATAAAGACAAGATGCTGAGGTTACTATTACTATAATTATTCTGTTCCATAAACTTTATTTAACATTTCTAGTATCCCTATAAAACCCATTTTCCCCAGTGGCCAATGGAACGCCAAGCATGTTTCTAACTACCCTTGTGCCATTTGGCAATCATGATTTTGAACTTCTCATCTCAAGGTGATTAGATCAGTTATCTTTTAAAATAATCATGAATATGATATTCATCTAATACAATCCCAAAATATTAAGAATCTCAGTCATTGGGGCAGAATTGACAGATAATAAATGATCTCTTACTCACATCAACATTGTGCTTCATTCATTACCTCATATAATCCTCACACCAACCCAGAAAGTACGTTGTCATCCCTACTTTCTAGATTTTAAAAGGGAGGCTAACAAAGTATCAATTATCATGCACTAAGTAAGTAGCAGAACAGAGTTTGGATCTCACTCTCTCGTCCTCTGTCCTTCTGACATCAAGCTCATGCCCTTAACAACTATATTATTGCATATAATTTCTAAGTAGCCAAACACAAATGCATTATTTCAAAGGAAATGATGGAAGGAAATCATTTGTAAGCTTATACCTTCTAACCTGTGCCCCAAAAAGTTGCCATCAGCTTTTTTATTTATGATAGTTCCTAAAGTAATAAAAATGATAGGCCTGGTGCTAACAATCCCAAGGGATAGACAACAACAGAACACAATCTTCCTTTATTCCCCAGCCAAGTCAGAGCCGACTGGTTGCTTCAAGAAATTTGGACCCATTAGCTTTAGGTAGTCTATGAACCCCATCAACTTCTCTGTACCTACATGGATCTTTCTGGGATAAAAGTCCACAGCTTTGACCAGTTTCTCAGAGGGTTCTATACACTAGAGATAGACAGTATTCAGATCCTGAACCAAGAAAAGATACCTAGAATTTCATCTTCCTCACAATGAGGGAGGTACCTACCAACAAAGCAACATTTTAAGGAATTAAAAAAGAAGTTATACGAAAGGTGCCGTGATTTTTAACTTAGTAATAACTGCATATCTGTATTCATGTAAACAATATAGCTCTCTGAATCCCCTCAAGCAATGTTTGAGACTTAGCCTAGTTCATCAAGATTCTTCTGCATCACTTTTGGCCTTGGGCAGTCTTGTTGGCATTGAAGCAACACTTAGCTTTCCCTAACCCAGTTATATTCTTGACCCCTTTGTTACTACTTTAGGAGTAGGAGTAAAATTTCAAAGTATATTGTTAAGTGGGAAAAGCATATCCATCACCCAGCCACCCCATCCCTCCCACCCCTCACCACTCCAGTAACCCTCATTTGTCTCTTTTAAAGAAGAAAAGGAGGAGGACCAGTAGCAGCAAGGGAAGATAGACATTTTCTTGTTTTTTTGTATAGAACATCTCCTGAAGTTCACACACAAAAATGCTAACACTGGCCTCTCCCAAGGAAGACAAACGAAGAAGGACCTATTTTACTGTTTACTTTCAAAACTTGAATTTGAAATCATGTATATGTGTAGCTTAAAAAGTACTTTCAAGGCAAATCGAAGAATAATAACATTTATCTACATTTTCGATTCAGTTAAACTCATCACTCATTTTTTTTTTTTTAAGATTTTATTTATTTGACAGAGAGAGACACAGCAAGAGAAGGACACAAGCAGGGGGAGTGGGAGATGGAGAAGAAGGCTTCCCGCAGAGCAGGGAGCCTGACGTGGGGCTCGATCCCAGGACTCTGGGACCATGACCTGAGCTGAAGGCAGACACCCAACAACTGAGCTACCCAGGAGCCCCATCACTTATATTTTTCTTAACTGAAATACATGCCACTGGAAGTTAAACAGCTTTTTACTAAAATCAATCAGAGGAAGTCACATGAATCAGGCACATGAATTGTCACACCTACTTCTTTGTGCTTAAAAAACTATCAACTACTCCAAAGCATTTAGAAAGACTTGCCTTTAGGTGCAATGGGTGGCGATCTGTATGTACAATACCTTTTGTTTCAATGTTACAGTATAGTGTGACCTTTTTGAAGACATTTTGACCAATAATAAGATATCCACATTTTTATATATATATGTATATATATATATATACACAATGGAATATTACACAGCCATCAAAAAATGAAATCTTGCCATTTGCAAAGGCATGGCAGAACTAGAGGGTATTATGCTAAGCAAAATAAGTCAATCAGAGAAAGATAATTATCATACGATCTCACTGGTATGTGGAATTTAAGAAACAAGGCAGAGGCTCATTGGGAAAGAGAGGAAAAAATCGAACAAGATGAACCCAGAGAGGGAGACAAACCATAAGAGACTCTTAATCATAGGAAACAAACTGAAGGTTGCTGGAGGGGAGAGGGGTGGAGGGATGGGGTAACTGGGTGTTGGACATTGGGGAGGGTATAGCTGTAATGAGCACTGGGTATTACAGAAGACTGATGAATCACAGACCTGTACCCCTGAAACAAATAATACATTATATGTTAATTAACTGAATTTAAATTTTTAAAAAAGGAATAAAAGGTATCCACATTTAATTTAGATCTACCTAAAATGGTGCTACCAAACAAATCTCTCAGGCAAGCTTACAATTGAACAGATTCCTTCTGTGGACTCTAAGTTTGAATTTGATGAGTCAGAGACAACCTCTGATCTCTCCTTACTCATTCTTCGGCCTGGTAAATCTCTTTCTTTTGATATTAACCCTTAAAAGTATCTCAAATTCAGAACTGTTAAAATGGAGGTGAAGAGAACACAACACACCCACCAGAATAACAAAATTTTAAAATATAGGCAGTATCAAGTGTGGTCAAGGATACAGAGCTGCTGGAACCCTCATGTACATCCAGTGGGAATATAAAACAGTACCATCGCTGTAAAAAACAGTTTTGTAGCTTCTAATGAAATTAAATAACACCCACTTATTGACCCAGAAATTTCACTCCTGAAATATTTCTAGGAAAAATGAGTGTATATGTTCACAAAACACATGTATATGAATGTCCATAGCATCACTATTCATAATAACCAAAGACAAAATGATTCAAATATCCACTAGCAAGAGAGTATATTAACTACGGTATATCTTGAAAACAGAACACTTCTTAACAATAGAAAAGGACTTCTACATGCAACTATTTGGGTATCAAAAACATTATATTGAAGATATCAGTCACCAACAAAAGAACTGTATACCATATGTTTCTATTTATATGCAATTCAAATCTAGACCAAAATATTCTCCAGTGATAGGTATCATAGCAGCAATTGCCTCTGGTGGGAAGGAGGGGGTGCCTGCAAAGGGAAACAGGGGAAGATCCTAAAGTGATGGAAAAATCCTGCATCCAAACCTGGGTGATGATTACTTAAATGTATGCGTTTGTCAGAATTCATCAAGCTGTACATTTAAAATTTGTGCATTTTACTCTGAAAGTTATTCTTCAATAAAGTATTGCTAGCATTTAAAAATGCAAAAAAAAAACACTACTTTACAATCAAGAGAATATGTTATATAGTTTGTGAATACCTAATCCTCCCAAAATGAGATTGAGACAGAGAGATCTGAGCAATCCTAAAAGCAATGAAATAGGAATTCAGTAAATGTAAATATCATCTGAGTTCAGAATTTACTTGACTCTGGCAATTTTCTTTCTTTTCTTTCTTTTGGAACAGCTGGACTGGATTAGTTTTCTCTGGAGATCCTAATCTTTGAGAATCTGATTCACATGATGACCCAAACTCTAGAAAAATAACTATACACACACCACTTTGCATAGGATCCCAGAGGGTCATACATGATCTTATGGCCATCTACAGACGCTAAGAGAGGCTAAAGAGATATTTTCTGACTTTTCAAAATTCAGAGGTTTCTTGTTAAAGCTCTTATCTTCTAAACCAAACCAATGGCCTCTAAAATGCAAATTGGTCCATTGAAGAATGGAAATACATATTAATTAAAAAAATAAGCATTTATATTTTGCTAATATTTAACCTATATGGAATCAGTGAGATATACAATTTATAAATAAATACATATAAGCTAGTGTTTCCTGCTCAAAATTTTCATATAAAAAAATATGGGGCCACCTGAGTGGTATGGTTGGTTGAGCAGCCAACTCTTGATTTCTGCTCAGGTCATGATCTCCTGGTCATTGGCTTGAGCCCCACTCCGATGTGCAGTGTCTGCCTGAGTTTCTCTCTCCCTCTCCCTCTGCTCCTCACCACTAGGCTCGAACTCTCTCTCTCTAAAATAAATAAATCTTTAAAAAAATGTTTAAAAAAATATGATCTAAAAGTATGGATCTCAGGGCACCTGGGTGGCTCAATAAGTTAAGCGTCTGCCTTCAGCTCAGGTCATGATCCCAGGGTCTGGGATTGAGCCCCATGTTGAGCTCTCTGCTCAACAGGGAGCCTTCTTCTCCCTCTCCTTCTCTCCCTGCCACTCCCCCACTTGTGCTTGCACTCTCTCTGTCAAATAAATAAACAAAATCTTTAAAAAATAATAAAAAATAAAAATAAAAGTATGGAACTCAATCTCCTATTTTAGATCTTTGAATTTTTCAGACCTTTGAATTTCATGAATTGTACCCACCCAGCCCCAAAATGGAGATCCACAATATTTAGGGGATTTGTTGTTGTTGTTGTTATTTTGCCTTTTTGTCTTAGTGGGGAAAAAAGAGTAATATCTTACTTACCTTTACTATCATTTTTTAGAAAGATAACAAGGGGCATCTGGCTGGCTCAATCAATAGAGCATGTGACTCTTGATCTCAGGATCATGAGTTTGAGCCACACTTGGGTGTAGAGATTATTAAAAAAAAAAAAAAGATTAAAAAATATAGCAAAGGTAGGAAGGATATAGTCTCTGTAAAAAACAAAACAAACCAAAAAGAAAACTTTGAAACAGATTCCACTTTATGAATAACAAGACATTCATTTGATATAGAGGAGCCTGAGAAGATGTCAAAATGGGAGGACACTACGCTCACCTCCTCCCATGGATACACCTAGATAACAGCCACATGAGTGCAGCTAACCCAGAAAACTACACAACCGGCCAAACAGAGTCTCCATGGTTAACTGTAGCGAGAAGGCCACACTGAAAATTGTAGGAGAGGTAGAGGCTGTATAGGGAACCAAACTCCCAGCAAAACTAACCAAAAGTGGGAGGGACACCACAAGCACAGAGAAGAGAGAAGAGACCCCAACCAGGCACCCCAGACACAGGGGACCTGCACTGGGAAGATAAGTCCCCATAACATTTGGCTTTGAAAACCAGTGGGACTTACCTTCTTGAGTTTACACAACCAATGGAGTTTAATTCAAGGTACCTTAATTTTTTTATTATTTAAATTTTGTTAGTTAACATATAGTGCAATATTGGTTTCTGGGGTAGAATTCAGTGGCTCATCACTTACATACAACACCCAGTGCTCATCACAACTGCCCACTCGAATACCTATCACCCATCTAGCCCATCCCCCACCCACCTCCCTCCATCAACCCTCAGTTTGTTCTCTGTCATTAAGAGTCACTTATGTATGGCTTGTTTCCCTCTATCCGTTTTTTCTTTTCCCCCTTCCCATATGCTCATCTGTTTTCTTTCTTAAATTCCACGTACATCCAGGTACTTTAAAAGTCAGCCGACTCAGCTCTGAGAGAGCCATAAGGAAATAGGAAACTGAGTCTTCACCCTTAAAAAAGGCAGCATAACAAACAACCCCACTGAGAGATCATAGAAGCAGTGGTGTGGAAAGCACCTGGAGTATAAGGGAAAAATATTTACTAATCTCAGAACATGTGCAGGAGAGGCAAGGATCCTTAAGAGAACAAAAGAGTTGTCTGGTGCCATTTCTCCCCACCCCCATAACCTAGATAAGCTGACACCTGCAAGAACCAGCTGGAACACTCTCCACCTAGCTTGGTAAAGCTGTATCACACCCCTGTATTCTCCTGCGGATCCACCCCCTCTGGGCCTTCCAAAACAATGCCTCACATAACTCATTCTACAAGCAGGCATGACAGCAACCAGTGCCCCAAAGTGACTCCTGCCCTGGGGAGAGGGGAAGATAACCACACACACCAACTCAACTGCAGCCCCAGCAGTGGGGTGGGGGCAGACGTCTAGTCTGACTGCAGGCCATACCCACCAAGAAAGCCTTTAAGGGGATAATGCAGGGGAGATCCCTGCAGTTCAGTGTGGTCACAGCCCCCACAAATGGGCTAAAGGCAAGCATTTGGTCTGACCCAACTATAAACCCAAGGAGGCCCCAGACTTCCCCCTTGAGAGCACAAGGATCAGACCCCAACCACAGTAGGCAAAGAGTCATTGCGGATAATTAGACCAAAGAAAAATGTGGCTCAGCCACAAGAACAGGGTGCATGCAACACACATAGGAGACACCAATGAAGTGCCTGGTTTTGGTGAGCAGGAGTCATTGTCCTACAGGACACTAAAAGCCCCCTTCTTCAAAGGGCACTACTTTCAAGATCAGGATATATAGCAGACATTTCTAACACAGAGAAACAAAAACAGAGTTAGACAAAATGAGGAGATGGAGGATTATGTCTCAAATGAAAGAACAGGACAAATCACAGCAAAAGAGTTAAACGAAATGAAGATAAGCAACATGCCTGATAAAGAATTCATGTAGGAGGGGGAGCAAGATGGCGGAGGAGTAGGAGACCTAGATTTCGTCTGGTCTCAGGAATTCAGCTGAATAGGGATCAAACCATTCTGAACACCTACGAACTCAACAGGAGATCGAACAGGAGAGTAGCAACAACTCTCCGAACAGAGAAGCGACCACTTACTGGAAGGTAGGGCTTGCGGAGAAGTGAATCCGAGGCGATATTCGGGAGGATAGACGGCGGGGGAGGGGCCTCCGCCGGCCGCTTCTGGCAAGTGATAGAACCGCGGAGCACAAAATCGGACCTTTTAGAAGTTGGCTCGGCGGAGGGAAGTCGCTGCAGTGGCTAAGCGGGGGGTGGAATCCTCCCGGGACAGTGTGGTCTCAGGACCCTTGGGGTCACAGAGAGACCGGGGTGCCTGAGTGCAGCAGAGCTCCCAGGTATCAGAGCAGGGAAGCCGGCTGCAGATACGGAGCAGAGTCGCGGGCTCTTAGCTCGGGGTTGCCATAAACTGTGATCTGCGGCCCAGTCGGGGCACGGCTCCCCCAGCAGGGACCCAACAAGCAGCAGATCCGGGGAGACTCCCCTTCCTTCCCGGGGAGGGGCGGTGCGGGAACGCACTGCAGGGATCTGCTGGGTTTGGAGACTCCGCGCAGGGTCGGGTGCCAGAGATAGCAGCGCTCGATCACAGGCCGGGTGAGCACGGAGTGCGGCCGGAGACCGGGGACACGGAAGTGACTGCTTTTCTCTGGGGCACACTGAGGAGCGGGGCCCCGAGTTCTCAGCTCCTCCAAGTGGAGATTGGGAGGCCACCATTTCTGCCCTGGGCCTCCAAAGCTGTGCGGAGAGCTTGCAGGGAACAAAAGCTCCTGAGAGCAAACCGGAGCAGCTTCCTTAGCCCGGACCGACAAGGGCGGGGCAATTCCGCCTCCGGCAAAGACATTTGGAAACCACAGCAACAGGCCCCTCCCCCAGAAGATCAGCACAAACAGCCAGCAAGCCAAGACCAAGTTGATCGATCAAGGAGAATAGGAGAACTCCAGCGCTAAGGGAATACTGCACATAGATTCATGGCTTTTTTTTTTTTTTTTTTACCATGATTCATTATTTCATCAAAGTTAATTTTTGTTGACTTTTTTTTATTTTTCTTTTTCCCTTTTTCAACCAACATTTATAAATCCCTTTTAAAAAAAAAAAACATTTTTTATTTTTCATTTTTAGAGTCATATTTTATCCCTTCATAGTAGTTACCCTTATTTTTGGCATATATATATATAAGTTGTTCTCTCTTTAAAATTTTGAGGTACAGTTTCTTCTAACAGATCAAAATATACCCTAAATCACTAGTGTATGGCTTTGTTCTAGTCTCCTGCCTGATCACATTCTCTCCCTTTTTCCTTTTTTTTTTCTTAAATCTTCTTTCTTTTTTCAAACAACTTATCTTACCAAGTCCTTTTATAAAATCTTTTATAATTTTCATCTTTACAGTCATCTTCCATCCCTTCATTGTATCAACCCTTATTTTGTACATATATGTCTTTCTTCCTTTAAAATTTTAGGAGGCACTTTTTTCTAACAGACCAAAATACGCCCAAAATCTAGTGTGTGGCACTGATCTATGCACTAGCCTGATCATATTTGATCATATTCTCCCTTTTTTGTATTGTTTTGGTTTTTATCTTTTTTTTTCTTTTTTTTTTTCTTTCTTTTTCTCTTTCTTTTTTCTTTCTTTCCCTTTCTTTTCCCCTGGTGTCAGGTCTTTTCTGATTTGTATACAGTATATTTGCTGGGGACGTTGTAAACCTGTTAGCATTTTGTTCTCTCATTCATCTATTCTCCTCTGGACAAAATGACAAGACGAAAGAAATCACCTCAGCAAAAAGAACAAGAGGTAGTACCCTCAGCCAGGGACCTACTCAATACGGATATTAGTACGATGTCAGACCTAGAGTTCAGAATCATGATTTTAAAGATACTAGCTGGGCTTGAAAAAAGCGTGGAAGTTATTAGAGAAACCCTTTCTGGAGAAATAAAAGAACTCAAATCTAACCAAATCGAAATCAAAAAGGCTATTGATGAGGTGCAATCAAAAATGGGGGCACTAAATGCTAGGATAAATGAGGCAGAAGAGAGAATCAGCGATATAGAAGACCAAATGATGGAAAATAAAGAGGCTGAGAAAAAGAGGGAGAAACAACTACAGGATCACGAGGGCAGAATTCGAGAGATAAGTGATATGATAAGACGAAACAACATTAGAATAATTGGGATCCCAGAAGAAGAAGAGAGAGAGAGAGGGGCAGAAGGTATATTGGAGCAAATTATAGCAGAGAACTTCCCTAATGTGAGGAAGGAAACAGGCATTAAAATCCAGGAGGCACAGAGAACCCCTCTCAAAATCAATAATAATAGGTCAACACCCCGACATCTAATAGTAAAACTTACGAGTCTCAGAGACAAAGAGAAAATCCTGAAAGCAGCTCGGGAGAAGAGATATGTAACCTACAATGGTAGAAACATTAGATTGGCAACAGACCTATCCACAGAGACCTGGCAGGCCAGAAAGGACTGGCAAGATATCTTCAGAGCACTAAACGAGAAAAATATGCAGCCAAGAATACTATATCCAGCTAGGCTATCATTGAAAATAGAAGGAGAGATAAAAAGCTTCCAGAACAAACAAAAACTAAAGGAATTTGCAAACACGAAACCAGCCCTCCAAGAAATACTGAGAGGGGTCCTCTAAGCAAAGAAAGAACCTAAAAGCAGCAAAGAGCAGAAACGAACACAGACAACAGACAGTTAACAGTCACCTTACAGGTAATACAATGACACTAAATTCATACCTTTCAATAGTTACCCTGAATGTAAATGGGCTAAATGCCCCAATCAAAAGACACAGGCTATCAGATTGGATTAAAAAACAAGACCCATCAATATGCTGTCTGCAAGAGACTCATTTTAGACCCAAAGACACCCCCAGATTGAAAGTGAGGGGGTGGAAAACCATTTACCCTGCTAATGGACACCAAAAGAAAGCTGGGGTGGCAATCCTTATATCAGACAAACTAGATTTTAAAACAAAGACTGTAATAAGAGATGAGGAAGGACACTATATCCTACTTAAAGGGTCTATCCAACAAGAAGATCTAACAATTGTAAATATCTATGCCCCGAACATGGGAGCAGCCAATTATATAAGGCAATTAATAACAAAAGCAAAGAAACACATTGATAACAATACAATAATAGTGGGGGACTTTAACACCCCCCTGACTGAAATGGACAGATCATCTAAGCAAAAGATCAACAAGGAAATAAAGACTTTAAATGACACACTGGACCAAATGGACTTCACAGACATATTCAGAACATTCCATCCCAAAACAAAGGAATACACATTCTTCTCTAGTGCCCATGGAACATTCTCCAGAATAGATCACATCCTAGGTCACAAATCAGGTCTCAATCGGTACCAAAAGATTGGGATCATTCCCTGCATATTTTCAGACCACAATGCTTTGAAACTAGAACTCAACCACAAGAGGAAAGTCGGAAAGAACTCAAATACATGGAGGCTAAAGAGCATCCTACTAAAGAATGAATGGGTCAACCAAGAAATCAAAGAAGAATTAAAAAAATTCCTGGAAACCAATGAAAATGAAAACACAACTGTTCAAAATCTTTGGGATACAGCAAAGGCAGTCCTGAGAGGAAAGTATATAGCAATACAAGCCTTTCTCAAGAAACAAGAGAGGTCTCAAATACACAACCTAACCCTACACCTAAAGGAGCTGGAGAAAGAACAGCAAATAAAGCCTAAACCCAGCAGGAGAAGAGAAATCATAAAGATCAGAGCAGAAATCAATGAACTAGAAACCAAAAGAACAGTAGAACAGATCAACGAAACTAGGAGCTGGTTCTTTGAAAGAATTAACAAGATTGATAAACCCCTGGCCAGACTTATCAAAAAGAAAAGAGAAATGACCCAAATCAACAAAATCATGAATGAAAGAGGAGAGATCACAACCAACACCAAAGAAATACAAACAATTATAAGAACATATTATGAGCAACTCTATGCCAACAAATTAGATAACCTGGAAGAAATGGGTGCATTCCTAGAGATGTATCAACTACCAAAATTGAACCAGGAAGAAATAGAAAACCTGAACAGACCTATAACCACGAAGGAAATTGAAACAGTCATCAAAAATCTCCCAAGAAACAAAAGCCCAGGGCCAGATGGCTTCCCAGGGGAATTCTATCAGACATTTCAAGAAGAATTAATACCTATTCTCCTGAAACTGTTCCAAAAAATAGAAATGGAAGGGAAACTTCCAAACTCATTCTATGAGGCCAGCATTACCTTGATCCCAAAACCAGACAAAGACCCCATCAAAAAAGAGAATTACAGACCAATATCCTTGATGAACATGGATGCAAAAATTCTTACCAAAATACTAGCCAATAGGATCCAACAGTACATTAAAAGGATTATTCACCAGGACCAAGTGGGATTTATTCCTGGGCTGCAAGGCTGGTTCAACATCCGCAAATCAATCAATGTGATACAATACATTAACAAAAGAAAGAACAAGAATCATATGATCCTCTCAATAGATGCAGAAAAAGCATTTGACAAAGTACAGCATCCTTTCTTGATCAAAACTCTTCAGAGTATAGGGATAGAGGGTACATACCTCAATATCATAAAAGCCATCTATGAAAAACCTACAGCGAATATCATTCTCAATGGGGAAAGGCTGAGAGCTTTTCTCCTAAGGTCAGGAACGCGGCAGGGATGTCCACTATCACCACTGCTATTCAACATAGTATTAGAAGTCCTAGCCACAGCAATCAGACAACAAAAAGAAATCAAAGGCATCCAAATCGGCAAAGAGGAAGTCAAACTCTCACTCTTTGCAGATGATATGATACTGTATGTGGAAAACCCAAAAGACTCCACCCCAAAACTGCTAGAACTCATACAGGAATTCAGTCAAGTAGCAGGATATAAAATCAATGCACAGAAATCAGTGGCATTCCTATACACCAACAACAAGACAGAAGAGAGACAAATCAAGGAGTCGATCCCATTTACAATTGCACCCAAAACCATTAGATACCTAGGAATAAATCTAACCAAAGAGGCAAAGGATCTGTACTCAGAAAACTATAAAATACTCATGAAAGAAATTGAAGAAGACACAAAGAAATGGAAAAACGTTCCATGCTCATGGATTGGGAGAATCAACATTGTGAAGATGTCAATGCTACCTAGAGCAATCTACACATTCAATGCAATCCCCATCAAAATACCATCCACTTTTTTCAAAGAAATGGAACAAATAATCCTAAAATTTGTATGGAACCAGAAGAGACCCAGAATAGCCAGAGGAATACTGAAAAAGAAAAGCAAAGCTGGCGGCATCACAATTCCGGACTTCCAGCTCTATTACAAAGCTGTCATCATCAAGACAGTATGGTACTGGCACAAAAACAGACACATAGATCAATGGAACAGAATCGAGAGCCCAGAAATGGACCCTCAACTCTATGGTCAACTTATCTTTGACAAAGCAGGAAAGAATGTGCAATGGCAAAAAGACAGTCTCTTCAACAAATGGTGTTGGGAAAATTGGACAGCCACATGCAGAAGAATGAAACTGGACCATTTCCTTACACCACACACAAAAATAGACTCCAAATGGTTGAAAGACCTAAACGTGAGACAGGAGTCCATCAAAATCCTAAAGGAGAACACAGGTAGCAACCTTTTTGACCTTAGCTGCAGCAACTTCTTCCTAGAAACATCGCCAAAAGCACGGGAAGCCAGGGCAAAAATGAACTATTGGGATTTCATCAAGATAAAAAGCTTTTGCACAGCAAAAGAAACAGTCCACAAAACCAAAAGACAACCGACAGAATGGGAGAAAATATTTGCAAATGACATATCAGGTAAAGGGCTAGTATCCAAAATCTATAAAGAACTTATCAAACTCAACACCCAAAGAACAAATAATCCAATCAAGAAATGGGCAGAAGACATAAACAGACATTTCTCCAAAGAAGACATCCAAATGGCCAACAGGCACATGAAAAAGTGCTCAACATCGCTCGGCATCAGGGAAATCCAAATCAAAACCTCAATGAGATACCACCTCACACCCGTTAGAATGGCTAAAATTAACAAGTCAGGGAACGACAGATGTTGGCGGGGATGTGGAGAAAGGGGAACCCTCCTACACTGTTGGTGGGAATGCGAGCTGGTGCAACCCCTCTGGAAAACAGTATGGAGGTTCCTCAAACAGTTGAAATTAGAGCTACCGTTCAATCCAGCAATTGCACTACTGGGTATTTACCACAAAGACACAAATGTAGGGACCCGAAGGGGTACGTGTACCCCAATGTTTATAGCGGCAATGTCCACCATAGCCAAACTGTGGAAAGAGCCAAGATGCCCATCAACAGATGAATGGATAAAGAAGATGTGGTATATATACACAATGGAATATTATGCAGCCATCAAAAGGAATGAGATCTTGCCATTTGCAACGACATGGATGGAACTGGAGGGTGTTATGCTGAGTGAAATAAGTCAATCAGAGAAAGACATGTATCACATGACCTCACTGATATGAGGAATTCTTAATCTCAGGAAACAAACTGAGTGTTACTGGAGTGGTTGGGGGTAGGAGGGATGGGGTGGCTGGGTGATAGACATTGGGGAGGGTATGTGCTACGGTGAGCGCTGTGAATTGTGCAAGACTGTTGAATCACAGTTCTGTACTTCTGAAACAAATAACGCAACATATTTTAAGAAAAAAGAAAAAGAAGAAGATAACAGGAGAGGAAGAAAAGGGGAGTATGTCAGAGGGGGAGACGAACCATGAGAGATGATGGACTCTGAAAAACAAACTGAGGATTCTAGAGGGGAGGGGGGTAGGGGGATGGGTTAGCCTGGTGATGGGTATTGAGGAGGGCACGTTCTGCATGGAGCACTGGGTGTTATGAACAAACAATAAATCATGGAACACTGCACCAAAAACTAATGATGTAATATATGGTGATTAACATAACAATAAAAAAATTAAAAAAAAAAAAAAGAATTCATGTAATAGTCATAATGATACCAACTGGTCTTGAGAAAAGAGTGGAAGATGACAGTGAGACCTTCAACCAAGAGATAGAAAATATAAAATAGAACCAATCAGAGGTTAAGAACTCTAATTCTGAAATTAAAAATACACTAGAGGGAATCAAGAGTAGATTAAAGGAAGCAGAAAAAAAAAATCAACAAGTTGGAAGATAGAGTAATAGAAAGCAACCAAGCTGAACAGCAAAAAGAAAAACAAATAATAAAAAATGAGAATAGGTTGGGGCACCTGAGTGCCTCAGTTGGTTGAGCATCCGACTCTTGATTTCATCTCAGGTCATGATCTCAGGGTCGTGGGATCAAGCTTCATTTCAGGCTCTGTTCTCAGCATGGAGTCTGCTTGTCCCTCTCATTCTGCTCCTCTCCCCACTTGTGCTCTCTTTCTCTCTCTTTCTGTCTCAAATAAATAAATAAAAACTTTTTTTTTAAATGAGACTAGGTTAAAGGAATGCAGTGACATCAAGGGTAATAACATTCATATTATAGGGATCCCAGAAGAAGAGAGAGAAAAGGGGGCACAAATTTAATTTGAAAAAGTAATAGCTGAAAATGCCCCTAATCTGGAGAAGGAAACAGACGTCCAAATCCAGAAGGCACAGAGAGCACTCAACAAAATCAACCCAAGGAGGACCACATGAAGACATGTAATAAATAAAATGGCAAAGAGTGGTGATAGAGAATTTTAAAAGCTACAAGAGAAAAAAATAGTAACATGCGAGAGAAACCCTATAAGGCTATCAGCTGGTTTTTCAGCAGAAACTTTGCAGGCCAGAAAGTAGTGTAATGATAAGTTCAAAGTGCCAAAATGAAAAAAAAGTGCAACCAAGAATACTCAAGTCAGCAAAGCAATCGTTCAGAGTAGAAAGGTAGAGTTCCCCAAATACAAGTTAGAGTTCATCACCACTAAACCATCCTTCCGTGAAACATTAAAGTGACATCTTTGAGTAGAAAAAAAAAAAAAGGCCAAAATTAGGAATAAGAAAATAAGGAAAGGAAAATATTTCACAGTTAAATACTAACATAATAAAAGATGGGGCACCTGCCTGGCTCAGTGAGTAGAACATGCAACTCTTGATCTCCGGGTCCTGACTTCAAGCCCCATATTGGGCATAGAGCTCACTTTAAAAAATAAAAATAAAAAAGGATGTCAAGTATGATATCATATAGGTAAAACCTGGGAGGAAGGGGTGGAGAGTAAAAATTTAGTGCTTTAAAATGGGTTCAAACTTAAGCAATCATCAACTTAGTATAGACTGCTATATGTAAAGGATGTTACATATAAACTTAATGGCAACCACAAATCAGAAACCTGTAAAAGATATGGAAAAAATAATAATTCAAGCATATCACTAAAAAAAATCTATCCAACCACAAGGGAAGAGAGCATGAGAAAAAAAATAAAAGAACTACAAAACCAACTATAAGTAACAAAATGGCATACCTCTCAATAAGTACATTAAATATAAATGAATTAATGCTCCAATCCAAAGACAAAGGGTGACTATATGCTACCTACAAGAGATTCACTTCAGACATAGACACATGAAAACTGAACTGAAGGGATGGAAAAACATTTATCATGCAAAAGAGGCTAAAATAAAGATAGGGTAGGAATACTTAGGTCAGACAAAATGACTTCAAATCAAAGACTATAACAAACTGAATCCAACAATACAGTATAAAAATCATTCACTGTGATAAAGTGGGACTTATTCCAGGGATGCAAGAAAGATTCAAAATTCACTAATCAGGGGCATCTGGCTGGCTCAGTCAGTGGAGGTCTAACTCTTGATCTTGAGGTCATGAGTTCAAGCCCCACAGTGGGTGTAAAGATTACTTAAAAATAAATAAATAAGTTTTTAAAAATATTTTATTTATTTATTTGACAGAGAGAGACACAGCAAGAGAGAGAACACAAGCAGGGGGAGCGGGAGAGGAAGAAGCAGGCCTCCTGCGGAGCAGAGACCCCTACGCGGGGCTTGATCCCAGGACCCTGGGACCATGACCTGAGCTGAAGGCAGACGCTCTACGACTGAGCCGCTCAGGCGCCCCTAAATAAAATAAGTTTTAAAAGAACAAAATTCACGAATCAACTGTTTATATATGACATTAACAAAGCCAAGGACAAAAACATGATGACCTCATCAGAGGCATCAAAAGCTTTTGACAAAGTACAACATCCATTCATGATTTAAAAAACTCCTAACAAAGCAGGTTTAGAGGGAACATATCTAAACATGATAAAGGCCAAACAGGAAAAACCCACAGCTAACATCATACTCAAAGGTAAAAAACTGAGAGCTTTCCCCCAAAGATCAGGAATAAGAGAAGGATGTCCACTCTCACCACTTTTAACACAGTACTGGAAATCCTAGCCACAGCAATCAGATAAGAAATAAAGTATCCAAATTGCTAAGGAAAAAGTAAAATTTTCACTATCTGCACATAATTCTATATGTAGTAAACCCTAAAGACTCCACCAAAAAACCACTAGAACTGATAAATGAATTTAGTAAAGTTGCAGGATATAATAGCAATGTACAAAAATTCATTCAATTTCCAAACACTGATAATGAAGCAGCAGAAAGAGAAATTAAGAAAACAATCCCATTTACAATTGCACCAAAAATAATAAAATACCTAAATAAAAATAATAATACATATAAACGTAACCAAGGAGGTGAAATACCAGTATTCAAAAAACTATACAACACTGATGAAGGAAATTGAAGATGATACAAACAAATGGAAAGATATCCCATAGTCATGGGTTAGGAGAATATCGTTAAACTGTCCATACTACCCAAAGCAATCTACAGATTACCTATTAAAATACCGACAGCATCAATTTAAAAAAAAGTAAAATAAAATGCCAACAGCATCTTTCATAGAACTAGAACTAGAACAAATAATCCTACAATTTGTATGGAACCACAAAAGACCCTGAAGGCCAAAGTAATCTTGAGAAAGAACAACAAACCTGGAGGTAAAACAAAATCTCAGATTTCAAGATATACTATAAGGCTGTAATAATCAAAACAGTATGGTACTGGCACAAAAGTAGACATAGAGATCAATAGAACAAAATATAGAATCCAGAAATAAACACACAATTATATGGTCAATTAATCTACAACAAAGGAGGCAAGAATATGCAATGGGAAAAAAAGAGTCTCTTCAGCAAATGGTGCCAGGAAAACTGGACAGCTACATGCAAAAGAATGAAACTGGACCACTTTCTTACACCACACACAAAAATAAACTCAAAATAGATAAAAGACGTAAATGTGAGGGGCCCCTGGGTGGCTCAACCAAGCATCCAACTCTTGGTTTCCACTCAGGTTATAATCTCATGGGTCCTGAGATCAAGCGCAGTGTCAGGCTCTGCACTCAATGGGGAGTCTGCTTGAAGATTCTCTCCTTCTGCCCCCCCACCCCTGCTCTTGCTTGCTCACTCGCTCTCTCTCTCAAATGAATAAATAAATCTTAAAAAAAAACTAAATGTAAGACCTAAAACCATCAAATTCCTAGAAGAAAATATAGATAGTAATTTCTTTGACATCAACTGTAGAAACATTTTTGTAGGTATGTCTCTTCTGGCAAGAGAAAAAAAAAGCAAAATTAAACTATTGTGGGTATACCAAAAGAAAAAGCTTTCACCTACCATAAGAAACCAGCAACAAACCATCAACAAAATGAAAAGGTAACAGAGTGAATGGGAGAAGATAAATGTAAATTATAATTCTGATTAGGAGTTAATATCCAAAATATATAAAGGATTTATATAACTCAACACCAAAAATAATCCTATTAAAAAACAGGCGGAGGACCTGAAGAGACATTTTTCCAAAGAAAGCATACAAATGGCCAATAGACATAAGAAAAGATGCTCAACATCACTAATCATCAGGAAAATGCAAATCAAAATGCAGTGAGTTAATCACCTCACACCTGTCAGAATGGCTAAAATCAAAACACAAGAAATAACAAGTGTTGGTGAGGATATGGAGAAAAAGGAACCCTCATGCACTGTTGGGAATGTAAAATGGTGCCCCTGTGGGAAACACAGATTCCTCAAAATATTAAACATAGAATTCCCTGCAATCCCTATCAAAAGACCAACAACATTTTTCACAGAGCTAGAACAAAATTTGTATGGAACCACAAAACACCCCAAAAAGCTAAAGTAACCTAAGCTGGAGGAACCACAATTCTAGATTTCAAGTCATATTACAAAGTTGTAATAATCATAACAGTATGGTACTGGCACCAAAATAGACACATAGATCAAGGGAGTAGAAAACCCAGAAATGAACCCACAATTATATGTCAATTAATCTTTGACAAAGTAGGAAAGAATGTCCAGTGGGAAAAAGAATGTCTCTTCAACATATGGTGTTGGGAAAATCGAACAGCAACATGCGAAAGAATGAAACTGGATCACTTTTTTACACCATACTACACAAAAATAAATTCAAAATGGATTAAAGACCTACATATGAGACTTGAAAGTAAAAATCCTAGAAGAGAACACAAGCAGTCACTTCTCTGATATCGGCCAAATTTCTTTCTACATATGTCTCCTGAAGCAAGAGAAACAAAATCAAAAATACGCAAACAATGAATCATGGAACACTACATTAAAAACTAATGATGTAATGTATGGTGATTAACATAACATTAAAAAAAAAGACTGCATCAAAATAAAAAGCTTCCGCACAGTGAAGGAAACAATCAACAAAACTAATAGGCAACCTACAGAATGTGACAAGATATTTGCAAATGACATATCTGATAAAGGGTTAGTATCCAAAATATATAAAGAACTTATAAAACTTAACACCCAAAAAGAAAATAATCCAATTTAAAAATGGGCAGAAGACACGAAAGGACATTTCTCCAAAAAAGACATCCAGATGGCCAACAGACACATGAAAAGATGTTCAACATCACTCATCATCAGGGGAATGCAAATCAAAACCACAATGAGCTACCACCTCACACCTGTCAGATTGGCTAACATCAACAACACAAGAAACAACAGGTGTTGGCAAGGATGCGGAGAAAGAGGAATCCTCATGCACTGTTGGTGGGAATGCAAACTAGTGCAGCCACTCTGAAACACAGTATGGAGGTTCCTCAAAAAGTTGAAAATAGAACTACCCTATGCACTACTGGGTATTTGCCCAAAAATACAGAAATACAAATTCAAAGGGATTCATGCACCCCGATGTTTATAGGAGCATTATCTACAATATGCAAATTACGGAAACTGCCCAAGTGTCCATGGATCGATGAATGGATAAAGAAGATGTGGCATATGTGTACACACACACACACACACACACACACACACACACACACACACACAGGAATATTATTCAGCCATAAAAAGGAATGAAATCTTGCCATTTGCAACAACATGGATGGATCTAGAGAGTATTATGCTGTGAAGTAAGTCAGAGAAAGACAAATACCATATGATTTCGCTCTTAACATGGCATTTAAAAAACAAAACAAATGAACAAAGGGACAAAAAGAGACAAAACAAAAAAAACAGACTCTTAACTATAGAGAACTGGTGGTTGCCAGAGGGGAGGTGGGTGAGAGGATGGGTGAAATAGGTGATGGGGATTAAAAGTACACTTACTGATGAGCACTAGAAATGCATAGAATTGTTGAATCATTATATTGAACACCTAAAACAATATTACATTCTATGTTAATTATACTTGAATTTTTTACAAAGGTATTTGCCAGATTTTTTTCCAGACTTTACTGGAGAAAGAAAAACATCTGAAAGCAGCTCTAGTGCATAGCCTTAAATGCTGGTCTTCTGGAAATCTCAATACTTTTAATCTGCCTCCAACAAGCTCACATACGTGGAAAAGAAAGAGCTCAATTTTTTTAATGTAAAATATTAATTCTTTTCTTGCAGAATATTTACTTTGACTATAGTTGAGAGAAGGAGTAGATCCAAGCGTTCTTGCTTTCTTTCCACCTCCTATGGCTATTTAGAAGACTAATCGAAAACCAAGAGAATACTTGGTGATTGATTAAAGAGCGCTCCAGGACTTACGAAACAAGAGAAAATTCATAAGCGTCTCCAACGTAATAATCTGGAGTGGCCACAAAAACCCGTTAAATACAAAACTGCTCATAGGTACTTGGGACTGAGTATCACTACCCATCAAACACTGGAGCAATTGCTCCTCACCTGGATTGCCCTACTTCCCCTGCTAATGGTGGGATAGGAGATAAATAAATATGGCAATGCCATTTACAACAACGTGGATGGAGCTAAAAGTGTGTTACACTATTACACTAAGTGAAGTGTATTACACTAAGTGAAGTCAGTTGGACAAAGACAAATACCATATGATCTGACTCATATGTGGAATTTAAGAAAGAAAACAGACGAACACATGGGCAGGGTGGCAAAAGAGAGAGAGGGAAACAAGCTCTAAGAGACTCTTAACAATAGAGAAGAAACTGAGGGGTGATGGAGGGAGGTGGGTGGGGGATGGGCTAGATGGATGATGGGGATTAACGAGGGCACTTGTGATGAGCCCTGGCTGTTGTATGTAAGTGATGAATCACCGAATTCTACTCCTGAAATGATGCACTGTATGTGAACTGCCTAAAATTTAAATAAACAAACAAACAAAAACATAGCAATGGGAGGGCTGGGAAATTTTTTGTTTTTAACCTGTAGACCAGGGGTTGGCCAAATGCAGCCTGCTGCCTGTTCTTGTATGATCTTCAAGCTGGGACATGGTTTTTACATTTTTATCAGTTCAAGAAAATCAAAAGAATATTCCATGACACATGAAAATTATGCAATTCAAATCCATGTCCATGAATAAAGTTTTATTGGAAGACAGCCATGCTCATTCATTTACAAATTGCCTCCTACTGTTTTATACTCTAACAGCAGAGTTGAGTAGTGGCCACATGGCCCACAAAGCCTAAAACATTTACTATCCGGCCCTTTCCAGAAGTTTGCCGATCCCTGCACTAGACTAGTACCAGAAAGACAAAAGACTATGTTCTTGTTGTCAGTATTTGGTTATTTTGCTGCCCAGCATCCATCTCCTTCCTTCTGCAGGCCCACCCCAGTTCCTTTCAGGGGGAGGCCTTCCCTCTCAGCACAGTCCTTTGGGTGGGGCCCACCTCTGTAAGGCCAATTATTAAGCCAGTCCCCTTGGATTCAATAGTGGGGTTGGAGACACTTGTCTCAGTTAGTCCAGAGAGAATCCCGGGACTTTCAAGGGTTCTCTCACTTTTCCCAAGGACATGAACCTGAGATGTAGAATAGGAATCACTGGTTTCAGGTTTGAACTGAGCTAACACAGAGCGAAAAAAATGCAGGCATAGAAGCAGAGACACACACCAGATGCCTACTACATGGTTGGAGCCTGGATCACACCATATCTGAATCCAAATATGCTCTTCAATTCGAGATAGTTTTGCTCTTATTTGAATTTTATCTTCTGTCACATGAAATTAAAAAAAAAAAAGTAGTCTTCACCAATACAATTCCATTTCCATTTGATTCCTGACAGCACCCAGGTCCACAGCATTAACACAGGAAGGCTCTGTAAATGCCCATGAATTGGGATGACAGTTTGAACAGTTGAGAGCTAGGAAAAGGAATCCCTGCAGTCCTTTAGATGTACAGAGGTTAATAAACACAAAGAATGTAGAAGCCTCAAAGGCAAGTCAAGTTAAAAGTAACAGCAGCAGGGGCGCCTGGGTGGCTCAGTTGGTTAAGCATCTGTCTTTGGCTCAGGTCATAATCCCAGGGTCCCAGGATCGAGTCCCTCATCAGGCTCCCTGCTCAGCGGGGAGTCTGCTTCTCCCTCCCCCTCTGCCTGCCTCTCTGCCTACTTGTGCTCTCTCTCTCTGTCAAATAAATAAATAAAAATCTTAAAAAAAAAAAAAAAAAGAAAAGAACAGCAATATCAATGATCATTGACTGTCAACGTGGGCGCCACATTGTGGCACATATTGATTCAATGTGATGTCTTACAACAACATATTAAAACTCCATGGAACAGAGAAACAGATGCTGGGAGGTCTTATTTGTCACACAGTTACAGGAGGAGATTGAAGCCAGGTCTGCCAGTTTGAAAGCCCATGCTCACAAATGCTTTGACTATTAGAGGTCCTCTTCCTCAGACACAGGTCCTCTGAGGTAAGGCAGCCTACCAAGGTGACCTAAAAACTGGGGTCAAGGTGTACTGATGATCCCTTCCTATGTGACCTTCAGCAAGGGACATTTCCACATCCCTATTTCCTCACTTATAAAATAAGGTGGTCATCCGCCCATATCAAAAAGTTGCCTTGAGGATTCAAAGACCAAAAAAAAAAAAAAAAAAAAAAAAACCACCCATAAAGCTCCTAGCACAGTAATTGACACATCCCAGGAACCTGAGAAGTACCCATCTTAGGTTCCCATGCCTGGGCTGGGTCAGGGTGACCCTGTTGCCCTGAAGCCTCTTCACAACCACAGTTCAGCAGAATTCATTCCAAAGGAACATGCCCACACTTAGCTGCTCTTGTGGGACCCAGAGCAGGCACTAAACGCTGAGAGTGTATCCTTCACTGGCTCCTAGTAATGAATTGTGCTTTTAACCAGCCTGACACAGCCAAGCCTCAAGCTCCCAAGCTGAAGTACATTAGCATACACAGCCCCATTTACTGATAAATACATGTGATTGTTTCCAGCATGTCACCGTTTTATGGCTGCTTCCTGTCTTGGGGCTCAAGTGATGAAGTTTTATGCAGTTGTGGTTTTTTTTTTCTTTTAACTGGAGCTTGAGATTTCAAGAAATGAAAAATTTGTGTTTAATTTGAAATCTCTCCTGGGTTTGCAATCCTTTGGTGCATTTAAAGGGAAACGCGAAGAGGGAAAGAATGAGGGTGACATCTAATAGATCAACCCGGCTAAAGAAAATCAAGGCAGCTTATCTCATCAAATGAAGGAAACAGCTTGTCACGTGTCCTTTGTGAAGACTAGGCCATTCTGTTGTCTTTCTGGGATGCTGTGACCATGCCTAATGGACGAGGGAAGCAGAGCTCAGGGTCCCTTACCCTGGACAATGGATGGTCAATGGAAGCAACTTATTCTGATATCCATCGTCTGTGAGATACCCAGCCCTGCAACATACTTGTACATGACCTTGGTCAATAATTTATGTAAGTTTCAGTTTCCTGTTCTGTGAAAGAGGTATAAAAGTTCTCAGTTCATAGATATGACCGGATACTTGGCTGCAGTCAAGAAGACCACATGAGAATCTCCAGAAGTATAGATGTGCACACATGGAAGATCAGCAGGAGCCCCCAGTGCTCTACAGACAGGGCAGTAAGTCTGTCCAGAATGCTACTGACAGCAGCCCAAACAGATTTCATCATCCCCATCTTTGCCCTCTTGTCTCTTAACTCATGCTCAAGTTCAGAGAAGCCAGCCTGGGTGTCTGCTTGGCTAACCTGCCTGCTGCAGGCAGAGAGAGAGGAAGTGTGACACCCCTGGAGGTAGGGCACTACCCCACACCACAGAGAGTCCCATGAAGATATGCACCAAGCCAACTCTCCCTGAGTTGAGACATGTCCATGACAACAGGATGGTTCAAGAATAAACAACCTGACACACAGAAAGCCCTTAGCAACCGACTAAGAATGCAGCAGATGGTCAATAAATGGCAGCTATTATTATTGCTATAATTAGCATTATTTTTAGCAACTACCACTCTGGCCACCAGGGGTGAGACAGGCAGGTGATAAAAACAGACTCATTTTTTATGAATTCATGATGAGGGGTCATGAGGAGAGGGTACAACTATAGACAGTCAACAGAGGCCAATGCCTCAGAGGACTAATACCTAAGAATACCAAAGCTACTCCTGGACCATTCTTGGTATGTATCATAGTCCACCTGGACACTAGAGGACCATCTCCAGTTCTGCAGCAAACCTGGTGCTGTTATGCCAGGGCCTTCCTTCCATTTTACAGATTCCACCACACCATGAGCGGGGTCCTCAGCTCTGCTCATGAAGTTTCTTCCATTTGAATGATTTGCCTCAAGTCCCAAGTGTAAGCAAGATAGATCTGAGGTCCTCTGAAGTTAACATGAGGGCTCAAACCTTATAATTTCAAAAGAATATGGGTATGCTTGTACACTGTTTGCATCAAAAATACAGAAGTCTCAATATTAGCTCAGTGTAACTAGGCAGAAAATGAAGGTTGACATGGCAATTAATTCTTTGCATCTCTCTGCTGTGTACAATGGGGATTTTTTTAAGGGCAAAATTCTCACCATGGTTCAAGCCCTATTCATCAGTGGCTTTGAACTAAAATCAAAAGTGAAGTAATACCTTGGAAACTGTGGTCTTTGTAACATCCTAAAAAGGGATTATTCTCTTCAGTGTGTGATTTGAGTTGCTTCTAGCAGTCCTAAGATAACTTTGTATTGCTTGGTTCTTCCACATAGCCAAGGTATATGATCATGTGTTAATGATGAACCTGAGGGCTTAGAGGACTCAGAAGAGACATCACAGTCAAGAAAAAACAAAAACAAAACAAAACAAAAAAACAAAAACACCCACACATTCAGTGTTGGGTAAGATTTAGTGAAATTAATAGAAAATTAGCATTGTGTTTAAGGTACTATAACCTAGAATATATAATTATTTAAAGATACTCCACTTCCCCACTATGCCAGATCTTTCACCCATCGTAATATGTTCAAAATGTAATCCAAGTTATGATAGTGACAATGCAAAATGATGGGGATTAATTAATCAAAATTTAGTTAAAAGTTAATATACTGGGTACTCATTCCTTCATCCAAACAGTGGCTATTCAGTGTTCCCATTTGCTGGGAGAAGTAATGTGTTCTGGAGATGCAATGAAGAGAAAAGGCAGTCAGGGAATGCTGGAAGTTTCCAGACTTTTGGAAGAAAAACACAGTGATTATAGAAAGAAATGCAAAATGTAGAAGTTATCACTGCTAACAGAAGGGTAAGCTCCCCAGGTAAGACAAATAAATTTTCTTCAACCAAGTGTAGCAAACAAGCTGAGAAGCAAAGAATATGAATTCGTACCCAGGTCAGGAGTGGATGAGGTAGGTAGAGAGGAGAAGTTTTATAAGGCAGTCATCTAACTTGCCTTATCCTCATTCCTTCCAAGGAAATTCCAAAGCCTCTGAACATCATTGTTAACTGGGAACTATTTATGTCCCTAGACCCATCCTTCGCATGCCAACCAACTGAAGGACAAAAATTCTCAAGTCCAGTGCTATTGTTTAAGCCTCTATGAATAAGACAAAGAAGATTATACAGATGACAATAAGATGTGGTTCACCCCTGCCATCCAAAAAACCCAATCTAGTTTTGCAAACATATCTATAAACAAAAATCTAACTGTTAAAAATCTAACCCTCATACATTGCTGGAGAGAATGCAAAATGGTACAGATACTCTGGAAGACAGTTTCCAAAGTTGCCAAAAAAGGAAGTTTCTTTTGAAACTAAACATGTTCTTACCATATGATCCAGCAATCACACACCTTGGTATTTACACAAAGGTGCTGAAAACTTATCTACACACAAAACCTGCACTTGGATGTTCATAGCTGTTTTATTCATAATTGCAAACACTTGGAAACAAGCAAGACATCCTTGTAGGTGAGTAGATACATTGGTACATCAAGACAATGAAATATTATCCACTAAAAAGAAATGAGCTATCAAGCCATGAGAAGAGATGGAGGAAACTGAAATGTCTAATTCTATGTGAAAGAAGCCAATTTGAAAAGGCTACTTTTAAAAAATCATACTATAATTCCAACTATCTAACATTCTTGGGAAAAAAAAAGGCAAAACTTGGAGACAATAAAAAGCTCAGTGGTTGTGGGGAGGCAGAGCATGTGAATAGGTGGAACACAAAGGAATTTTTAGAAAATTAAGAAAATACTCTGTATAGTATAACAATGGGTACGTGGCATTATATATTTATCCAAACCCATAAAATGTCCAACACCAAGAGTGAACCCTAAGGTAGTCTATGGACTTCAAGTAATTATAATTAATGGAGGTATATTCTTGTAGTTATCTTTGAATTTCAAGGACAAAGGCTTGGCTAATTGCTAGTATGTCTAGCAATACACATTCTGGTGAAATATACACATTCTGGTGAAATATACACATTCTGGTGGGGGCTGTTAATAATGGGGGAGGCTATACATGTATGGATACAGTGCATATATGGGAAATCTATGTACTCTTGATTTTGTTATAAACCTAAAACTGCCCTAAAAAAAAGAAGAAACATGGGGTTTTCATTGGGTCTTCACAGGGAGTAGAAATTGGTGAAAAAGTGAAGAAATATCCCCAGGAAGATTTGATGGAGGAAATAAAGTCATAGATAAGAGACTGAATATCCAGTGTGATTGTAGCTGAGGAACTGATCGAGTTAGCCAACTTCTGCCTAATCTGTACCCAAGGCAGACAACTATGACTGATCTCCATTCTATTCTTTTCAGATTTCTAAAAATTTTTCTTTCCAGGCAACCAATCCTGAGAAGTTGAAATACAAAACTTACCCAGCAAAATGATGGCACCACTAACAGAAACAAGGGAGAGAGGAAAGAGAGCTGAACTTTGAGAGAAACAGAAAAGACAGATTTAATCTTTTAGTATGGGTATGGCTAGGAGCAAACTAGTAAAATTCAGCAAGGCCTGTTAACCTGGGAACCAGTGTCAGAAAGGTGCTTCCAGATCAACATTCACTCTCAAGCCCTCTTTGCTATAGGAAAACTACAAACTACAAAACTTACAAACTTTGGATGGGGATGAATAGCCTCAGTGAAGAGGCTTCAGAGTTGTGGAGACCAGCAGAAGTATGCTAATGGACTGGATCAGGGTTTTTCAAACTTCATTCATTAACTATTCATCAGTGTGGAAGAGGTAGTAAGAGACATACTAGCAATTAGCCAAGACTTTGTTCTTGAAATGCAAAGATAACTACAAGAATATACCTATGTCAGGGGCACCTGGGTAGCTCAGTCGTTAAGCGTCTGCCTTCGGCTCAGGTGATGATCTCAGGATCCTGGGATCGAGCCCCACATCCGGCTCCCTGCTCAGCGGGAAGCCTGCTTCTCCCTCTCCCACTCCCCCTGCTTGTGTTCCCTCTCTCACTATCTCTCTCTCTGTCAAATAAATAAATAAAATCTTTAAAAAAAAAAAGAATATACCTATGTCAGTTAAAGGCTACCTATGTTCAGGCTGTGTGCTGCAACAAAACCATCTATTGGATCATTTCTGTCTCGTATTTTTTTAAACACTGGACAATGTGTAATTGAGTAAAATTTATTGATCATGAACCAGACCATTCTAAAAGATCTATGCTCAAAATAACTCTCTTATACAAAAAATACTTCCAGTTTATATATATATACATATATTACATATATGTATATATATATAAATATATGTCTCATTTCATATATATATATGAAAATGAGACAGAGAGGTTAAGAAATTCCCAAGGGTCACACTAGTGGAAATGGTAGAGCTGAGATTGAAACCCCATCAACCGTGCTCCAGGGGCTACCCTCTAATTATCAGACTATGCTGGCTGGCCAGAGAGAGTGGAGACCCTCTGTGGAGTGAGGTCATGGGAGCTTGAGCTGTGAGGCGGCTAAAGGGGTCATGCACAAGAGGGGAGGGTCTCTGGAAATCCAGAGTTCTGATGGATGGTATATATGCCATAGTTACACAAACATAAGAAACAGCATTTAACTAATGGAGATGGTTAAGGTGGGAACTTCACAGGTGAGAACATTATGGGATTAAGCATTTTCAAAGAATATAATTTAATATATAGTATATAAACTAACACAAATTCAAGATAGTATATCCGCATGGTGAGTATACGGGGGCAGGGGAAACAGGTTGTAAGGTTGTATTTATTTACTGGTCAGAGTTTGGTACAGAAAACAAAAACCACTCTAGATATCTTGAAAAGACTGGGATTGAATTCAGGGATTAGATGCTTACAAAAAAAAAAAAAAATCACTCCAAGAGTTAGCTAAGTGTAATTTAAAAGACTGCCTCTAGGCATCTGTGAGGGTCTTAAGTCCTGCTCACCCCAAGGAGTTCAGCTCTCCACCTCTGAGACCACTTCCTTCCCCTTGGTGTTTAGTGAAACTTGTGACTAGCTCTGATCACTTATTTCTTAGAGTAAGAGACATGCATTGCTTCCAGGTCAGAACAGTTGATTGCCAGGACAACATCCCTCCACCCCGCTTCATCCCTCTGCCATAGCACCTGGCAAAGACTGAGTTGATGGCTACTTCATCTGTCTCAAGATTAGAGTGAGGAGACACAAAGCACAGCCCCTCGCCAATCCACATGGGGCAGAGAGCATAAACAAGAAATAAACTTTTGTTACGATAAACCACTTAAGATTTTGAGGTTGTTTGTTACCCAGCAGAACCTCACTTAGACTGACTCAAACAGGTTCTGCCTTGAAGATGATCAGCTATCACAGCCACCATCCAGGGAGCAGGAACTATGATTGCCAGGGAGCTACCAAGCAGTAGCTGTTTCCGTGGCTACCACCACAGCTGAAGCCAGACAACAAAAGTAAAGAACAAACAGTGATCATGGAGTCCAGCTGCTACCAACAATCACATTTATTGGCAGCACAAAAATCTCAGGGCAAACAAAAAAATGGTCTTTGCCTCCCTACTACCTTCAAATTCTCAAGGTCATCCGCTGGCCAGGACCCAAATTCCATCAAGAATCCAAATGGCCAGAGTGACAGGAGAATGTGGATTTTAGCTTCCTCATCCACATGAGGGAGGAGTATGGGGACAGAGAAGGTGATAGACACCAAGGGCCAAAACACAAGAGTCTCAAAGCTTGCTCCAGGGACCCTCTGCCTCAGAACCACCAGGCGTGCCTCCCACCAGATGCCAAAAATACATAGTCAGAATTCCAGGGGGCTGGGCACCTGCATTTTGACAAGGACCTTGAGTAATCCTCATACACACTGTAGCTGAGGTCCTCTTGACTATGGCCAAGAGGATTTGCCTATAAAAGAGACCCCCCCCCCAAAAAAAAATCCAAAGCAAAATGGCTCCTACATGAAAATTATTTTACTATTTTAAAGACTGCTATAAATTCCATGTTTCTTACATAGTTTTAAGTTGGAGATCATGAAAATTTCATTTAGACCTCAAAAAAGTAAAATAAAACCCAACTCTTTCATTTCACAAACAAGGATAATAAAGCACAGACAGGTTAACAATTTTGCTTCAGATGAAGATTTGTAGTGAGACCAAATGATTGAAAACCAAATAAATTAGATTTATCCTCAGAAGTCAAGTCTATTCACCAGCCACCTGAGTATTACCTGCAGAGAAAACAGATTTTGGGAAACCGTTCATCCAAAGCTACAAACGGCTAGGCCTCAAGCCATAGACATATTTTTTTTCTATTTATTTATTTTTTATGTAGTGTTCCATGATGACATATTCTTTTATTATATACTATGTACTCTAACATTTGAGCTAACATCTAAACTTTGGGAGATTTCACATAAAAATCTGTATACCCAGTTGCCTTTTTTTTGTTTTTTAAGATTTTATATATTTATTTGACAGAGAGAGAGAGAGACAGTGAGAGAGGGAACACAAGCAGGGGGAGAGGGAGAGGGAGAAGCAGGCTTCCCGCGGAGCAGGGAGCCGGATGTGGGGCTCGATCCCAGGACCCTGGGACCATAACCTGAACCGAAGGCGAATGCTTAACGACTGAGCCACCCAGGTGCCCCTCCAGTTGCTCTTGAAAAATTGAAAGAGCTGACCATTTGGGGCCCACATTCCCACTGGCTCCTCTAGAAAGCAGCTGCCAAACCCCTGCCCCAGCTCCAACATTTGCTGCAACTCCCACCAGACCCACTGTCACCTGGAATTTCAAACTGACAGTCGAGGTCCATTTATCGCCAGGCTTGTCTTTTTTACTACTAAGAAAGATTTCTTCTAGTTCAATCAAAACTATAGTAACAAATATAGACAATGATGCTGTGTGAGTTCCTAGACCTTCCCATTTCTTTCCCCCAACCCACTGCCTGGCCACTAGGGACAATTTGCCACCGTGGCTTGAGAGTATCTGGTGGCTTTTCCCACCTGAGGACAGATTTGAGGCATGCAGTCTGAACTCCAACTGAGGAGAGCCCCCACCTGGTCACCCTGGGGAGCTCACTAATTCTGTCTTCTGGCAGGCAGGGCAGTTAGACGTGCTTCTCCATACAGAATACCACAGCGCTGTGTTTGAGGTAATTAGTCTGGCTCTAAAATTAGCAGTTAAATAAATGTTAATGAACAGCTGTTCCCAATAAACAGAATAAATTGAAATTAATAATTGCCGTATTCATTTAACAAATGAATTATCCACTTTTTAAATACACCGACATAATGTGTAATCTCCTGCCAAGCCAGGCCAGTCTAACAAAATTTATTTAGTGGCAAAATAGGGCAGACTGGGAACTTAGCAGGCAGATGCTGTGCCACCCACCCTAAAGATACCAAGAAAACAGAGGACTGCTTTGCTTGCATCTACTTTAAAGGTAAAAATAGCTGATTGACTAGGATCCAAACACGAGGGAGAAGAGAGTAATTGCTTTTTGCTGAAAGTAGGATAAAGTTGTGCCAATGTTTCTCAAAGGGACTTGCTTCTGACACCCTCACCCTTATTTTTTATTGAAGGCACTACTTGCTCAGGAATCTTTAAGGAACCCAACTGGACAGTGTCAAAGAGGTAGAAACCCGCTAGAAATCTTGAGTTCTCAAGCAGTGAGAAGGGCATGAGCTTGGGAGGGCCAGCTCTAGTCCTAACTATGCCCATTACCTCAGCTTCCCCACATGCCCGAGGGAAACAACAGGTTCCTCACGGGATTATGGTGAGCTTCACCTGAGATCATATAGGTCAAATAGCGTATTTATCTGCCACATAGTAGTTGCTTATTGGAGAATCATTTCCCCCTACACTGATTCCAAGGAACCAGGTTGCAAATAAACTACACCTTGATCTGCTTGAGCCTCTGCATTCATCATTCATACAACCACCTTTCACTGTGTCAGACTGTTCCAGGAAGGGATGCGAACGTGAACAAGGGCTCTGCGTGGAGCTGTTCATACACAGCCGTCCTCATGGGCCAGACACGCTGGTGAAGCCTGAGGACTTGTAGGTGAGGACCCTCAAGGGAGGAGAGGCGGGCAGGGGGAGAGCGGCTGCATGGTTATCACTGGGGTACCAGGACCTGGGGGAAACACCTCCCTGCAAGGAGCCCACGGCCTGCCTTGAGAAGATCTCCAGGAAGGGCATTCCAGAGAAAGAGCAAAGGTAAAGATCTTAAAATGAGAACATCTGGCACATTCCAGCAAGAAGACAAGTGTCATCAGAGTATAATGACACTGTATGAGTCCCATTTTTGAAAGGCCACTCCATGTGTGTGAGACAAAAGCAGCAGGAAGGAGAGGGGGTAGGAGGCTCTTGCATACAGTGGCTTCAACACAGGTTCTCCAGAAATTGCCACGACCTACCTCCTCCCATGCAAAGGGGTCCTCACCGTCCCAGGAACTCCCCTAGCACCCAGCGTTGGCTACACGATACAAGGTCGATATTGACAGAAGGTGGGACGGCGAGTACTAGCTGAGTCCTACACTCTCGTCCCCACTAGCAGCTGGCCCTGAAGGCAATGACTGGGCTGTCTGCACGACCCTTAACCCTCCCATTCACTCCTCTGTCCCTCTCCCTACTCACAACATCCACAGCTCTCATTATCAGAGTGCTGTGCATATGGAGAGACTCAAAAGGGTGGTGTGTAAAATATTAAATGGCCACAGGCATGTGTAGTGTTTCAGGTTGCGTACGAAATCTTAGCCAGCCTGGTTGGAATCCCAATGCTGCCATTTCTTCCTGGGAAACCCTGGCCAATTTACTTCCCCTCCTTGATGTATTGGTTTCCCCATCTTTGGAAGTGGGGAGGACGGTCCCTATCCACCAAGAAGGTCAATGATAACACGTAAGAAGATCTTTGGACATGAGCATGTCAAGCATATAGGAAATGCTCAGTAAGGGTCAGCTGGTACTAATAGGCCCTCAGGACACAGAGTTCTTCTCTGATTCACACAAATCCCGTTGCCCCGATGATGCAGATGTAGCCATGTAGGAAAGAGCTGCCTTCCAAACTAGAAGCGAAATTAGTGGTAAAATTACTTAATGGACAAGAAGTTTGGAGTTGTAGATAAAAACTAATTTATAGATCTGGCAAACTCTTTAATCTCAACAGGCATTTCTTTGAGGCCAATATGAGGGACCCCAAACTTTGCAGTAATGTAACATCCGGTGTAGGCAAAGGTAAGTGAGCCAGAACTCTCACCCACAGATGGAGGAGGTATCCAATAGGATAACCAGCTCAGAGGCAAAGTCGGCCTTAGCTGATAACACAGTGAATGTGCGTCAAATTTGACTCAGCAATTTCACTTCTCAAACTCTCTTCCTTCCGAAGACACCTGATACCGTGTGAATATTTAAGTCCTCCCCAAAATCGCATGTTGGAATCCTCCCACCCACTGTGAGGGTGTTAGGTGGTGGGGACTTCGGGAGGTCATCCGTGGTTAGGTCATGGAGGTAGAGCCCTCAGAAACAAGAGACCTCACGGAGCTCCCTAGCTCCGCCTGCCACGTGAGGACCCAGCAAGCTGTCAGCAGCCTGCAGCGCCAAAAGAGGGCCCTCACCAGAGGCAGACCGTGCTGGCACCCGATCCTGCGCTTCCAGCCTCCAGAAATGGGAGGAATAAGTCCCTTTCATTTGTAAGCCACCCAGGCTGTAGTATTTTGTTACAGCAGCCTGAAAAGACTAAGAAAACACCCAAGTGTGCACAAGAAACATCCAAGGGTGTTCATGGCCATACTACTAATACTGAAAAGCTGAAGATAACCTAAGTGATTTCCCCTGGAGAAATAGCTCAACCAATCACAGTATTTTGGCAATGTGGAACACTATGCAACCACGAACAAAATATAAAATTGTGTGTCCTAACATGCGAATATCTCTAAACATACTAAAAAAAAAAAAAGATGAAAAATTCTATGTGTGATAATGATCAATAAAAATAAGGCGACTTACTTTTATACACACACGTTTGCATGACAGAATTGCCAGTTGCCTTCTCCGCTGTTTTTTCATAGCAGAATCATGACTTTATTTATTGCAGCAATGAATTTGCCTGGAAGACTACAGCTCCCAGGATCTCTTGCAAATAAGTATAGCCTAATGACTAAATTCTGGTCAATGAGCTGTATTCAGAAATAAGTGCAAGTAAGACCTCCTTCCTTCCTTCCCCGTCCAGCCTTGGACGTGGAGAGAATGAATAATGCTCTTGCCACCATATTGGCCCAGGAGGTGACCCTGAGGATGGAGAAAATGGACAGAGGCTGGCCAACAGGTGCCTGGATCCCTGATGACACCTGCGAGCCTGGACCGCGTACACCCAGACTTTCCTTATGTGACAAAGAAACTTCTAACTTACTTAGGCTATTTGTATTTGAGTTTCCCTATCATAGGCAGCCAAATCTAAATCCTCAGCAATACAGAAGCCAAATCCAACAGTCTGCAGAGATACTTTCAGTTATCATCTCTGGGGAAAGGAGGGCAAGGCTGCAGTCACAGAGAAGGCCAAGGAAACGCCAGCTCTTTCCCATTTCGGTTTTGTTTTTTTTGTTTTTTTTTTAGCATTCATGTATCTGTACATCTGAGAAATGATTTAAAATAAAAGGGCAGCATCCATGTTAAATGAAAATGAGGGGCGCCTGGGTGGCTCAGTCGGTTAAGACTCTGCCTTCGGCTCAGGTCATGGTCCCAGGGTCCTGGGATCGAGTCCCACATCGGGCTCCCTGCTCAGCGGGGAGCCCACTTCTCTCTCTGCTCCTCCCCCTGCTCGTGCTTGCTTACTCTCTCTCAAATGGATAATTAAAACCTTAAAAAAAATGAAATGAGGGAACGAGGCAGAGCCTGAGAAAGCAGCACCTGGCAGGGCTCAGGGCCTCAGGTGCTCTGGAGCTGCTTCTCAGCAAGCTACCCCGCCGCAGCCACAGAAGGGCTGGGCTGTTTCAGCAACCGCCTCCGCAGGGGACTCTCACCCTCACTTCAGCTGGGTAGCCCCTCACACACTGCACCTGCGGACTGACCGCCAGAAACCCCCAGCAGGCAACAAGCCTGGTTCCTTCCAGAGAAATAGGAATCCCAGCTGAGATATTTGCAGGGCTTTGTCGTCACTAATCATTAGGTCCCAGAAGGTGAGAGGTTCATTCACTTGCCCTCTCAGAAGCGTTTTGTGTTTTACCACCACTATTTCTAAGTCAGAGGGAGGCGTATGGATGTCACAAAGATGATGTCATGTCGGACTTCTCCTGTGCAGTAAGAGCGATGCCCTACAATTCCATCCTGAGTCAGCCAAGGGCCTGGGAAGAAAGCGTGACCTACATATTCTGCTGCTCTTGTGGACCCCCACACCCCAACCGACAGAGATAAGGGAAGCAAACGGAGTATGTCACTAAGATTTCACATCCAGTCAACTCACATTCACCAAGTTCAGATTATGTATTAGCAAAATCAGCAAGAAGCCCCAGATGTCTCAACAACAGAGCAGAAATGAAGAGCAATTTTTCCTGATTTCAACATGTCTGACCTCTTTTGTTCCAGATTTGGCAAAACCCCAAGCCTGAAGAGCCAACCATCAACGTCCTCTACACACACACCTGGGAAGCCTTGCCCGAGCAGACCGGAATCCTAATAAATCAGCATCCCCCATCTCAACTAGGCATTGGACCAGCTCCAGCAATTCTACTGTTTCAGAAGGACCACATCTTCACGCGTCCCAAGTCTCACATCTTCCACCTTCAGTCCCCCTGTTACTCGGCGGTCCCTATCAGAAAGACAGTGCTAGCCAGCAACTCCCCCACCTGACACTGCAAATGGAAAACCTCCCTGCCTCTATACCCATCTCCTGGTTCGGCACAGTCACACAAAGCAACTGCCACCTGTCTGGTGTGATTCATCTTCCTTTGCATCTCCACCATGCTTCCCAACACACGTTTACTCCAGTGAAGTAGAAAGGCTGGTGTTGTTAAGAGGAGACTGGGTCTCCTAAGAAATATCAGGCCAAGTTTCCCAGAAGAAGCAATGCTTGAACAAAGACCTGAAGAATGAGGACAAGTTAGCTTGGGCAAGAAGTGGGAAGAATATTTCCGGCAGTGGGGATTCACAGGCCCAACGACAGAACAACGTGTTCACACAGGACTTCCAAATTCATCTATTAGAATCACCCATGTATTTTTACTTGCAAAAATAAAGTCCTCCTGGCACTTTCTTAACCACCAAGTCATCTTCAGCTGGTAACTCTATTCATCTGTTCAGGCTGTTATAACAAAATACCACAGACTGGGAAGCTCGTAAACAGAAATTGATTTCTCACAGTTCTAGATGCTGCAGTCCATCATCAGGGCACCAACATGGTCAGATGAGGGCTCTCTTCCCCGTCATAGACTTCTTCTCATTGTAACGGGAATAATCACGTTCAGGAGGGCTCCACCCTCATGACCTAATCACCTTCTCCCCAAGGCCCCACCACCTAATAGCATCACCTTGGGAGTTAGGATTTCAACATGAGTTGGGGGAAGGGGGAGACACAAACATTCAGACCATAGCAGTAGCCAATACACACATGTGGCTAGTCTAGTTAAAATTAAAGTTTAATTAAATAATATAATTAAAATTAAAAGTTTAATTAAAAATTACAACTAAGTATTCAGTTCCTTAATTGCACTAGCCCATTTCGTATTGGGCACTACAAAAGGAGAACATTCCCATCACCACAGAAAGTACTATCAGGAGCTGATCTAAACCACTGGGAGCAGAAGAGTGGATCTAAGATTCAAAATAATGTTTGTTTTTATTTTTAAGTGTATTGTTTGGGTTAATTATAGGAAGATTAGTTAACTCCTGGTCTTTGGTTAATATCACAAATTTAGTGATCAATATTCTTCTACAAACGTGTTAACAAATGCTGTTTTCCTTACAAATTCAAGTAGTTTCCAAGATACAAATCCACAATCCTCAGAAGATAACTCCTTAAGCCAACCACTGAGTATTACAGAAAAGTTCTTTGCCCTTTTTAAGTGAACACTTAGAAATTTACCTTTATGCTAAAAAGATGATCAATAGAGATTTCACTCAAATTTTGTTTCCCAGTGTCATTATCTTCTATCTTTTCCTTTATGTCTCTAAATAAAGGATAAAGAATAACCCAAATTCAAAAATACTTGTGTTGGGGCGCCTGGGTGGCTCAGGTCATGATCTCAGGGTTCTGGGATCAAGCCGTGCTTCCATCATGCTCCCTGCTCAGCGGGGATTCTGCTTCTCCCTCTGCCCCTCCCCCCACTAGTGCTCACACTCGCTCTAATAAATAAATAAAAATTTTTTAAAAACCTGTGTCGATATCCCCTTTACTCAGCATTTCTCATCGTGTGCCGCAGAGCTTACAGCTTGTGGTTTCAACTCTAACTAAAGCTCTATTTTGGGGTTTAAAACAGTTTTGTTCCAAAGCTGTGAGAGGAAGAAAATGTGGTAAATACGTGGCCAGGTGGCTGGAGGGCAGAGCGGAGGACACGGTTAAGACCAATCGGGGGAGCAGGCATGGGCCAGGCTAGGGAGAGTTTTCACTTTAACCTAATGAGCAGTAAGAAGCCACTCAAGGGTTTCAAGAGTAAGAAGGAACACGGAAGCAGGAAAAATGAGACCAAATTTGAATTGCTGCGCAGAGAGCAAGAACAAAGAACCGTCTGGAGGAAGACCAAAGTAAATACGGACACACCTGTGGGGAGGCAGGTGCAGCAGGAGTTGAGGGTCCACACTGGGGCACGAGCCGGAGGGTCACCACGCTTCCCGAGTCGTGAGTCAAGAAACCACGATGACACATGTGCAGTCAGGGGAAACCAGACAGAATATGTGAAAGACAAACAATCCCACAAACCTAGAGTGTGTGGTCATCCCCACAACAGGAGGCTTACTGGAAATATTGCTAGGTATAAATACTGATGAATACTCAAAAAGGAATATGTTGAAGGAGAATTCTTGACTAATAACTCCCACGTCAGGATTCCAAAACAAAAGTTTATCATCTTGAAATTTTAATCCCCGCAGGATTCAAGACTGCATGACTTTCCCCTGAAATATTAAAGCAACCCTACCTTTGTTTTCTATATGCCACTCTCCTCCCTTATACAGAAAGACCAGGATAATTTCCTTTTCTAAGAAGAGGCGGTAAGTCTGGGCCATTTATAATCCTAGGATTCTATAGGTCTTGGCAGACCACAGGGCAAATTCAACCCACAAACATGTCTTTTTTTGTCTGAATGATGCTTTAAAAGAAATTAAGAACTAGTTTTCAATCAGAAAATTTCACAGAGAAATCTGGAATACTTTCTTCTCTTGAAAAAGCACATCTGACCAAAAATGGGGCTGTCTTCATACAAGGCAACCAACAGCTAGCAACGAGTGCAAACTGGTCCTTTGAAATCCAGAGCCCCGCTCCAATTCGTGGGGGTCTCCACTGCCCACACATGGTGTAGGTGTTAGAATTCATACCTGTTACCCAGCATTTGTGTCCTCGCCAGCAAGGGACTTTTGTCCCTCGCCCTCTGCTGGCAAATCCATGCAACTGCATAAAGCTACCACATTAGTCCAGCTGGCTCATTACCAGCCGCAGTTAGGTCAGCCTCTCAAAAACAAAATTCTTTCACCATATTCTTGAACTTCTTCTAGCATCACATGATAGGTGTTCAAGAAATACAAACTGAATTTGACTTTAACAGACAACCATTTAAGAAGCGAACAGGCATGCCAAACATACAAATTACTCTTATTACGTTTAAGATTTGCGAAGAAAATTCAGAATTTTGACATTTGCATAACAAAGCCTCGTGGGTTTTTCCCAAAATAGTCAGTTTGAAATAATTCCCCCCCATATCCCTGAATGTGATTAACACATATCGATTTAGTCCTCAAGTTTAATGAGCAACACTGCACTTAGCCACCCCAAAGACTGGAAGCGTACCTTCTTGTCCCAACATGGTGCTCAAAGGAGCTGTGTCACAACAGAAAAGGGGCCAAAACACAAGAGGCTCTTTGTCCCTGAACTCATGCTAAATGCTGTTCTCCAAGCAAGGCATATCACTACCTTACAAGGCCTTCCCAATCAGCATGCAAAGATTTTTATTTTTTTTTAAAGATTTTATTTATTTATTTGAGAGAGAGAGAATGAGAGAGAGAGAGCACATGAGAGGGGGGAGGGTCAGAGGGAGAAGCAGACTCCCCGCCGAGCAGGGAGCCCGATGCGGGACTTGATCCAGGGACTCCAGGATCATAACCTGAGCCGAAGGCAGTCGCTTAACCAACTGAGCCACCCAGGTGCCCAGCATGCAAAGATTTTTATAGCCCACTCCAACTTAACACACTTTGAGAACTTAATTTTGTTTTTAATTTTTATCTATTTATTATGTTTTTTAAGTAAGGTCTCTACCCAACGTGGGGCTTGAACTCATGGTCCCAAGATCAGGAGTCGCAGGCTCCACCGACTGAGCCCGCCAGGCTCCCCTGACAGTTCTATTTTGAAAGACATATATTTAATTAGAGGTTTCTGCTCTATTTTTACCACCATTCTCTTCTCTCTAGAAGATAAAATATGACAGGAAAGCCAAGCAATGCTTTGATCCCACCCTGCAAGTTAATCACCACATTCCTAACTAGCAGCAGAACAGCCCAAGAATGTAAAATGCCAAATATTTTGCAGCTGAACTGAAAGTCTAAAGGTAATTTGCCAAGTGCACCTAATCAAATTAAAATTTGAAGACTAAAATTAAAAGACTTCCGTGGAAATACGATAAACCCCACAGGTGTGTAAAACCAATCCGAATTAGCAAAGCTGAGAAGTCAAATGCTCACAGAGACCATTTCATGCATTACAAGTACAACTCGGGGTCCCAGCAGAGCCCTGGCCCATTAAGCAATTAATTAATCTCAAAGAATAGTTTTTGCCTTCAACTACATCTATTTGTTTACAAAGAATGTATTCTCATCTTTTAAACCACCAGTTTCCTGGGAGTCCCTGAGACCCTTATAGGAGGCCCACGAGATCAAAACTCTTTTCTAATAATACTAAAATGTTATTTGCCTTTCTTACTCTCCTGCTTTCATGAGTGTACAATGGAATTTTCTAGAGTCTACATGATGAATGATACTTCAACAGACTGAATGAGAAGCAGATAGGGAGAATCCAGCTCTCTTCTATTGAACCAGGTATTAAGGAGATTTGCAAAAACATACAATACTCCACACTGCTCACTAGATTTTTTTTCTCTTAGAAAGTGTAGTTATTTCTTACAAAAAAAAACTATTATGTATATTAAACATACCTTTAAATGAATTAATCTTTAAAATTTTTCTCAGCTTTTAGTTTCTAATAAGGTCAATATTGACAGATACAACCCACATCAACAAAAGCTCCGAGTGGGGCCTCAATAATTGTGAAGAGTGTCAAGGGATCTTCAGACCAAAAGGTTACAGAACCACTGTTTTAAACAGATATCCAGTTGTTTATTAGATTAAGCAAGATTTCTGAAGACTGGTTTCATCTTAAATAATCTTTTTTGCATCACTAATGAAGAGGGGTCAAGTTTGAGAATTTGGTCCTCAAAGCTCCCCCAAGGCCTTGGCACCCAGGCCCCAGGCCCCACCTGCCAACCCTACAGTCTTTGTGTCTTCTGTTGAAGCATTTCCATTCCATCCGCTTGCTCAAAGACCGTGCTGTAGGATTACAATCATCACGACCCGGCATTTTTTCCACTGGTGAGCGTTTACCGTTTGCTAGACACGCCGCCTGCAAGATCTCATTAAGAAGACCTCAGAACAGTGCCTAAAACGTGTGAGCCCTCATTCGACGTTGGCAGTGACGGGGGTGATGGCTGCCTTACAGTAATCCAAAGTCTTCCTCACTTACGGGTAAGGAAGCGGAAGCACCTGTTACTTGCTCAAGGGCACACAGCTGAGGATCGGCAGAACCCGGATTCCAATGCAGCTCTATCTAAATCTCAAGTCCAAGAGCTCAAAACTTCTGCTGTGCACCAGCGTTTCTCACACTTCACAGAGCAGATGAATCATCTGAGGTTCTTAGTAAATGCAGATTCTGACTCCGTGACCATGGGGTAGGACCTGGGATTCTGCATTTCTAACGAGCTCCCAAGAAGGCCAAACCTGCCGCTCAATGCAGTTTAGAACACTATACACCTGCCCTCTCATAAGAATCTTTAACTTTTTTTTATCTGTGTTCGTTTTCCTCTGTCTACAATGAGATCTCTTTATCCCAATTAAAAGTATTTTTCATCTTTGTCCCATTCAACAATAGTCCCTAGCCTTCATTCCACCCCTATTTTTGCCAGTTACTCACAGGCACTCAGCAACTACCTTTAGAACATCACATTGACTCTTTTTCCCATCAGCTGAACCAATACCTCCAGCTGTCGCCAGGGGGCACTGCCTGCTCATCAGTAGTTCAGGCTCGGCAGCAGTGTCTTGGTAGAGTTGAGTTACCACATTGTGTCATTACATGAACTTCTATTAAAAATGGATGGGAACTGGAAAACTCAAATTGCAGGTGGTGACCAGAAGTATAGGTCTCAAACACAGCACAAATTAAATAGCAAAAGACATCAGTAAGCACACCAAAATGTATTAAAAACTATCTGGCCTTGGTGGAGTGTAGGCTTTATGACCGTCAACTCTGTTTGTCCATGTAAGACAAAAAACAAGACCAAGAACTTACTTGATTCTGGGGCACCTGGCTGGCTCAGTTGGTAGAGCATTCAACTCTTCATCTCAGGGTTGTGGGTTCAAGCCCCACATTGTGCACAGAATTTGCTTAAAACAAACAAACAAAAACTTGTCTGATTCTAGGAAATATATCAATTAATTCTAAAGACAAGTTACTGGGTTTTTTATAATATTTGTTAATTGCACTTTGAACAGAGCTCTGCCCCACTTTTCCATAGGTCACCTCCATTCACACTCCAGGCATAAAAGCCACTTGTACCACTTTGTTACAGATATTACACAGCCAAAAACAAAGATTCATTCATGATGGAATCTACTAGGATCCCATTCACAACTGGATATATAAATATATATATATATATATATATATAGGTTTATTTCTAAATATGCAGAAATATATATGGAAAGTCTTTACCAAAGTGTTTTATATAAGCAGTCCTGTCTGTCCAATGAGAAAATGTCTAGATTCTAGTCATTATCACAGGAGAAATAACTAATTCATATCAAACACAGAGACAGTGTCTATTACACACATTTCCACCATTCCCCAGGAGCGGACCCCATAGCTCCCTTTGATAATTCATTACTTAGAGTTACAGTTATTAGAAAGAAAATTTATTTTGGAAACATTAATGTTTTGGAGCTCAAATGCCAAAGATAGACCACCTCGGATCAAATCCTAGGCCTATCACTTACTGACCACATGATTTTGAATTAGTTACTTCATGAAATGCAATGCTCAAGATTCAGTGGGCAAAGACCTCGTAATGGATAATGTGAAGAACTCAAGGATTCAATATTCCATTGTCCAGGTAATCCCAGTACCCACATGATACAGGAAATGCAAATGACCGTAGCAAGATTTAAAAGCCCAGTTCAATGATCTCCAGTGTCATGTGACATTTATGGGCAACAATGGCTCTTTAGTCATTGCTAAGTCTGGTTCTAAGTAAGGACTATACCCAAGTTTGATGGGAATGGCCTGACTTCAATCAGTGACGTGAAATCCTAAAAAAAATCTCTTCCTCCCAAATTTATACCCTGTTCCGCACAAACACGTGACAGAACACTCAGCATCCATTTTAAAGATGTTGATCAATTGTTCAAAGTTATTTATGACAGAATATGAAAGAGCAAATTTACAAAGACATCTAGTTTCATCTTTTCAAAATTACATACGAAATATATTTGAAAATATGCATATAAAGTCATCTGGGAGGTGTCACATCTCTTTTCTCCCTTGCAGCCTCCCCTGAGAAACCCAGAAGCTCTCCTGCCTCTGAGCTTTTAACCTCTGTTCTAGATTCTGTCAGTGACGGATATACCCTGGAGTTTCCGAGACGTACCTCACAAGCCTCTATAGTAAGTGAAGGGGGCTCAGATAATAGGACCATGATTCACTCAACTGCTTCAAACAGAACAGCTCTCATTTTATCTGTGACAGATATTGGGCTCCTGCCTAAGATTTCATGTGAAGAAAGGTTTTCCATAGCTAAATTAAGAGTCAGCACCATTGACCACAGTATTAACTTGGTACTTGCTTTGCATTTCTAATGGTATTGTTTTTTGCAACATGACGGATGATCTTTCACCAAAGTACATACTGTCTCCTCAAAGAGACTAGCTTCAAAGACTTTACAAGACCTCAGTCCTACTGCCTTGATTTACCCACAGTTACATAGAACGGCTTCATAGAGTCTTGAACAATTGAGAATACTTCCACTAGGACATTCATGTTTACAGGACACTGTCAGATAACCAACAACCAAGATAGGTGTATCAAAGACTGGGACTCAATGGTCTACAGATCTCCACTGGCTTTTCTCATGACGCCTGAAATCCTGTTTTACTGTCATCTTCCACCCAAAAGCACATCCTTCTCAGAAGGATTTGAGAGAGCCCGAGCGTGCATAAGTAGGGGGAGAGGGAGCGGGCAGAGGGAGAGAGGCAGGCTCCCCACTGAGCAGGGAGTCTGATGCAGGACTCGAACCCAGAACCCTGGGATCATGACCTGAGCCAAAGGCAGAGGCCTAACGGACTGAGCCACCCAGGCACTATTATTACCCCCACCATGTGACTATTTCTATTTAAATAATTTAAATCAAATAAAACTTGCAATTCAGTTCCTCAGCTATCTTAACAACATTTCAAGTGCTCAATTGCCACAGGTAGCTAGTGGCTACCATATTGGCAAGTAGAGATATAGAATATTCCCATCATCACAGAAAGTACTACTGGTTAACATTGCTATCAAGGCCACCAAGTTTATCATTTCATAAAGTGTTCTGAAGAACACTAGCCTGGTAAGATGCTATAATGCTAGCTAGGTTCATCTAGAAAATTCTGCATCCACACCCCCTGCCTTACATATCAGAGTATTAACACCATGGAACTTCAAGACTCAAGCTCTAGCATCAGATAGATGTGAGTTTGAATTCTAGCTCCACCACTTAGAGCAGTGTGACCTTGAGCAAGTCATTTACCTTTGAACCTCAGTTTCTTCATCTGATGAATGAGAATAACTGAACTCCTTAGTATCGTCACAATGAGATAATCCACGTAAAATTTAGCAAAGTGCATCACAAATACAAAAGTTTCAACAAATATAAACTCTAATATTTTTTTAAATGCTGAGAAGTCCTATTTAACTTTGTTTAGTCCAGCATTTCCCAAATTCACTACCACTGAACTTTTTTTTTTAGAATACATGGAACAGAGAATAATACCCCTCCACCAAAGACGCCTGTGCTCTAGGAACCTGTGAATATTTACCTTACATGGCAAAAAGGACTTTCCAGGCGTGAAGTAAGGATTTTGAGATGAGAAAATGATCCTGGATTATCCGGTGGGCCTGATGTAATCACAGGGGTCCTTTCTATGAGGGAGGCAGTAGGCTCAGAGTCAGAGAAGGAGACGCCATAAGAAAAGCAGAAGTCAGACGGGGGTTTGGAGGGAGATGCTGTGCTGCTGGCTTTGCATATGGAGGACAGACCACAAATCAAGGAGTGCAGGCATCCTCTAGGAGCTGGAAAAAAAGAAGGAAATAAGACTCTCCCCTATGGCTCCTGGAAGGAATGCAGCCCTGCTGACACTTCGCTTTAGGACCTTTGGTCTCCAGGGCTGTAAGATGGTTTGTACTGTTTTAAGGCACTAGGTTCATGGTAATTTATTACAGCAGGAATAGGAAACCAATAGAGAATACCTGAAATCATCTGTCCAGGTACTGATGTCCCACTGGGAGGCTTACCTGGTAGGACAAGCTGGAACCAGAATCAGGAATCCCCCGTCTAGCTCAGTCCCGCAGTTAACCCACTTTGTAACTACTATCAGGTCAAAATCTCCGGAGTGCTTCATTTTCTTCTACAAAGTGATGATATTATCAACTCCTTCACCTTAAAAAATTTTTATGACAATGAAAATTAGAGACCTACTTCATGAGAGTAATTCCAACTTGCATATTTCAACTCTTGTCAATCACAAGTCCTTAGCAGGGGAGTAAAATAAGGCATAAAGTAGAAAAGTTTTAGAAGAATGTCCTGAACTTTCATCAAGGATTTATAATGAAGGGCTGAAAAAGATTAATTTTTTTAACGCACTCAGCCTCAAAGCTACCCGAACCAACGTTGTATACCCAGTTGAAATATTTGGAACCAACTCCTTGCCTTCCTTCCCCTCCATCCAAACATTTCAAAGATTTGCAGTATGATAGTCATTAAGGATGTTTAACAAAATTTTTTTAAACTTTCTTTCCCTGCCAGAGTCAACAGGAAGGACAAAACCTACAGATCACAAGAGCTGCCTCTCCCATTTTTAAAAGAAAAACAAATCCCAGACTCAGGGATGGCAACGTCCTTTCTTCTTCCTTAACCTGCTGCGGAAACCAGGTGACCACCACACGTCTGAACACTGCACGTTCCTTCCCCTGCTCATCCTGTGCTGGGAGGTTTGTGACAATGCCAAGCGCCACCTGCTGGATTTGGCGGCCGTGGAAACAGCTTTAGTCAGTGCCGAGGAAATCATCCCATCAGGATGGGCACCCAGGTGCCAAGAGTAAATACAAAAAATCCACTGAATTGTACACTTGGCGCTGCTCGTATGGCATGTGAATCATAGTTCAATCAAGTTCTTTTTTAAAAAAGGTCAAAGAAATGGACATGGCAAAGGAACTGTTTTTTTTTTTTAATTAGATTTTCCTCTAAATGATTGGACCTGTCATTCCTTAAGGACCAGCCACAAATGATATCCTAACAAAACAAAAGAGCTGGAGCCAGGGATGGGCTGACTGTGTCCAAAGCAGGATTTTAACCATTCTGGGCCCAAAGAAATATTTGTCTTTTACTTGCTGAAAAGACTCTGTCCTCCTAAGACAATGTGCACTAACAAACACCGACCTGTGTCATCTTCACAGTGGTGACATCAATCCCTGAGACTCCAGGGTCTTTTTGACTGGGCCTCTCATGACATTATAACAAAGATCATAGCTACAATTATCATTCGCATTTTAACAACAGAAAACAAACTCTCATTAAAAAAAAGATCAAAGAAAATACATCACGATATCGACCACAGCTGTGTTTCAATGGGACTAGCTAGGAGTGATTTTTTTCAAGTTCTGCCTAAGCAGGCAAGATGCATCCTATATTCTTACCATCCTCACGCTTTCCAAAGAGACTTCACATCCACATCCAAATTTTATCGTCCATAAAAATCAAAACATGAATTATTCACAAAGACAAAAATCCCTAGCAGGACAAAGTCCAAGACGATGGAAGAAACAAGAAGCCACTTGGCCTCACGGATCCCAGCCTGTGCCCTGCTAGCCAGGAGCCAGTGGCCTTAACAGGACAAGTCACGTCCACGGTCAGAGCATCTGTCTTCACAGCTGGACAATGAAGCTTTGACCCACACAATGCAGAGGGGCCTCTTTCGGATATAACAGTCTCGTTTTTTCAGGGCAGGGTTCCGATCTCCAGACTCGCAGTCTGTGGAATTTGAAATCTACAGGATAGTCATCCAGACAGTGGACTTAAGAGGCACATAACAAACAGCAGAAACAGGAGGAGGGGTGCTGTTTTGTAGGAGTGGCCACCTAGACCCAGCCAGACCTAGTCAACACTTAACCTTAGAGACAGATTTTCACTCAGCTTGCACCTGAAGCCTGAAACAACCCTCCATGACCCTAAACCTGCAGTAATGGGATGTGCCGGTCAGGAAGACCCCCAGCCAAAGTGACTCCACACCAACAAGGTAACTGTGGTCCAAAAAATGGCATGACCGGGGCACTGGGGAAAGCAACCCTCAACACAGCAAAGCCGTCAGCAAAGAAGGAAGCAGCAACAGTGCACCGTGACCCCTCTTCAGCAGTGGGAGGGGGAGTGAGGGGATGGCAAGGAATTTGGATCGCTGAGGGCTAACTTACAGAGTGCCCGCACAGCCAGAGCGGAGCATGCTCAGCAAACTCCCCAGCTGCAGCTGGCCAGCAAAGCCCAGCCCGATCCACTCTGCGCCTCCCAGAGCTGCACCTGCCATGTTCAGAGACTGCACCTACAGGCAGAGAGAGAGACCTTAACTCTCGGAGACCTGATGTCAACCGTGCTAACTTCTCTGATAAGAAAGAGCTGTTTTCTGCTGGGTGTCATACAGGGATACCGAATACACAGCACGCATGAACTCCACAAAGGCTCTAGCCGAGACGCGCAGGGAAGGGCAGGGCTGAGGTCCTGGCTTAGATTTCACATCTGCAGGAGGCTTTTGCCAGACGCTCACCACCGACTCTTGGTTTGCTCTAGGTGCCCCCACTCAGGCCCCCACAACAGCCAGCCTCTTACAGCCCTGTCTCTGAACTTTCCTGTAGGTTCATGCCTCTACCTGGATCGCGGCTCCTTAAGAAAAGGGACTCTTCCACCACCTGGGGGGCCAAGGTCTAGCACAGATGTTTGGTGTTCGGCACAGAGGAGTGGCTTGGTAAATATTCACTGAAAGGAAAATACACAAACTTTATATTCCCAGAGCCAATGGGCTCAATACCTGTCGTTGAACTGAACTCTACCAGCTTCAGAATCGTGATGAACAGGAAATATCCCACAGCTAATTCTTTAGGAGGGCAGGATAGCACACTATCTGTGGACACCACTTCTGGGTCCCTAACTCTGGGTCCTGATCCCAACTCTGTCATCTGTTGGCTGTGAGCTCTACAGACCCACAGGCAAATAATTTCGGGTCTCTGGGCCTCAGAGTCCCCATCTGTAAGAAGGCGGTCGGAGCAGCCCCCTCTCTAAGAGCTGTCCTGAGGATTCCGTGGGTAGAACGTGGAGCACCAAGGTTGGCACTGAGGACTCCCCCAGTAAATGATTGTTAGTATCACCCACCATTCCCTGGACCTGAACTATGGGGTAAGCTTGTCCCAGCCCCGGAAGAGAGCCCACTCAGCTCTGCTTTTGTCAAAAGCCACTTTAGCACACCTGAAACTAAGGTAACACTGCAGGTTAACAACACTGGAATTAAAATTTTTTAAAAGCCACTTAAAAACATGGCCACTAGTTTGCTTTGTCTGGGTTCTTTTGAAGTTTAAGCTGGTTGAGGTCCTTTACAACTTGAAATTTTTTTAAAGATTTTATTTAGTTATTTGAGAGAGAGAGAGAGCACGAGTGGTGGGGAGGGGCAGAGAGAGAAGCAGAGTCCCCGCTGAGCATGGAGCCCGACACGGGACTCGATCCCAGGACCCCGGGATCATGACCTGAGCCAAAGGCAGACACTTAACCGACTGAGCCACCCAGGCACCTCTGCAAATTGAAATTTTTTTTAAATGTCTATGCCTTAAATTATCTGTTGTTTTATTAATGCTGCTCCATTACCAGGGCTTCCCCTTAACATCATTGCTATAGGTGGTATCCCTGTCAGGAAAAACAGCCTGGCGCCCGCGGAGGCTTTTGCTGGGAAGGAGGTGGTAGCTGCACTGTTTCTGGGGCCTCGCATGAGTGTGGAGTAGAGGGAAAAGACTTTGTTGGGAGTCCATTTCCAAGCTGGGAACCAGCACCAGAGACAGCAAATTCTGAGACGTCTCCCTTTCTCCCTGCTGCCCTCTGATAATCCTCCTTCCCTGCCCAGGACTGTCTTTTGGTTTGGTCCTTCTAAACTGCAATCCCTCTCCCTGGCTCTACCCTTTGTTTTTGTAGAAACAGTCTCAGATTAGAATATCCCCTCTACTGGAGCCTCCTGAGCATTCTAAGAGCAGGGACATATTTGCTCTTTACCTTTACTCCATCCCAAATAACTCTTAAAAAAAAAAAAAAAGCTTTATCGAGGTATAATTTACATACCATAATATCCACTCATTTTGAGTGTACAAGTCAAGATTTTTAGCACATTTACAGAATTGTGTAACCATCCAATTTTAACACACTTCCATCACTCCAAAAAGATCCTTTGTGCCCATTTGCACTCACTCCCTTTCCCACCCCTGGCCCCAGGAACCACTATCTACTTTCTGTCTCCAATATTTGCCTTTTCTGAACATTTCATATAAAAGGAATTTCACAACTGTGGTCTTTGTGTCTGGCTTCTTTCACTTAGCATAGTATTTTTGAGATTCACCTCTGTTATAGTATGTGTCATTCTTTTATATTGCTGGATAGTATTCCCTTGTACAAATGTAGCAATTTGTTTATCCATTCACCAATGTGGGCATTTGGGTTGTTTCCAGCATTTTGGGGGTGGGGAGGCTACTTCTGCTTTTCATCCCATATAACTCTCCTTTTTATTTCTGTATTGTATTGCTCAGTCTACCTCCCCCACATAATTTCTCCCCATGATCCCGTCTATCAAACAGGAAAGGGATTCAAATACTAGGTAACTCCCCAAAATAAATAAAAACAGGGAAACCTGACAAATGTCCATTATGCATACAACTTAATCCTGTATTAAAGTAAATGTGTTATCAACAAAACCAACTTACAAATAAGAAACATGCATATAGTGTTTTTTTTTTCCTTTAGGTTTGCTAAATTACATTTAGCCTTTAAGTGGAAATGATATTAAAATGAAGAAAAAGTGGACACAAGCTACAGATCACACTTGTCAGTACCTAGAGGCCCAAGTGCTGATAGATCAAAAGAGAAACAGAAACTGGGACTTGATACTGGGGCTTGCCAAAGGAATTTCTTTTTGCTACAAGCACGTAGTCTCATTTTGATTTCTATGGTTAATGATGATTCAGGAAGAAAACTCAAAAACTCATTTCTAGTTCTCAGAGGGTTCAGAAAATAATAATATGTATGTGTATTTATACACATACGGGCACATATACATGAGAGAGAGAGAGCAAATGTGCCTAAATGTTAATAACCAGTGAATCTGGATGAAGTATATATGAATTGCATAAGGTCTTGCATTTTTTTCTCTAAGTCTGCAATTTTTTCAAAATATAAAGTTAAAGTGCATTACCTCCAAAAACTGTGGAAAACTCAGCCTTCCCATCCTTCAGGCCAAACATTTGGTCTCTAGCTGGAGCACCAGGGGATCCTTCCCCAAGTCCATTTTAGTAGACTGGGGGAGAACCACATGACTGACGGGCCTTCGTTTCCCTAGTTGTCTTTTAAAGATCAGACTTTTGTGACGTTAAAGCCTTCTGGAACTCATTTAGCTGTCTGTCACGTGTCTTCGGGAGCCTGGAGCGTCCTAAGCTTTAAGCCATGATGTCAAGGAGTCTCTGTCTCTGGTCCTGAATGGATGTCCTCCACATACACCAGGTAGTCTCTAATTCACACCATGTCCATTTGCTCCAAGTAGTGCTCCAGAAGTTTCTCTACAAGCCCCTCGCCCCTGTTTTCCTCCTTAGAAGATGGCGTGACCTCTTTACCCCCACAAGGGGTACTTTTGGGGTGTGCGCATATTATTTCCCTGGCCATAGCACAAACTGAGAGTTATGGCAGTTGCTGGGACAAGGCACTGAGCCAATTACTGTTTCTGAAGTACCCTGACTTTCCAGAGGGAGAGGGAAGGCAGACAGACACAAAGAAACCCGGTGCCACAGACAGCCTTTCCAAAAATCAGGAGCTGTTTATTCCATCCGTTCTTATCAGGTGAGGTTGGGGCTTTGAGGAATTCTGAAGTGTCATCCCCTTACTTTCCAGAGACAAATTGGTGAAAGCAGAGCTAGTACCAGAACCCAAAGGTCGTACTCGCAGCCCAGCACATTCTCAGTGCCCAATACTAAGCATTTCTGGTTCAGCTACACTTCGAGCAGGACGCATCTTCACGGCAATCCCACAAACCCCTTTCCCTGAACAATTCTCCTCTGACTCCTCCAGAGCATCTTTCCACTGCCCACCATAAAGTGTCAAGACTAGCACTAGGATAATTTTTTTTTCCAAGAACTTCCTCGTTTTCCAACGTTAACATGTAACTTTTTTTAAAACGCCTTAAATGCCTTCCACATAGAAATTGTTTTTCTTTTATTCCTCTTGTCTCAGTAAACCTTCTAGGAGTTCTCGCTGCAAAGCAGCCTAACTCATCACTTGTTTTGCCTTCATCATCATCACCACCTGTTGAAATCGTATTCCACATAGTCTAAGTCAGAGTCTAAAATCACTTCTAAAAAACTCACAATAGTTGGATACACTAGACTAAACCTGTCTGTGATTAGATTTTTACATAGGTCTTCTTTGCAGTTTTCGTTTTCCTTATCCAGCTCTGTGCGCTTGACCTCAGGTGGCGGCTGGTGGGTAGGCTGGGTCAAGGGAGGAGCTCCTCAGTGCAGGCGGAAAAGCAGCACTCGTTCTTGCTTTAAAACAGGGCAGTCCCCCCCACTTCCCGCCCAACCCGCAACATCCACAACCGCCAGGAACTTGTTGGAAATGCACATTCTTGGGCCTTACTCCTGACCCACTGGATCAGGTATGCAGGTGATTCTGGGGCAGGCTGGAGTGCACAAGTCACTTCTCAGCCACAGTGTTTGCTGATTTACAGACTGCAGTCAAGATTTTAGAAACAGCTGGTTGAAAATAATTGCCTGACTGGCTCATGACCCCCCAGGAATACATCCCACTTACACGTATGTTGTCCTCATTTATCATTTATGAGTATATGGGGTTTTAGCGCCACAGGGCTGGCAATGTGACACAAAGCTTGCTAATGAGCAGCACCCAAGCGTCCCCACTGCCTGCCGTTCAGTGCAGCGGTGATGTCTCGCATGCAACAGAGCAGAGGTGAGCAATCAACCTTCTTCCACATTCGGCTCTCAGGAAACAAACAAGGGGGAGGGCCCAGAGGTGTCACTGGACACTCATGACAGTGTATTTATTTCCTAAGCTAAAGAGCTGAGGCAGAAAGACAAAAAGAAGCAGACTTCTGTAAGGACAAGCTGTGTGGGAAAGGTGATGCTGGCAACCGCCTTTGCAGGCTCCAACTCCAGCACCATGAACATGTCGGCTCATCTCCACTTTGCCGGAGGGTACCTGCCCTCTGACTCTAAGGACTGGAGGACCATCGTCCCAGCTCTCTTGGTGGCCGTCTGCCTGGTGGGCTTCTTGGGGAACGTTTGCGTGATGAGCGTCCTCCTTCACAGCGCCTGGAAAGGAAAGCCGTCCATGATCCACTCCCTGATTCTGAATCTCAGCCTGGCCGATCTCTCTCTCCTGCTCTTTTCTGCACCTGTCCGAGCTACAGCATACTTCAAAAGTGTTTGGGACCTCGGCTGGTTTGTCTGCAAGTCCTCTGACTGGTTCATCCACACGTGCATGGCAGCCAAGAGCCTGACGATCGTTGCAGTGGCCAAAGTATGCTTCATGTATGCAAGTGACCCAGCCAAGCAAGTAAGTATCCACAACTGCACCATCTGGTCAGTGCTGGTGGCCATCTGGGCTGTCGCTAGCCTGCTACCCCTACCCGAGTGGTTCTTTAGCACCACCAGGCTTCATGCGGGTGTGGAAATGTGCCTCATGGACGTACCCCCTGTGGCCGAAGAGTTCATGGCCATGTTTGGTAAGCTCTACCCTCTCCTGGCATTTTGCCTTCCATCACTCCTTGCCAGTTTTTATTTCTGGAGAGCTTATGGCCAGTGTAAAAAACGAGGAACTAAGACTCAAAATCTTAGAAACCAGATGCGCTCCAAGCAACTCACAGTGATGTTGCTGAGCATTGCTGTCACCTCGGCTGTCCTCTGGCTCCCTGAATGGGTAGCCTGGCTGTGGATATGGCACATGAAGGCCGGAGGCCCGGCCCCACCACAAGGTTTTATAGCCCTGTCTCAAGTCCTCATGTTTTCCATCTCTTCGGCAAATCCTCTCATTTTTCTAGTGATGTCAGAGGAGTTCAAGGAAGACTTGAAAGGCTTATGGAAATGGATGATAACCAAAAAGCAACCGACTGCCTCAGAGTCTCAGAAAACACCAGCTGGTGACTCAGAGGTCCCTCCCGACAATGACCCATCTCCCGAGTCCCCAACATCCATCCCAGAAAAAGAGAAAACCGGCTCTCCCTCCTCTGGCATAGAGAGAAGTGAGAAGGCACAGATCCCCATCCTCCCTGATGTAGAGCAGTTTTGGCATGAGAGGGACACGGTCCCTTGTGTGCAAGACAATGACCCTATTCCCTGGGAACATGAAGATCAGGAGACGGGAGATTGTGACAAATAGATTGTTTCAAAGCAAAACAAATTGTGATTATTGTATTGACTTGTCCTGCTGCTTGTCCACACTACAGCCTTTACCATATACAACACAATACAATTACTAACGCTAGGAATTACAAAAATGCTTCCCAGTATGCATTTTCAAAATGTGCAATTTGGTAAGTAGAACACCATGGTAGGGATAATGATTGCATTTCAGAATTATATCCTGGCTATCCAAAGAGTTAAACTAAGTGTTGTGTGAAGAAGATGCTTCCGGCACACACACTAGAAATTCCAGATATTTTGTCCCTTGTTCACAATCGGTTTTACTGGGTACTCCTTAGGTCCACCCTGTCTGTACTGGGTGGAGCAGAGCCCATCTTTGCCAAAAGCTGAACTCCTTTCCTTTTACTTTCTTCCTGAACCTGCTAGCCTTAACGTTCCTTATCAAACTTTCATATAACCAAAACTCAAAAACTACTTCCACTTAAGAGATTTTAAAAACATTAATGAATGTTAAGGAGTTACCTTCATTTGCTTAATCCATGTAGAATTTCCATGACTGAAGGTTACAAAATAAGGAAGGACCACCACCTTAATTAATGGGGACTGATTTCAAACCATGGCTTATTTTTGCCTAAGTTTAAGTAAATCCACACTTCGCCTTATCCTAAACAACCTGCTTCACTTGTCTTTGTAAAGCCACCTGTCTTCAGTTTCTAAGTCTGAGGATTTTAGCAGCTTAGCATGACATTCTAAATTCTGATATGGAGAGACAACTTTTAAAACTGCCCTTCTTTCTCTTCCCAATTACCTGTTCCTCCCAATATCTCCTTTCAGTCAAGATAAATAGAAGCTACAGTTAATGATAAAGGTAGTAATTGCTGAAGGCAACCCTCAAGTATGAAGGAATAGGGATGGTCATCTTTCTTGTTAAATGGTACTAAATGTCTCCTGAACACTGAACTTGAACCCTGCCCAAATACCTAAGGGTCTTTGTTATAAAGATGATCAAGAGTAACAGGAAAAGTGTATATTATTAAAAAAAAAGAAAATTAGTAAGAAAAGAAAAACTCCATGGACAACAAGACAGAATTTGGCTAAGAACAGAAAACAGCACAAGGGCGATGCAGAAAGAAAAGCAGTGCTATTAAATTTTGTGTTCCCAAACATACTACCAGTATAATTCGAGTAAAAGGCAATTAACTATTCATTTTACAGCAAGGTAAAGTATACCCAATAAACATAATGATTATGATACATTTCTTTTCCTGTTGGCTATAAGGACACTTATCCCCAATTCTTGATTACTTTGTAATGGAACTCTGGGGTATTTGCACTGAGGGTTTCCCTCAGAAAAAAACTGCCTTTAGGCCAAGCCATGGAGAACTTAAAATACAAAAATATGCCATGGATGGAACTTTTATCTTTAAAACAACGTTCAGTCTGTGGGTTTTTTGGTTTGTCTTTTGTCTTTACAAATGATTGTGGTTTGCTTTTTCAACACAGAAGATAGGGCTGTTTTCATTTTACTTAGTTCATTACAAATTTTATTTTAAGGCTCACAAGATCACAAAGTACAATTTAACCCAAATATCCAAATATTGTTTTGTGAGACAATAGTTATACAAAGGGAGTACCTTTAAAATTGTCTGTGATGAACTATTTGATTTCAAGACTGTTCATTATATATAGTAAATGTTGGATGTAAGCTTCCAGTGTTTGACATTTTAACTTGTAAACAAATAAAAACAATTGCTTTATTTCAGATAGTTTTGGAGACCTAAAAAGCTGTCTTTGTCTTGAATGCTCCTTTCGAAATCATCATTTGGCACAATGGGGCTTTACGGGGAGGTCAGACCTTAACACTGATATAGGTCTCAGGGTAAACTGAATCAAGTATTTTTAAGGAGTTTGCTGGTAAGCGCCAAGTCAAGATGGACATTTTGAGACAGTGTAATTACAATGACCTTTTCATTAAGAACCTAATACACAGTCCTGACTTGATCTTTTAAAGAAATCTGCATAGTAAAGTTTGATTTGCACCTTAAATGAACAATCAATCCCAAATACAACGGAAGTAGGAAATTAGAATAGGTATCACCAAACCATTTTTTTTTCCACACTTTGCAACTGTGAAAAACAGAAAGTAGTGAGTGGGCAAACAATACTATGTGGAATTTAGAAAAATAAAACATTCTAGAAAGTTCACTTTTGTAGGTTATATTCCTATAATAGTTGTGTTCCTTTTGGCAAACATTGCAGTTTCATTCCTCACAGAACTTAAAAGCCACTCAGTGGAATTATAAAAATGACCTTCGAAAAAAGGGAGAAAAATATCTTAATTTTCAGTTGTAGAGGTTAAGACCTTAGGTAATTTGTTTCCTATACATAATTTCTGTGGCACTTAATATGCTTAAGCTAAGTACTAAGTAACATAAGTGTGAATGAGTCTGTGTATGCACGTGATGTGTGTCTGTGTGCACATGACATACAAATACAGATCTATTGGTTCTTCCTCATTTTCTGTTTTGTTGCAATCACAGCTGGTGTGAGATAACAGGGAAAACAAATTATCCAGTTTAACATATTTTTCTTAAGCATTTATGCGGTACTCTGAAATGAGAAATCTATGAAGGAAGGAGACAGAGAGAGGAGTCTTTAAACTGGGGAGGTACAGCTAGAAAGAGCAAGTGGGGGTCAAAGGTGGGTATCATGGTATGATATGCAGGACCCACTGAAAGGATGCCAAGAAGGCATCAATCAGCCACATGTAACATAAAAAGACAAAAACAAGAGAATAACAAATCCGCATCTTCTTGCTACGAAGCAATAAGATATTGCTGAGAGACTGAGCACCAAAGTGGTTCTTTACATTCCTTCCCTTTTATACTGCAAATAACTTATTATATTCAAACCTTTAAAAACTACGTGATATTTAAGATGTAAAGTCAACTTTCTTTGTGCCAAATTACATTTGCTACTGCTTTTAAGAACAGGTTTAAAAGAAGTTTTTTTAAAAAATTCTTTAACAATAATCATATACAATCCACATATATAAAAAGGGTTGGTTTATTGTAGTTCAAATACATAAACTGAACATTCAAACATCTTAAAATTAAACTTTAGAAACAAAAGTTTAACATTCAAACAGGAGTATAGTTTACAGGGAACACCCAAGAAAGGTAATTTGTTGTCTAATCCAGAATATTGATAAAGATCACTTAATGGTAAATAAAATGTGTTTAACCAGCAGTCCTATTCTGGCCAATATGTTAGTTATGACCATGGTTCCATACCTGAGAAGACATTACTAAATAAATCTTCTCTTAGGCTAAACAACAAGACTTGGCCTCTAATTCTGAGGGGATAATCAAAGCACATAAGTGAACAAACAAAACTAAAGTGTTCTTTAGAGACAAAGGTAAAAGTATGTCCATTATAATAATCTTAGCCTCTGGAAGATAAGAATTCAATTTTCAGTGTTTTCTCTTTTACCCGCTTTAAAAAACAAAATCAAAACAGAACAACCCCCAACTTAGGTTTTCTTGGAGTATGTGGTATTTGCATCCTGCAAGTTCAAACCACAAATGCTCTTACGTCTTGCATGTTTAACACTGCTAGAAAGAACGTCACCAAAAGTCACTGACTTCCACACCTCATAAAAGGATGATTTTTAGCTTCGAGATTTTAGATTTACTAGAGACAGCCTATATTTGAGTATGTATGTCAGTCATGCCACACAAGAAAAGCATAAATTATTTCCAAAGTGTTCTCTGTTCAGAAACGGTTCACGAATGCTTCTCCTTCTGTTCGTCAGATGGTTCTGCAATAGTTTGACTAATGCACATACATGTAAAAACCTGAAAATTGGCTCATGCAAGCGTTTTGAATGAAGATCCCCCTGTGGAAGAGTACTGAGAATTATTTTGTTGATCGTCTCGTGGGCTCTGATGCTGTGGGAGGCGGGGGTGGACCCCGGCGGTCCAGGTCATCCACATATGCCACAATCAGTTTACGCCTCTCCTCGGGCACACAGTCTAGTACTAGATACCGTTTGTCGTTCTGCAAGATTTTTTCTACATCTTTCAGGTGCTGATCAGATTCCTGGATTAGCTTTTTGGATCTGAAATAAGAAAAGAAGTCCAAGAATTACTGACTGCTGTTCCTAGGTCTTTCAGAAATGAGCTGGAAATGTCCATCTAGTTCCTAATCGTGTTTCCATTTTATTTATTTATTTTTTTAAGAAAAATTTCACTGCAGTGGTCACCTTTGTAAGTCGCCTCAGCAAAGACTCCAAGGAGTGAAAGGGCCTCAGAAGCTGAATTACCCTCCCACCCCTACTGGTGGTCCCTCCAGATCAGGGCTGAGGGTGGGTGGGTAAATCTTGCCCGTGCTGTACCTGTTCTGTGGATGAACAGAGGACTTCAGTCTGCGGGGCTGCCAATCCCAGCATCTCTCACAAGCTTTCACTTTCACATCTTTCACTAAATTAACTATAAAAATGTAGAAAGAAGTCTTACTTCACATCTAATTTAAAAGCCCAAGCTGATGCAAAACATTAAGGATCCTGACCAAAAAAATCCAATGACAAAATACCTAAAAACCACACCCTCAGCACTATCTATCCTCCCGTGCACATACCCTTCATTAAGATGTTTCCAATTTTTCTCTTAAAGGAAGAAAAGCTGGAGCATGAAACAAAACTGTTTCCTGTGCACTGACTGCTAAGCAACGTTAACTTGTTTTCCTGATGGTAAACTGTTGGGAATGTGGAACTACCGGGCATGTTACAGAGAAATCTTGTTTCAAAACTCTGACTTTATCATTTAAAATTTTTAAAGTATCCAGCAAACTGCTATCATCTGGAAAAAAAAAAAGTTTTTGCTGAGCTTAAATAAGATGATTTCAAGCTTTCAAACTATTCCACAACAATGAATAGTCTTCACAGGAAGCAAAGATAATGGATAGTGAAGGATTATTTTAAAAGTCTCTTCACGAATACAATTCTTAAATAGTTAGGGGTATTCCTAAAAAAGCAGTGAAGTAAAAACAAAAGTGTGTTTAAAAAACTGGATGGGTGGGTAACACAAAATAAGAATTGACATCTGGGCCCTTTCTTTAAAAAAAAAAAAAAAAAAGGTAACGTAGATATGGGCTGTATTTGGCCTTTGATAAAAGTTGGCTTCTTCTTATTCCTAAAAATTAATAATGTCAACATGTGTGTGAATGCAAAGAATGCTTTGACCATTAGAGTAAGAACTAGTAAAGACAATGACTGCTGATATGAAACATTTCATTGCACACACCTATAGGTTATAAATTTGGTCTCTTTCAAAAGCGTCCTGAAGTCAGCTTTGGCTGTGATGTATTTGTCTCTGATGTATTCCTCAAATTCTCTTTGTTTTTTCTGCAAAAAGACAGTAAGATTAGGAGGGAAAAAAAAAGTCCAAATTAGAATCAATTATTTATTAAACCAGTTCTTTGTAAGTCACATTATAAATAATTCAAAAGAAAAAGGCACTAAAGTGCATTTTTGTTCATGTAACATTTCCTAAAATGCAAGACGCACAATGTACATTTTTAAGGCCGAAAGAAACCAAGAACAAGGTCCCATACACTGTATTAGTAGTAGCTAAGACTCGAGGGGCTTGCTAGGTGCGACACTGCTGAGGGTTTGATGAGGCTATCTCCTTTCATGTTCCTAACAACCTCAAGTGGTAGACACTCTTAAAAATAAGAAATTAAGGGGTAAACGTACCTTTCCTACAGACTGTATTTATCTCTTCCAGCACAAAGACAATAATGTGGTATGACTTTGGGAGAACCCCAACTAACAGTCATAACTTTACTAAGTGATACTGAGCATTTAGCTCTTCTAGTAAGGGAACAGGAATGATGCGTATAAACTCTTTGCACAAAAAAGTAAATAAAATTAAATAAAATTTAAAAAGACCTTATTATTGTCAACTGTAAACAATCAGTGAAGTTAGAAACTGAGACTGGACCTGTCGGCTATCAGTCTACTACTCTTTCCCAGCCGTGTGTACTTTGTGGACCGCACATCTATAACCCAACTTATTAAAGTAAATCTATGGGGGCTGTGCACTCTAGACTCGGAGAAACCAACCAGACAAGGAGAATGAGGGGGACAGGGAACAAATGAAAGGCAAAGGGCTAAAATAAGACAGCAGTCAGCTACGCTTCCCTTGGCCTCATTCACTATTTCAGAAGCCAGCTGACTTCGCTTCCGACACAGGAGGCAGAGTGCGCCAGAACGAAGCTCGGCTTCTAAAACTTCACTCGTCTGGCGTTCCTCTACTCCAGTCTCTGGAGCATACAGGAACAAGAGGTGGTGTTACGGCGTTCCGTCAGCATGGCTCAGGGGCTCGGACAGTCTGGTACCAGCATTAATGTTATCTACCTAGTGGGACCTGACTATACAATGAATAAAAACTACAGCTTCATTAAAGTGCTAACATCCCCAAACACAGGCTTGACCCCAAGGATTAAATTTTTAAGTTTATCCTGTGCTTTCTTGTTTATGTATCATGCAAGACAGAAAATATGAATTTAAACTTCAGATTTGTTTCTCATACACTTAAAAGTTATTCACTTAAAACCATCAATTTCACTTTGGTCAAGATCCTAGAGGTACTGATTGAAACCCAATTAATATTTATAAACTGACAGTAGCAAATCTCAGACAAAATCCTCTTACCCTGTCACTGGAGGAGAACTTAATGCACCGAGGATCTTCCTTAATGATTTTTTTTACTTCTTTCCATGTGGATGTTAAGGTAATCTTTGAAAGGCAAGTGAATAAAAAACATAAATACAACTCACTTTTATTGAGAGGGTCAAACGGCAGCACATATGGTACGTGGTATCACACACTGACCTGCCATCTCTTGTAATGCCCAAAAGTAATTGGACAGGGAAGGAGCTTTAATGCAATTTCTTTCTGGCTTGCCACAAGTTATTTTCATGGCCACATTTCAATGTGGCCTGAGACTATCACCTGCAAACCCTGTGTCTCCATAGGTAACACCATAACTTCTAAAGAAACCATCACCAAAAAGAGATTACATAATCAGGAGAAAACCTGAACAGAGGGTACACACTGCCAAAGGAGCGGGCCATGGTGCCAAACTGAAAATGGAGCAAAAGATGGAATCTATTAAATATCTCATCAGGAGGGATCAATGATTACACAGCTAGGGACATTATGAACTACCACAGGAGCAGAAACAAATGTTGAAACTGCAGAAGGAAGTAATTTCTACATAGTTAAGGATGCCACGAACATTTTACTTTAAAAAGGAAAAATAAAATCAAAGAAGAAAGTGTCATAAAACTCATGAATTCTGGTAACGGATCTAAAGACCATGACGCTAATAATCACATCAATGTTTTACTTTTGGAATTATTCATGAAAGCCCATCTAGATTAAAACAGGGAAAATAAGGGACTTACTGCAGAAGTTTCATCCAGAAGTTGCCTAAAGTGCTCCCTCTTCTTTTTGGTAAGTGCTTCAATGTGTTCATTAAAAAGCTTCTCTTTCTCCTCTCTTTCCAACAAGGATCCAGATTCCCAACGGTGATCTTTCCGCAGAGTCCTCCGAGTATCAGACCATGACACATCTGAAGAACGTACCTAAAAACGTACCAAAAAATTGTATCACCAGAGACTTATCTTCTCATATTTCAACAATAAAAGGCTTATTTACTTAATTTAGGAATGATACATTTAATAATAAAAGAAACTTCTGCTGATTCCACCTTAAGCAGTCACTGAAAATCTTTTTTAAAGCCAGAAAGCCCACTGCTCAGAGCTTCCCTAAACTGTCAAGTGATTTAGAGGTGGAGAAGGATGAAGAGAAGAACTTCTATTTAACATCTTACCAACTTTCAGTAGGAGAAATGGATACAAACAGAGCAGGAAATACCTTACTGTAGTACTAAAGAGGTCACAGGAAAAAAACAACAACAACAAATCCTGAGCTCCAATGTGTACTTATCAACCACATACGGGAAGTGACACTTCCAAGTATAAGCAAGAATTAACATGGCTATCGAGAGAAGACATGGTGGATCAGGCTGGCTCAACAACCAGCAGAAAGGTACGCTTCATGGCTTCAAATGGCATCACCAGTTATTACTAGTCACACTGCTGCCAATGCTAAAGAAATATGGGAGGCTGAAAAGACAGGTAAGAAAAAAGAAAAACACGAAAACATTTATTTAACCAACATTTATCAAGCATCTATAAACGTGTCAGCTGAACACGGAGCTTGATACTGGAAAAACAAATAAGACACTATCCCTTCCTTCAAAGGACTCACTTTTTTAAGGGAAAAGAGGCGTATAAGCAAGTAACTGCAACTGCATGTAGTAAGGGCTGCAGCGGTGTATGCTGAACACAGGGTGGCCAAGGGGAACAGGAAAAACAAATCCGCCTTAGATGGGTCAAGATCAACCTCACAAAAGAGATCTGAGTGTGATCTTGAACAATGAGTTTTCTAACTGCAGCGGGAAGCATCCTACCTGGAGGGACTGGCCTGAGCAATAACAGGATTCATTAATATAAGTGTGGTTCGTTAGAGGTTAAGTTCAGAAAGGCTGGAGCATAGGGGGCAACAGAGGAAACCAAAGAGGGTAACATAATATGAAGGTGAATATGAATAATATGGGGGAGTCAAGAAATGAACAGCCTTATATATTATGCTAAGTAGACAGAGTTTTAAATGTAGGCGACCACTAGAAGCACAGAGAACCTTCTCCGCAAGCCACAGGGAAAGTGACAAAATCATTTGGTTTTTATGATGACTTCTATGACGGCGGTAACGGGGGAAGTAAAAGCAGGGAGAACAATCAGGGAACGACTCTAACTGTCCAGAGAACAAAAAGAGGAAAACGAAAACAGATCATCAGAAGAAAGGGAAGAAATCAGAAGACGTGACAGTAGTAATGAAAAGGGCCCTTACAAAAGAAGAGAAGAGAAACAGGAGAGACGGTGACAGGGAGAAGGGATGAAACAAGTAGAACACCAGAACGGCCTTGGGCACTCACTGTACAGAGAAAACCCTACACACCTCAACAACCCTGGGTGATACAGAAGGGTTTGTCAAGAAAATTCCAGGGTATCTCCTGAGGTCAGTACACCTCCAGTCCTAGATCTCACACCATCTACATGTACAATAATTCATCATCACAGTGATGACCCTAAATCATCAAGAAAAAGGTTTAATTACGTTCAGCACATTTTGTTTATTACTACGGCATGTCAGTGTGCGATAATTTACGATGACTTCCATCAAGAATAAAGAAGTTATCTTTGGGACTAAAAGATTACAAATTTTTATATATACAAAATATCTAACCTCTGAAAATGTTAAATAACTAGGGTTTTCCTATTCTAATGGTGCTAATGCCAAGAACTCCATTTTAAAACACCTTATAGAACAACTTACCAAATTATATCTCAGAGTCAATTTAAATATGAAAATTTTCACTAACGAGGTAATGTAATAGATCTCCATGTCCAGTACTATAAAGGGGTGAGGGGGAAAGCAAGAATAATATATACCATGTCAGACAAAAGAGCCTTGAAATTCTGGATAGCTTCTTCTCGTTTGTGTTGCTCTCTCTCTCGATCTATTTCTTTTGTTTGTTCTGAACGAGCCTTTTGAACCTCTCTTTCTCGTTCTCGAAGGCTTGCCTCAATGCGGGCTTGCCTTTCAAGTTCCTTTTCTTTTTCTGAGTCTAAATTCTGTAAAAGTAAAATTACAGGATCAAAATCGGTTTCCACAGAATAACTAGTTTGCCAAAAAGAAAATTTCAAACCTGGTTTTCACCAAGAAAATTCCTAAACGCTATACCTCGTTTCCATACCAACTACTAGAGATCTTATATTAAGAATACCAACAAGAAAAATTCCAAATCCCAACCAGGAGTGAATACCTTTATAATATAGCAATTAAGAATTTTATTATTCCATGCTTTCAGTACAAGTAAACACAATGGTTACCTTGGCTATTTTTTCAATATACTGTTTGAAAAGGTCTTCTCTCATCGATGAACTGTCCACTGCTTTGTAACGTGGATCACTTTCTACTTTGTCTTTCACTTTGCTCCATCGAGACTGACTGTCCAAGTGATGATTTGATAACAATTCAAAGAAATCCGATTTAATCTGTATTTCAAAACATGTAGTGGGATGGGGGGGAAATGTGCCATGAGAAATTCCTCCTATGCAAACGTCTGTAACCAGAAAAAACTATTCACTTACCTTGAAGATGGGAATAGTAATAACTTTTAAATGCATTTATTTAGAGTGGAATAATTTTTAGAATTGCTCTTTTAGGAAAAATATAAAGAACAACACATATATAAGCTCTCATTTAAAATCTACCAAGTTCAAGATAAATCATTTTCTCCAGTGAAATTATTCAAATGCAGAAAAAAATCTTAGGTTGTTTTTAACATTTGCATTTCAGAACTGCCATTTTTTTATAAGAAATAAGAACTCACATTTATTTTTAGGTAATATTCAGGCTTATGAACTGACAGTAAACGATGCATTAACATCAAGACACTAAGAATGACTTATTTTAAAAAGTACGAGTAACATTTTTTGTTACGCAAAGGGGAATTTAGAGCTGAGCACAAATAAAGTCTCATTCATTCGAAACTTGAAACTATACTGAAATGTCTAAAAACAGGTAAAAAACGGTAAATTTTTGTATTTTAGTTTAAAAAAAGCAATGTTTGTACCCTTACATATAAATTACAGAATTTCTATGGTCATAATCAAAGCATTACATAAACTGTATTTAGATTTTTTGTATTTAGCCATTAAATATGTATGCCTTTACCATTATACAACCAATCAAGTACCAAGTTAGTAACATTATACCAAGGGTATGAAATGGTATTAATCCTTTAGTGTCAACATATACAATACTTAGAATCCCTCTCCCAACTGCAATTCTCATTTTTTTAAATAGGGAAGAAAGGGATAAACAAGGCATTTATTTTTATGCACCTTTGAGGACCTGTTTTAAAATTTAGTCTCATTTAAATTATCTTGTACTCCTACCAGGGGAGATACCTGAGGTAGCAGTCAATTCAAAAGAGGATTCTGGCCATGTCAAGAACCTCTTCCCCCCCATAGGGGTTAAACATGTTGGCTTCCCACCTGACCAGGAGAAGGAGAAATTAGGAATGGAATCATTCCTTCTGCCTATTCCAACCCTCACTTGAGAGGATTAAAAGGGAGGATGATGTCCTTTCTGGAAAACATGGTAAGGTTGTAAAAAAGAGTTTCCCCTATTAAGAGATTTTTTTTAAAAAGACAAGAGCTAACCAACTGTGGATTTCTTTACTACTGAACTTAGCTCTTGCCTTTGTTTGGAACAGTAAGAAATACTCATAAACCCAGTATTTCTAGACAGTAAAAAAGAAACTAGTTGATAGAGTGATTTTACAATTTTTCTGTTCATCTTGTCTACTTTGTATCTGACATGATGAACACCCAATTCCTAGATGCATATAACTACAAAGCAAAATTGACAAAATTTGTATTAAATAAAGCATGCAAGCTCTATCAAATAGGAATCTTTCCAAGCCATAGGAATTTATATTGATTTAAGACAATTTTCACATATTAGACACGAAACCTATAAAGTAAGGATTATCACACAGGTTTTAAAAAATGTGTGATGTATAAACAAAGTGAACTTTAAATGAAGTTAAACTTCCTTTCACTGTGCATACTACCGTGACAGGCTATTACATGGCTTACCAAAGCTGCTATTTGTATGGGAATTATTTAACAACTGAGTAAATGTCAAAAAAAAAAAAAAGTAAGTTACCACTAGCAGCAATTTAAGGCCCTGTATCCCCTATTTTCTTCTGTCTCCAAAAGGAAGTACCTTACCATCTAGGCTGTTCAGTTTAATAGGGAAAAATAGTCTCCCTAGCCTAATAATGTACTGTAACAAAAATATTTAATTTGTTCAAAATGAAATTTAAGGGAGGGCAGAGAGAAAAATGCCAACTTTATGAGAGGATTAACTCTATTATATGCAACCTCAAATGTGTTGTTCCAAAAGGTATGTTACTTGAGCCAGAATTTTATAAAAACTGGTTATAATAAAAAATTGTAATAAAATAAAACAAAAACTTGAGGGTAGCTATTTTGGCAAGCAAAACAGCCCAGTAAAATAAGCAGAGTTTTGGGGCACCAGGGTGGCTCAGTCATTGGGCGTCTGCCTTCGGCTCAGGTCATGATCCCAGGGGTCCTGGGATCGAGCCCCACATCGGGCTCCCTGCTCAGCGGGAAGCCTGCTTCTCCCTCTCCCATTCCCCCTGCTTGTGTTCCTGCTCTCACTATCTCTGTCAAATAAATAAATAAAATCTTTAAAAAAAAAAAAAGCAGAGTTTTAGGGACATTTTTTATAAAACTGAAAATAACCAGTAAAAGCTCCATGAAAATGATTTTACCCTTTAGCTTAAAAATGTCTACTGAAGGAAGCAACTTCACCAAAAATCAATGTCCTTCCACAGGCTTTTGACTCAGCAAGTAATTACCTTTAAACCTTTACTATTCAGCTATTAATTGCATTACCTCAATGCTACAAACGGCAGCTAGAGAATCACAAGAAAGAAAGAAACTCCAATATACCAGCACCATGCTACTAGTACTAATCCTACCATTCAATTAGTTAAAATGTGATTTTAAAAAAATGGTATAGACAATATACTTCATAAAAATAAACATTTACTGTACAGTAAAAGTCATGAAGAAAGTGGTAAAACTTCATTAACCAGCTACTTCTCAGAATGTGAATATAAAATATACTATATTTAAACCCTTACTTTAGAGATTTTTGTTTCCATGGCCTAGTTAGTAATTTTGCATTCTTTAAACTGGCTGAGAGAGTTTCACTTTAGTAATCCGGCCTCTTTTTAAAAAATTAAGTAATGATACAAAACCAAACCTGTAATTTAGAGAATTTTATAATCAAAAGAAAATAAAGCTGAATATATTAGGTTTATTTAGATCTAATGTCTATTTAATTTATTTCAATTAACACATTCTGGGCACAACTCTCATCGCTTCATAAGGAAAAAGACTAAAAAAATGTAAAGTACCGGAACTGCGGGAGGCTAAAGTCACCACACAGAGATACCAATTCTTTCCTCACTAGTGAATCCCATAATACTTTGCGTATCAGTGTTTGACAGCGGTCAGACTGAACTGATTGAAAGGCAGTACAGCACAAAACTGTAAAGTCTATCGACTTGTTATAAAACAGGATACACAAAAATAGTGACAAAAAAAGTGTTTAGAAAAAGAACATTAGTTACAAATGCAAAGACAAAAACATTCAATTTGTATAAAAGCAATCACACAGCAGCATTCATTTATTCACTTGGTTTTCTTTAATAGGTTATTACTAAAAGTCAAAAGTAGCAAACAATTCATTAACATGACTCTAATTCAACACTCAATTTTGCACATTTCCTGAGAAGCATAATCATTTGAGGGAAAAAAAAAGTTGACAGTGAAAAAATTCTGGAAGGATCTACATTGAAGCCCAATGTAGCATATAATCAGGAAGTTTCAGGTATTTCTGACAAAAGTCATTTCACCCAATACTATTGCTATTTACAGTGAAAATGGCTTCTTCTCAGTAAGAGTGGTATTATTTCCCTAACAACATTTCTTAAAAGAAGCTGTGATGTTTTAACTTTCTGGGCTAACAGGCCATTTTAAATGTCAAAAATGATTAGGCTTCAGAGGTCCTTTTTCTCCATTCACAAAGCACACAGGGACACTGAGGAGAGTGGCTGTGTGTTCTGATGGCTCACGCACCACTGGTGCCATCCCCACCAGTCTGCTTCTCCAGCGGTGGGCTCCCCTCCATTCCTGACACTGCTATCACATGACATTTGGAATTCATTAATCTTTAATAGCTGACCTTTATTTCTGATAAGCAATAATTTATATGTAAGATATGTTTACTAGAAGATGAGAAAGTCACTAAAATGCTATCTTTTAGAAAGCAAAAAAGATAAAAAACCTTTTTGAAATTTAAAGGTTACTGCTTATTAAGAATCTTGAAATCTTAGCAGGCACCAGTGAATAAACAGACCTAATAAAAGTCAGTTCTGGGTTTACTGGGCATCTCAGTATTAATAAATTGTAAATGCAAAATAAAATGTAAAGTACATCTAGGTAGTTTAGTGAAGTTATTAAAATAAACATCTTGGGGCACCTGGGCGGCTCAGCTGGTTAAGCGTCTGCCTTCGGCTCAGGTCGTGATCCCGGGGTCCTGGGATGGACCCCAACGTGGGGCTCCCTGCTCGGCGGGGAGCCTGCTTCTCCCTCTCCCTCTCCCCTTATTTGTGCGCGCGCTTTCTCTCACTCAAATAAATAAATAAATTTTTTAAAAATGAAAAAATAAACATCATGGAAATAAAGGGACAATTCACACAAATAAACGAATATAAAAGTTAACTGATAAAGCTAAACAGTAAATGTGAGTCCCGTAATTTGTGCTCATGAACAAGATTAGCAACACAGCCGCACATCAGTCCCTTCCTACTCACACCCCATCAATCGCACCCCCGGGACTAAAACCATCTTACCTTCTCACCTCTGGTCTTCGAATCTTCTTTCTCTTTCTTCCTTGCAGCTGCCACAAATTCATTAAACAAGGCTTCTCGATCTTTCATCTTTTCGATCGCTTTGAATCTTGAATCTTTAGCATGCTTGGCTGCAAATTCACTAAAAGTAGCTCTGTAACAAAATGGCAAGTGTGCTAACTTTGGTAGAGCTATTTCTGCTTGTAGAAAGTGTATAGCAGAAGATACCATTTTTCCAGCAAGAGTATGTGCCAAAGAGCCACTGAGCCCCAACATCTGCCCAAACAGTAAACAATGAGCTACAGAAAAGAGTAAAAAAGGGCTAAAGGGTGAAAATGTGGTTAGTGATTTGTATACTATCAGCATACTGTGGGATAACACATCAGAGAGCAAAAAAATGTATGTGCTCCAAGAGACTTCAGAGCTCATCTATTTTCACACTAGGAAGAGGCTCAGTCTTGCTTCCAGCCGTGGAGGAGTAACTTTATTGAATTAGCTCTCCTTCCAGCAACTATGAAACAGGACAAAATACATGAAGCAACTGATTTCAAAACAGTAGACAACAGGGAGAGTACTAAGACTGAGGAAAGCCCCACTGCCCTCTGCGTCAGGACAATTTCCCAAGAAATTGTACTCCAAGCAGAGTACAGTGGCCTCAAAAGTCAGAAGCAGTGATGATCAGAGTTCGGGTGCTAAAATGGCAGAGGAAAAAGCTATAGGAAGAAAGTACCCCATAAGTATACCAAAAAGCAATTCCCCGTGTGTGTATGGCCAAGGCTGGACTGCAACAGCACGCTCCCCACCAAAGTGCTACATGGGTAAGAGCAAAAAAGAGATCTTAGAAGTTGACAGTACAGAAAAAAGAACAGCATTAGGACAATAAAGTCCACAAAAGATGAACAAGGGAGACAAAGCTGGACCGCTGAAAAGCACCTTCCACCTTCTGAGATCCACACTAACAAAGCCTTAAATCAAAACTAAATTAACATAATCAGCCTGTAATAAAGTGAACTGCCTGTGAAAACAAAAATCCAGAATTTCCAATATTAAATCAGAAAACACTAAACACACTAAGAATGCATAATCCATACCAAAAGATTTTAAATCAACAGAAACTAAACCCAAAATGCCCAGATGTTGTTCTAGGCAGAGACAAATTCTTTAAAATTATTATAATTATACTGAAAGGATTAAAGCAAAATAGGTTCAAAGAACTAAAAACAAGGTCTTAATGAACAAAAAAAGGGAGTTTCAGCAGAGATACAGAAAACAGAAAAAAAGAACCTAAAACTAACTGAAAGGAAAAATTCACTGGATGGGCTTAACAAAGGAGGAGACATAGAATAAAGAGCCAGCAAGTTAGATCAGTAAGTTATCTAATCAAAAGAGTACACAGAAAAAAAATTAGGAGGAGGAGAATAGTCTCAGAGATGTGTGCGATAATACCAAACACTTTAAAATAGATGTAATTAGAATTCTAAAAGAGAAAAGAATGAATCAGAGCAGAAAAAATGCTGATCAAAAATTTTCCAGATTTGATGAAAACATCAATGTACAGATATGCAAAAAGCACAGCAAGCTGCCAAGCAGGCTATATAAAAACATGAGGCCTATGAGGGCTAATGAGGCTCAGCATAAAAAACATTTTTCTTCACAAATAAAAGGCATTTATATAGCCTTCACACGTTTGAATATACCTCAATATTTGAAGCTTTCCCCTTACATAATAATAATTTGCTCTTATAATAAATACTCCCACATTTAGCATGTTTTTAGAGGGGAAAAATAAACCTTACTTTCTCCTTTTTAAGAACTATTTAACTATTTCAACACACATATAAAACACATCTTCTCAGGTGTTAAAGGTTCTACTACAACTTTGATTAATAAAGAAAAAGTTGGTTAACTTCAGAAATTAGAATTTAAAACATCAACTGAAAACTAGGAGTACCACTCACAGCTAACATTTGCTATTTTTACGCTTTGGCAACCAAACTCAGATTATAAAAATCTTCTACATGCAACTGTTATTACCTAGAATACCTAATTTCATTAATTCAACATTTTTAACAACAGGATATATTGTAAACCTAGTCTGAATAATGGAAATATAACTTTAATAAAATTTTGAAGTAAAAATTGCATGTCCCAGAGAAGGGATCACATGTAGCCCATCAAAGTTTCTTTTCATGATAAATTAAGCACCTTGCATTATAGTTTTAAGAAAGAAGAGCAATTACTACGATTAAAGAATAAACCTTTCTTTAAAATGTAAAATCAACTTATAAAAGTGAGAATTATTTTATAGGTATTTCTATTACTTGTAATAAAATAGGTAAAATAATTATTATTTTTTCACCAGAAAAGACCAAGATGAAGTTTTAGCATTAGATTCAGATAGATTTTTATATGACTCATCTCTTAACTCCAAAAAGCACTGCTTGGTAACAGACATGTTACCCTTTTCTCTCAGGGAGAGTTGAGGGTGGACAGTAGTAGTAGGAGACCAGTAAGAGTAGAGGGACCAGGACTTGACCCTACGGGGAATGCCTTAAGATTTCCATCAAAATAGAAAAAAGACAAGAGAATGGGCACTGAGGTAATTCTCCCCATTCTTTCCCTTAGAATAAACTCCAGGGCTTCTTATCTACAAATTCTACTAAAAAGCTTTGTTGATAGTAGTCTTTTTCCATTACAAAGTGGACTTAAGTTAATGGGCACTATTTTCTCCATTTTAAGTTTTTCCTCATTTTCTGCCACTCACTAAAATTGGTGCTAATCTCTATTCTAGTGCTGAATGTGTTAATATAACAATACAGCACAATGTCCCCAGTGCCAAGACTTCTAGTTATGTGCCTCATGGCTTTATTTTTTGAAGTAACTTGCAAAGTACAGATCACTCCAACGATTCTATGAGTCCCAAAAGAACACCAACAAGATACTGTGACACAGCAGGACTTTGTCAAATCCACAAAATGGAAATCTCTTCAGAGTCTCAGTTATTGCCAGATTCATACTGGTTTTGATAAATAGATACATTTTGCTCAATCACTTCAAAACAAGCTGCAGACATGCAGACATCATGAGACTTCATCTATAAATATTTCGGCATGTATCTCCCTCGGAGTAAACCTTTTCCCCTCCACAACCACAATACCCCAAAAAACTATGAATTCTCTAATATGTACTAACAAACCATGTTCAAATTTACTCAAGTGCATCCCAGTTGCAAGTACCTGACCCAACAACTCACCCTTCTGATTAACCAACAGAAAGGCCCAAGACCCCTCAGAGAGTCTAAAACTCAATTACCCCCTGACAAATATTACATTCTTCAGAGCCACAAATACTGTTAGCTTCATTGTCTGAAATGCGTATTAATGCCATAGGTTTCTCTTCATGTTTCAAACATAAAATTGTAATACCAAATACACTTTCTCAAACAACATCACTCTTAAATCTCCAATGACAAAAGTAACTGTTTAAACAAGATGAATTTTTATAAAAACTACCATTTAACCCAGATGCTCTGTGATTCTACCCTATAGTTTTGGAAATTCTCCATGTTATGAGGTGTTCACAGCAGCCTAATAATACAACTGTTAAAACTAAGCCATAAATAAGAAAGTAATTCTCCCTTGCCTAATCTGTGCTTAGCACCGGAATCTAATTGAAATCCCACATTCACTTGTGCAAGTTATCTAGTTTACTCTTACTTTCCTCATCTGCAAAATAGGTATGAGAGGAGTCCGTTAATAATGTGTTTAAGTTTGTACTTTAAGTTTGTACATATATCTTTAAGTGCACATAAAATAGCCACGAAATGATGCCATTATTGTTATGATGCTATTCACATAAGTTTAAAATGTCTCATCTTCTTCAGCCCATTACGCGTACTCACTACCCATTAACAATCAATTGAAAATGTCAGACAAAAATATTATCTAGACAAGAGAGGTCCTTCACCACTTCAATTCCATCAAAATAATGTCCCTGTGCTGCAAGTTATTAGGTGTAAAACTTTAAGATGGAGACAGATTTTTTTTTTTTATAATCATTTACCAGTTTCTAGAGAAGGAAATTTATTCCCACAGGGAAGCTTTTATAACAAAGGTACCCTTCTTGAAAACCAATGCCTCTCACAGGGCACAAGAGATTCCTCTAAAGGAAATATATTAAGAATGAAAATCAGAAATGCAGCCACCAATAATCAAATAATCCAATTATCCAAAAGATACATATTCTCTTAGCTGATCTTAGGAGAAAGCACATAAAATATTTTGAAATGTTACAATAATGAACCATATACCTTGGATTAAATTTTGCTTCTTCCATCATTTTTTTGAAATCTTCCTTGGCTTGCATTATTTTGTTTTTCTTTTCCCTGCGTTCTTCCTCAGCCCTCGTCTTTACATACTGATCAAATACCTATCACAAAAATAAACCAATTTGACAAGTTAGTCTTTTGTATAAATAATTTAATTACCAAACTACAGAATCTGTGAGAAAATACTAAGTCAATATCTTTGTCCAAAATGTAATAGAAAAATACACTATAGATATCTCAATTATATGCAGATTATCTATAGCAAGTCTCAGAAGCCCTCTGTTCAGATTTCCAGAACAAAGTTAAAAGCCCCTGTAATTTTCATTTTCCCTGATTACAAATTGAATACATGTTTACTAAAAAAAAATTTCAGGCAATATAAAATGTATAAAAGAAATTATAGTCCTTCCAAATCTCTTCTAGAAAAAAACATCAGCAGTATGGGTTTAAATTTATTTCTGTGGTTCTCTTTTAAGGCATAACTATTTTCACCAAAATGTAATACTTTACATCTATAATATTTTCCCACTTAATAACATATAGACAAGATAATAAACTGAACATGCACACCTATTTCCTGTTTTCTTCAAATGCCAAAAAATGCCAATAGAGGATTTTTTTTTTTTTTTTTTTTTTTTAGATCACAAACCAACAAGAACAGGCCAATGGGAAAAAGAGAAAGAGCAACTCTCGATGGTGAAAAGCACATGGATAAGTAGTAAAGGACTTGGAGGACATGAGAAAGCAGACCCTAATTTAGCAGTCAAAAAACAAAGAAATCAATTCTTTTTTTTTAATTAGAGACTCCTCAAACAGCTCCACAGGTGACAGCACCAAATATCCATAGAAGTGAGGGTAGAGTATAACTATACTAAGGTTCTTCAAGAATGAGTCAGTCAGTAGATTCCCCCTTGCCAACTTCATGTACCGGAGGGCATGTCACTCCTGAACCTCAGTAAAAGGCAGGTGATTAGTCTCTAGAACAAAGGATGGCAACTCACAATCTGCCGGCCAAATATGGCCTGCTGCCTATTTTTGCACAGCCCAAAAAAGTTTTAACATTTTTAAACAGTTAGGAAAAAACACACTAGAAAATTTCATGACATTTCATGACACATGACAACTAAATGAAATCCAAATTTTAGGGTTCGTAACTAAAGCTTTATTTGAACAGTCATATTCATTCCTTTACATCTATCTATGGGTCCTCCTACACTAGAGCTGCAGAATTATAGTATAGTGACAGAGACCAGATGGCCCCCAAAGTTACAATATTTATTATCTGACCCTTTATGTTAAAATTTTGCTGATTCTTGCTCTAAAAGGTAAAGTGGTATCTCTGGCCTGAGTTGGGGGGGCGGGGGAGGGACAACATGAATTAGAAATGAGGCATACCAGAGAAAACAGTGAATTAACCAGTTACATACCAAACATAAGACACAGTTCTCCCAGAACAAAAGCAGTAAGGACTGTGTCCTCTCATCAGGACACTAAAGGTTCTTATCAAGAATCTGACCAGCCTAAAAATCACCTGCACCAGGAGATCCTCAACAAACTGGCTTATATCACCCTACAGCAGGATTTTTCAACCTCAGGACTTATGGCACTTCAGCCAGATAATGTTTAACAGCATCCATGGACACCAGATGCCAACAGCAACCCCTCAGTTGTGACAACCAAAAATGTCTCCTGGGGCAAAAGGGCCCCTGATTTGAGAAGCAAGGCTTTACAGTAAAGCCAAGTTATGGGAGCCCAATTAGATGCTCAGAGTGCCCAAAGAGCATTTTAGTGCTTCATTCCTAATCATGAGAAGTCCAGGTCTCTTTAAAGACATCTAAGGAAACTCTCCAGCATGAAAAATAGAAACCAAAATAGAAAACAGAAACTGTGTATAAAAACGAAAACTTAAAAAAATCCTCAACAATCTCATAAAACTAAGATACTATAACCATAAAACAAGAAAAAGAAAAAAGAAATCCTAGAAATTAAATTATGACAGAAGAAATGAAATATTAAAGGATCAGACTATAAAGATGAGAAAGTCACCCAAAATGTTTTTTTAAAAAAGGGCAGAGGTAGAAAACAAGAGAAAAAAAACTTTAAGGACAAGCCCACCAGGGCAAATTTAAACAGGTGGAAACAAATCAAAAAAGCAATACAAGAAAATCTCCCAGAACTGAAAGATACAAATTCACATACGAGAAGGGCCACCAAGGGCCCAGCACAGTGGGCCCCTTCCACAAAGGCACATAATCACCATGAGATTTCAGAACTCTGTACACTAAGAGAAGGATCCTACATGCCTATGAAGGAAAAATAAACACGTCCATAAACAAAGGAACAAGTAAAGATGGATTCAAAAACAATGAAAACTAGAAAAAGCAACATCGTCAAAATCCTGAAAAAGATTTCCAATTTCAAATATCTTAACCAAACAATTCCAAATTAAGGATATACAATAAAGGTGTTTTCAAATATGCAAGGCTTCAGAAATTTATTTCCCATGCATGTTCTCCCAAGAAGCTATTACACGGATGAAATGCGTCAAAACGGAGTAAACCAAGAAAGAAAAGACTTATGATGGAGGAAACAGGTAAACCCTCCCCCCTCACACCCCCAGCCCACCAAAAAGAGAGAAGAGGGAGATTCCAGGATGACAGTAAAGATTGGTCATCCTCAAAAATGACAGCTATACATCAGGTGTAGAGGGCAACCAGTCCAGAATGAAGCAAATCAGAAGGCTCTGGGAAGAAATGTCTTCAGAAAGATAAAACTGGGGCAGCACTCTAATATTTTTCCTAGCATATCTTATATAACTATTTGACTCTTTAAATGTGTGCATGCACATCTTCAGAAAAAGTCGAACAAAAAATGCTTTCTTTAAAAAACTTCAAACTTCTTTCCAGGTCAGGCCATATATATCTACTAATCTTTAATAGCTATACAGAAATATCTACAATTATCTCACCAGTCTCCTGCTAGGCATGTAGGTCATTTTCAGTACCCTCTAAATATAGCACTGCAATAAATCCTGAAAGCATTTGCATGCTGACGGAAATGGGAAAGAGGGCTCTTTTCAACCCCTCTCTCCTTTCTTGGTACGTACTTTTTCTTTTTTTTTTTTTTTTAAAGATTTATCCATTTCAGAGAGAGTACACGGGGGACGGGTAGAGGGGGAGGGGAAGCCAACTCCCCACTGAGCAGGGAGACAAGGGGGGGTCAAGGGTCCCAGCCAAATGAGCCACCCAGGCACCCCCTTGGTATGTACTTTCTTATTTGTAAAAGTAATAAATTAGAAATAAAACCCAAGTGAATTTATGTTAACTTTCTTTTCAGAAGCTCGAGAAAACTTCACATCCCCTCTCTGGGATATCCCACACCAAGGTTAGGAATTAGGAGTTCTGTTATGCTTCCAAGTTTCTCCTAATTATTTGTGTCATGCCTCCCAATACACTTGGGCTTTATGTTCCTACTTTAAGCAGTTATTTTCTTACAACATCAACTTGTGAACAAAATGTTGTAATTAACACCATGAAAGTTAGTAAGTTTTTAAAAACTTCCTAGTTGACTTTTATAGGTATAATCAAAACCATCCAAAATAAAGGGCTATACACTGTCTAAGCCAAAGCAGCTTCTAGGGTGCTGGTAATATTCCATTTTTTTGCTTTTTTTTTACATCACTTTATTGACGTATGATTGACATACAAAAAGCTATACACATTTAATGTATACAATTTGGTAAGTTTGGAGATAAATATACATCTGGGAAACCACCACAGTCTATGCCAAAACCATATCCATCACCTCCAAAACGTTCCTCCAGCCCTTTTAATTTATTCTTATTTTATATGTGGTATTAAGAACACTTAAGATTTATCTTCTTAGCAAAACGCTGAGCATCCAATACAGTACTACTAGCTATAGGCACTATGCAATACAATCCTCTAGGACTTAGCTGTCTTGCATAACTATTTATGCGCACTTTGTGAAACTTGGGATTTTTAGACTTTTCTTTATGTATATTTTTCTTCAAAATATAAATTTGTGAAAAGTATGGGTGTGGTATTGTGTTGTAAGAAAACATAAAAGTAAAAAAAAAAGAACAGAGAAGCAAAAAAAAGAAAAAAATATATATTTGATAAACAACGAATGAAGTATTGCCATTTGCAACAACACAGATGGAGCTAGAGAGTACTATGCTAAGCAAAATAAGTAAGTTAAGAGAAAGACAAATATCGTATGATTTCACTCATATGAGGAATTCAAGAAACAAAACAAATGAGCAAAGGGAAGAAAGAGTGAGCGACAAACCAAGAAACAGACTCTTAACTATAGAGAACATGCTGATGGTTACCAGAGGTTGGGGTGGGGGGGAACGGGTGAAATGGGTGATGGGGATTAAGGAAGGCACTTGGGATGAGCACCGGGTGTTGTATGGAAGTATATATTGTGTACCAGCAACTAGTATTATACTATATGCTACCTAACTGGAATTTAAATAAAAAAGAAAATATATGTATTTGGTCTTCATCCTGGCTCCTGGCCAGAGTTCCCAAAACCCTTATAATTTCCTAAGTGTTAAGAACAATTTGATGTTATTCATAACAAGGCCCTTTCACCTATACCTAAGTTAGTGTCAGTGAAATAATTTCTGGAAAGCTTCTAGATAACCACAGGTTGGCAGACAGTCACCAGTGAAACCAACCATGTCATTTGAGCATTGAAACTTCCAAGGGCTGTGACTCAGTCCAATCACCAATGGTCAATGACTTAATTGATCATGCCTATGTCATGCTGCCTCCATAAAAATTGTAACCAAAGGGGTTCAGAGAGCTCCTGGTTTGGTAAACACTTCCATGTGCCAGGAGAATGGCACACTCCCAACTCCACAGGGACAGAAGCTCCAGCATCCAGGACCCTTCCAGATCTCACCCTATGTACATCATCTGCTGTTCAATTGTATCCTTTATCGTATCTTTTATCATATCCTTTCTTATATTATAAACCAGTAAACATAAGTGTTTTCCAGAGTTCTATGAGCCATTATAGCAAATTATTAAACCTGAGGAGGGTACTATGGGAAACCCTGATTTGTAGCCAAACTCAACAAAAGGGTGCAGAACCTGGGAACCTACTACTTGTGATTGGCATTCAAAGAGAGGGCAGATCTTGTGAGACTAAGCCCTTAACCTGTGGGATCTGACCCTAATTCCATGCAGACAGTATCAGAATTCAACTTAATGGTGGGTCAGCCAGCTACTGTCAGAGAACCGACTGATGTGGAAAAATACCTACACATTTGATGTCCAAGTATTCAATGTGTAGAGAAGTTTTTCCTTTTCAACAAGGCTCCATTATTTGATTCTCACTTCAATTTAATTCAATTTATAATTTGATACTGACGCAGTAAACAGTAGCCAAGATGGCCAGTTGACAGTCAGTAACTATCCTGGTAATGTATTACCATATTCTAACACTATCGATCTTAAAAAGCTCTCAATAACACATAACTATATTAAATGTTTATTTTTGAAATAAAGTATTTATTTTAAAGTGTTAGCCTAACTGGTCTCTATATCAGAGCCTAAAATCCTGCATGGAAATGGTATGATTCTGTTGAAAAATGTTATTCACTTTTAAACTTGTCAAACATGGGTGCCTGGGTGGCTCAGTCGTTAAGCATCTACCTTCGGCTCAGGTCATGATCCCAGGGTCCTGGGATCGAGCCCCGCATCAGGCTCCCTGCTCTGTAGGAAGCTTGCTTCTCCCTCTCCCACTCCCCGTGCTTGTGTACCCTCTCTTGCTGTCTCTGTCAAATAAAATCTTTAAAAAAAATAAAATAAACTCGTCAAAACAAAAAACAAAAACAAAAATATTTCTGACTCTTTAAGTTATCTTTTATCAAAAACAAGATTATATAAAGAAAATCTTAAGTTAAAATTTACAGTTACAATTATATAAAATACTTCTTTTATAATGATGTAAGATATACATAAATCCAAAGAAAACTAGAAAAGGACAGAAGTGAAAGAGATGTACTTTTAGGTTATGAGACAGTTCCAATGAAATTGTTAGTTTTTTTAAATCAAAACACGTATTTCAGAAATGAAGTTACAAAGTGCAAATATGTAACCTAGCACTTAACAGGTTTCTCCTTGATTTTATACTCTTATGCAAATAATAAAACTAAGTACTGAAAAAGTACATGGATTAATGCCAAATGTTAGGTTCCCCATTCATTTCTTACAACTGCAGTTGTAAGAATTCTACTCAAATGGCATGAGAACATTTAAGTAAAATTTTTATTTAAATAAAATAATGCTTGGTATTTTTCCTCTTTTTAACTATTACTCCTAATACGAAGTAACACCATCAGTTTACCAAATGCCTCCTAAATTGGGAAAGAATTTTAGCTCTCAATACATGCTTGTAATTTAACTCAGTAAGAAACTGTAACACTCAGTAGCATGAAGAGAAAGTCTCAAAAATTTTCAAGTACATCTCCAGAGATATTTAGGTTAAGCATTGTTCCAGGCATTACACATACAACAATGAACAAAACAAAGTTCCAGCACTCAGAATTTATATTCTGCAGTAGGAGGAGACAGAAGATAATTTTAGATAATCAGAGCTATGAGTGCTATAAAGGAAAGAAGGCAGAGATACACTGATCAGAAGGCATCTGCACAAGCACCTGAATGACAGAGCATACACAGACACCTGGGGGAAGAACATTCCAGACTGAGAGAAGTACCAGAATGTGCCTTACTTGTTAAGGCATAAAAAAGGAAGTGTGGCCAGAATGAATAAATCTAAGAAAAGAGCTTCAAGAAGTATGCAGTTAAGAGTGTTAACCATAAAGAATTTCAATTTTATCCTAAATGAAATGGGAAGCCCTGGATATTTTTTAAGCAAGGGAACAGTAACAATGCCTTAATCTGTCACTTAAACTTTAAAATTAGTGTGGCTGCCATGTGGAAAAAGAACTTGACTATAGAAAAAGCAAGAACGGAAGGAAGCAAAGATATCAGTCAGAGGCTACAAGGATGCTGAGAAATGGTCATGGTGCCTTGAAATACAGTGAGTGGCGGAAATGGTGAATAAGAAGTTGTATTTACAAGCTTTTAGAGGTAGATTTTGCTGACAGACTTGAAATGTGCAATGGGGAGACGTAAAGAATCAAGGCTGATTTATACTTGATAGGGTCATCAACCCAGGAGAGAATGAGACCATCACACAGTTTAAAACAAACAAAACCAAAAAACCCTACTATGCTTGAAATGCAGATGCAAATGTATCTGGAAGTCATGCTTTTCTATTACACATACAAAATATATGTCTGGCACACTATAAATGTTCTCTCATCATAAAAGTTTGTCATGAGACCTACATGCATAATGGCACAAGCAGTGTAGAGAATTATTCCAACTGTTAAACTGTCAATATAAAGGACGGACTATCAAATGAAATCCTGTAGCTCAACAGCCCTATAGCAAGTGGTTCAACATACTCACCATTCTAAAGAGATCACTGTCTGGGTGGTCCAGGTAATTCAGAAACTATGTAAGTTGAAAGTGTGCAATGCTTTAGAGGAAGAAGCAATCATTTTAAGATGGTATGTACTGCCATGGGAATCAATGGCAACTCAGTAAGAGGCGACTCTAATTCATGTTAACTCTAGTTCAGCAGACACCCTCAAGTATCCATCAATTCTTTAAGTGTATAACGAAAAGACATTTAACAGCTGCCACTTAGATGTAGAATGTACACATGAAACGTAAACATGTCTTTGAATGTTGTCTATCTACAATACACACACTCTCATACATATATATTGGCACTAACAGGAAGGTTAAAACACCAGTATCCAATCATGGTCCCATCAGTTGGGTAAGACTGTAGGTGTTTCTTTTTCCTTTCCATCCATCTGTACTTTTCTTTTTCTACTCTAAATTTGCATCATTTGCCCAAGAAAAAGTAAATTAAGCACAATGAAATGCAATTTGAAAACTTTAAATACAACCTCAGCATGTATGAGGCATAAAGACAAAATGCTGATGAAGCAACAGCCACGTCCATAATAAAGGCAAAACTAACGATTTAAATGTCCACATAGTCAGGAACTGTGTTCTCAGATATAAGACTATGTTTTTAAAGTACTGTGTTACGGGGCGGGGGGAAGGATGGTATTTTATTCCTTACATTTTTAAAAATTATGCTGCTAAGAGATATACATTTCTTAAATAATGTTATTTTCCTTTTACCTGTTTTCTCTCTTTAGGATTGAGAAGTAAGTACCGAGGATCAAAAACTATCTTGTGCAACTCCTTCTCCCATGTTGAAAAAGCAGACACCTTTAAAATAAAAATGTATTGCCTCATAATTAAGTTGGCTCTAAAAACATAAAGGTCATATAATTTTCCTTGAAATCTACAGGACATCTGCTTAAAAAGGAGACATAATAAAAACCATACTGAAGTTTCCATCACTAATAAATGACAAGCAGTGGGAGGCTAGCAACAGCAAATTTCCACACTAATTGGCTCTGAACATTTCTATATTATATAGAAATAACACACACTTAATTAGTCATTAAAATAACCACTACTGTGTGACATTTTAAAAATCAGTACATCAAAAAAAGCCTTGAAGATTTGCATTTTGATTTCCCAGGCTTTCTCCAATCTTGTGAACAATGTTGTGATTTTAAACTGAACAAACATACTTATTCAAATGAATATGTAAATATGTGAACCAAAAGGCTGAAACCCCCTCTCAATTAAGCTTTATTAATTAATATCATAAAATACCAGTTCTCCTTTAACCAAAACCATTCTGGGAAGTATTAAAGAATTATATATGCCTTACCTATCCCTCGTAGTCCGCCATTCTGTAATGTTAATACTCTGTTAATACTCATCTTATATTACTCACCAAAATGTAATGACCCAATAAATGTTAAATGTTATTTATATTTAAAAGGATAGTAAAATGGCATTTAGTTAAACATGACAGGATGGGCCAAGAAAAAGGCTGTTTGAGAGAGTACAGTAATTTGATAGGCTTCCCTTATCCCCCCCCCCAACATGAGCACTAACCTTAGACTTGACCTTTTAGCAAGACATATTTATATTACTTATACAAAACAGAAATATCTCCCCCAAAGATTGTTTTCTGACCCCTCTCTCTAGCAGCATGTCCTTGAACTGCTTCATTCGGGCCTCCAGAGGGACAATGGCCCTTTCTCGGGCAGCTTTAATTTCAGCTTCCATCGCAGCTTCTTTCTCTGAATCAATGTCTTTATTATCGTCTCTCCTATAAAAAAAATAAAATATAAGGCATCAACTGACAAAATATTAATATGGAATCTTACTAAAATCTTTACATCAATGGAATACTCAAGACTCACTACTGAGCAGCATATTTTTGGCAAAAAAAATTACACTGAGGGTTTCAAATGAACTCTAAGGGATAAGCAACTTCCATTACAATAATAATAATAAAGTTACAATGAGCTTCTAATGATGTTACAATGGCTATATTGTTGTGCTGTCTCTCTCCCTGATACACAGAATAAACTACCTTACTTTCAAAAACAAAAACAAAAAACTAACATTGCAGTAAAACTCTATGTGTTAGAAACAAACAGCACAAAATGTAATTTTTAGTTCTTGAAATGATACAGGAAAAACAGTATTTTCCAAAATGTTTTACATTATAGATACATAAAATATTTCTTAATTTAATAAAAATTGGATAAATCTTAGTAATCTCAAATATTCATTTTGAAAATAAAATGAAAATATCTGCAAACTTGGCCATTTGGATATGTGAGATATATACCTTACCTACCTGACATCTTTTTTACTCACTTTCTGGGTGGTAAGTTGAGATTTAAGTTGAAGGACAGGTCCCAGAGAGCAACATAGGCCCAGGAGTAGTTAGTTGGAATTACAACTGTTCACCAATGACTAAACTACTTCTTTTTCCTCAAAAAATGCACCTCAGGGCTAAGGACAACCCTGTTGATATTGCTCTCACTCAAGTGAGATTGTAAACATGAAATCGAGTCACCTCTCAAACATCTGCACTATGAAGAAGGCCCGTTCATGTGAATAATCCAAAACAGTAAGTAATTCAATAATATTCGTGTGTGTTTGGGCAGATCTTCCTTCTTAAATATGATCTAAGTATAAAAATAAAATTGGTTCATATTCCCTACACAAACTTAAGGGAATCAGGAAAACAAAACATCATCAATTTCAAAAGCATGCTCTATAGGGAAGTGAAGGTAGCCCAGCAGATTTAAATGGAACTAAGGCTAACCCACAAATACATGTTAAGTGAGAGGTAATTAGCAACTTAGAGAATGAATCAAAAGAAATAGAAGACACAGTCCGTGACCTGCAGGAACTTAGCGAGATAGTCTGTGACCTAAGATATGCACAAAACAAACAGGTAAAAGTAATTTGCCAAACAATATACCCTCTTATAATAATTTATTTAAAAACTATTTAAATAAAGAATTAGAAGACATCCAAGAAATATAACTAATGAAAACAAATAACCTTTATAGAATTACACTAAATGGAAATGTCACAATACAAACTATCACTATCTATCTCAATAAAAGAAATAAAGAAAAACTAAGCCAGGAAAAATAGGCTTTTAACTTTGTACCTAAATAGAGAAGCTCGGGCAATCCACATAAAGGACTTCTTTGACATTCTCCTGATAAAAGCAGTTAAAAACCTTACAGAGTTGTCTATAAGAACAAACAATTAAAAACAACCTAAAAGTTTAACATTGTAGGAACATCTAAAATTATGTTTATATAAACAGAATGAATACAGTCATTTATAACTATTAAAAAAACAAATGTTTTATTCTACATTTTATTTAAGGACTCAAAATCAGTTGATTACAACTAATATTTACATATTTGGTCAAGAACTAAAAAGTCAACTGCAAAAATGAAAACAGCTATGTTACTTCGGTTGATTATGACTGACTCTCTTTAATATCTTAATTCCTTTAACATTGTTGCTAACGATTTTTTAAAAAGAACCACCCTTCCGAGGGGTTGTCTTACTGATTCCTTTGCCATAATTTGGCTGCATTCAATCTGTCCTTTTTAGATAAGGACTACGGTTCATCCAGTTCCTAATAATGTCGTCAAACTTTCCTTTTTGCTGCTAAATAATGGTCCCATTCCTCCCCCACCCACCCACATCTAGCCAAGCCTTTCATCCCCCATAATTAGAAACATTCATATTTTACCCAATTACAGAGCACTGGCCAACCTAATGCTCCTGCTTATGGCAATCTCTTTCTCCCAAAGCATTTTCTAAGCTCACAGGTTCCCTCTTCACCAGGTAGCAATGACACAGACTCAAGGACTGGCTAAGTGACAAGTACATAAAAAGAGAAGTCTGTGTGTCTGTATTTATGAAATTTCTGGAATGGTGTCTTTTGGGGTCTACATTAAAGAGGAAATTCAATTTTTTTATACAATTCAGGCTTAATGAATGACTGAAAATAATTTATCATCTAATTCCTAAAATGTCACTTGGCTTTATAATACTTCTTTAAGTAATCAAGTATTTAAGTAATCAAGTATTCTGCACATCTAGCAACAGAAGGGACACCATTTCTACATTCTAAAGCAAAGCTTTCTAATATTAGGCCTTAGCAAATCAAGACTTATGTCTCCTAAAATACACATTACCTGTCCCAACCACAAACCGACTGGGACCTAATAACTTTTGAAATAGTATTATAATCTCCCTGAATTACATGAACTGTAAGTATTACTTACTTCCGTTTTTTGGCTTTAACAGGTTCATCTTCATTAAGTTCTTCCATTAATTCTTGTTCTTCTTTAACTGTAAGATCAAATTTAATTAAACCTTGTCAGAATAAAATTCGGCAAGCAACAATTTAAACATTTAAGTCTGAATCCTAGCAACTACCAGAACACTTGCTTTAATAGTATTAAAAAGTAGCTACATGGGCGCCTGGGTGGCTCAGTCAGTAGTTAAGCATCTGCCTTCGGCTCAGGTCATGATCCCAGGATGCTGGGATCAAGCCCCGCATTGGGCTCCCTGCTCAGTGTGGAGCCTGCTTCTCCCTCTCCTCCCCACTCATGCTATCTCTCCCTCTCCCACAAATAAATAAATAAAATCCTAAAAAAAAAAAGGTAACTACAATCTATAGTTTACTCACTTGCACTCATAGAGAATTGCCATTTTTGGATGGACAGCATTGTGGGGGTCGGGTGTCCTGGCAAAAATATATCAAATATTATTATGAATAGTTACATGCACATATTACACAATATTTTCTTTTAAAAAGTTACTGTTTATATAAAATACCCATCCCATAATACTCTCTCTTTTATAAAATATTAAACAATTCTAAACTTCCTAAATTAATCTTCCCTTTAAACTTCCAATTCATTTGAAATGTTTATTCATGAGATATATTTATCAAATAACTGAACTGAATATTTGAAAACAGTCATAAAAACAAAAGCAAATCTCATACCTCCTTGGCATAATTCAACACTAGGATTATAAAGTATCATCAATATCACAGCTATAAAACAGATACTGCTGAAGGGAAAAAATGGTGCCTAGTGACTTTACCACTAGGCAGGCAAAGTTTCACTGATTTGGAAATGACTTACAGGCAAAAAATGTAGCACCACATATATATAACCCATAAAGATTGCTCAATTATTAGGACATATATTTGGACTGATTTCACTGGAAGTATTAGGTGATTCATTTATGCTTCTATAGCACATGGGGGGGTTCTATAAAAACACAATCATGTCAATATGAGGGCAAATTACCAATAAAAAACATGCAATAAAAATTATGTAAAACTATCTGTGTCCATTATATCTACTGAAATGCTGTCTGAACACAAGGTACCTTAAAAGACAATCTCTTAGTAAAGTTTGTTTCTCTATTGTCAGGAATAAGGCTTTTATTCCCTAAATTTCATCTGCTTGAAAAGAGTAAGCTTTTGGGGCGACCACGTGGCACAGTCAGTTAAGCGTCCAACTCTTGATTTCAGCTCAGGTCATGATCTTGGGGTCATGAGATTGAGCCCTGTGTTGGGCTCTGCGCTCAGTGGGGAGTCTGCTTGGGATTCTCTTTCTCCTTCTCTCTCTGCCCCTCCCCCCACCCCACCCCCCACCACACACTCTCTCTGTCTCTAATATAAATAAATCTTTAAAAGAGTAAGCTTTTATAACTTTACAAAATTTTGAATTTTATAAAAATTTAGTAAACAATATTTTTAAAATACTCTGTACAGTTCTGATTATTTCAAAAAATATATTACTAGTTATAAAAAGTGCTAAGAGAATCACTGAGGAGTGTTTTAATATTTTAAGCAAGCACAGAGCAAACCTTAAGCAGAACCAACATAACCTGGACTAACTAAAAATCTTGGCGAGGACAGTAAGTTAAAAACAATATACATGTAAATATTTTACAAAGAAATAATTGTCCAAACTTTCTAATTTTTAATATCTCTACTACTGAACTCAAACTAGCATGACGGTCTTCCCATTTCTCAAATTTCTTATATTCCTTGAAAACAGCAAGTTTCCTTCCTAAATGGCCTCAAATTTTCTGTAAAAATATTAAAAAAATAATAAAATTAGAGGATAAATTCCTAATTTAAAACTTACTTAGTTTCTTCACTTCTTCCATTCCTTTTTTATGAGGAGGCTCCTGAATAATTTTGTCAACATCTGCCCTTCCAATCAGATCATCAGGTCGGTCCCACATAGAAAGACGGGTGGTAGGATTATAAAAGAAGACCCGCTCATCACCAGTCCAAACAACACACCTACGAATTGATTCAAATATCAGTTTCTTCTGTTATGGAACATATTTGATAGGTAAGTCTTTTACTGTCATCCTGCCTAAAGGAGAGGTGGAGGGGTGGTGAGGACACCTTCGTATTTAATAGTTACAGGGCCAAATACAATTTTTGGAGGAGAGAACTGAATGGCTAAGGTTAGAACAGCAGTTCAGTATTTTAACTGAGAAAAACCAAGACAAGCAAAGTAATTCATAATCAGTGGTTAGAGCGCTCAAGAACTTGGTGTAGCTGGCTCAGTCTGAGAGTGTTACATTTTAACCTATCACAAAGGATGAATTCAATGGCAACAAATAAGAATGCTATTAAGCAGTTCTAAAACTAAAGAACAGACCACAGCACAATACCTATTATGTAATACTTCTTAGTATTTCTTACCAAATCAGAATTTTAAAAACTCAAATGCAACCTACTATGAAGTCTTTAATATCTTACTCTATCTGGTATAAAAAATAAGAAATATTGATTGCACCATGACACCAGAGCCCACTAGAGCTCACTGTTCCTGTTCATTACAAGAAATTCAGACAAAATAGAAAAAAAGAGAATGTAAGGACTGTGTACAGTTTTTAAAAATAAATATAAGTATGGAAGAGAGTTAATATTTACAGCAGCAACTGCAAGGGTGTAAATTTCCCATTTTTCCTCCCTTACACCTCTGCCCTAAGAGCCCACAGTCACACGGTACATGATGGTGGCAGCACAGGCAGTGAAAACTCCCAATAGAAACCAGGTACTTATGGCCAGATAATGACAAGTTCATCAACAGCTGCCAAGCCAAGCTGATCTAGATGTTGAAAATATCAGATAAAACCTCTATTGTTGAGAAAATCGAAGACTTTAAAGCAGCAATTATAACTAGAGTTCATGAGATGAAGAAAAAAAAAAAACTTGAAAACAGTTCTCATTAGAGAAACAGAAACTGCAAAAAAAAAAAAAAACTTTAGAGATGAAAAACACACAATTGAAGCAAAGGGAAAAAAAAAAAGGAGACAAGGCAAGAAATGACTCTTAACTACAGAGAGCAAAGTTACCAGAGGGGAGGTGGGTAGGGGGACCGGGATTAAGGAGTACACGTGTCACGAGCACCGGGTAATGTATGGAAGTGCTGAATCACTATATTGTACACCTAAAACAATATCATACATTAAAATAAAATTAAGGGGTGCCTGGGTGGCTTAGTCGTTAAGCGTCTGCCTTCGGCTCAGGTCATGATCCCAGGGTCCTGGGATCAAGCCCCACATCAGGCTCTCTGCTCCACAGGAAGCCTGCTTCTCCCTCTCCCACTGCCCCTGCTTGTATTCCCTCTCTTGCTGTGTCTCTGTCAAATAAATAAATAAAACCTTTAAAAAAATTAAATTAAAAAATTAAAAAGAGAAAAAGAAAAATACACAACTGAAATTAAATTTCTTTAGATTGGCTCAAGAACAGAATGGAGATGACAGGGAATTATCAGTGAACTAAAAGTACATCAGTAATTATCCCACCTGAAGAAAGAGAGGAAAAAAAGAATCAATAGGCTTTCAGGAAACCCAAGGGACTATATCAAAATGCCTTACATAAATGTCACTTACGTAGATGTTTAACTTTACTTAAAAAAAAAAAAAACCTACCCTAAATTTTCTACGTCGGCTTCTAAATATGTCACACCACAAACAGGCGAACAAGTCCAATGACGCTGGATGTCTTACCAGAAACCACAGAGGCAAGAACAAAGTAAAGCAACATTCTTAAAGTTCTGGGGGTGGGGGGATGAAAATGGCTAATGAAAATGTTCTAAAACTGAATATGGTAATGGCTGCGCAACTCTGTGAATATATTAAAAATCATGGAATTGTACACTTTAAATGAGTGAACTGTATGGGATGTGAATCATCTCAACATACTTGTCATATTTTTAAGAAGCGGCTAGACAAAAAAAGTATATGATTCTTGACATGACATTCTACAAAATACAAAGTAATCTAAAATAACAGAAAGCAGAAGGATCCTTAGGGATGGGATTAAAAGGAGGGATGCATAACAAAGGAACACAAGAAAACTTTCAGGGTTACTGGAAATGTTTATTTTAATTGTGGAAATGAAGTTCAAATATTTCTGCTCATCGTACTTAAATTTTACTTAAGTAACACAAAAAAAATGAGAAAATGGGGGCTCCTGTCTGGCTTAGTCTGAAAAGCATGCAACTCTTGATCTCGGGGTTCTAAGTTCGAGCCCTATGCTAGGTGCAGATATTACTTAAAAATAAAATCTTTTTTTAAAAGTGAGAAAATGTATAATGTACTACTAAATCAAAATCTTTTGTGGAAATGGGACTAGATGCATTTTTTTTTTTGTCATGGAATCCAACAAAAAACCAAGGCTCAGTGATCGTAGGGAAAACAAAACACTTCTACTTTTGACCTCTCTTTACAATTAATTTTAAGCGCAGGTGTGGGGGCCCCTGGGTGGCACAGTCAGTTAAGTGTCCTGACTCTTGGTTTCAGCTCAGGTCATGATCTCAGGGTGGTGAGATCGAGCCCCACGTCCAGCGCGGTGCTCAGCATGGAGTCTGCTGGGGAATCTCTCTCCCTCTCCCATTGCCCCTGTTGCTCATGCTCATGCACTCTCTCACTCACTCTCAAATAAATACATCTTTATAAACATAAATAAATAAAAGCAGGTGAGGGGTAAACACATGTTATATACTATGTTCCATCAGAATATAATCCTGAGAGGGGCACATGGCTGGCTCAGTCGGGAGAGCATGTGACTTGATCTTGGCGTTGTGAGTTCAAGCCTCACATTGGGTGTAGAGATTAAAAATAAAATCTTAAAAAAAAAATTAAAAAAAGAACAATCCTGAGATACTTAAGCCATCTTGACAGATGTTTAACTTTACTGCGGGGAAAAAAAAAAACGACCCTAAATTTTCTATGCCAGTTTCTAAAACACTATTTAATTATTAACAGTAACTACTTTAAGAAAGAGATGCTATTTTACTAATTCATGAGGGTTTCAAAACACCAAAGTGTGCTAATATACTCCATCAGTCCTAACAATAAATGTGGAGTGAGAAGCTGTCAGAACATTTTAGAACTAAGAGAAAAATTATGAACAAAGAATTCTTGTACCAAAAAACTGCCCTGTGCTGGGGCACCTGGGTGGCTCAGTCTGTTAAGCATCTCTTGATTTCAGTTCAGGTTATGATTTCATGCATCATGGGATCAAGCCCTGCATCGGGCTCCAGGCTCAGCAGAGCCTGCTTGTCCCATTCCCTCTCTGCTCACTCTCTCTCACTCTCTAATAAATCAATAAAATCTCAAAAAAAAAAAAAAAAAAACCTGCCCTGTGCTAATAATATGGATGTACGCATGAGAAAATGTTTAGGGATGAAGTGTACTAATATGTGCAACTTTTAACCTATCAAAAAAATGACTGGCAGATGCACTGAGAGATGGTAAATAAATAATAACGCAAATAGAATAAAATGTTAATTGTAGAAGCTAGGTCAATATATGGGGCTCACTGTTCTAGAAACATCCTTTCAACGTTTCCATAGGTTTCAACTTTTTCATAATAAAATACCAGAGCAAAAAGCTCTGGAAACAACAAAAACCTACAGAAACACGAGAGCAAATTAATTAGTGGCCCCGTACTATTCTCAGTATATGCAAAAGTGAATAAAACTTGAAAGATCAATTTTCCTAAGTTAAAACCCAATACAGAGTATACACAAAGAAAGCACGGCAAATACAAGCAGCCCTCACTGTGCACTCTGCAGGACACTGTAAAAGTAACTGCAAACTAAAGCTCTAGGATTTAATCTCAGTAAACAATGGAAAAACCAAAATTAGTCCATAACCTTTATTTTTTTTAAAGATTTTATTTATTTGTCAGAGAGACAGAGAGCACAAGCTGGGGGAGGAGCAGGCTCCCACTGAGCAGGGAGCCTGATACAGGACTCGATCCCAGGGCCCCAGGATCATGACCTGAGCCAAAGGCAGACGCTTAACTAACTGAGCCACCAGGCATCCCAGTCCATAACCTTTAAAAACTTTTGTCAAAACATTAAAAACTCTCTTAGACCAGAAACTAAAGTTTACTGATCCTAAGGAATAAAAAATGCTTCTAATTTTGATCTCTCTCTATTTTAAGGAGTCAAACTAATGCTGTAAAATACCATGAAAAAAGAAATCCCGATATTGAAGGAAAATATGAAACTTGATGTTTTACACTTAGCTTCTTAACTCTAAAGAAACAGTTACTTCAAGAACAACATTTAAAGATATGAGGAGATAGAAACACTAATAAAAATCTGATTATCCAAATGAAGTGGCATAGCCTGCTTATTAGCTAAGAAATTTGTTGTGTCTCCTTTCTCCTCTTTTTTCTGAGTAATCTCTACACCCAACATGGGGCTGAAACTTATAACCCCGAGATCTGGAGTCACATGCTCCACTGAAAGTGCCAGCCAGGCACCCCCTGAGTAATTTGTTTTGCTTAAAGTTAGCATTTACCCATTTTATAAGAAATAGAAAAAAATCAAGGAATTAAAGTTCTACTGACAATACATTTTTCTCTGACAGAACCTGGAAAATAATTTACACAAGCAGTTACCTTACATGTATTCACATGGACTATAAAAGCACTAGGAACATATAGTTGCACTGGGGGGTGAGGGACAGTCCCTAAGAAATACCTAGAACGTAGAAGCTATAAATAAAAGATCAATAAATTTGATCTCATTGAAATATAGAACTTATGTGTGACAAGACATCAAAACAATAATCAACAGGTAGGGACAAAGTATAATGTATGTAAAAATCAAAGAGGTTAATAGCATGCATAAAAAGGTCTCTTATGGGGCATCTGTGTGGCTCAGTAGGTTAAGCATCTAAATTCAGCTCAAATCATGATCTCAGGGTCGTGGGATCGAGCCCCGCATCTGGCTCCACACTCAAGAGGGAGTCTACTTATCCCTTTCCCTTCCCCCTCCCCATCTCCCTCTCAAATAAATAAAATCTTAAAAAAAAAAAAACTCTCTCCTATCATTAAGAAAAAGACAGGTCCATAAAAAAGATGAAGGAAACTGTGAAGGAAGCAATCCACAGCCAATGAACATGAAATAAACTGAATTACACCAACATTCTGAAAACACGTAACGGGAATCTTTTTCTCAAGAGGTTACAAAAGATTTAAAAAGAATATGCCACACTGGTAAGAGGGAGAGAAAACTGGTACTGAGGCTACTGCTGGGAATATTAACTGGCACAATCCAGCCTGCCCCGCCCCGCACCAAAACCTGAGGTCAACCTAGCAGTACCTACGGAAATATTAAATAACAGTATCACTTGATTCAATTTCACTTCTAGGAATCAATCCAACAGAAATACTTGCATGTGTTCACAAAGAAATATGTACAAGGATGTTCTAAACAGCAACAGCAACTTTTGTTAATGCGGGGGGGGGGGGGCGGATAGGAAAACCTCATCATCCACTTACAGAAAAATTCTGCATTTACAGAAAACTATGCTATCACGTAGATTTTTATTTACAAAAATAGCAAAATTTCTGAGATATATTTAGTAAAAACCACTGACGAATACAGTTTTTGAGACACTTTAAGATGCACGCACACCACACATACAACTCTGTACACATGTACACAAAACAACAAAGGGTCCAGAAGGCATATGTAACCAAACTTTCATTAATGAGGCTTGGGGAAAGTGGAATTCTTTAATTTTTTCCTCCATTTAATTCTTTCATATTGTATGTTTTTATGGATTCACATATTCTTTTCTAATAATATCAGATTAACGAGAAAATAACTGAAAGCAGGACACAAAAACCATAGATATAAAACATACAGAAAAAGAGGTTTAGAGGGTGATAAATATAAGAGACTTGACATGCAAATAACAAATGTTCCAGAAAAGGAAAAACAAACAGATAAAGAGAAGCAATAATTAAACAAATTCCAAAAGAAATTCCACTAATGTGGGGACAGACTCAAATCTGAAAACTGATGAGAATCCACGAAGCTTCAGACTGGTGGGGTTTGGAGGTAATGACCAGCTTTTCATGTACAAAACTCAAACTCAGAAACCACAACCTAGGAACATATTCTTGAAATAGACTGTTTCCATAACTTTGATTTTGGATCCAGGTAAATATTTTGCTTACTTATTTTTTAAAATGAGGCTATGTATCAAGTTGGTGGAATGAAATATACAGAAAACAATTATTCCAAATGCCTTTAAAACACAGTAATTTGACTACAAATCCCTGGAGTGACATACCCTGAAAAAACAAAAAAAAACGGGGGGTGGGGAGGATAATAAAGGTTAAAAAGTGTCTTCAGTGTCACACTGTTAGTGACAGTGCTGGTACTACAATTCTGTGACTTGTGTGTGAGAAAAGCAAATGAGTAATTATGTTGCTATCACTCAGCAAAAGGATTAAAGGATTTTGAGCAGGAAAGGGGATGCTGAATTAAAACAGATGATGAGGTTCAGTAAAAACCTTGTAAATCTGAACTGCAAGTAATGATATGAACACATGATGTATCTTTAAATGTGTGCATCTTCACTCTGTGTCTACCAAAGAGGTCTAAAAATAACGACTTATTCAGTAATAACTACCCCTAGATCCTATAAATGCCACGTCCCACAAAAAGCAAAATGGCCAAATCTAGGTCTGAGACAGGAAATACATGAGAAAGCCAGGAACACCTTTTGTCAGAGTAGAAAACAAGAAAGGTATCAAAGACAGGGTTACAACAAAAAACCCCAGTCAACCTTAAGAGGCTTCACCCAGCCCAAGATGAAACAACTGAACTTCAGTAATGATAACAGATGGAAGCAAAGAAAATGTATTTAAATCTATGAATTTGTATTACTCAAACCAACTCATTCTTGTGAAAATCTCAGCACTACTGACATTTTGGGCCAAATAATTAATTCTTGTAGGGAGCTCTCCTGTACCTGGTAGGATATTTAGGAGCATCTCTGCCCTCTAACAACTAGATGCTACAACGCTATTAACCCCTTCCAAGTTATGACAACCAAAAATGTCTCCAGACACTGCCAAACATCCACTTCTGAACTAGTCTTGCCAAAAAGATCACATGTGAATCTGATCAGGTCTCTACATATACTTGCTAGTTTGCAAGAAATTCAGGAATAGGAGACTAAAACAGTACCAAGGGGATGCAACAGTAACATTCAGACTGAGTCTCCATAACATATTTATTTTTTAAATAACAAAAACAGAAAGGAAAAAGCAATGAAAACACAATGAAGGGAAACCTATAGATCACAAGATGTAAGGAAGAACTCCCTGCAATATGTGGACTGTACGTGGATTACATGGGCTGGAGCAGAAACAGGAGAGAGCACTGACAAAGGGAGAAGAAGAAAAGGGAAAACCAAACCAAAGAAAAGAAATAAATTAAGTAAATGAAGACTTAATGAAAAAATAAACTTAAATACTTTACACAGTTCTATAAATACAATCATGTATGTGGGCATAGGTACAAAATTAACTTTTAAATTTCAATAAAAAGGAGATTGAGGATCTCACAGCAGTTCAAGTCTATAATTATGTACAATAAACATTAATGGACAGTACCATGAAAGGAGAAAGACAATGTAGCAATTGAGTTTTAAGAAATAAGAACCAAAATATTCATTCATTTGATAAAAACGTCTACTTGGCATGTATTTTTTTAAAGCACCTTTTATTTCTAATATGATAAACCATGTAACAATCAAATATGGCAAAATATGAGCAAACAAGAATGAAATAAAGTAACTTACTAACTAAGCCAAGTACATACCATGGAGTACCAGGAATAGGGGTAGTAGCTACTGGCTTTGCCTTCTGGGCAGCCTTTTCTTCTTCAGTCATCTCCTCCTCTTTGGGCTCCTATGGGAAATGATGTTACTCCCATCTCATTAGTATCATAAAACTATACCTGAATCTTACACAAATACAAGTAAAACTGTGAATACCTCAAAGTGCAACCAACATAAGGTCTGTTACTAGCATAGTGAGGACCCTGAGTAGGAATTGCTAAGAAAGTTCTAAATCCTTGCTCCCTAGACAGAGCTGAATTCTACAACAGCAGACCCCAGCAACAGCAGATGGTCCTATCTTACAGACTCACTAACCATCTGCTTAGGAGCAGAAATGGAGAACTAAGGATAGAAAATCAGATGAGACCTCTTCATTTAAGGTTATTTCTTTCTCTTGCTAACTTCCTTACTAATAAAACATGACTACCATTAGTCCCTCACTGAATAAAGAAAGCTTCCAAAAAGCAGGGCTTTTTTAGTGCTCTACAGAGATCATTGCATGCCAGGAGAAGACAGATAAAACATCCCCCAAATATAAAATTGTACATATGATTTTTACCATGTGCCAGTCTATAAATCAGGAGGTTGGGATTGGGGTCAATGCCCTGGCCCAAGGCCCTTTCTTTCTAGGGGCCTTGGTTTACTCTAAGTAGTAATTTAATGAAACTTTCACAGGAAAAACTGAATTACAAACTTCAAAGAACCCCAAAATTTCAGAAATCAGACTAAGGACAATTATCTAAAACTGTATCAGATGGGTTTTCAATTACAAGTAAATTGTACCCAGCAATTAATGCTGGCTCCCAGGTTAACAGGTCATGGCCCTTTACCTCCTTTATCTCCTTTATGGGCTCTTCTTTAGGGTCCTCCTCCTCCGTCTCCATTGGAAGAGGTTCTTCAGAAGGTTCTTTAATTGGCTCTTTAATCTTCTCCTCTAATTTTTCTATTACCAAGTTAAGACAATGTCACTCAATGGTTTTTGGTGTAATTTTCCAAGAACTTTCAAATTCTAAGCAATTAAGATATTCCATAACTAAAGTTACTAACCACAAAGATAAAATGTTCTTCTTTGTACCATCAATTTCAATATAACGTCCTGGTCAACTTCAAATACCTTGCTATACCATCAGAAAACTGTCACTAGAAAAGAAATCACTGACTGTACAGGGACACAGTCTTTCAAGTCATTCGTGTATCCTTTGTAGCAATGATTCATTTTGCTCAAAGGGACAAGATACTAAGATACTTAGAAACAGGAATTTGTGATACAGAAAATTATATGAGTTTTCCTCATCCAAGACTCCAAGGGCCTACATTTCTTTCTTTAGAACAGACGCAATACAGACATCTCTTCCTGAGAGTACTATCAATCTCAGTAATTACACAGGAGAATAATTATGCAATTCCTAATACAGAAATATATGTGTACAGATGTATAATTTAATTTCTCCAGATGGAAAAATCATGGACAAATATGTTAAGTGGAACTGGCTTTTTAAATACATATATATCAATTTGATACAAATAAATAATCCAACAACTATGGAATTAGCAAATTCTTCAAATGTGTTAAAAAAGGAATTAACTCAGAATTTCAAATAGCATTCAATTTATTGTATCATAACTTTTACTACATCTCAACAAGTCATGAAAACTATACCTTTTTCCTTTAGCTCTTGGGGTTTTTCCCAGGTTGATTCTAACGTTCTATTATTATAGTAATACGTCTTTCCATCCGCTGTTTTATACTCAGTCCACTCAGAAACTGCCGTCGCTCCAGCTAAGGTAGCAGGGGAAGCTGCAATAGCAACCTGGGGGTGTATCATAGGTACGATAGGAGGGGCCATGCCTGGCAACACACCTAAAAGAAGAATAATACAAAGTTAGGTCCAAGTATCAAATTGTATAGCAAAATGAAACTTTAAAATATGAGCTACATCTTTCTATTATACGTTAATAAAAGAATGAGCCAGTTGGAACAAAAACAACTCATATAAAATGTGATTTAATTAATTAACACTATTTCCCTGGTTTAGTTCTAAGATCTAAATTCAATTAGATTCAGAAATTCAACCCAAGAAGTACCTTAAGAACAGTCAAAAATTTGGATTGAAGGTATGATGAAGTCCTAACAATAATTATAAAAATCATGACACATTCTGTACGTGTGACGAGAAATATATTTTTATAAAGAATTTCTCAAATTCTAATGAAATCAAAACATATTTACTGAGCATATTTCCTGAGGCAAATTACTTTCTAGTTCTAAGGTACCTAAAAGGGTATGAATAAAATTCTCAGTTTTAAGGTAAATGACTGAGTTTATTATCAAATCCACGTTAATATAGTGATTAAGTTAGATGTCTCTGTTAACTCTTTGTCAGTTTAGTCTTTTCCCTAAAAAAAAAGGCAGTTTCTTCTGTTTTTTAAAAGATAAGCCAAAATTAGTATTTTTTTTTCCAAGACAGCTACACAAGCTGACATTATACAAATAATTAAGGATATACAAATCCAAATTGAAAAAAAAAAAACCCTCATATCCTATTCCAGAATTTAAGTTTCAGGTAGCTATCTTCAGTAAGTTTCAAATGTAAATTTATACTATATACACAAATATTCACACACATATACTCACTAGCATGCAAGCATAATCACATCACTTTACACATGGAAATGATTTTTTTATATTTAACTTAAAAACACACATCAAAAATAAAATTAAATGTTATGAATATGAGAATGAAGTTGTTTACACTTATTACAAAAATTAAGATATAAAGTGATCTGACCTTATTTGCTTTTGTGAACCAAAGAAGCTAATACTACAGGCAATTGGGAAAATTAAGTGTTGGCCAAATATGACAACTGCATTTATACTGCTCATTAAAAAGAAAAATATAAAAAAATCCACTCACTTGGGCAAAAATAAATAAATAAAAGGATAAACAACAACATTCACTACCATGCCAACTTACAGACAAAACAAACTAAGATGGTTTTAAAAATTACCGGTCTTGGTGGTAGCGACTGTCTTTACATACGGGCAGCTGACTATTTGCATCATTGCTACACCTGTAAAATGGATAAGCAAGCATACGTTGGAAAGCTGCCATGGTATGTCGGCTACCACTGGGATTCAGGGAAGTAATTTACCACTACAATTTAGAATGCTATTTCCAATGAAAAAGACCAGGAATGGAGTAGAATTTCTTTTTGTTTGACATTTTGTGGGAAGTGGTGCCAAATCCAATGATAACTAATTCTAAATTATAGCATCAATTACCTTTTTATCAAACCAGTTCTGATAATATTTGAAGGAGTCTTGAGAGTTTAAATTCAATGAAGGAAGCCCCTTCATTACAAATATATAACAAGTTCTCATGTGGGACATTTTCCCACAGGACATCAAACCCATGCTGCTGTTGCTTAGATACCAGTGAAAGGCAGATGCAGCATGACACTGACAAGACGCTTTCTCTGTGCTGCTAAGTGGGAACTACATGCAGAAGCTGAGGCATGGAGCATAACCATGCAGAAGGAGAAAAAGAATAAAATGGGACAAAGAGGGGTACGAAAGAAAGGAAGAAAGTAAGGTATGAGATGGATTCAAAATTCCAACGCAAATAACATTTTAAATAAAAGGGCAGAGATGAAAAGAAGGGTAGCATTCAACTAATGACAAAATATCCATGTTTAGGACCTGCTCTATGGAATGTCACAGGCCTGAAACAGTGTGGAAGCAGGCTAACGTGTGAAGAAAAATACAGGCCCTTTAGTAGCACTAATGACTACATGGGCTGATTGTTCAGAAACCTCTATTATTTAAGCCAAACTAAAGAAGCAGCACTTGTATCAAAGAATGGAAATTACGTACAGTTCTTAGAAGAATGAAGACTCATCATGATGCATTACAATGGTGATAAAAAGGGAATGAAAGGAAAAGCTGGAAAACTAAGACTGATTAATTGAAGAAATCCAAAATTAAGTGTGAATTAGGAAAAAATTTTTAAAGAAAAAGGCTGAAGGCTGAACGCAGGAAGAAAAGGGGTTGGGGGACTTAGTTTTAATTCCTATTTGTTTGGCTGAAAAAACTAAACCTAGTTTAGTACCAATAAAAACTTAAAATAATATACTATTTTCCCCACTAAAGTATAGGAAAAGAAATTTCTCTTAGAGTTAAAAACTGAAATTAAACCCCTGGGTTTGTAAATAATGTACCTAAGTTCACGCACACACACACAAAAATACTGCCAATTTTTGAAAAATGCCTTTAATTTCTTATTTACTATTTTAAGTGAAGAATATTAGAGCTAAACTTTCTATTACCTCTGAAACATAAAACAAAAGCACTGGATCATAAAAGCATGCTGAGTTAAGTCGTATGTATGGTTCTGTTTTCCCTAATGTTAAAAGAAAGCAATGGAAAAATTCATTTGGTTAAAGAAGTTACACCACATATTAGGTTTAAATTAGTATAAATACTGCCATCTGCAGGACCACTGAACCTAATAAGTCAGCCCTGGAAATTCAATTCTTAGAATACGTGAACTTTTTTTCCCTCAAACAATGTTCTCCAAAACCACCCCCCAAAAGGTAATTTTAACTATTCAACTTAAAGAGAAGAAAATCAAATCTATTCATATTTAGGCCTAGGTGCCATTGTTAAGGATCAACTCGGCCAACACAGAACTCCTATATTTGACTGACAACAAAGAGACCATACTGAAAGGTCATACGTGTTTCTTTTCAAGCTAAAAAGATAAACTTAAGGTTTTCTTTGAGGGTAATTTCATACATAGGACTCACAAAACTGCCACACATCTAAATTTTTAAACCTCTATTTAAAGGGAGCATCTGGGACGTCTGGGTGCCTCAGCTGGTTAAGCATCCAACTCTCAATTTTGGCTCAGGTCATGATCTCTGAGTCATGAGATCAAGCCCCATTTCAGGCTCCATACTCAGCAGGGAGTCTGCTTGAGGATTCTTTATCTCCCTCTCTCTGCTCGTGCTGGCTCTTGCTCTAATAAATAAATTTAAAAAATAAAATTTAAAAAAATCCAAAGGGAACATCCATTCAATTTTCCCGTAACTTTATTCTCAAGTTATGTTCTACTAGGAAATTAGAAAATTCCATTGAGCATTCTGAATAGTTCTGATGTCAATAAGTTTCTTAAAATTCCAAGTAAGATTTTATAGTCTTAGACTTAATTCTTCCACTCTTTTCCTTCATCTTATTTGATTATCCTTTCCTTAATCATCCTCATTAAAGCCATACACTGCTATTACAGGGAAAACTTAAAGCTCCAGGATAAATCACATCCAAATCTTTCCTGTTTACCTTACTGACAAATTGATAAAAAGAAACAAAAAGAGATCAATCCCACTGTGTATAAAAGATTTGGGGAAGAGAAAGACAAGTCTTTTCCTTTTTTTTTCCTCCCACTAAAGCACCTTGGAGAACTGAGTTAAAAGGGAAAATGAGAAAATGAATTCATAATATCAAAGATGCCTTACCATATAAACAAATATTATTATTTTCTATAAAACATTAACTCTTTAAGGAATCGTGGCATCTTGGACAAAATTTTACAGATTATCTAACTCAAGCTCTCTTCCAAATGACCTACAAAATGACATTAGTGACTGTCATTTATTAAATGCCTTTTACTGCTAAACTTCATAGGTACCACCTCGCTTGATCAAATGGTCACCACCATCTGTTTTAAAATGTAAAGATGGGGTGAGGGTCAGAGAAGACCATATCAAAACAGGCCTATAAGTGAAGGGATTTTATTGTGATAAAATTCCACAGTCTATAGAAATGAATTTTGCTACTCTGTACCTTTCACCCACTGGTCCCTATTAAGAACCTCCAAAGCAAAGCAAAAGTCCATTTACAAAACCTCTCAAATACTTCGGTAACATCACTATGCTATGCCCCAATCTTCTCTCTACAGAATTCACAACCCCAGCTTCTTCAGGTGATTCAGAATCCAGTATATGGTCTGAATACTGTCCCTGATCCCAAAGCAGAGCAAGACTGTGAAAGCTTATGACCAATGTCAACCTAGTCTCCATGTATCACCTGGTTTTCTACCAAAAGTATATCCAGAGGCAATTATCCAGCAGCTTGTCTTAAAATCTAATTTAGAAGAAGGGTAATCCCTAGTATGAGGAAACATTTTTGGTTTTCTTCTTACTTTTAAATGATTTGAGTTTCTTAAACATCGCATATTGGGTATTTAATTATCTAACACTACATCAATAATGTGCAAAAGGTTTTCCTTAGGGAAAAAACCTAATTCTTAAAATTTTTGGTTTCTTTCTTGCTAAGGTGCAATACCTAAGTGGCTGCTTCTTTTCCAAGCAGTCACAAGGAAAAAGACAATTAGAACAATAGCGATATTTAAAATATGTACAAATCTAAGAAACAGCCGGACTACAACCCTATTCTTACATAAAAACTAGTACAATAAAACAGCAATAATAGATAGCATGAAGAATATGAAACTGGGAGACAAGAGGCCTACATTCTATCCATCTTTGCTACACACTAGACCTATGAACTTGAGCTAAGGTATAAAAGCTTCAAACTGTAATACTAGGAGAAAGGACCATGGATTAAGGGTTAAATGTGTTTGCCAAAAGCATATGCATTCAAATTAGGATGCCCAACACTATCCCTGTTTAATCCCTACAGGAAAAATTCTATGCCACAATCTCACTATACCTATTTAAATGTTTAAATGATGCAGGTTGTACTTCACTTCACTTCATGTTACAAGGAAAAGTTCTGGTTTTGCTTTAGATGAATTTCTTATAGTTAAGTGATTCACGTTTTCTTCCCAGTATAGTACAGTTATTAAGAGCATGGTATTCGGGTCTGGAGCGCTCAGCTCATATCCCAACATCATCACTTATCAGCTATGTGACCATGGGCAAGTAATTTAACCTGTCTGTGTACCTACCTCATACGATGGTTGCAAAAATTAAATTGAGTTATTACATGTAAGGTGCTTAGAACAGGGCACAATATATAAAATCACTCAATTTGTATCAGCTAGTAATGACTTGTAAGTTCTCAACTTCACAGACTCAATCCTTTAAAGATATTGCATTTGAACATAGTTACATGAAAAGATGATCATTTTTTAATTCACTGAGGCCATTATCCAAAAATGAGTGTAACTTCAAATGTGGCTCTAATTTTAAGACATGTAAACAACAACAAAAAAAGGACATTTACCAAAACTGAAGAGAAAATATTGCAGTTAGCCATGAATCTTTCAAAAAACATTTCAAACAGGTGAGATTCAAGGCAAATTTCAAATGCAACAGACACATGAGAACAAACTAACTGACAATATGAAAACATAGCTGGAAAGGACTATTAGAATCTATTGGTTTACCTGGAAGTGGAATTGGCATGCCAGGAAGGGGAACACGAAACGGAGGTACCATTACTGGTGGAAAAGCAGGTATTGCTGCTGCTGGCTGAGGTACTGAATGAGGAACAGCAGGAGGTAACGTCTGGGGATGCGGCTGGGGAACAGTTTGCACAGGTGTGGCTGTAGGAGCAGGAGTTGAAACACTAACTGTAGGCGTGGCAACTGAAACAGCAGAACTTGGGGTCTGATCTTGTGTTGTGGGTGCTGATAAAAGATAAAACAAAAATATGTATCACTCCTTCATAAACCATTTTGCTATATTCATTCATCATTCACTCATTCAGTAAGTATTTAAGGGCCCATTCCATGCACTGCAAGAAATTTGTAACAAGGTCTCTTGTCTTCAAGAAGCTTGAAAATAGGCGGTTAAATGAAATACAAAAAATAACTAAAATACAAAGTGAAATGGGATAATAGTACAGGAGTGTAAATCAAGACACAAAGACCATTTCTAACTGTGAGAGGTACAGAAAATTGTACACTGTGATGACAGGCCTTGAAAGATTAGGATTTCAACAAGGACAATGACAAAGTAGGAGGAAAAAATAAGCAAGTAATGGGAAAAGTGAGTAAAAGCAAAGAGGAGATAACAAGGAATTATTTAGAAAATACAAAGCAAGCAGTCAACTAGTAAAACACTAGGCATATCAAAAGAACCAGTGAGTTATGGCTGTAAAGGCAGGCCAGAGGCATAAAGTACAAGGCTCTGGCAGAAGACTAGGGAGTCGGTACTTTACTGGGTAGTGAAAAGAAAGAACTAAGGTAAATGCACAAAACTGACCTAATAGAATGCACACCAAAATGTAGGTACTCACTACATCTGTGTATGCCTTTCACATTTTGCTACATATCCTTCATTAGAGTTTAAATTTTTTTTAAGAATGCATTCATGTGTTATTCGTGTGACTTCGTGAGCATGAAAGAGGTCTAGGGGAGGCAAAATGAAGGTTTCTGTATGGAAGAGAATTAAGCAGTGTTCATCTGATGAATTAATCTGACAGATGAATGGGAAGAAAAGGAAGAACAGAGGTGGGAAAATCAACTTCAACCTATCTGGAACTATCCAAGCAAGGAAAAACAGTGAGGAAAAGATATGCAATAACTGATGACTGAGTATGAACAAATGGAGTAAAAAACAAGTTGCGTTTCTCTACAATTATTTCAAAATAAAAAGGTAAAAAAAGAAAAAACAATAATAACTCATGTTTCCAGTGTGAGAGACCAGGAGAATATGAAATTCGGGATAATTTGATTCTAATACATTATTTTTAAGCAGCAAAAATAAAACATTTCATCTCTATCACATTTAAAATCAAACTGTGACCCAAAAAATAAAATTTGTATTTTATACTTTTTAAAACGTTTCAGTTCTCAAGTATTATAAAACATTTTTGCTATTTATTTATAACCCACTTAGTTCCAAAACAAAATTCATTTTGGTAACTCATTGGTAACAAATACTTCATTTTTAAACTACCTATACTGGACTAAGAATGAATTTATCAAATTAAATGAAATAAAATAGTGCATTCCCAATCTTTATGCCAATTTAATTCTAAGGGAAAGCACACTATTGAATACAAGCCACCCAATAATCCACCTGACAAAATTTGTATCTTTTTTCAGCTCCTAATAATGAAAAACTCACTTAGGCTGGGAAGATGTGAGCAATTTCATACTTGTTAATGAGGGACTCACCTTGGCTAAATAGACAGCAGGGCCAAACAAGTATCTTCAGGGGCCCAGGAATGAATTGTTGGTCTAGCATAGACCTAGCCTTAGGGTACAGTATCATATTAATATAATTTTATAACAGTGTGAAAAATACAAATTACATGCAACATTTGCCCAGTCCCATAAATATACCACTTAGCATCTGTAGTCTACTGTAATGGCTGAAAATATGTCTATTCTTCCCAACTTCCCTGAGAAGGAGGATTTCATCAGCATTTCTCACAAACTTGCACAGGATAAAATGAGTTTATGCTCAACTGGGGCTAAAATATAAATTTCTTAATTTTTATTTCTATTCACCCGCAGGACTATACCGCAGTTCATACAATTACATTTTTTTAAATGTTATGGTAATAATACTTAGATATAATCAGAAGTACAATAAAAAGTACTATACTCAGGAAAAGAATAGGAGTTACAAAATCATCAAATTTCAAATGGAAAGGAACACCAATGGAGATGGCAAAAAGTTATTCACTCAACCCACTCCTCCTGCTGACACAGGATTTTCTAAATCTGATTAGTGGCCATGAGTCATGAGAGGAAAGACATAAAGGCAATGAAAGAATTCAATGGGAAACTGGGAGAATGGGAGCTAGAACTTAATGGTCACTAAACTCCTACTAACACCTTTTGCTAAAATAACTAGTGAAAGGCTAGGCCCCAAATATACACCTAATCCAGCCTCAGATCTTAATTAAAAAAGACAAGTGACTACAACAGATGGAGAAATACTAAGACTGTAGTATGACAACACTTCAGGATACTGAATCAAGTGAAATAAAAACAGACATCAGGAATACTCAGAAAGAACATCAAAAGTGATGGTTAAGGCCAGTAAAAAGAACATGTTTTTGCTATTCTGTTCTTAGAATAAGGGCCTCCCAATTAGTGAACGGCAGTGCAAAAAATGACAAACCAGAGTTCTGAATAGAATAGTTCATAGCAGCAAGACAGCTACGGACCTCTGGACAGACCACTCTGATACAGAAATGGAATACATATACGACAGTTAAAGTATTCTGCTACCAACCTTCTTTAAAACAAAGTACTACCACTTCTCCTTCCTAAGAAGGAAGGGAACAAAAGCATAAGCAACACAGAGCCTCCACACAGAACTGCAATGCTTTTATTAATCTCCTTCCGTCATTACCACCACAGGTACCCAAAAAAAATTGGCAGTTTCCTGCCTTACCACACAGGTTTTTAGAAACACTAGCCTATGAGAAGGGAAACCCCTCAGCCAGCTAGTAACTGCCAGTTATACTTCCATATCAGAATTCACCTTAGCTAATCAAGATGTAAAGCATTATTCACATCTTCCTACTAAGTGCATTTTCCCCCAACCTGTCTAAACTATATCAAGCACAGCTATTAAAAAACTGTCTCTGTATTAGGTGTACCTTACTTCTTCAGTTACTCCAATCCAATCTGAATCTACTATGATTTAATCTCTCTCACATATTTCTTATAGGATAAAAGACATTAATAATTCCCAAGTCCCTGAAGCCTTCTTTTCTTATTCTCATCTATTATCCAGGTAGCAAAATAATCCAACTTCTAATCACCTATAGGGTTAACTATGTATCTTCATACCAGTATCAAAACAAAATAATCAAATCAATAAAATCATTATTTAAATATTTTGGGGCTCGGGCGCCTGGGTGGCTCAGTTGGTTAAGCGACTGCCTTCGGCTCAGGTCATGATCCTGGAGTCCTGGGATGGAGTCCCACATCGGGCTCCCTGCTCAGCAGGGAGTCTGCTTCTCCCTCTGACCCTCTTCCCTCTCGTGCTGTCTCTCATTCTCTCTCTCTCAAATAAATAAAATCTTTAAAAACAAATAAATAAATATTTTGGGGCTCAACCTCAGCCTGAAAATTAAGTAGTACCATATATATAAAAATACAAACAAAAGCCTCCCAAAACTAGTAGTGTTAATATTAATGACAATCTTTTAAGCAAATAAATAATTCTTCTCTTCTCATTCCTAAAATCTGCTATAATCCCCTCTCATCTTTTTAGGAAAGGTCTAACCCTGGGGCCTCTGTGACGTTATACATGAAAATTCTCTTTCATTTCTGACTGCTTCTATCTCCGCTCCTCAGACGTCTGCCTGTATCCCATTCCAGGACCTACCTACCTCTACACAAAATTACTAAAAAGTTCCTAATAACTTTCCCTGATTTCAATAACTACCCCCTCCCCCAAAAAAAGAACACCAGAAAAATGTTCCAGAACACTGCACTTATACTGGACCCCTGGAACCTACCTGCCTCACCCATATGACTAGTTCTTAAAACTCTTCGTAACCTGGTCTCACTCTGAATAAATGTGTTAACCAATATAAACCACCTCCCACCTCAGAAGACTTTCTTAACAATCCCATAAATTGCATTTTTCCTCACCTCCTGACCTTTGTTTATGCTGTTCCCCCTACCAGAAAGATCTCTCTTTACTTTGAAATCTACTCAAATCCTACCACACATCCTTCATGATCAATCTCAATACCCACATAGTCTGTCCACCCATTACTCATCTCTCCCTTTTCTTAAATTCCTACCGTCTTCTATTTTCACTGTGTAACTGGACACACTACTCCCTAATTGCTCCACATACATTATTCTCGCCTCAGTTAGAAAAACTGAAAGTCCTATAAGGCAGGAACAAAGACTTAACACTTATTTTACAAACCCCACAGCACCCAGCATTACTGTTGGCCGAGATGGAATAGCTACCTCTGCACTTCCCAGTTTAGCTTCATGAACGCCAACAGGACAAATAATTTCTTCTACTAATTTAAATTCCTGTTCTTTTTTTAACCCAGAAGTCTTAGTGTCAAAAATGTATTTTAAGTAACAGCAAGGATAACACCTGAAACACTAGGATCATTTTGCAATGCAGTCCCTACTTGTCCATTTCTCTAGCCCCTAAATGAAAATACATGCTGGCTGGTACTCACTTGATACTGTCTGCGAAACCGAAGAGGCAGTTGTTGTGGTAGAAGTGGTAGAGGATGGGGTGGATGATGATGTTGAAGTGGACACTGCAGGTGCTGGGCTACTGGTTGTAGGGGTGGAAGCTCCTACTGCTTGTGCTTGTACTTGCGCCTGCACCTGGGCCTGAGCTTGGGCCTGCGCCTGAGCCTGTGCTTGTGCCTGAGCCTGGGCCTGTGCCTGGGCCTGGGCCTGCGCTTGAGCTTGTGCTTGTGCCTGCGCCTGAGCCTGCGCCTGGGCCTGGGCCTGGGCCTGCGCCTGGGCTTGGGCCTGAACCTGAGCCTGGGCTGCAAGCATAGGTGTCAGTTCTGACTGCTGAATAACCTTAACTCCATCTGGTTTGGTCCATGCAGATTCACGTGTCCGAGCATTATAATAATAAACCTGCAGAGGAAGCAAAATCGTTGGTATCCCAGAATCTGTCAACTATCATTTAAAAAAAACACTAATGCAACTATATCCTGTCTTAAAAGGTATTTTAAAAAAACTTAGAAAAGAGAAGTACATGGAAATTGGCTGTTGGTGTATTGATACTAGAGGTAATTTCCCCCTCCTTTCTCCCCTTCCCCTAATTTTCTATAATGAGTGCTCTGTATTTTTAACACAAAAAGGAAAACCAAGGTTGTATTTTGTGCACAAACTTAACTGAGAAGGCTTCAGACTGCTCTCCTTAGAAAGCCTTGCTTGCAAAGTTGGCCCTGACTGGCATGTGGACACCTGAATTTTAGAAGGGCTCCCACCATTCCCTGGAAACCCTCAACTCCTTGGCTCAGGCAAGCTTCCTTGGTAGACAACACTTCACACGTATTCTCACAATTCCATGCTGGAGGAATTAAATTGTTCAGTGTGATTCCACTGAGGGGACTCTTGGAAGCTTATGCTTGGTTTCCTCCAGTTTTCGCCCCATACACCTTTTTTTCTTTGCTGGTTTTGCTTTGGATCCCTTATAATTAGTCTTAGCTATAAGTACTACTATATGCTGAGTTCTATGAGTCGTCCTAGCCAAAACCAAACCTCATTGACACTATTTAAAATACAAGCTTCCAGAATCACAGGTAAACTTATGTAAGCACTCCAGGCAACCTTATGTCTGTGCAGAAATCCAATCCAGTGAGGCTTTCTTGGAGTTCTACCCTATCCAGTGCTTGTCTGAGACTCATTTTCATTGGCAAGGATACTGTCATTTATCTCCATTTGCCAGAACTCTTAAATTTTACTCTCTTGTCACCAACAAGATAACGACCTAAATACATTTTAGAATTTACCTTCCCATCTGGAGTTTTATTTTCAACCCATATCTCCTCAGTAGGAGGCAATGCTGGAGTACCAGGAGCAGTCACAGGAGGCATTCCTGGTGGAAACATCATACCCGGAGGAGGAGGCATGGTTCCCATGGGTGGAGGCATAAAAGGTGGTCTCTGTCAATTAACAAGAACAATAATGGTCACTTGTATTTATCTTTTTTTTCCCTTCAAATGACTAAATTCTACCCAAAAGTAAAGTACTATAAGAGAAACTAGTTTTATAGCCCATTCAAATACATTCATCTACGTTGTATAAGACAAGTTTCTCTTTAACAAAAATGATACTCAAACAGATTAGAAAGGAATACATCAAAACACTAACAGGAGTCCTCTCTGTGTTACGGCATCATGGATGAATCAATCTTGCTTTTTCTTTATACTTTAACAGCATTATTTCATACACTGGGTACTGGATTATTTTCAAAAGGAAAAAACTGATTTATATGTCTTGCTGAACACCAAGCACACCAATGCCTCCATACCTCACCTACAACAGGAACCAACTGTAAAAGAAACATTATTTTATAAATAACACAGCAATAACTGAAAAACCAGCTATACATAACCCTTTATTCTCTTTTCCCATTAAGAAGTAACTATAAGGTAGGAAAATAGTCATCATTTCCTTTTTTTTCAAGTAATACTAATAATGTAGCTCAAACATACAAATATCAGGAAGTTTAAAAGACATGGTAAAAGCTGACCATTTTACTTTTAGTGAAAGTAAGAATTTAAATGGTATGTATTACAATTTTTAAACAAATTTCCTGGAACCATTACTGATCTAATCCTATCTCTGATAATTCCCTTATTGTCATTCTTCAAAGATTGCTGACACAAGACCCCAAACCAAACAATTTAAGTGAAACTGCTACATCTTATTTACTAAAGCCGAAATGTGGCCTGGTATTTTAAAAACAGATTCTGAACAGGAATTAAAAAGATTTCCTCTATAATCTATAAGTTACTTTAAAATTCAATTATCCAAAGCACCTTAATCTGTATAATGGAAGGGACACTATGCTAATAATATGAAATTGCATTTCCTTTTCCTAAAACTGTCTTCTTCCCATATTCCAGCTTTTTCTGGATTCAGTTTAGTCTTTCCAGCAACAGCACACAGACCCTCATTCTATGAAATAACTACCCCAAATATGTCTCATGCACCATTAGCTGGAAAACATCTGGATTTAAAGTAAAACTACACACTTATCCATCAAGACCAAGAAAAGTATCAAAACATTAGAAAATATCACATTACAATAACTGATTTATTTCCATTTGAGGGTCACATTAGTCCATTACATTTTATAATATTCTACAAGTAGATTTAAATCTTAAAGGCACAAGTTAGAATAAATCCACGTATTATTACAAGTTGTACCAGAATCAGTAGGTCAAAAACCTATTTCTTATTCTAATCTTCAAGGAAATATAAAACCATTTAACACTTTGTTGGGGCGTAGGAACTATCCATTACTTAGAAGACAATATAATTATTAAGCAAAATATTAAAACTCTGTCTCTTCCATAAACATAACCCTATCTAAACTGAGTTAACTTCACTTAAATACTACCTCATTACCCTTTTCTATTTTTAGTAAGTTCATTCTTGATTATCTAAGCTAATGGAGGGCAGATGACAGCACTGTATTTATTCGGTTTCAGAGGTATGCAGGCTGGATAAACATGAGAACAGATACATACTCAAACAAAAAGAAAAAAAACAATCTCAAAAGTAGACATTTGAGAGTTGATACCTTCAGGACACCATTTCAGACAATAACTGAGTCTACATAAACGAGAGAGGAATATTATGCTTCAGGTTAAAATACCAGAAAAGTATTTATTTAAAGAAATCCCACAATAATTCCATTTCTAAAATTTTAAGATAATCCCTTTTTTCCCCCTCAGGGAGAGAAAATCCAAGTATTATACTTATGTCTTTGTTGTCACTTTGTAGATTCTATCCTAAGCATCACTTCTGGGGAGAACTGCTCAGAAATATATATACATATATTTACATTTATTGGCAACATGTATCACTGAAAATAAATTTCACCCACTCTATATATTAAGATTTCAAATTTCATATCCCATAAAGACAGATTACTAAATTCTCAAGAGATAAAAGCATGTAAGAAATACATTGCTGAATCCTAGTTTTATATGTATGGTTTTCTATCACCATCTAAATTCCCATTCTGAATTTCTATACTAATTATGTTTCCACTGCTTTTGGACAAACACATTAACAGATGGATGTTCTCTTCAGCTCCCCCTTTCCTAAACAGTGAAACGAAGAACTAGTTTTTAAGCAAAACTCACTGACAAACAGCAAACTCTACATTCTTTACCTGGAGGTGTGGAGGGCCCATCGGTGGAGGAATCCCTCCTGGAGGAGGCATTGGCGGCATATTAGGATCAAAAGGAGGACGTCCAAAAGGGGGCCGTGGTGGTGGTGGAGGGCCTCGCATCATACCAAAAGGTGGAGGAGGTCGCATAAGAGGTGGTGGGCCTCGCATCACTGCATTTGGTGGGGGAGCCGGGCCTCGGAACCTCAAGGCCTGCTGTTGAGCCATCCTGTGTGGGAAAGCAATGTATAAATTTTTCCTTCTCAAAATTACAAAATGTAGCTATTAATCTCTAATTAAAATCAAATTTAAAAGGCCTTTAAGAGCAAGTGGAGTTAGAAAGTCATCATTTTGCAAACATGATAAGTGCATCGGTAAGAATGATAATTGGTCACCAAATCCAGGAGGAAATTTGGATAAGGATGATATTTGGATGGTCTTAAAATGTCTCCCCACATGCTATTTACAATTGCAGGGTAGGATGAAGAACTACTAACTACATACTAAGGAAGTTGGGCAACAGCCTGACCAAATGATCAAAATTACTATCATCTAAAAAGGATAAATGGATATCATGTGACTTAGAGGGACACAGTATCACCTATTCTGGGCAAGAATGTATAACCTCAATCTAATAATGAGGAAATATTAGACAAACACAAACTGAGGAATGTTCCATTTTTAAAAAGGGAGAAGAAAGGAGGGGTGCCCGGGTGGCACTGTCAGTGAAGCGTCCAACTCTTGATTTTGGCTCAGGTCATGATCTCAGGGTCGTGAGATGGAGACCCGCATTGGGCTCCAAGCTCAACACAGAGTCCGCTTCAGATTCTCTCTCCCTCTCCCTCTGCCCTTCCCACTCAAGCATGTGCTCTCTCTAAAATAAGTAAATCTTAAAAGAAAAAAAGGAGGAAGGGGAGTGTATTCTTTACAAATGTCAATGTTATACATAAAAGACGAAGGAAGGCTGTGGAAATGTTCCAGATTTTAAAGGAAGCTAAAGAGATGACAACACAATACTAACTCCAGACTGGATTCTGTACTAAAGAGATGAATGTTATACAGGACATTTTGAATTAATGGACAACACTTGTGATATGGAGAATAAGTACTGTGTCAGTGTAAATTTATGAAGTTGATAACTGTGTTGTAGTTAAGTATCTCCATTCTTAGAAAACAGACACTTAAGTATTTAGGGGTGAAGGGCCATGGTGTATGTATGTTACCCTCAAATGGTTCAGAGTAACAGAGAGTATGCATATGTGCAAATAATAAAGAAGAGATAAAATATTAACACTAGGTGTATTACCTTCATTTCTGCACCTTTTTGAAATTACTTCCAAATACAAAGTTTTTACGGGAGAGGTAGGTAGCAGCTTAAGAGATCACAAGTATTCTTTAATTAAAGGAAAAGACTTTCGCCACACTGCGCCCCACCCCATCCCTCAATCTCTAAACACCCTGGTTTGTTTTCTCCATGGCACTTAAACAGATAGATAGTATCACCTAAGATGGTATTATCTATCTCCTCTCACAAGTGTTTCTTAAAAAAATTAATTCTGCTTACTATGTGTCAGGCAATGCTCTAAGTTCTTTTTAAGTCATTTAACCACCGTAACAACCCTATGAGATGGATGCTACAGTTGACCCTTGAACAATACAGGTTTGAATTGCACAGATCCACTTACGGGTGAATTTTCTTCAATAAATTCAGTACAATACTAACTTATGTTCTCTTCCTTATGATTTTCTTAACATTTTCTTTTCTTTAGTTTACTTTATTGTAAGAATACAATATATAATACATATAACATACAAAATATGTGTTAATCAATTGCTTAGGTTACAGGTAAGGCTTCAAGACAAGAGCAGGCTATTAACCTTTAGTTTTGGGGGAGTCAAAAGTTATATTCGAATTTTCAAATCACAGAGGGTTTGGGGGTCAGCATCCCTAATCCCCACAGTGTTCAAGGGTCAACTGTATGATCCTCATTTTAAAGATGAGGACAGACGAGATCGGGCGTGTTCAAGGTGGTATGACCTAGACTTAAAGATGAGGACATTAAGGCACAGGAAAGTTAAGTATCACTTGTCCAAGACCTCACAGCTGGTTCAGTAGTAAAACCAGGATTTGAACACAGGCAACTGGCTCTTAAACACTACACCACACTGTCTATATAAGTCCCTTTAGAGCAGGAATTCTGTCTGTCCTGCTCTCCTGTATATTCCCAGCACAGAGTTAGGTCTGCACACAGTAGGTCTCAGTATGTGTGGAATCAACCAATAAATACCTAGGTGATATCGTACTTAAGCTACCTTATAAGTAGGGTATGGAGAATATTATAAAAATTATTTTTAATATAATTTGCCTTAGTCTTCTCAGTAGCTACTTTAACTCTCTTATATATGAAATTTACATTTCTGTGCTCACAAGATTAATAGTTATATTCCTTATGTATATTTGAAAATAATCATTTTTATATTCTCCTCACCAAGCTCTTCCAACTTTCCTACATTTTCAACCCTCTGCTTAAGATTATCCTCTGAACTTTCTCTAAATTTTCCACAATGTAGTTCAACTGTCACAAAAAATCCTAAGAACCAAGATGCCTTCCATGAGAACACTGGGATTATAAACACATCCAAGAACTACTATACAAGTGTATTTAACCAAATTTGCAAATGATCCTGCACTCAAGGTTACAAAGTACGATGTAAAAATGGTGACTACAAAAAGGATTTTATCAGAATGATCAGTCTTCAAATTATATGCACTCCCCAAAGACAACCACTGTTACTGAAGGAAATCTTAACCTTTGAGCAGAAAAAAAGTTAAGCACCAAGGAAAAATACTCTGTTTCAGCACTGAGTTAATAATGTACCTTCATCTTCTGATTTCCTTGGAGTCTGCCTCTCCCTTTTTGAAAAATTTACAGTAATTCTTTCTTTAGAATTTCACTTACTAGTTCTAGCTTGAAGTTAAGCATTTAGGCTGCAGAATCACAGAACAGTCAAATCAGGGCTCTGCCTCTTGTTGTAGGCTGGTTACATTTTTTCTGAGCCTGAGTATACTCAGATGTAAATTAGCAGGGGAAGAGAAATAAAACTTATCTCCTATCTCTCCGTTCAATGAGATAATGACCGTAAAACATTTAGGATAGTTATCTGGTACACACTAAACTACTTTATCACTACTTTCCTTCCCCCACAAAACCTAGCACAGTGCTCTACTTGAAAAGGCACTTCACTGTCAATTTGACTCAACAGCTTAGCTATGAAGTCTGCCACTAAAAATGGTAACAAATTCACAGAATTTCCTCCATCAACAGCCTAAAGTTGCCATCTTCTGATGTTAGATCTGTATGGCACACGTGCTGAGCTCTCTATACCACTGTTTCATTCCAAAAGCCTTTACTAGAAACTGCAAGGAGGAATAAATGAGCTAATAAAGCACTGGGAACAGCACCTACCACTTAAGTCCTCTGTAAGTATTAGCTATTATAACTGTGGCTATAACGTCAGTATAGTAAGATTAGCAAGTGTTAAATGGCATTAATATTAGAAAGTTAGCTATACTATAGTGTTAGCTATATTATTATAATTACTATTATCAGACTCCCTATAACCTGACCCCTCCATAATTGACCTCTCTATAGACTCCAGTCTTCTTTTTTGATCAAATACTTCAAAAGTTCATTACCTTGAAGCCTCTGCCTGGCATGCTTTTCCCAAGATGTTTACATAACTGGCTCCTCATTATTCAGCCTCAGTTCAAATGTTACCTCAAACTCTTTCCCCATCCCAAACCTCTCCTAGCCCCTCTCTGGCTCATTACCCAGTCTGAATGTTCAATTATGATAAATGCTACGAAGAAATTTCTCACTTGTTTACTTTTGTATTATCTCTACCCAGTAGTATGTAATTTCCCCTTAGTATACTGCTGCAACCCAGTGTTGATAACTGTTCAAGCATTAGTCTTTTAATAATGATATTATTATGAAATGGAAACTGTGGCAAGTTACATGGACAGTATTTGTACTAACTCTTTTATGCTCACCACAACCCAATAAGGTTAACTTTGACACCATTTTTACCAATTTTTTAAGGCAGCTGGCCAGTGGAAGGACCACTGTATTCTTATTCACATTTTACAGTTGAGAAAATTTAAATTGCAAGTACCTTGTCATAAGACATAAAGCATTAATAGGTAAGTAAACAAAGGCCTTGGATAAAGGATCTATACAAATACGACTCTATAATAAAGTTTCTTAATGGTCCCAACCATTAAGGGATGGATGGCATTTGGATCTCTGAATAAATTCTGTCTACTGTGGGTTATTTGTACCCCTATCACTTTCAACCTTTTTGGAAAAGAGAAGGCTACTTACATGAATAGAAAAGCAATTTTTTTTTACAAGAACAAATGTACTTCCCTACAAGTATTCTATCCAGATATGCAATGTCCCCAGTGGTGAAGACAACGCTGCAATTCCTTTAATAGGAGCAAAAATAGAGGGATGCTATTGATGGGAGTCAAATTAAGTAGTAAGACTGTAAGGAGACCTAGACCCTGCCGATTACTCAATGACCCTGCGCAAGTCTCTTCACACTTGCAGGCTGATCATTTGATGAGGTTAGTTTAATTTAGAATTTAGACCAACCTTAATTAGCATGGAAGGTCCTTGAGAACAAAGGTTTCTGGTCAGCTTCAAGGCTCTACAGTACCTGCCAGCAGGTACTGAGGTCAATGACCATCACAAAGCACACACTAAATATAGGTCCAAAAAGGAAACCATCTCTCAATCTCCTTTATTCATTTATTTACCATATATCCACTGAACACCTCATTTGCCAGGGACTATGACAGACACACCATGATATACGTAAAGGATAACAATACAAAAACTAAGCCTCCATTTCTACCATCAGAGAAGCCACATAAACAGGTGATTTCTCTTAAACCCTGAGAAATGCTAAAATAAACTATTTAAGTGAAAGAGTTTTTACAATACACTCTGGAAGCAGAACTTCCAACCCAAGAGGCCAAGGTATAAAATATGTGCAAGAGAACACCTAATTAAAAACCCTATTCAAATCAGTTCTGCAACAATGTCTAGCTATTATTAATAAAGTCTAAAAGGCTACTCATTGTAAAGCTCTAAAATGCAAAGTAATGTTCCCAATATGACAAGCTAAGTAACTAAGTAACTCGAGATCACAATCAGGAATAAACTTTCCATTACTAATATCGAACCACCCTGACAATGCACTTTGATCACTCATTACTGAAGTGTACATATGGGGTTTAAAGGATGTGAAATTCATTTCTGAAAGAAAACAAGATTTTATTCCTGTCAAATAAGGATTTTTGTGTGTGACGATTCAGAATTTAGAAGACATTTTTCCTGAAACCTTGGGTAACAATACCCATTTCTTTATACAATGTCATCTTGAGCTCCAGACAATACTAAAGAGTCCTCATAACCTACACTGCTCTTTTTCATGTTCAAATGCTGACAATGGCACAATTCAGAATGAGAGCTGAACATCTGAAATGACATTTTTCCCATGCGGGGGGGGGGGGGGTACCAAAGATACATAAAGCTCCGTACCTCTTGTCCCCAAATATCACTGACTAAAGAATTTTACTTTATCAAGACACTTTTACTGTACCAAATCTTAATTACAAATTCCATAGGCACTGAGATACCGGAGGAAGAAAGGTCACTGCACTCTTTAGGGCAATGGCGTAAGCAGAAGAATGGAACAGCGATCCAGACTGCAGGCTCTGGAGCCCGACTGCCTTGGTTCGAGCCACTTCCTGGAGCCACAGTTCCACCAATGCGACCTTGTCCCACTTCCTCAACCTCTACGGGGTTCAGTTTCCTCACCTGTAAGATGGGCAAGTAACTTAACTGAGGAGGGGCCTGCAAAATGACAATAGCAACTACTCCAAAGGCACACAGAAGCACGTAACAAACGGCTGTTGCTACTGCTGTTATTCACAAATGCGGCATGAGGAATAAAATGAGAGAAAGGAAGGAAACACACAGGAAGTTCAGAAAAGCAAGCGATGTGGGGATGAAGGCACAGGGCAGACGTGGAGACCCCCGAGGGCCGCGGAGGGCGTGAGGAATGCTGAACCAGAAGTGGCGAGGAGTCCCCGGGAGTTCAGCGCGGAGTGGAAGGGGTCGATGAGGAAAACCGGGCCCGCGGCAGTGCGAAGCCCAGACGAAGGCTGAGAGGGGCCGAGGCGGAGGCGGCACGCGGCTGAGGCGGGGCCCCAAGGCGGGAACGCCGGACCCCGCCCGCAGGCCGCAGGCCGCGAGGGGCGCTAAGGACCCGCGAAAACCGCAGGGAGCAGCCGGACAAGGCGCAGGAGGCCGCGGCCCAGCCCCGGCCCGGCTCTCTCATTCAAGCCACCTTCCCCTTCCCCCTTCGCCAACCCCATGCGGTCCTGGCCCCGAGCCGCCGCGGCTCCTCCGTCCACCTCCCACCGCGGATCTCCACGCCACAGGCCTACCCCCTGGGACTCCACTGTGCTGAAATGTAAGGGAGGGCAGCGCCCCTTACCTGAGCTCCCCCGGGTTGAATCGCTCACCGTCCCCCCCGTCCCCGCCACGCTCCGCCATTACAGAGGGCCGCGTTCATCCACCCGCCGACTGAGCGTCCCCTATTGGCCGGACCGATCGTCAATCCCGTGCGAGCGAGGCGGAGATCGCAGAGATCTATGAGATGATTGGTGAAGCTTTCCATCAATCCTCGGGCTGGGGGCGGTATCTGCCTTACGATTGGTGAAAGGGCCCGCCGACTTTGAAAGCGGTATCGAGACAGCCAGTTGATTGGTCACTCGGAGGCTTTATGGGAAATGAGACTTGAGCACCGAGGAACCGCCGGCGCCCTCTCGCGGTAGGGAGAACTAGGTCCTCCCACGTCCTCCGGGCTGCGGTAGCCACGTGTCCGCCGGCTTCCAGGAAAGCCAATTGTGGAGCCATGTTGGCCACATATTGGCAATACTGGCTCAGGCAGAGTCCCTTTCCGTGCGAGAGCCAATCAAAAAATCGACCTGGGTCGCGCCTAAGCCAATCGCAGAGTGGCTGTGGAAATAAGCTATTTCCCAGCTTTTCAAACTCGAGTCTTAAGCGATCACGCGATTACAGCCGCGTTATTAATAATAGATTACTAACTACAAAAGTACCTCCTAAATTGTATTGCCGGCTGGTGAGTGTTATAAGTTGCTGTATTAAGACAAGTTGGAGGTGGCAAGCCTCTGCTCAGTTTACAGCATATAAAGCATCTGTCCTTCAGTTTCGAAATAGGCTTGTCTGAAATCAGCACATCCTGATACCCCGAAGGAATTCTGTTTATTTCTTTTTTTATTAAAGGGGAAAAATCAAAAATAAACCTTTAGACTCAGATATCATAGGCATAATGAAGATGAACCCTATCTATCATTAAGGAACTCAAAATATTAAAATAATAGATAAACTGAGGTACAGAGAAGTAACTTCACAGAACCAGTAAATGGCAGAGCGTGACCAAGGCAGTGCGGCAGCTAAGCCCCATTCTTAAGCACCACCTCCAAGAAAATTGAAAACATACTCGCACACAAAAACTTATGCAAAGTGTTGATAGCAGCATTATCTATAATAGCCAAAAAGTAAAATCACCCAAACGTCCAATCAAGTAATGAACATATAAAAAAGTGCTATATCTAATCTATACATAGGAATATTAGTCAGTCATTAAAAGGAAGTACTGATACATGCTACAACATAGATGAACCTTGAAAACATTTAGCTAAGTGAAAAAAAACAGACAGAAAAGGCTACATAGTGTATGATTCCATTTATATTGACTGCCTGGAATAAACAAATCCAATACAGACAGAAAGTAGATTAAGGATTTCCAGGGGGTGATGGCATTACTAATTGGTATGGGATTACTTTTTTGGATGATGAATATGTTCTGGAATTAGTGATGATTGCACAATTTGGTAGTATACTAAAATGCATTGAAATGTACATTTTTAAAGGGTGAGGTTTATTCGATGTGAATTACATTGCAATAAATACCTGTCATATTGAACCCCAGCAAAATATTCAAGATCAATTATGATAAAATGTAATCAGGACTGAACCCAGTTCCGAGGTGATCAACTGGTGAAGGAAAGAATGGTTAAAATTTCAGTAAATATGTGACATTCAAACAAACTAGAGTCTAAGAGTGAGAGGTCAGGTCCCTTTTTCAACGTTAGCTTGCATCCCCAAATCCTGGCAAACTATTCTGAGAATAACACTGGTATAGATGGCTGAGGACAAACTAATCCCCACTGCTGGGGGAGAAATAAAACACCTCAAAATAGTTATAGAAAGCAAATCACTGGCATGTATAAAAAGTGAAAACAAACTATCAGCTTGAATGAATGGAAGAAACTCTTTGCAGTTATAATGAAAGTTTTATCATTTGAGAGTTTTATTATTTGTCTATATATAGACATTAAGATATTTATATCTTACTGGATTCTCCTCTTTTTAGATATTTAGAGTGGGCATACATACAGATGTATATGTATCATATGTACATGATTATTCATATATAATCATTTCATTGTTTCATTGCCACAGCTTATTCAAACGAACATGAGCTTGGAATTCAGTTATTTTGCGCTCAATAGTTACACAAATCATACTGCAAATATCTGATCTGAGCCGAAAATACAGTGAACCATTTTATTGAATCAATGTGAAATAATTAAAGGGACTCATTGCATCTTTCAAGAGACAAAATGCACTTCCCTATAGTCAAAGCTTGATAACTCAGGATACTGAAAATGTACATAGCTACACAGAACAGGAAAACAAATACCACCCTTGCCCAATTGGCAGCAGTTGAATTATATACCCTAAAACTTACTATATCAAAGTGAGGTAAAGAGACAGTGTTTGTTTAAGACTAATTAATATCATCGGGGCTTTAAGTTTTAGCTATAAAGTCACTCTTCAGAAGTGACTCTTAAAAAGTGGTTCCAGTGCAGAATCAGACTTTTCTTTTTAATAACTACCATTTTGGAACACCCGTCTTAAACCTATGGTAGGTACTTTGCATATACTATTTTAATCCCCTCAGCAGCCCTGCAAGGCAGACCTATTGTCACCATTTTACATATGGAGAAACTGAGGCTCACAGAAAGTATAGAACTGGCTCAGAGTGACATTCACACAGCTGATAAGAGGTGAAGCTAGGATTCAAGCAAAGATGTATGTCACACCAAAGCCAACTGGGGACTGCTAAATCCCACATCTCAGCCAAACCAGAAAGATAGCAGAGCTAATAAACAATTTCTTCCTCTCTCCTCTGGACTGAAATACTTTGAAAGGACTCTGTTTTCTTCACTGAATCCCTAAGTCCTAGTAGAGTATTCATTCCACTATAGGTCAGTGGTCAGTGGTATCTACTGTACTGTACAGCTACATTATTCTTTACTGGAAATACTGCTCTTTGAAACACTGAAAGAGAACTCAGAAATGGAGAGACATATTCTGAGTACCTAAGAGGCCGCATGGATAGCAGTTGCTAACAGGGTTCTCATCCTGGCTCTTCTAATTACTGGCTGTGTAATCCTGGGCAAATTACGTGACTTCCCACAGCTTCAGCTTCTTGTTTTGGAAAAGGAAGAGTTGCTGTGAGGTTTTATAAGTAACCATTCACCATGGCCTAGGCAGCAACTAACAGGCCTCAATAAATATTTGTTAACTGAGTTGCTCTGGGGCATTTTCCTAGCCAACGCTTTACCTAAATGGTTAAAATCAAGATAGTCTTCAGCTTTTTTGCACCCATACATGTGAAGATATTGAGCTCTCAGCCAAGAACTAGAACAATATTTGTCTATTAACAGTAAATATCATACTAAATCAACATAAGGATCAGAGCAGAAAATAATCATAGTAGGTTACCTCTGCCCTTTTTCCAGCCAGGTAACTCTTTCTTACCTGTATTAGTTATCTATTCCTGGGTATAACAAATTGTCCCACAATTTAACAGTTCAAGGCAACAAAATTTATTATTTCACAGTTTTCACAGGTCAGGAATCCAGGCGCAGCCTCTGGCTACAGAACTCTCATGTGAGGAGAATGTCAGGCTGTCAGCCAAGGGAGAAGACTCACCTGAAGTTCAAGGATCTGCTTCTAAGTGTTCTCATCTGGTTGTTGGCATGTGTCACTTCCTTGCACATTCTTAACAGCTGAGGACACACCCATGGGTCTCTCCATGGGGCCGATGACAACGTGGCAGTTTGCTTCTCCTAGCATAAGCAATCTAAGGGAGAGAGAAAGAGAAATGGAGAGAAAGGGGGGCGGGGAGGGAGAGAGACAGAGAGGGAGGGAGAGAGAGAGAATGCCCAAAACAGAAACCACAGACTTTTTGTAGCTTAATGTTGGCAGTGAAATTTCATCACTGCTGCCCATATCCTGTTCACTAGAAGCAGGTCAGTAAGTCAATCCAGCTCACCCTCAAGGGGAGATTACCCAAGAGTTGAATACCAGCAGGCAGCAAGCCCCAGGGGCCATCCTACCTGCCACACTGTCTTTTTCAGGTCTCAGCTTCCGTGTTACTTCCTCCAGAAAGCATTCTTCAGAGAGAAAATCGGACCTCCTGCTATGCCCATCTTGGTAATTTCCCCTATTCACCCTTCATGTCTCTTAACATTCCGGCCACTCGTTACTACATATTGTAACACTGAGCATTATGTATATGACATGTTTTACATATACTGTCTTATATCTTTTCCTGTCAACATTTTTGTTTTCCTGTCAAATTTTGTCTTTTTAATGTAAATGATGAACATCCTAACATTCCACGACTAAATACATCAGTATGTATCTTTCAAAACAAAAAACCCTACAGTTTTCTACGTATCAAGAATAACATTTTCACACTTAACAAAACTAACAGTAATGCCAAATCCATATTCACATTTCCCCCAGCTGCCCCTAAGATGTCATTTTCAGCTGATTTGTCCACATTACGATCCAATTCAGAACCATGCAATGCATCTGGTTGCCATGTTGCTTATGTCACTTTTAACCTAGAAGAGTTCCTTTGGTCAGGACACTGACTTGCTGAAGATCCCAGGCCAGTTCCACCTCCTGGATCTGCTTGATCGCTCCCTCTTACCCTGGTATTTCTGTAAGATGGAAATTAGATCTGAAGACTTGGTTAGATAGAAGTTGAACATTTTTATGAAGAGAACTTCAGAAGTCGTGCTGTTTATTTCCGTTATAACACACCAAGAAGTACACACGTACATGATGATCCCACCCTTAATGATGCTGAGATTGACACTGGGTTACAGTAATGACAGCTCTATCCTTCCACTGCAATCAGAACACTATCTGCAGTATGAATAGTTACATCTGGACTACAGTCAGAAACCAGGACTATTTCTGGCAAAGTTGGATGAATGGCTACCCTGCCTATCAACCATTAACTTAAATGGTTTAATGGTTTTGTCTTTTCCTGAATCAATATTCTCCTTAGGGGGTGGCAAAATAATGAGTTCCTAATTATATGTTACCTTCTACATTTACTAGCTAACAATTCTGTAAATTAGAGATTTCCCTGAACAATAGTGGCTATTTAGTTACCCCAAAATATAGTTTCTATTTTAAAAGGTAGATAAATGCTTAATGCTTTCCCTTTATTTATCAGCCTTCAAAATAAAAAGGTGGTTTGATAGCCATCTCAACTAGAGACAAATTAGTTTTTTTCCCCTGACTCCTTTCTTTAAGTATTAACATGGACTCGCAGGTTTTCAATAGATTGAATCCATTTCAATTAACTAAAATCAATAATCATTTTCAATGCTCAAATTTCCATAAATTATCCATTTGTTCTTCACAAGGATCTTTTAAGTAAGGTATCATTACTATCCCCTTTTACATACCAAGAAACTGGGCCAAAGAGAAGTTAAGTAACTAAGAGGTGAAGTAACTAAGGTGGCTCGGATAGTAACTTCAGTGTGCAATTGAATCTAGACTCCAAGAGAGCAGGGAATGAATTCATGTTTTTTTCTATTCATTTCTCTTGAACGTAGCTCAATGCCAGTCAATAAATAAGTCGATGAGCAAATTAATTAATTGATTATCATTTCTAGTTGACACCAAAAAACATTCTAATACCTACTGAAGACTTTCAGATTAAACAATGTAATACCTGGGATTAGGTTCAAGATAAACAAGGGTAGGAAGCTGCAAGGCAGGGGAAAAATTTACAGATGAAACAAGGTTGACTGTATGTTGAGAAATGTTGAAGCTGGATCATAGGTACATGAGAGTTTATGATACTGTCCTTTCTACTTTTTAATATTCGAAATTTTCCATTAACAAAGAAAATATTCTAAGTCTTTGAAACACTGAAATGTAGGGAACTACATAAAAGTATTTAAACTGATACACAGCAAAATGTATCTGCTTACATTTTTAGTCTGTAGTCTAACAAAAGGTAAGAAAGTAAAGTGAACAGGGTGCCTGGGTGTCTCAGTCAGTTAAGCATCAGACTCTTGATTTCAGATTAGGTCATGATCTCAGGGTTGTGAGATCGAGCCCCGCATCCCACTCTGCGCTCAACAGGGAATCTGCTTGAGATTCTTTCTCTCCCTCTCCCTCTTTCCCTCCCCCCACTCATGCTCTCTCTCTCTCTCAAATAAATAAATCTTTGAAAAAAGAAAGTAAAGTGAACTGATGATACCAGCTAACCCAACACAAGCTAAATTAGATATGCAAAGAGTAAGATGCTCCTTAAAGTCATAGATGGTAACTACACTTAACGTAGTGAACATTGCATAATGTATAGAATTGTCAAATCACTATATTGTGCACCTGAAACTAATGTAACATTGTATGTCAACTATACTTAATAAAAAAAATTTTTAAGAGTAAGAGCATCCTATAAAACAGATTAAGATAACAGAAATCTCATGTTTGACTTTTTTGTTGGAAAGCTGACAACAATGGTATGTGTAATATTGTTTAAATGCCAAGACTTAGAGAAAATCTGATCACTACAAAAGGAATGGGGAAAGAAACCTGTGAATCTCTCTTCTAGAAGAAAAGATGTCAAGGACTTATCCCTGGTTACCAAGTTCAGAAGCCAGATAAAAAGATGCCAGGTCACAAAACACTCTGGGATACAAATAGATATCCATTAAAAAATATTGTTTCTAATAAACATAGAAAGAATGAGAAAAATAAAATTACCATTAGAATACCACAGTAATTATGCTCTAGGCAGGTTCGTCTGAGGCATGCTAAAATTAGTAGATGAAACTGTAAAGAGAAACAGGATATTGTATAGGCTCAAAATATCTCCACCCAAAAGTTATAAAATAGTGTGGTGGTTTTAAGATACACCAATGAATTTGTTGATACTCCTCCCTCCAAAAGATGGAGCTCAATGTCCCTCTCCTTGAGTGGAGGTTGACGGTAGCGACTCTACCTAACAGCATTTACACTTACAGTGGAGAAATCTGGCGCACAGCATTTCAGCCAAGGGCTGGGTTAATATCTTCAGTGACGGCCTGCATTCCTGATACCATGTGACAAGAAGGGCTCTTCCCCGAAATCCATAACATCAGTCTAAACCCGAGGAAACATGAAACAAATACAAACTGAGAGACATTCTACAAAATACCTGATCAATATTCTTCAAAAGTGTGTAAGTCGCCTGGGTGGCTCAGTTGGTTAAGCAACTGCCTTCAGCTCAGGTCATGATCCTGGAGTCCCGGGATTGAGTCCCACATCGGGCTCCCTGCTCAGCAGGGAGTCTGCTTCTCCCTCTGACCCTCTTCCCTCTCATGCTCTCTATCTCTCATTCTCTCTCTTTCAAATAAATAAATAAAATATTTTTTTAAAAAGTGTGTAAGTCATCAAAGAAAGGTAAGGACTGAGAAACCATCACCAATTTAAGGCAACAAAGGAAATGGGACAACTAAATGCAACGTGGTATCTTGGATTGCATCCTGGAGCAGGAAAAGGACACTAGTGGGAAAAACTGAGGAAATCTGAATAAAGCTTGTAATTCAGTTAGTATTGTACCTCTTAGTTTTGATAAACACCCTATGGTTATGTAATATGTTAACATTAGGGGAAGGTGGATGCAGAGTATCTTTGTACTTCGTGTTTCTTGTGTAAATCCAAAATTATTTCAAAATAAAAAATTTTTCAAAACATATCATAAACTTGCAGATAGCTAGCTCTCAGTGATGCCAACTAAGTGCAGAACATGAAACCACAGTCATTTTGTGATGTATGCCTTAGTTTGTCCATCTATGAAATGAGAGGACTGGACAAGATGCTCATCCAGTGATAAGGGCAAAGCGGTGCAAAATGTCCCTAGAAAAGCCTCAGCTCCATGAGTGCCAAGTGATCTCCCAAGGTACCCTTGACCTTGGGAAATAGTTGTGGTTAAGGATGGTATTCCCAGCTTTACAGTCTCCCAAATAGATTTCCTTGGCAGAAGAAGACCAAAACTGAAGTCAGTAACACTCACTTTAAACTGCGCACACAAAGATCCATTTCCATAAACCAGAATGCCAATTTATTTACAGAGAATTACAGTAGTCAAGCAAGCAAGGTGTCCCTGTCCTCTCTGTGGGCAAATTTACAGAGCTAGCAAAATTATCAGAAAACAGCTCAAAGAGACCAGAAGCAGAACAAGGGCAGTAAGTTATTTGATTTGAATTTTTAATAACATTGGGTCATGACAGCCTGATAATTCACTGTTCCAAATAGAGAAATACCTTCCATTTAGACCATCTGTGTCTGCCCTTGCATTGGGGACCTCTCTGCCCTACCCAAGAAACTCTTCTTTCCATGTATATCTAAGCCTACTTCCCTAGCTAGAAGGACATTTTAAAAAGAGATATGTTCTTTTTTTTTTTTTTTTAGTTGAGATGTGTTCTTTTCTATTCTGCTCTATAGGAAACAAACAGAAAGGAAGTCATTTTTATCATTAACATCATTGGTTGATTCAGTCAACACACAATAAATGGTTAATGAGCTCGTGAATTTGTAGACCCTTAAGATAATTCCATGGACCACCAGGGATCTGTGAGCCACAGAGTGGAGATGGTTTAAGACAACCATCTACGTTTTGTTTCCACAATTTTTCCCCAGTAAGATACCATGTGATTACTTAGGCCTCCACTCATTAAGTGATAATCACATTCCCTAAGATTACCCTAATTTGGATTTGTCCTGGAATAGCCACCCACTCATGTGTGAGCTTTTGGTTTATAACCCAGATGACTAGATCTAAGTCCACTATGTATATGCACTGTACTAGTTTAACTCACAGAACCTTTGGATTTGTCCCCAAATACTCAATGACACATTTACAGTATCTTGGTTATTAACACAAATAGTTCATCAAACCCATTGTGTAAAGTAAACATTATTTCTTTTACTGGATTGGTGGGAGGGAGCCTTTCTCTTTCTTTTATTAACAACAATCATGTCTTTTATGGCTCATTCCAGCTCCAAAATCATACTATCAAAATTTTTTTGTTTCTCAAAATTAAAGTGACATCGTATCGGGAATCCTCATTGAAAGATAATATTTAAGACTCTGTTATAATGCATTTGTTTTATATACTACCTGTCATATGCAATTTCCCCAATTACTACTTTGACAACTTACAAAAGAAGTTGATTGGAGAGCTGAAAGGAATCTCTGATATCATCTGGCCCAACATTCTTTGTCTACAGAAGGAAACAGAGACCCTGGCACTTAACTTTCTCATGGTCACATATCCAGTTAGTGGCAGAGATAGGGCTAGAACCCAGGTCTCCATGACCTTATGCTTCCTTAGTTAAATCTGACCAAAAGCTCTGTCTCTTAGAATTTATGAAACTCAACAACTGCAGTGTGTCATTAAGAAACCCACCAGTCTCGGGACAGAGTGAAGTAATAACTCACCATTTTAGAAGTTATTTGAACTCTTCTCCATTACACAAAACATATCAGACCAAATGATTCAGAAGATAATTAACTTGTCCATTTGGCAAATCCATTCATTTGTCCATTGAGCAAACAGTTAATGCACACTCATTTTGTGTGAGAAATTATCTTAGTTGCTAAAGAGGCAAGAGTCATTGTACACAGTCATGGAGTACAGAGTCTAGAAGAGGAGGTAGACTAACCAAATCTCGGCCAAGACAGCGACTAGTATTCACAAAGGGATTACTATGTGCAAGCATTTTACATGGAACTTCTCATGGAACTCCTCATAACAATCATACATAGCAGCTACTTATTATCCCCACTTCACAGATGAGAATTAGAAAGGTTAACTGAATTGCCCAAATGCCTATGGTATAAGTGGGCCACTCAGGCAATTCCACACATCTGCATTTGCTCCAAATGTCTATGCCATACTGCTTGGAACTCAGGCAGAAACACAGGAGGTGGGGGACTATATTTGGAGGGAGACTCCACTGTGGACACAGAAACTGAGGCGGCAAAAGACCTAGGAAAGGATGCATTAGGGACAGTGTTTTAGAAGTAATTTTAGGAACTCCATGATGAAAGGACCAATGTGCAGGGGAGTGGCAGGATCAGATCTGCTTGGTAAAATGACCACTTGGACTACAGGGGGAATAAGGAGTTAAAACAGAGCAAGACTGAAGTTAGGGAGACAGTAAAAAGCTTTTGTTATTCACCGTGATGAGACTTTTAAGCTAAGACAATGACAGCTGGATGGAGAAGAAGGGACAGGCTCAAGAACCATTTAAAAGATAGAATCAGGGCACCTGGGTGGCTCAGTAGATCAAGCATCTGACTCTTGATTATGGCTCAGGTCATGATCTCAGGGTCGTGAGATCGAGCCCCATATCCGGCTCCAGGCTGAGCATTGAGCCTGCTTGGGATTTTCTCTCTCTCCCCCTCCATTTGCCCCCCGCCAAAAAAAAGATAAAATCAACAAAACTAGGTGATGGATTGGATTGCAGTGTGGGACAAGTGGGGAGTTCTAGGCAACGTTAGGATCTCTGGCTTGGACTGCCTGGGTAATACATAGGGATAACTTCTGCAACATTATAGATCAAATATAGAGTCCAGTATGTATGTACACACATGCAGTGCAGTACAGATACACATTCTAAATAGACTTGTTCTGGTTTTAGACTTTAATTTACTCTATTACATTCAAATTCCCTTGCTAATGAAATCTGCCATTACCGGATACCCGTAGGATTTTTAGAACAAAACAGAAAACAGTGGAAATTAAATAATTTCCCCCAGCCCAGTCACTTGCACCACAACATCAGAACTTCATGAGCTTTTAATTAGGAAGTTTCCAGAACTGCCATGACAGGTCACAGGCCCCTTTATGCAGAAGAACTTGTCAGGCCAAAGTAATAGCACTAAAAAGTAAATAATAAAGCAAATCACTATTAGTGGAATTCACTATTAGTGAAATGACATATTCATTCATTCAGGAAATTTCATAGCCTTTTTTTTGTTTAAGATTTTATTTATTTATTTGACAGAGAGAGAGACAGCGAGAGCAGGAACACAAGCAGGGGGAGTGGGAGAGGGAGAAGGAGAAGCAGGCCTCCTGCCGAGCAGGGAGCCCGACGTGGGGCTCGATCCCAGGACCCTGGGATCATGACCTGAGCCGAAGTCAGATGCTTAACAACTGAGCCACCCAGGCGTCCCTCATAGCCTTTCTAGTAATCTGTACCAGTCTGACACTAGAACATGGAAACAGATATAATGAAACCTAACTCCTGCCCTTAAGGAGCTTGTGGTTTAAGGAGGAAGATGAAGAAGCAAAAATGGCAAAATAGATGATAAGATCTCCAGCAAGGATTAGCTCAGATTCTGGGAAGCCCAACAGAAGGGCAGAGCCCCAGCCCTCCCCTGTGGGCAGTGGGCCCCTCCTCCTCCAGGCCAGGCCAGCTCCTCTATAGGAAGCATATAATTGCATTAGGTACAGACGGTGTGGGAGGGCATTTCAGGTTGCAGAAAAACATGGTGTGAAAGAAGGACATTTTGACTCATGTCACCATTTTGTTCCAGAGGACGTTCTGATGCTACAATACTGAGAAATAAGCAATAGTGTACAAGGACCCTTGCAGCTTCTCTGTCACAGACTGCCTAGGCTTGAATCCTGCATCTGCCCTCTACCGGCTGTGTATTTGGGGACAATTGATTTCCAGTCTTTGTGCCAAAGCTTCCCCATCTTAAAATGGCAATAATAATTATATCTCTGCAAAGAGTTATTGTGAGAGTTAAATAAATGTAAGCCCATTTAAAGTATTTAGAACAGGGCAGATAGTAGCTATTGGCTGACGATCAAATCTTCAAGTGCATATTTGCAAAATTTGTCTCAGGAAAGTTGGATCTGGTAGAAACAACAGTCACTAAAGAACCCTCACAAAAACAATATAAAAATTGGTAAAATTTGATGCAGGCAAAGCTGCAGGATGATTCAAATCTTCACTCTGCAATTTAAATGAACACTTAATTCTGTCAGAAAGACAGAATTATTACTTTACTATTATTATTTATTATTACCTTAGTAAATAAAAAAAGTATAGCAAAAACTGTAAAAACATTTTATAATATAGAAAATTGATCCATAAATTTGTTGATGTTTTGGGAGGGTTTATCATTTGTTGGAGTTTATTGGAAGTTATTGGGGCTCTTGGTGTTTGCTCCTGAAAAACTTTTCTCAATGAACATGTAATAATGTTGGTATAATTTTGATTCAATGTCAAAATGCACTAGGGTCCAAGAGTTGGGATGGGCATATAGATTAAGGTGTGTGTGCGTGTGCATGCACATGCAAATGTGTAGAAGAAAAGTTAGGAAAAAAACGGCAGCATGGGACACCTGGGTGGCTCAGTCAGTTGAATATCCAACTCTTGATTCCTGCTCAGGTGGTGATCTCAGGGCTGTGAGAACTGAGCCCTGACTCTGGCTCTGCGCTTAGCAGGAAGTCTACTTGAGATTCTCTCTCTCCCTCTCTCCTAACACCCCCAAATAAATAAATAAATCTCTAAAAAAAAAAAAAAAAGGCAGCATGGCTTCAGAGCTGAAGCAGCATGCCGAATATCCCCCATGCCATTAGGAATCTCCTGTCACCCCAACTGATGGGCCAGAGACAAAGCAGTGCACAGGCTTCAAGATCAGGCCAACTTGTACTGAGAAAGGGTTCCAGCACTCACCAACTCTTACCCTGCAATAGTCATCACCTCCCCAAACCTCCGCTTCGTGCAGTCGGGCCTCAGTATGGATGTTGGCCACCATTATTTCGATCCGACTTTCTCGGAGTGTATGTGCTCCCCAAAGTTACTCAGCGGGCAGTCAGCTCAATGAGTACCTCCTTCTGAGCAGGGCCTTCAGATCATATTGCAGGCCCCTCAGCCCAGTTTCCAGGACCTCAGCACAATGCCATGCTTATCATATGATCCCGGGGATGTTGAGCCGTATGTTGAACGCATAGTAAAGAGAGAGAAATAAAAGGGGAGAAATAAAGGGCATTGGGGTCGCGGCTGTTAGACATATGGGGTCCATCAAAGGGATGTCAGGCAGATGGTGAGCAGGGGAGCGGCTCAGGGCAGGAAAAACACCTGGGTAACGTGTACTAATTAGCTGACAGGTGGGTCAAGGGCTGGAGGAGGTGGGAAGCAGTATGTTGTTTATTCCCCAGAATCAGAGGCTGCCCGAGGCCAGATTCCCTTAATACCCCTCCTCCTCCTGGCTGAGTCAGTAAGAACAGTTACAAAGAACCGATAGGAAGATTAACTCTGCCTTCAGACTCATCAGTTAAAAAGTAAGAACAAGAATGTGTTCTACTTCACCTTGAAGAAGCCCCGGGCCAGGTGCAGGGAGGCTTTGCTGACAGGTTTGATAACTGGGCCTTTCAAGAGAGCCTGGGAGCCACTCTGGCCTCAGCCAGCACTCCACTTCCTCCGGTCATATCTTCCCCGAAACTAAAATACACCTTGCAAAGAAGGCTCGGTGCCCTCACAGTCGCTGTGGCTTCCTCAAGCCACGACGCACTCTCTCTTTTATGAGGTTGCGGGGCTGTAATTCTCATCCCCTGACATTTATGGGAGGCTTCATATTAGCAAAAGGCTTTACAGCCATTTTTATGAGGAATGCCTCCCTGAGACCTACCAGGTATAATCACCCGGACTGAGCCGAAGGAAAGAGAGCAAATCACACGAGGGAATGGCCCTCACCTGCTGGCCCACAAGGGACGAGGGGCGGAGGCTTGCAAGTGCCACTTCTCTTCAACCGCATGTCAGAGCTGACTTTTTTTGCCCTCGTAGCCTTGGCCGCTAGCTCTCTCTCACCCTCTTCCACCTGCGACCCATCCCCAGGTCCTGCAGGTGCAACTCGCAAAGGCACCTTGGGTCCATCCGTTTCTGTCCACCTCCACGGCATCGCTCTGGCCCAGCCTGACTCCCACACAGCCCCATCCGGCTCCGCATCCTTGTCTTGCCCCCAGCCCTACCTTCCATTATCCACACAGGAGACAAAGTATGTTTGCTCATTAGATATTCACTTATTTACTTAACGTATACACCTATGTAAACTTTCTGATACTTCTGGAAACATCTTTATTGATATCCCATAGTAAATATGTTGCATCAAAAAGAATAATCTTTTAGGGGCACCTGAGTGGCTCAGTTGTTTAAGCGTCTCTTGATTTCAGCTCAGGTCTTGATCTCAGGGTCATGGGCTTAAGCCCCATGTTGGGCTGCACGCTGGGCATGGAGCCTACTTTAAACAAAACAAAACTAAACAAAAGAATAATCTTTTAAAAACAAAAATAGCAACCTTCAATAGCTTCCTTTACTGAGTAAGATTAATTCAGAATAAAACCCAAGTTCCTTTGCAGACCGCAGGGTCCCATCATGACCTGGCCTTCCCTCCACTCTGTCACCTGCTCCGCACTGGGTTCAGGACCCATCAAGCTCTTTCCGGCATCCTGAGTTTACAGCCACTTCTTGATCCTGCCTGGAAAGCCTTGGGTCCTGTTCTCAGCACTGCTGGCTTTGTCTCACCCTTCCATCCTCTGCTCACGTGTCACCTCCCGACCCGTCCAATCTTAAATTGTCCCCTCTTCCCCAATTACCCTGTTCATTAGTTTCAGAGCATTTTGAACATCCTTAAAATATTTATTTCTTGACTAACAGTCTATCACCTTTGCTAGAATGTACATCCCATGAGAACAGGGACTTAGTGTGTATTTCTCACGACTGTATTTAATGCCGAGCCCAGCATCTGCACAGAGTATAAGCTCAGTAAATACGTGTTGAAAAAATTCAATGAAGGGACGAAGCACTCTGCTGAAAAGCCTCTCCTTCCCTGAACCCCCTGCTAGTCTTCATTACTATCAATAGAGGGCAGCAAAGACCCTGAGTTATCTACCTTCTAGCGTTTATGCTGGGAAAACTCCAGAGAGCGTATTTCCCTTTGCCAAATAGTAGACGTGGTTTTATCAGGAATTTCAGGAAAATGTCCAGCCTTACAAACTCTTTCTTCTCCTTGTTCCTGAAGCCTTCTCCGCTCTGTACCATTTATAGATTTTTTTTTTTTTAAGATTTCGGGCTGACAACACTCCTCAGGAAAGGAAAGCAGATGCTATACTGACTAAGCCAAAAAGAAACCCAGTGGCCTGGAGCCTCTCCCTTTCTGCCTGACAAGTTAGTGTTAGTTGTTTGGGACTTAAGGATTTACAGCTCTCCCTTATGGTGTGTGGGGAGGAGCAGATACCAGCTAGGCAGCTGCTGTTTGTGTTTGGAGCACCTGTAAGAGCCAAGGGTGTGGGTTTATACTTCTGTCTTCTGCTTGTATGTTTCTGCTTATTCCAGCTCCTCTTTTTATTGAACAGTCCCCCCACCCAGGGCAAGAACCTCACGGTCTCCTGCCTTTGTGGGCTCCTGCACCAAGAGTGCCCGCTGAACCCAGGTAATCGGCCGCAGAATCAGCAGCCACACACATTCTAAGGAATGGTGTTTTCATTGACTCTCTGCCCCACAAATACTGCCCGAGCCCTATGACTTACCAAGCCTGGGTCTGTTCTTCGTGGGTACAGATACTCCACTTGATTAAAAGAATAGTTGCCAGAATCAAAAGGGAGGCAGAGGTTCTCAATCTCAGCAATACTGACATTTTGGACTAGATAGTTCTTTGTTGTGGGAGCATCCTAGGATGTTTCACAGCATCCCTGGCCTCTGCCCGTGAGATGCAGGTAGCACCGACCCCCTAAGTTGTGATAACCAAAGATGTTTCCAGACATTGCTAAAAGTCCCCCTGGGGGTGTCCAATTTCCACCCAAAGCTTGAAAACCACGATCTTAAAGATCATGACGGATAACTTTGGGGATATGTTTCCAGCCTGGGTCAATGACCCCTTTCTCTTAGCACTGTCTCTCCTCCATGTCCCATGCCTGGCTGCTGGGACCTGAAGCCTATGGACTTGGTACATTGGTCATCTGACCCAACTTAGGCCTCTCAGCTTCTCTCCTGTGGGAATTTGAAACTAGGACCTAGGGACTGACTACCACCTGGGTTCTTTTGGGGTCAAGACTTGAACGCAAATTTAGAAGAGTGGAAGAATGTAGGCTGCCATCGGGCCAGCAAGCAGAGATATCCTACTGTAGAGAGAAGAATGAAATAACTCCAGAGAAACACAGAGGAAGAGGCAGGGAGAAGTCACCTAGTTCTAGCATTTTCCAAACAGGCCAAATTTCCTGCCTTTGGGTCGTTTAAGATAGGCCTGTACAATTACAACTAATTGCTCTTTCATGCTAGGGCAGTTTCTTGTTTGTTTGTTCTGTAACTGGCAAATGAGTCCCAACTGGTATGTTCTCTATGGCCTGGAACTGAAATCATAACCGGGAAACAAGGGATCTCGGCATTTGAGGGACAGTTTCTAGCCCTCAAGGCAGCCCCACCCTTCTTGGCACAGGTGCTATGTTCTCCTTTCCCTACCAGTGACTTCCTCACCCTCTCTGTAGAGTTTTCTCTTGTCCTAACCTTGGTCTGTACACAGCCTGGCATGCCATGGCCTAGACTCAGCTTCTTGTTGTCCATTCACCAAGAGCATGAATGCTAACACCAAACGCAGGCCAGGTTTCTTGGCTCAGATTCCTGGCCAAGTGAGTCTGACTGGCTCATATGGCAAACATGGTTGGCTGCCCATCCAACAACCATCCCTCCCAGTCAGTTTTGTTCAGGAGAACAACCCCAAATGGTGAACTAAATTGGTTTGGAAGGGCGAAGAGATGTAAGAGGAATCTTCAGGAAAGGTGGGGAGGTTTAGGGGAAAACATTTTATACTTGATCCCGGAGGGCAAAGCCTATGGAAGAGTCAGCCCCAGCACTTCCTGCCGGCTTTGGACATGTCACGTGAGGACGTGATACTTGAAGCTGTGGTAGCCATTTTGCAACCATGAGAAGTAAAGCCGAGAGAACTAGAGAGGAACTGACAGAGGGCTATAAAATTCTTGAGCTGACGAATTAACCAACCCTGGAGCCATTTACCTTTAGACTTCTTGTTACAGGAGATAATTAGATGTCCTTACAGTTTTAGCAACCTTGACTCAGGTATCCTGTTACTTGAAGCCCAAAGGATCCCAGCAGATACAGTACAGCTCATCTTTTCAGGCCAGGTCACTCAGGTCCTAGGTCACTAGCTGGCTACCCTACAGATTTATTGCCTTGGAGTCATGTACCTATACCTCCAGTCCATGTGTTTATCTCCCACCCAATCTCTTATTATGAAAACTTAAAAACCTACAGAGAAGTTGAGAAAATAATACAATGAACGCTTACATAGGATTCATTCATCAGTTGTTAACATTTAGCTACATATACTACATACATTGTACATATTCCCCTATATAAGGACTTTTTTTTTTTTACTGAATCATTTCAAATTTAGAGACTATGAAGCTTCACCCCAAAGAACTTCAGGATATACCTCCTAAAAAACAAGGACATTTTTTTTTTTTAAGATTTTTATTTATTTGACACAGAGAGACACAGCGAGAGAGGGAACACAAGCAGGGGGAGTGGGAGAGGGTGAAGCAGGCTCCCCGCTGAGCAGGGAGCCCGATGCGGGGCTCGATCCCAGGACCCTGGGATCATGACCTGAGCCGAAGGCAGACGCTTAACGACTGAGCCACCCAGGCGCCCCAACAAGGACATTCTTCTAAATAACCAGTAATATCCTTTGGAGCTTTTCTGGGTTTGTCTTTGTTTTTGTTTTTGTTCTTATCCAGGATTCATCAAGAATTAGATGCTGTTTTAAAGTCATCCTACAGTCCTTTATTCCAAAACAATTCTCCTGCTTTTTTTTTTTTTTTTTTTTTTTTTTGTCTTTCCTGTCATTGACTTTCAGGGCCAGTTTTTTATTTACTTATTCATTTTTTAAAAAGATTTATCTACTTATTTTAGAGAGAGAGAAAGAGAGAGTGCAGCAGGGAGGGACAGAGAGAGAGGGAGGGAGAGTCTTAAGTAGACTCCCCACTCAGTGCGGAGCCCAACGTGGGGCTCAATCTCACAACCCCAAGATCATGACCTGAGCTGAAACCAAGAGTCAGATGCTTATCCAACTGAGCACCCAAGTGCCCCAGGCCAGTGTTTTTATAGAATGTCCACAATTTGGGTTGTCTGGTTGTTTCTTCATTATATCCATTTAAAGATTTTCAGCAAAAACTCTGCAGAGGTGAGACTGGGTCCTTCTCAGTGCATCACAGCAAAATGCACATGATGCCATTGTGTTCTTTCATTGGTCACGCTAAGTTTAATCAGTTGATTGAGGTGCTGTCTGGTAGAACTCTCCATCGTAAAGGCATTTCTTTCTCCTTTGGATTAATAAGTAACCTGAGGGATTGTACTTTGAGACTATGAGAATATCTCATGACCCCACAACTTTCAGCCACGGATTTAATCAATAAGGCTTGCCTGAATCAACTATTATATTAGTGATTGCAAAAATCACAATTTTAAAAAATTCTAACTTTTTTTTCTACATTCATTACCTGGCACTCCACTGTTTAAGAAAGTTTTCTCTTCTCTCACACACACTTTTGCAATTTTCTTTTTTTTTAAGATTTTATTTATTTATTTGAGAGAGAGAGAATGAGAGATAGAGAGCATGAGAGGGAAGAGGGTCAGAGGGAGAAGCAGACTCCCCGCCGAGCAGGGAGCCCGATGTGGGACTCAATCCCAGAACTCCAGGATCATGACCTGAGCTGAAGGCAGTCGCTTAACCAACTGAGCCACCCAGGTGCCCCTACTTTTGCAATTTTCTTGAGTATCATGATGAACTCAGAATATTCATTACCACTTTCTTTTTGATTTTCAGTTTGTCCCAAAGTTGTCCCCTTCAAAGCGGGAGCCCCTTTGAATTGGTTTCTGTATCCTTCTGACACATTCCTATCTGTTTTTGAGCACTTCTTTGCTCTTCTAGCAAAGGAAGTCCCAAGTTCATCTTGTACTTTCCTTGACCCAGACCTGGGATCAGACCTGGTTCTTTTCAGTGAGAAACAGTTGTTAGAAACCAAGAACTGAGTGATAAGAGTGCTCATGGCAAGTGGGGTGTCACTGGTTCTAGGCCCTTTCAGGGGACAGAGCCAGGAAGTGTATTTTATTTTATAGATTTATTTATTTGACAGAGAGAGAGAGAGAGAGAGAGAGAGAGTGCACAAGCAGGGGGAGCTACAGGGAGAGAGGGAGAAGCAGGCTCCCCGCTGAGCAAGGAGCCCAATGTGGGGCTCTATCCCAGGACAAGGGGGATCATGACCTTAGCTGAAGGCAGACACTTAATGACTGAGCCACCCAGGTGTCCCGCCTCTGTCTGTCACCAACATTAGTATATTTGCTCATTTACTGCTCTCTACAATACAGTGAATCGTATCAGAATTACTATGTCTATACCACAACAAACTTACTGACAAAGTACAAGATTATTTGCAGTTTTTATTTTATCCTGAGAATATAGCTCACTAAAGGTAATGGTGTATCTAAAAGCCTCTAAACCTTGAAATAAGTTCATTTGTTTCTCTTCACATTAGGGTTTTCCTCTCCATGTTGATTTCTTTCTTTTGTTTTTCTTTCTTTGTGATAGTGGGCTTTTTATTATTTTTCTTTTTTAAATTTTATTATTTTTATTTTTTTCCAATTTTATTGAGATATGGTTGACATTGTGTTAGTTTCAGGTGAACAACATAATGATTTGATATATGTATATATTGCAAAATGATTACCACAATAAGTTTAGTTAACATCCATCATGAAAATATGGAACACCTCATGAAGTTACATATCATGTTTGGACAAGGACCATGCTATTCTTCTCTGTATCATTCCACTGTTAGTATATGTGCTGCTGAAGGAAGTGCTAATATGATTTTTTAATATGTAAAACAGTACCATAATTCAAAAGTCAAAATCATATGAAAAGGTAACTCAGAGAAGCTTTCTTCAATCCCCATACATAACAGATTTTATTAGTTTCTGGTTTATCCTTTCTTATTTGCAAAAATAAGCAAATACATACATATATGCATATACATACATATGTCCTTATTTTGCCTTCTTTTTTATTCAAATGGTAGTATATGGTATATACTTCTTTGCATGGTATTCTTTTCACTTCCTATTGTTCTGTATTACATATATGCAAGTCTTTCATAGCACTAATTTTTCTCTGTGTGGTCTATTTTATTTGCTTTCTCAAATATATTTGTACTTACTTTATTTTAATGATGAGTTTGTTGTTGTTGTTGTTGATGTTGTTGTTAAATAGACTCCACATCCAGCCTGGAGCCCAACACAGGGCCTGAACTCACAAGCCCGAGATCAAGACCTGAGCTGAGATCAAGTGTTGGACGTTTTAACCAACTGAGCCACCCAGGTATGCCTTTAATGGTTAGTTTTGTATTAAAGCTAAAATAACCTTAGTTTCCCCACACACACACACCATCTTATTTTTGTTATTATCTATTGGTTCCCCAACAATATTTAGTTAATAATTTCTTTCCTGTCATCCCAATTTACCAGCTCCTCACTTGAATAAATATCCTTTTACCCCATCAGTAACTATAAAACAATCAACAAGTATATTCTGTTTTTCAAGTGGAGTGTGCATGTACTTTTCTTATAACCATCATAGTTTTATGGGTAATTACATATTTATGCTCATCAATAGTCCTTTAGTCAATGTCTTTCCCTTTTGGTTGCCTAAAAAACCTTTCCTCATGAAAGGCACATGGGAGCTATGTTCTCCGATTCTCTCATGTTCATAACTTTTAACATGTTGTCTAGATATAAAATCTTTGCCTATGTTTCCCTTCTTTGAATATTTTCAACATGTTGCTCTATTTATTCTGGAATAAAGTCCAAAGACAATCACTTAAGTCATGATATTTTGACTAAATGCCCAAATGACTTTTTTTTTTTGTAAACTCCAGACATCTTTTAGAATATATCTTGACAATGATTATTCAGTACTGATTTCCTAGGTACTAGTGTCAAATCTCTATTTTTCAGGAAAGTTTTCTTAAATGTTACCTTCTTAAAATTTAAATTACTTTTTAAATTTCCATTACTTTTTATTTTCTTCTTTGTAGGTCTTCTAATAGGAGATTATTCAACCTATGTGTATGTGTGTTGATATTCTTTGCTCACCTTCTATATCTACCACTTTCTCTTAAATCTCTTTGATTTGTTGAAATTCACTCCTTTCACCTCCTATTTATTTTAAGTCATTATCTCCTATATTTATTCACCTTTAGATTCCATTTTAGTCTCCATTTCTCAAATAATATTAATTCTGAGTTCTCCTACCTCATTTCTGAGATTTTTCTAATTTTGATTATAGTCCTTTCTTATTTAGTGTTTTACTAGTTTTTAAGCTCATCTTGAAATAATAAGTTATATTTTTCAGCTGTTGTATAAGCATGTCTTTCTGATATGTTTTCATTGCTGGACTGTTATGTGTTTTATTGTCTTTTTTTCTATGATAAATTACTGTTAGATTTTTTTTCCCAGTTTGAGATACAATTGACCTATAATATGGTGTAAATTTAGGGTATACAATTCAATGATTTTATGTACGTATATATTATAAAATGTGAAAATTGTAAATGTAAAAAAAATTACAAAAGCTTGTCAAATGTAAAAAGTAACACATCCAGCTACATGTTGGATTTGAACACAATCTAATACTATTGTTTCTTTTTATACGAATTCAGTTTTTCTTTATGAAAAAGGGGTGAATCAGGACAACTTTTCTGGCTTCAGTGCTCTAGGTCTTCCTCTTACGGCATCCTCACAAAGAAATCTTTTTTTAATAGCCTTACGCTTTCTGAGATGTGATTCCTCTGCTCTTTCATTTAGACTTTCTTTTTCCTTTCTTCTACCCTGTCCTTCCCCATTTGGATTCTACTCTCAGAACTCTCCCCTTGGTGTGAGATTTTCTCCTGAAAAGGAGCTTTGTAATTTTGGAAGTTCACAGAGCCAAGACTATACCAGCTCCTTCAGATCTTAGCTTGGACCCGACCCAGCCACAGCTTTGTTGGAGCGTGCAAAACTCCTCCGCATTCCAGTTGTTCTCAAATTGCTTCACTCTGCATTTCATTGTCAGTTTTAGAGTTCTCAGGTCTGTCAGCTACCCGCTGCTTCCTCCTGCGACATGGATAGACACTGTGTCCTTAGTTATTGGTAGTTTTCCTTCACCTGCTCCTATTTTGGGGTTTATGAAGATACCGTGTTCATCTAGATTTTTTAAGATGTTGACAATGGGCCTTGGATTTTGCCATTAGAGTTTATCTGTCTTTTTTTTTTTTTAAGGGGATTTCGGAAGATTTAAAAACCTCACTGCCCCTGCTACCATCTTCCCATCATTTCCATTGATTTATTTGTTCATTCATTTATTCAGCAAGTAAGTTTGAGCCCTGAATTGTAATCTTATGCCTCTTCCTATTCTCTTGGTGCCATTAACTTCAGGATCCTGCTGCATGTAATTACCTGATTCCACTTAAGCCCAGAGGTATCTGCCACCTTGGGCTGATCATTCATTACTGAGAGAAGTCAAGAACTCTCTTCCCCACTACCTCTATGCAGCCAAACCGGAGAGCTACATGTCCTGTGTTTCTTGCTTCTCTTGCCACATCTGAACTTTACTATAAAAGCATAGTGTATTGGGGCACCTGGGTGGCGCAGTCGGTTAAGTATCCAACTCCTGATTTCAGCTCAGGTCATGATCTCAGGGTTGTGAGATCGAGCCCCGAGTAGGGCTCTGAGCTCAGCGTGAATCTGCTTCTCCCTCTCCCTCTGCCCCTCCCCACTCCTGAAATAAATAAAACAAACTCTTAAAAAAAAAGCATAGTGAATTTAATCTAGCTTCCCAAATGGCTACTAAAAGGATTGCATGAGGTAACTTGAGGCACAAGAGAGTTAACTCTCCTTGGGGCAAACCATGACTAGTGGGAAACAGAAAAAAGGATGGAACTGGGCAGATAGATTCCCTCTACCTTCTTCCTACCTGGGACTGACTATTACAAGGCACATGTTCTTTGTTCTGCCTATCCTGAGATACCCATGGGGTTCACTAAGGCACCATCTGCCAGCCAAGGAGTGCTCCATGGCTGGAGCTCCACTTGGAGGAGGTGCCTATTCTAATTCACACAAGAGTCAGTTATAGGCTGATGCTGCCCACTGGAGTGTAGAGATGCATGAACAATGATGAGCACCTAGAACAAGCAATAGGAACTGGGAAATCATTAAATCATCACCCATCACCCAGTTCCTTCTAGTGTATCTTTGCCAGATGGTCCACACTCTGCTGAACTGATCCCTATGAGATGTTCACTATGTCATTTTTAGCTTTGTTTGAAACTTCTCCCTTTTTCTGTTTATTAACTTTTAACTTATATTTATTGATCTATAATTTGATGTTATAATATATATGTTATATTAAAATAAAACTATAATTATATATAAGTTATATACAAGTATATAAACTACAAATAAAAATACAAACTATAAATTATAATTTATATTATAATAACATTAACTATATATAGATATATATAACTATAACTATATACAATAAGTATAAATTATAATATATACTATAGTATATATAACATAATTATAAATTATAGTTATAATTTTAAATTAATATACACTATAGTATATACTATACATTATACATATTACATATTATATACTATATATAATTATAACATAAGCTATAATTTATAATTTAATCTGTAATTAAACCTTTTTGGGTGTGAAATTAAATGGGTTCTGATGGGGAAATCCAAATCAAAACCTCAATGAGATACCACCTCACACCAGTCAGAATGGCTAAAATTAACAAGTCAGGAAACGACAGATGTTGGTGGGGATGTGGAGAAAGGGGAACCCTCCCACACTGTTGGTGGGAATGCAAGCTAGTGCAGCCATTCTGGAAAACAGTATGGAGGTTCCTCAACAAGTTGAAAATAGAGCTACCATACGATCCAGCAATTGCACTACTGGGTATTTACCCCAAAGATACAAATGTAGGGATCCGAAGGGGTACGTGCACCCTGATGTTTATAGCAGCAATGTCCACAATAGCCAAACTGGTAAGAGCCAAGATGTCCATTGACAGATGAATGGATAAAGAAGATGTGGTATATATACACAATGGAATATTATGCAGCCATCAAAAGGAATGAGATCTCGCCATTTGCAACAACGTGGATGGAACTGGAGGGTATTATGCTGAGTGAAATAAGTCAATCAGAGAAAGACATGTATCATATGACCTCACTGATATGAGGAATTCTTAATCGCAGGAAACAAACTGAGGTTTGCTGGAGTGGTGGGGGGGTGGGAGGGAGGGGGTGGCTGGGTGATAGACATTGGGGAGGGTATGTGCTATGGTGAGCTCTGTGAATTGTGCAAGACTGTTGAATCACAGATCTGTAACTCTGAAATAAATAATGCAATATATGTTAAGAAAAAAAAAGAAGAAGAAGATAGCAGGAGGGGAAGAATGAAGGGGAGTAAATCGGAGGGGGAGACGAACCATGAGAGACGATGGACTCTGAAAAACAAACTGAGGGTTCTAGAGGGGAGGAGGGTGGGGGGATGGGTTAGCCTGGTGATGGGTATTGAGGAGGGCACGTTCTGCATGGAGCACTGGGTGTTATACGCAAACAGTGAATCATGGAACACTACATCCAAAACTAATGATGTGATGTATGGTGATTAACATAACAATAAAAAATTTTAAAAAATGGATTCTGATGAATGCACATACAACTGTGTGACCACCAACACAATAAAGTACAAACATTTGCATCACTCCAAAAAGACCCTTTGTACTACTATATAATCAGTCCCCTCCTCTTAACACACGGCAACCACTGACCTGATATCGTCGCTATAGTTTTCCCTTTTAGTGCATGTCATATAAATAGAATCATGTAACCTATTGTGTCAGACTTCTTTATTTTTTTTTAATTTTTTAAGCTTTTTATTTATTTATTTGACAGAGAGAGAAAGAGACAGCATACAAGCAGGGGGAGCAGCAGAGGGAGAGGGAGAAGCAGGCTTCCCGCTGAGCAGGGAGCCCGACAATGGGGCTCTATCCTAGGACCCTGCGATCACGACCTGAGCCACCCAGCACCCCCAGACTTCTTTAACTTAGCAAAATGCTCTTGTAATTCAGCCATGTCATTACATATATCAGTAGTTTTTTGCTTATCCCTGAGTCGTATTCCCTTGTAATGATGTACCACAGCTTGTTTATCTAGTCACCTATAGATGGACATATGGACACATGGATTGTTTCCAGTTTCTAGTGATTATGAATAAAGCTGTTATAAACATTTGTGTACAGATTTTTTTTTGGTGGGCATATACTTTCATTTCTAGTGGGTGCAATTGCTAGGTCATACGGTAAGTATATGTTTAACTTGATAAACCACTTCCAAATTGTTTTCAAAAGTGGCTGTACTGAATATTGGTATTCCCAGCACCTATGTACAGGACTATTTTTCATTAATTTTTAAAATTTGACCAGTACTCCATGAACCCATTCTCATCATTTAAATAAATCAATCAACACAGAGATGCAAAATTCCCACTTCTCTCATCAGTCTCTCTCCACTCCTTAAATGTGGTCACTGTGATTGGTTCGGTGTGTATAAAAATTCTTTCTTATTTTGAAAAGAATTAAAAACTCTTTGAGGCGCCATAACCACCTCCAAATTCTAATCCCTACTAGAAGGCATGGCATGATGGCAAGACTACTGGCATTGGTGTCAGCCAAACCTGGATTTTGATCCTGTATCTGCCACTTTCTAGCTCCAAACAAAGCATGGAAATAGCAGCATGCATATGCTGTTTATAATTAAGATGGAGATATACATCTCTCCTTATAATTAATACATGAAAATAAAATATTTAAATATACATTACATACATATTTGAGTTTCCATTTGCCATTCCTAATTAATATAGTTTCTAGTTTTCTGCCATTTTTGGACAGTAAAGGTTAACACATTAATATATGAGACTGCCTTGGATCCTAGACAAGGCACATTAGTGTGAAATATTCATCTGGAACTTTGTTGTCCAGAAAAGTCTGCAGGAAAGCCTTAAGATGAAAAACAGGAGTAGAGGTTACATACAGCCCATTTCTAACATTTATAAATCAGCTGTAACTGACCAAATGCAGTCATGAGTCTAAAAGTAGTAAAAACCTAGAACCGTGAGCATGCCAGGGGCTGGAGGGGAGAGGAAAATGGGGGAGGTGCTGTTCAACAGGTATAAAGTCATGCAAGATGAAAAAGTTCTAGACCGGCTGTACGACACTGTACTTGTAGTTAAGAATACTTAACTATGCACTTGGAAAAGTTGTTAAGAGGGTAGATCTCATGTTATGTGTTCTTACCACGATAATAAAAAAGGAAAGGGTATTAGTGGAAAATTTGATGAAATCTGTAATTTAGCCGATAATGTTGAATTAATGTTAATTTCTTAGTTTTGACAAATGAATGCTGGTTATGGAAGATGTTACCATTCAGGGAAGCTCGCTGAAGGGTCTACAGTAACTCTCTGCACTGTCTTAGCAATGTTTCTGTAAGTCTAAAATTATTCCAAAGGAAAAAGATTATTTTTTTTTTAAGTAATGAAAGCCACGTCACCCACACAAGGGTATTCGCTGTACGATTTTTGTAATGGCAAAAATTGAGGTTAAAAACCAGGGACACCTGGGTGGCTCAGTGGGTTAAGCGTCTGCCTTCGGCTCAGGTCATGATCTCGGAGTCCTGGGATCGAGCCCCGCATCAGGAACCCTGCTCAGCGGGAAGTCTGCTTCTCCCTCTCCCACTCCCCCTGCTTGTGTTCTCTCTCTCGCTGTGTCTCTCTCTCTCTCAAATAAATAAAATCTTTTTTAAAAATTGGGGTAAGAACCATTTAAGAAGTAATTGACTAAAAAAATTAGTGCGTATCATGTAGTTATTAATAAGATAAAGTTGATGCTGAGTATTATGTAACGACATGGAAAGCAGTGCATACTATATTGTTAAGTAGGAAAAGAAGCTTACTAAAGCTTTTATAGTATGATCTCATTTGTGTATATGTGTATTTTTTATCTTATTTAAATTTACATATATCTGTGTAGGTTAGTTTAAAAGATGCCTAGAAAATTAAACACCAAACTGTTTACACGGTAATTTATTCAGGTACTGGTCGTGGAAAGCTATGTCTCTTCTATACGTATGGGTTATACGTGTAAGTCGTGGTGAATATTTTATTGAGCTCAGGACAGCCCTTAGGCCTGGCCAAGAGAGGCTCCTACCTCAGACCTCATGGGTTACAGTGTGGAAGTCACAAGCACACAGTGCAAAGGTAAATATATTAAAGAACCTAAGGGATCAGGTACTCACAGCTGACACAGAGCAGTCATATGCTAGAGTCCACGCTGGGACTCACACCCCATAGGCCACAGGAAGGGTTTCTCTGCATCTCTTGCCCTCTGTTCTCAAAACAATTGGTGACTTTCTCCAATGTCCTGAGGCATTGTAGGTTGTTCTGCCAACATCCAAGAAGGACATTGCTTAGGAGTGTGAGGAAAATTTGAGCTGTAGAAGCACTTAGGTAAGAGAAGAGACAAATTAATTAGCTTGTCAAATCCTTCTTCTCGCATATCATCAATGTTATAGATTCTCGCATAATAAAGTATCTTTTCCCAGGAGTGCTTAGCATGTGTTTTCTTGCTTTCTTTAAGTTCGGGTTTACAGACCTGTAAGTATTCACACATTACTGCAGTCTTAGCAATAGTTACATATAGCAACCAAAGAACAGTTTGCAATATTAAATAATATCATTCCAACTGAGCCACCCAGGCGCCCTCATTCCTAATTCTTTTTTATGCATAGTCTAGACCTGGCATGCTTGAAGCATGAAGCATAATCCCAATTTTTTGCATTAACAACTGATGGTCATGCACACAGGAATTGCATGCAATTTTATATTTATAAAATATATAAAATATAAGTAAATTTTTTAAAGATTTATGAGAGAGCGGGGGAGGGGTAGAGGGAGAGAATCTCAAGCAGACTCCCCACTGTGCGCAGACCCCCCCCCACCCTGAGACAGGGCTCAATCTCATGACCCCAAGATCATGACCTGAGCCAAAATCAAGAGTTGGAGGCTTAACTGACTGAGCCACCCAGGTGCCCCAAGATATAAATTTTAAAACAAGTAACTAAATTTTATTTGAATAATTTTTTGTTCAGATTTTACTCATCATTAATTATTCTTTTTTGCTCTTTAATAACTTTTTGAGACCATACAGGAAAAATAATTTTAATTTTTCAATATTTTAACATTTACTTTAATTACATTTTTGATGAAGTACGGGCAAACTTGGAATATTTGACTATGATTACATTTAATCTCTTAATCCCATTGATCATAGAGAATGAGAACAAGGTGGCATTGGGATACAACCACACATAATGAAAGGGGAGCTCAGAAGAGGAAGGGCTGAAAAGAAAATGAACAAAAAAATGGGCTGCTTCAATGTTTTTAAATTGCAGACAATGAAAGTAAATAGACTTCCGCTAAGCATGACCCACATACAATTTACAAACATTACAAATTATTTACTGAACAAAGACTTACTGACTGAGCAAAACAACAAAATAAGGAAAGTATTCTTAGCAAATCTACAACCTGAACAGTCATATAAAACGACTGTGACTTTGTGTTCTCCTAAAGGGTTTTTTTTTCCTGATCAAAAGATGACAATGAAAAAGGTAATTTTTTATATAAAATTCACAACTTAGAAGAAATAAATGCAATTCTGGCCTGCCCATTAGACAATAAAGAAATTACCAAAAAAAAAAAAAATGACAAGTTGGATGAGAAAAATAAAAACTTTGAATCTTTTTTCTCACATTATTTTTATTTTATTATGTTAATCACCATACATTACATCATTAGTTTTTGATGTAGAGTTCCATGATTCATTGTTTGCGTATAACACCCAGTGCTCCATTCAATAGGTGCCTTCTTGAATACCCATCACCGAGCTAACCCATCCCCCCACCCCCCTCCCCTCTAGAACTCTCAGTTTATTTCTCAGAGTCCATAGTCTCTCATGGTTCATCTCCCCCTCCAATTTCCCCCCCTTCATTTTTCCCTTCCTACTATCTTCTTCTTTTTTTTTTAACATATAATGTATTATTTGTTTCAGAGGTACTTTGAATCTTTACTGTTTACGGGAAAGTGACCCTACAAAAAGTCTGTCGTGAACTTTTTAAATCGTGAGAATGCTTCCAGAACAACATAAGCTGATTCAAATGACTGCCTAATAATTTTCCACTGGGTAAAGATGGGGAAAATGTAATATTTCATATTATAATAAAATATTTTTTTCAAATGGAGAAACTGTAGAAACTTTGTTAAATTTTAAGTTCAAAGACAAAGTATTTTGTTAGTATTACTATACATTTCCCAGCCCGTCTTCATAAGCAGCTCTGGCCAAGGAAAGTATTTGGGAGTGGAAATACTTAGGTTCTCAATTAAAAGAACACATAATGTTACTTACAACCGAAAATACATAAAGAAACAGAACAACACAAAAAAAAACCTGCCTATGCAAATACAAGAACTGTAAAAAAAGTCTAAAGTAACAATAACTGAACAAGAATAATCAACAAGGAAACTCATAAACAAATAGGGATATAAGATATTGCTGTGATATTATTAAGAGAATAGATGTTGTGTATTTAACCTTGTGTGAAAATAGCAGCACAATATTCATTGAGTTTTTTTTTTTTTTTTTTGACAGAGAGAGAGAGACAGCGAGAGAGGGAACACAAGCAGGGGGAGTGGCCAATAATAACTAATATTAATTAAGTGCTTATTATGAGTTAGGCACTGAGCTTGTTACTGCTTATACAATGGTTCACAACACCTCCATGAGGTAAACATTCCAATTTCACTTTACAGCTAGGACTATGAACTGAGGCTTGGAGAGGCAAAGTTGCTTGCCCAGATGCTGTCAAAGCTGAATCAAGTGTACATTCACTGTGCCCATCCTGATGGGGACTGGCTGCTAAGGGCTGATGGAACACCAGGGAATGCAGGGTCTCTTCGGGGAAAGATCTGTCGCTCTACCCCTGGAAGGCCATCATTAGGCACCGCTAGCTTTTTGTTTCAAAGACTTTCCAGTCTACAAAAGAAACCAGTGAAACTAGAAACACTTCCAGGGGGCCTAAGATGATAACATGCGAAGCCAGTAGTATTTCTCGTACTTTTTCCACCAAAATAACCCATCAGACCGAGAGTGAATTCTTAACTCTCTGGGTTCAGCCCTAAAGATTCTGATCAATTTCTTGTACTGTCTCTTTAAAATCATACACACATTTTTCTCCGTCCTGAGTGTGTGTATATAATGTTTTCCTCCCAGATCTTCAAGTAAAAATGACACCTCAGAAGGGATTCTACATTCATCTTAGAGTTTAAGGACTCTTTGGCATTCTGTCTGCTCCTCTGGTTTGATGAGCGGAGCCCTCAACTGCCATCAGTGGCTACCGTGGTAGGGTTTACTTGGCTGTTCGGTGAGCTCAAAGCCCTGCAGGTAAAGGGGAAGCTAGATTAACTCCTTCCCAATTTAGTTCGGGACCTGTCCTGTTTGTGTTGTACTTTAATCATCCTCCTGGCCTGCCTCTGACAGTTTTGAAGGGGCGTGAACTCCTTGCCATTACAGTTGTCCAGCCGGCTTGCTTGGAGAGCTCTGGGGAGGACCGCATTGAGCAATGAATGAAGGAAACTTTCAAGTTTGATATCCTAGGATCCTGTAATTTTCTAAGTCTTCCACAGCAGCAATTTCAAGAATCAGTAAATATTTATTCAGCTCTTTTTAAAGGGCCAGATACTATACGAGGCAATGATGAACAGCACAGTCTTCTTGAAACTCAGTTTCCTAGGAGAGGTATAAACAAGCAGGGAACTATAATATAGCTCTCACAAGAGAAGCATGGAAGCTCAGGAAGCTCAAAGGAAGGTCACCAAGGACAGTGGAGATGGATCTTAGCAGGCTTCTAAGAGGAGGTGCCAAGAGGTTTGAAGAATGTGCAGAAGTTTGCCCAGGTCCTTCTGAAAGGCCCTGGAGTTGAGATTCATTTCAGCGAATTTCAGGTCCCTTCCCTGCCCTCCTGCATCTTGTTTACCCATTCTACTTGGCTGCTAGGATATTTAGGAACAAAAGCGCTAACTTTTTAATTATCAGTTGTAACCATGGACGTGAAGAGAGAATAAGGAGCCCATCCCATCACACAAAACTACATCAGAAAGAGGGACTAGACTCCAGGTTTTTGGCAACAAGGCTACTGGGTAGATCCTAAACTCGCTTTAGCCGGTCACAGCTGTTAACCGAGGGGAAGGGAGGGGCGATTCGGGCTGCATTTGCCTCCTGCGAACACAAAGGAAAGAAAAAATCGTTCTGGGAAGAAGCAAGCTTCTCCTTCTAGTAGTACGTGTTTTGGTCATCACACAGTAGATAGTCAAGACAATAACCCAGCCTGCAAAATTAGCAGCTCAAAAAAACCAAACCCTTTGAAGTGGCTAATGAATACACTCTTTTTAACTTACTCGGATCTCATTGCTCAGAGCTGTGCAGTTGCTCCTGGGCAGAAGTTTCACTAATGTAGGGATGTTGACTGGCCACTGCATCAAATATTTATCAAGTCACAGATGGGAATCTACAAAGAGTTTGCAGAGAGGTTTAGTGTCTCCCTTCGGTTCTCGGGGAAGCACGTCAGCCCCACAGAACTCAAGCCCACAAACACACACCTTTGAGCCGATGCTGATGGTGGCTGACCCATTTTAACCAGGTTAAATGAGGACCCACTTAAAGACATCACTGTTTTTTCTTAAAGTAAAAGTAGAATATCTTCACCGTCACCATACCATACGCACAAGATGTATTGTGCGTCTTTTAAATAAAACAAATGATACTGTATCCGATGTTTGAATGCATTTCTCTGTTTCGCTTTTCTCATTTAACAATAGATTCTTAACATCTTTGCAGGACATTGAGTACTTTTCTACAGCGTATTTTTATATATTTACACAATAATCTAGTGTATGAATGTGCCATGATTTACCCAACCAGTTTGTCGGGGTTGGCTATTTAAGTTGTATCCAGCTTTCCACTATGTAAGCGATGGTTTTGCTGAACATCCTTATAGTTTTTTTGCGCCCAGTGAGGATGTTTTCTCAGGCAAATGAGTGGAAAAGGAATTGCCAGGTCAAAGAGTTCATCTGTTATGCCGGCGTACATTTCCAAGATCAGAGTCTGAGAGGGGGTGGGGCTGGCACTTTTGGGGGGCTGTCAGCTCACCCATCCCAAGCGGGTCACTGAGAGCTACAAATTAGTCCAGGAGTTTGGGGGTCGGTTGGTTTTTATATTTGTTTGTTTTTGTAACAGCCTCTTTGAAACTTGAACTTTTTTTCCTCTTTAATTTAACAGCTATCTTATTTTGCTAATCTCCCATCTTTATTTAGTGACACTGGAGAGAAAGAAGGATCGCTTCAATGATAAACAGCCACAGCTGGTCTCAATAAGGAGTTATGGATTGCTGTTCTGCATTACTATCAACCACAGTTATTAGGCCGGGTCTATCAATATCTTTTTCCTCTAACAATAGAAGGCAAGCTGTTTCCTGCAATTGAAGTCTCCTTAGAGCAGAGGTTCAGTGATATGTAGAAAAAAGGCGAAGGGGTAGTTAAAATTGCCACCTTTTTGTTTGGCCAAACAAAGATATTAACAATAAACAATGGCCATTTACTATCATCAAGTAATCACAAAAGAATGAGCATTTAACACACAGGCACTTGAACCAAAAAAAGGAGGAGGAGGAGGAGGAGGTAATTCCAGAATAAAGCGCATTCTTACCTAGGACTGAACAACTGGCATTCTTGCACTGATACTCACATTGTTCTTATTTTTCTTCTCACCAAGGATTTGGAGACAACCTTTTGGACTGGCATCAGCCTGTGGACCCTGGCTTGAGAATCGCTGTCTGACAGGCTGGCGACCATGTCTGCTACACGGAGTGGGATCTGACCCAGTCCTCTCCCTCCCTGGACGAGAGAGAAGTGAGAGAAACCCTCTCTTCCTTCCAGGAGTCTCTTCCTCCTTGCTTGGTCTATATGGCATTTCCAGATGGCGGTAATTTGGGTATCATTTCCATAGCTTGTGCATCTCCACAAACCACCTATCTTGTTATTTATTTAGCATTTGTTTTAAATCCATACTTTTTTAACTTCAAAAATAAAATTTTGCCCAAGAAACTTTACAAATGTTAAAACCATTATCATTTGTCTTAAGCAAAGTGAAATGATGTTATTAGATTCTAGATCTGATTTACCTGCCAAAAATTCCAAGATTGAGTCCTGTATTTCTTGGTTTCAAAAGAGAGCGAGCGATGAAAAAAAGAGAAAGAGCGAGCGAGAGAGCTTGATTAGCAAGCGAAAGGTGTGAAAGATACATTAGCACAGATATGAGACTCTGCCCTTGGCACAACTACAAGGATTGAAGGAGAATTGGAATGGAAATAAACTTCTCACCATGCGAGGTCATGTATTCATGGAAGCTCTTTCTGTGGGCCACTAGTAGGGGTCCCACAGTTTGGAAAGTAGAAAGAGAACCAGACTTGGTTTGGAGCCCTGGCCTGGCTGTTTGCAGGCTCTAAATCCTCAGGCAAATCACTTCACCTCTTCTTGAAACCTCGGCTTCCCCAGCTGTAAAATGAGATGATAATAATATCCATCAGGGATATCGCGAGAATAAAGCATTCTGTAATCTCTAAAATGCTATACATCTCATGGAGGATCAGCCAGGATCACTTGTGAGAGCACTTTTATTTATGGGTATCAAATCTTTTCTCCAGAGGCCCAGAATACATTTCCAGGCTAAACATGTCACTACAGCCTAAAAGAAGTAAGTGGATTAAAACCTTTAAAAATGAAATACTTGATTCTGTATGATGTGGGATAGTCCCTAGTAGGATTGAACTAAGCATTTTTAGGAATTCTGATTACTTGCTCAGTGACTCTAATCAGGAGGGCAGGGACCATGCCTGTTTCTTTCTCTTCTATGTCCCTTGCACCTAGTTCAGTGCGTGGCACATCAGGAACGTTCAGTATATGGTGAGCGCATGCATGAGATAACATCCCTATGTTACACTTTGGTCTTTGTAGTAGATGTCTTTGGCTTTTTGCCACCCAGTGAGGTATTAATCGTGTTTTAATTTTCTATATTTTATGATGCTTTGCCATCTTGGGGCCTCGCAGACCCAGCAAGGGACTGCCCCTCCCAGGGGTACCTAATTCCTAGAATTAACAAACAACCTGCCTGTGAGCACCCTTTTAATATGCAAACCAATCCATACCCCACGCCCCCCATCCACCTCCTTTTATCAGGCTCCTGCCGTGGACACTATCCCCTTGCCCTACATCACCCGAAGGCCAGGTATGAGATAGCTAGGGACCACCCCTGTAGCCCAGAGCCCACTAAAATAATTCCATTATTTGAACTATCCAGTCCTAAACCTGGCCAGCTGTTGATCCTTTCTTGCCCATTCCTTCCCATGAAAACCACAACAAAGGCTTTGGCCCTGCTTTCTTTTCTTTACTCTTGCCCCTGTCCCCTGGGGCTTCCCTCTATGTGGCCCTGGTTGGTGTGGCTGGCCCCCTCGTCTTGGGAACTGTGGGTAACAAACTATCATTTCGGTGGCAATCCTCTCTCCCTGTGTTGGCCTGGCCTTAAGGGAACAACCAACTCCAAGTAGACTTTAAAACAAGGATCAACCTTGAGAACACTCCAAGTGTTCTCAATTCATGGTTAAAGGGGAGTTGGTCTCCCCTCCCACTCAGGGGGGCAGTATAAGGCTCAGGTCTGAGCCAACTGACCCATGGCATCAGGATAGTCTCAGAGATGAACACACGAGCACATTAAAGTGGCAACGAGAGTTTTGCTGGGAGAAAAACTCTTGATTTTTTTTTTTTTCCTGCAGGATTAGAAACTGGAAAAGCTTTAGGTCTGGAGCTATGCAGCCATTTTGCTAGCTGGAGGCAAAGAGCCTGTTTGAAATGGAGCCAATCTGGGAAAGCAGTGCCAAGAGAGGAAGAGAAATCCGTTCCTCACAGCATCATTTGAACCAATCCCACTTCTGCACTTTCCAGTTCCCTATTTTTAAGCCAATTTAGGCTGGGCTTTCTGTACTTACAAATAAAAGCATCCTAACTTACAGGGTTTTCTTTGCCCTCTTCTTGATACCCAAAGCCACATTTGGGGATATTTATAATTGCAGTTTTAATTAATTCAGTTCCACAGTCAGTGCGTGCCAGGCACTGGGCTGGGCCATGGTGACACATCTACTGAAACGCTTGGAAGAGCTTCAGTGTAGAGAGGTGGAAAGACATGCAAACAACCAGGGGAGAGTAGGATAAGAGCTTTCATGGAGGCTCGTGCAAAGACTGCGGAGCAGGCAAGGAACAATGAAATCTGCCCGGAGGTTCTCCCTCTTCCGTCCTGTATTAGTCACAGCCTTGACTCAGCCCAGTCTTGTGGGGTATCTCTCCCACTCAAGGAGCATCAGCTCTATGGAGTGCTTAACATTGAGCGAGGGCTTCCTGCACCACTGTGCCGGTGCCCGAGTCATTCTCTCAGTTCCTTTCTAGGGCAGACAGGATCTCCATTTTAGAGACGAAGATTCCTCTCTTAAGGGGCTTAGCTAGGGTGAACAACCCTAGTCAACTCCGTTGGTAGAATCTGAACTCACATGTGGACTATCTGCCCTGCTGAAGGCCATGCACTTCATTATCAAGCTGCTCAGTAGGTGCTCATCAGGCTCCACCCCGTAATTATAGAAGAGCCTTCCAAAAATGTTCCCTATTTTACAACAGAATTTGCCATAAGATGATTTTATATTATAGTACAGGGCAAAAGGTAGTCAATGTAGACAAATACTCTTTTCCCCACACAAGTTATTTTGAGAACCCCAGCGAGTGAGTAAAAGGAGGTGCACCTGTGTATGGGCACATCCTTGCTCAAGACCCCAAACTCTCATTTGAGTTGTCTCTGCCTGGTGGTCCTCTGAGAGGTAGAGCAGCCAGATGCAGTATTAAGTGGAGAAGAAGCCCCTGGGCCCCAAGATCAGGACTGCCTGCGGTTGGAAGGGCGAAGCGAGATTTCCGACTGGCACAGTTCAGCCAATGGTGTCTTTGCTTCCAGCAGAGCATGGGGGGCTTTGGAGAGTTTCACTGCGCCTGATGGAGGCACTGGAGGCAGCCAGAGCCCCAGGCATATCGGCCACCTTGGCAGATTTCCTTTTTAAGCTTCATGTCGGCTTGTCAGCCTCATCAACCCAAACCAGTTAAACAAACAATTTATTAGACTGGCAGCCCCTCTGGATGCTGCAACTTTTATTTAAGGGACTGTCGGCTTTTCAACTTTCACCTACACTGTAACAATTTTCTTTCCAGAGGAAACAGGGTGGATCCTTCAGCCTGGGTAAGAAGTGTATATTATATGGATGTGGACATGGAATTCATATGCAGGCTATGAATATTTATAGGCTTTCCTAGACATAGCACATCAAATCTGTGTAAGGGAAAAAAGTATTTTGCTTTAAAATCAAAGCTGAGTAGGATGTTTTTAAATCATCATTAGGTTATTATAAATGAATGCATTTATTTTAAATCTGGATTCGAATTAGGAATAATTCACACAATGCATAATTAGATAACTTGCTTTCTCCCCTTCGTGGTATTTCTCAAAGACCTTTTTATGATCATTTAATTTTGAGCCTTTTGAAATAGATGTGAATAGACACACTGGATTTTGTAACACATTACTGCCTCCTTGATTTCAAAATTGCTATTTTAGGTTTCTTGACAACTAAGAATGGCCTTATTTCTTTCTGACAGTTTTTCCAGTGATTGGTCAGGATGACTGGGATTTCACTGCCCTGTTTCGTTTTACTTTATGTAGTCACAGATGTCCTTGCAATTCAGTTTTTACTCCTATGAAGTCCCGATTTTATTGTTCATTTTATTATTCATAAGAAATATACAAGTCCCCCCAACGGCAGTAACTACTATCTTCTCGAGCTCCCTCCGGGCCGTTCACTGTGCATGTACGTCACAGCTTGTCCACCCCTCAGAACGACCCGGGGAGCAGGATTCCATTTCTTTCTCACGTTAGAGTTGAACAAACTGCAGCTCCGAAACTTCAAGATATCTTGCCTCAGAAACCCTGCTCATGAGAAAAGGAACTGGATTATCAGCTCATCCCAAGTCGGCACACTTATTCTGCCCACTGGTTCTTTCTCTCCACACCGTCCAGAGCCCCTTCCAGCTCCAGCCACCATTCTCAGCAGTGGGGAGGAGGGCAGACAGAGCTCCCTGACACCGACTGGCAGGCTCCCCAGCATCCCGATCGAGGCCGAATCATAAATGTGGACTTCGGTCCCCACCGGTGGTACAAGGGCCGGGTCCTCGGCCTGCCTGCCTTCCCTGGCTGGTCTCAACCCACCGCGGAGCCTTGCTCCGTTTGGGGCTGGGATTTATGTCGATGCAGACATTCTGAGTTCTTCATAAATATTTGTAGTTGCTGTTGGGCATTTGGGGGCTCCAAAAGAGGGAGAGGGAGAGTTGCTTCCGAGGAAAACAATTCATTTAAATATACCGTTAAAAGAGTTCCCGCTTTGATTTTCAAGATGACCTGAATTTGCTCTCCTTCTGCCTTCGCTTGCAAGCGCCTGACATGACTCTGAGGGTGGCTCAGAAGGCACTGACATCTCGCCCCGCACACCGGCCTTTCCATCCTTTCTGAGGCCCAGGGCTACCCTCCCCTCTGGCCTGAGCCCTCCCCTTCTGCCACTGCCACCTTCCAGGGGCCTGGTTGGCTTCTCACCCCTTCGGGTCTCCAAGAAACAAGAGGGGAGAGATAGAGGGGGGGCTGCTACCATCTCAGGCCTTGCCATCAGATGCATGCGCCTGCCTCTTGATCAGCAAAGAGGGGCAGATGAAAAGACCCATCAGCCCCACCCGCCGGCTCCTGTCTCAGTCACAACTGCTTCTTTAGCTTCCAAAGCATTTGGAGCTTTCCCATGGCAGGAAACGAAAATGCTCTTTTCCCAGACTTGATAGCCGAGGTTCTTCCCAAGCCCTGGGACCTGTCTGTCTTCCGTTGGAATCTTTCATCTTCGCTTCCATTCCCTCCTTTCAGAGCTTCTTCCATAATTGATGGCGTTCTGAGTGGTACAGCCGTGGCATGTGCGTGGCTGAGTCAGGCTGGGCAGGATGGGGAAGAGGAAGGTGGCGCTGCTGTGGGCTCCTGCTCAGCGGCGGCCCACGCCCCCTTCTCCACACCCCTCCTCCGGCGCCCAGGCCCAGCCCAGCGGCGTCCCCCAAAGAGACTCCACTCTGGTCAGGTGGTCTAGACGCAGAGGCCAAGATGGGGATTCTTATGCAAGTGTCTTATTGAGGGACCGCCTTCAGGAGAAACCTGCCATGGGGGGGGGTGCGGAGAAACAGGGCAGGGCGGGGTTGGGGGGAAGTGTTGGACAAAGATGGGACTTAGGAAAATCTAGCCTAGACCTGATCCCCTCGCCCCACCCGTCCCCCCGTCCCCGGAGCACTGCAGGATAAACTGCACCTCAGAGATGGTCCTGCCCAGGGAAAGGGGCTGGGCTGTGACGCTCCCCCCATCAGTCAGCCAAATGCCACACCTGCCCTTGGGATGCGTGTGAACTCCCAGGCATGTCCCACCGAGAGGCTCTGCCACCAAAAACAGCCCTTTGGTGACAAGTCCAACAGGTGCAGCAGCAGGGGGTGGTGTGTGCGGACCCGGTCAAGGGACCCAGGCTGGGTACCACCAGCAGCTGCTCCAGGGCTCAAGAACTAGTTGTGAGGATGACTGAGCAGTTCTATTCATGCTGCAGATACCTGGGCTCCTGCTCCCCTCCCTCCTTCATCCCTTCCCTCCTCTCTTTCTACTTTCCCTTCTTCTTCCCCTCCTTCCTCCCCCACTACTCCCCTTCCTCTTCCACCCTCTCTCTTTCCTCTCCTCACTCCGTACAACAGATATTTATCAGTAAACCAGTCCTGGGGCGCCTGGGTGGCTCAGTCCTTAAGCGTCTGCCTTCGGCTCAGGTCATGATCCCGGGGTCCTGGGATCAAGTCCCGCATCGGGCTCCCTGCTCCGCTTCTCCCACTCCGCCTTCTTGTGTTCCCTCTCTCGCTGTCTCTCTCTCTGTCAAATAAATAAATTAAATCTTAAAAAAAAAAAAAAAGTAAACCAGTCCTCAGGGAGCTTATAGTCTCTGTAAGGAGACAGGCAGTGGACAAGCAAATGAAGAAACACACAAAATAATTCCAAACTGAGATCACTGCTCTGAAGGAAATAGAGTAGCGGGAGAGAGGTTAACAGACAAGGCAGGGAGGGACCCATTTCTGGTTAGGTAGTCAGGAAGGCTTCTCTGAGTAGATGACTTGGAAGCTGAGTCCTGAAGTTAGAGGAGGGCCCCAGTAGTGAGAACACAGGGCCAAGGGGGCTCCAGGGAGGGCAGGCAGCGATGCAAGTCGACAGGACGGAGGTCTGCGTGCTCTAAGAGCTGACGCAAGGCCAGAGAGGAGCTGGGGGAGTGTGACTCGGTCCAGACAATGCCAAGCCTTGTAGGCCATGGGAAGGGTCCTAGAAGTGACCTACTTGCAGCTGAAAACCTGACTCAGCTGGATTCGGATGTGCAAGGAGAAGGTAGTCTCTTTACTTCCTCTCATGGATCCAGACCTTAAGCTTCTCCTAACTCCAGTAGAAAGCTGACTTTTCAATATTTGTATCTCACACTCAGAAAATGCCGGAACACGTTTGCCCTTTTCCTCCCCAAGATAGCCTCTAGGGTATGGGGAGCTTACACACAATCCTCGCGATGGTAGGGGAGGGCCTTGGGCCTAAAGTGGGTCCTTCTGCGGGTCTCCGATTCTTTTCAGCCCCTGCGGCACAGTGCTTGCTCTCCTCATCTGACCTCCCTGCTGAGCATGCCTGTTCTATCCCCAGTTGTGTTCTCCGTCCTCCAACACCCCAGCCTTGATCTTGCTGGTGCTACCCTTGATTCCCATTCATCCTCGGACGTGGGGGTCAGCCTCGTATCCTCAGCTTTTCCAAGGTCAGTCACCTTTCCAAACATCTCCACCACAGCCCTCCATGGCGTCCATGGAAGCTTCTGGACACCTTCCATGCTGTAAGGAGCCAATGCTAGATTTTTTGTGATTTAGGTCTATGCATGCCACGACATCAGTGTTACCCTGATGTGGCAGTTTCATATTTGCCTGGATGGTACCCTGCAAAGTAGGGGCCCTCCCAGGGTCCAAATCAGAATCAGGAAGCCAGGTGAAAATGTCCCATCAAGCTACTAACAGGGGAGATCAAGCACACATGTTTCACCATCTCTGCCCCCTAATTCCTCCAGTGTGGATTTCCCACCTCACTTTTTCTTTCCTCCAGAATTGACATCATGATTCACTCTTACCAGATGCTGCAGTAACAGATTAGTTGTTGGAGACTGTTCTTGACGGGGAAAAGAATGCTACCTTGCTTTAATATCTTCACAATGTTATAAATGGCATAAAAAGAACCCAACACTTGCAGTATAGAAATTGAAGGGGCCAAGGATAGAGACAGAGACCGTCAGAAGCCAGAAGCTGGTATGTAGTTCTCCAGGGCAGATGTTAGCAGTTTGAACCGGAGTTGTAGGCAGCAGAGGGAAGGGAACAGAAGTAATACATAGTTTGGGTGTAGACCTGGCCAATAGACTATGTAACAAGCGTTTATTAAGCACATGCTCAAGGAAGGCCCTGGAAAGACACAAAGATGAGGAGGACACAGTCCCTGCACTCAAAATGCTTGCAAAATAATAGATAATAAGAAAACACATGGAAGCAATGAATGTCATACTAGGTTAGCACTGGAATTGTGGATAGGGGAGATGAGAAATAGGAATCCATGAAAGTAAGCTTCGTAGGTCCGGTACTGGTTAATGCACTTCAATACCATCATTCCCATAATAGTCGTGTGACCTTGAGTAAGTCACTTAACCTCTCTAAGCCTCAATTTCCTCAAGCCACAAAAAGACAAAATCAAACAAAGCAAAAAAAAAAAAGGATGCAACAATTAAGTCTACTCCATAGGGTTGTGTGAGGACTCGATGAGATTGTATGTAAGGCACTTAGGATATCGACTAGCTCATAACATATGTTTTTTATCATCCAGCAACTTAATCAAGCACCTGTATTACTTCACTTCCCTGAAATGCACTTCCCTGACTGTATACCTCTCTACATCCACGGAAGGGCTTCCCGATGGGGCAATCTTCCATGGCAAAGACAATGTTAATCAGCCACTAGTGTCCCCCAACGCTGTCTGCCTAACACTTGTATAGATGAGAGCTGCCCCACACCATTGGAGTCTCTGGTCTGATAGGAAAGATGAGGCATAAGTGTGTGAATAAGGCATAATACAAGACAGCATTTGAGTTAGTGATTCATATAACATATCATTTTTAAAGCTATATAGAGTGATAAGAGACTTACTCAATCCCCCCACATGCCCTCCCAGGGAGGCATTATCAATCTATTCCACAGATGAAGAAACCAAGGCTCAGGGAGATCACACCTAAGATTAGTTGGTAATTCACCTAAGATCACACAGCTAGTAAATGGCAGATGTATGACTCCATAGGCCACACTTGTATATAAGCATCATCAGCCGGTCAGTAGCTACCCCTTGAATGCCAGCAACCGAGACATTGTGCTGAGCTCACCGTACTCAGTTTGGGCTGGTTGCAGACTGTGATATAAACTTGCAGAAAACAGAAAGGTTAAATGTGTGCCTCCGTGGCTAGGGGGAGCACTGGGCATTGAAGAGGCACAAAAGAACCTCCTCACTGTATGAAAGTTCAGGCAGGTCTCATGACTTCTGTTTACTCTTCAGTAGCTTTGGTCACTTTAATTTATAAAACGGTGCCCCAATTTGGTTAAATTAAAATGGCCAGCCCCCGTGTTTTAATAAATATGTCTAATATGACTTAAAGTTAAATGCTGTTAAAGGTCCCCCTTTGTCCTGGAGCTGGGGAATGGGATGTGATAGGCTTCTGTAAGTATCTCTCATTCTCCACCCCCCCACCCCAGCTCCTGCAGGGCCAGGCAGGCTGAGGAAGAAGAGGTAACAGAAGTAACGTTCTCACTCTACAATGCTAATGTTAGACTTGGCAGAAGCGTAAGGCTGACTCTCTTGAGGGGCTTTCATGTGTTCTTTGGAGACTCCATCAATGTAGATTGCTCCTTCAGTTTCCTTGACGTGAATGAATGTATTCCTATTCTGTTTTATTGCTTACAGCTCCATCCATAGCCCTGGGTATCTTGGATTCCACTTCCTGTACCAAGCTCCCATTCCCTCTTTTGCTGGTCCTCTTGGACAAAACCTAAGATGGTCCCACACTGATGCTCTCTTAAACGTGGTCCATATCTGATCACGGAAAACACTCACGAGCTCCACTGCACTCTAGGAGAGTGATGACTTCCCACATTTCAGCCCTCCATTCAGCACCAGAGGCCACTTCGGCCAAGCTCAGGCTCTTAGATTTCTTGGGCACAGCTCATACACATCCACTGTACATCAGAAGCAGCAAAGGACTCATTTTAAGCTCTTTGAGTGGTCTCCTTGAAGTCTTTTTCCTCATGCTCAGATGAAGTGTAGCTCCCCCTCCCCTTGGGGTGAAGAAATCCTCTTCAAAAATCCTCTAATCCCCAACTAATGGTGCTCATACACCCCTGAGATGAGCGAGGGGTTTCTCAGGCACCTACTTTGAAAATGTTTGTATCTGGTTCCAGCACCTTACTTTAGAATATGCCTCAGCCAAAAATTTCCTTTTAATGTCTTATTACACTTACAACTCGGTGAATGAGCTAATGACTCGTTCTCCCTTGTGGTGGGTGGGAAGGCTCCCTTAAACAGCCATTACAAGCCCTTGGTTCTTCTCCTGACCTCAACCTGGTTCCTCCAGGTGACCTTGGAGCAGCCCTTTCGTTGCTCTGGGTCTCAGCTTCTCTTCTCAGTGAAATGGAAATCAGATCTCTGTTCTCGCCCTCTCTCCAGGGAGGTATTGTGAGGAATAATAAGGCAATGCCTATAAAGTGCTTTAAGTACTTCGGGGAAAGTCGTTGGCTAAATACCAAATGATAATAATAACACCAGCATCATCCTCCACATTATTATTCATGGGTCGAGAGGAGAAAGTGGTTGCTGATGGTGTCTTTGCTCTGTGGGAAGGAGGACTTGAGGCCCCAGGATGCGCTATCAATAAGTCAAAGCCAATAAACCCAGAGCACGGGAGGTGGGAGTTATCATAAAGGCTGAATGTACACACCCATTTATATTTGAAATGACAACTGGCTCCATTTCTCATTTTTTTATTTTTATAGTTAGTGCTCAGAGCAGCTAGAATTGAGAGGAAATTGCACTCCTTTACTGGGAGATGGGGGAGCAAACAGACATTTTTTTTTTTTTACAGCTTCAATTTTGCCACTCATCCCTCTTCTTAACATAGCATACACACACACACACACACACACACACACACACACATTTCCCTCAGCTCTACCCTCCATCCCACTCATTTCTGCGTCGAAGTTTGAACCAGCAGGCAGGATGTCAGTCTGGTGGGAGATGAGGAGCAGAGAGGCAGAGAGGACCAGAGGTGAGCCTTGCAGACAACCAGACTCAGCATGGGCAAAGGGAAGAAGGTTGTTCCCTAAAGTTCCCCTAGAGCTGATCAGAGTTCATTCATTCTTTTGTTCCTCAAAAAAAGAGTGTCACGGTGTATCAGGCATGTACTCCGTGCCACAGCCAAACCCAGAACAAGGGACAGCCAGGCCCTGCCAAAAGTTCATTCCCTTAAAATCCTGCAAAATCTTCATGGAGGTCTGGTAGGACAGCACAGTTCGGAGAACAACCGCTTTTTACCCAGCAATGCATCTAACGGGCTGATAATGCATGACCTTCAGAATCCTTTGCCCCAAATGATTCCCGAGTTTACACTTCTGGTCCTAAAGGAAAGTTTTTTTTTTTCACCACCCCCCCAAATGAGCAGGGTATGGTCAGGTTTTCACAAGATTGTTCCCAAATGCACACGTTTCTTCAAGTATGCGGCGCTAAGTGTGGTGGACTTCAAGTCTGAAGACAAGCTTTCAGTCCAAGGCTACCATCTACCTCCTAAATGTCTCTGAGCCTCAGTTTCTTTACATACAAATCGAGGGAAAAAACGTGGCTGCTCTGTATACCTCGCAGAGTTGCTATGAGAGCACATGGAAGGACGAGATTGCTGGTGAACAGTGCAGCTCTATTCAGAGGGAAGCTCTGGTTACTGAGCTCTCACTCACAATGTGCCCAGCACGCTGCCAAGGGAGCTGGTCCCTGAGCCCTAGATAGCTGGAAATTTGAGCAATCAGCCCAGCTGCCTAGGCATTTGAGGACTTGTTACTTTCAATTCTAGGAGTCTGTGGGCGCTGAGGGCGCAGGAACCCAGCTTTGTTATCTTTTTTTTTTAAGATTTTATTTATTTATTTGACAGAGAGAGAGACAGCGAGAGAGGGAACACAAGCAGGGGGAGTGGGAGAGGGAGAAGCAGGCTTCTGCTGAGCAGGGAGCCTGACGCAGGGCTTGATCCCAGGACCCTGGGATCATGACCTGATGACTGAGCCACCCAGGCACCTCGCTTTGTTACCTTTTTAATTTTTGAATTTTACTCAAATAACATTTTTGTGTTTATAAAAGTAATATATAGGGTCTTTGCAAAAAAAAAAAATCAGACAACAGAGAAAGACACAAAGGAAAACTTTAAAATATGATACAATTTTACAACTGTGAATTTTAGGGGTATAGCCTTCCAAACGTTTTGCTGTGCATTCACACAATAGTGTTTTTCCAAAGATGGCCCCGTTTATAAACATAGTTTCACTGAGCTTTGCCCTGAACAGAACTAGACAGCTGTCCACCTGCCTTTGTTTAGAAGGCTCTCTGACCAGATCTGGAGGTCTCTTCTTGAGACATAACATCTCCTTTGAGCTCTTTCAGCATCCCTGAGGGCCCCTTTCATGGGTAGAATCACTTTCAGCAGCCACAAAAAATGAGAAAGTAAAAAAACTTCTCCCCTGCTCAAAGCAATCCAGATTGGGTACATTTACAAGCCCTACTTGCTAGGTTCCAAGACATTGACATCTTGTCATTTTCCCCCTCTTTTTCAAATTTCAAGTTGAAGTTTGATGTTGAATTAAAAATGTTGCCAGGGGCTGCCTGCAGGGCCCTCAGGCTAAAACAGTAGCAACATCTGCTAAGGGAGACCCACAGGTCCTTCTTCGGACCATGGCAACCTGCAGTTGGCATCTGAGCCCAGCAGAGGAGGGGAGAAGCGTGCATATGAAGGGAAATTCAAGGATCACTACTTTTTTTAAAAGCCAACCTTGGCATGTGCTTCTCCACTTTATTTGGTTTTTAGGACTAAATAAATACCTTTGAGACATTTCCTGATTTTTCCAAGAAGGTGGAGAAGGAGCAGTGACTTGTGGGACAAATGCCAGACCTTGTTAACTGTCTCGGGACCCCAGAGGAATGCGGTGAAGGGGACACACATGGGGCTGATCAATAGATTTCTTTCATACAATTGGGCTGTTTGCTGAGAGATCAGAAGAGATGGGCAGGGCACTGTGCTCTGGAAACTGGAAAATCCTCTGTGGATGGAGCCTTAAATCCACCTCACTGCCAGTTTAAGTAGAGAACTGAGTGCAAGGACTCAGAGAACTCAAGACCAGAGTTGCCTCTAGAAAGAGGAATGGGAGACTAGAGAGGGATGGAAACTTACTTTTCACTCTAGATCTGCGCCCCCCCCCCTTTTAAATTTTGTACCATGTGCCTGATTTGCCTTTCGCCATCATAAACAGACAGACAAACAGACCCAAAAGAATCTTGGCTCCTGGGACCCATCCATGAGCAAAAAATACTCGTTGGTAAGGGCAGCCTTTCCTTCTCTCTCAAATTATGCTAAAGTCCACCGAGTCTTTTCACTAAACAGAACTGATGGCCTCATTCTTTCCTAAAGAGTAGTCTTCCTTTGAAAATAAAAAGGGACACTCAAATCAAAGAACCAGCAAAAAGTCTTTAATTATCATTGTCCTTATGATTTGGTGTGCTCTATAGTCTCTGATTGTGGAAAAAAAGAAAAGGAGTATAATGGCCTCAGATGGCATTGATAGCTCTCAACTAATGAGACTGACTTTTGCATGGGTCTGTGATTGTACTATCTTACTATCCCTATTGTTTATAAGTAATGTTATGTGTAATATACTTCTAATATACTTAAATCAATATACTTACTATATTGTTTCAGCTCATTCTCAATCCCAGCTGTGCTACACTGGACAAATTACCTAACTTCTCTGAGCCTCAGTTTCTTCATACGGAGAATGGGGGCTAACAATAGGACCTGCCTCCCAAGGTTGTCATGAATTAAATGACAGCACATTAGGCCTGGCATGTAAGTGCTCAGCAGACATTATTCTTATTATTAATATTTCCTTTATTACTAGTATTTTAGAGAGAACCAGATGTTGAAACTGATCCCTAGGTGTATTGAGAAACAAAGATGGCTGTAAAAAGGAAATGGAAGCAGTATGGGAAAGTGCTAAGTGTCCCAAGATCTAGAAATCCCATTGAGTAAATCCACACGACTCTCATACGCACCATGTCTCTCAGTGTGTCTTTGTTCTGATGCATAATTTTATTTTACTACCCTTAACTTTACACCTTTCTCCCCCACATGCCATCTTGCACAAAAACAATAATGGAGCCAGCCATTGAGTCTTTTGAGTACCTAAGATTTAGCTTCCCCTGCTCTAGGGTAAAAGCTGGTCCTGGTGATGACCATGGTGAACTATAAATGCTAAGAGAATCCTGGAGAAATAGATGGACCTAAAATTCCTCATCTTGTTTTTCTTTCAACAAATAATTATTAAGAGTGGCAGGCACTCTTCTAGAACTGTTGTTCTTAGCTAGGGACTATTATGTCCCCCAGGGGACATTTGGCAATGGCTGGGGACATTTTTCGTTGTCACAGCTAGGTGCTACTACTGACAACTAGTGGGTAGAGGCCATGGAGTCTGCTAAGCATCCTACAGTGCACAGAACAAACCCCATGGCAAAGTTCTACAGCTCAAAGGTCTTAGTGCTGAGGATGAGAAACCCTGCTCCAGAGGTTTGGGAAAGTTACATCCCCAGAACAGACAATGATCCTTGCCCTTTAGAATGTAAATTCTACAAGGAGTCAGAAAATAGACTATAAAAGTAATAAATAAATTGGAAAATTATTGATACTATTACAAAAAAGACAAAGTTGAGCAAGGTAAGGAGAATGAAGAATACTGGGCGTGGGAGTATTGTATAAGATGGTCAGAAGGTGAGTGGATGGAATTTGAGTAAATTTCAGGGAGGAGAGGAAGATAGGCAAACAAATAATGATGGAAAAAGCGTTCCAAGCAGAGGGAATAGTTCCACAAAGACCCTAATTCAGAGAGGCCTGGTGTGTTTGCCTTACTGTGGAACAGTGAGCGAGGGAATAGTAGTAGAGGATGAGGTCGGAGGGGCAGCAGGAATCTAGATCATGCAGGGCCCTGTGGGCCACTATGAAGACTGATATTTACCCCAAGGGAACCGTTTTAAGCACAAACGTGACGTGAGCTGACTTATATCAGCAGTTTTGTTGAGAATGGATGACTGAGGGGCAAGGGTGGAAGCAGGAGGACCCCATTTGTCAGGAGGCTGTTGTAAGATGTAATGACAGCCTGGATTAGGGCGGTAGCTGTGGAGGCACTGAGAAGTAGGCAGACAGACTTTGAAGGAAGAGCTAACTGGATTTCCTGATGAATTAAACTGAAGAATGACTCCGAGGTTTTCGGCCTGAGCAACTGGAAGGATGTAATTACAATATACTGGGATGGGGAAAGCTGGGCTAGAGAAGATTTAGTGAGGAAGATCAGGAATTCAGCCTTACACAGATAAAGTTTCAGGTGTCTATCTGACATCTGAGGAGAGATGTCAATCAGCAGCCAGACATAGAAGTCTTGTAGAAGCTCAGGAGAGAGACGAAAGCTGGAAATGTACATGTGTGCATCACAGAACTGAGATGGGATTCAATGAGATGACCAGCAGAGTGCATGTTGATGGAGAAAAGGTCCAAGGCACTGCAGTGAAGAGCTTGGAGAGAAAAGGAGAAACCTGCAAAGGGCACTGTCAAGGATTAGCCAATGGTATAAGAGAAAAACAAGAGGATGTCGTCCTGAAAGCAAAGTAGAAAAGTTTATCAAAGAGAAGGGAGCAATCAACTGGTCAAATACTGCCGATATTAAGACTTAAGATGCTGAGGACTGCTTAGTAACCACTGGATTTAGCCAAGTAGAGGTCGCTGATAAACCTGATAGAGCAATTAGAGTGGAGCTTGACTGAACTGGGTTCCAGAGAACTTGAGAGAAGAAGAATTGAAGACAGGAAGCATAGACAACTCTTGAGAAGTTTTTATGAAAAGGGGAGCAAAGAAAGGGGCCTTAGTAGCTGGTGAGGGGAATAGGGCCAAGAGATTTTTGTAAGACAGGAACAATCTGTTATAGAGAGCAAAAACTGATTGTGTAAGGAGACAGGACAAATTCACTGGAGTAAGGTCTTAAAGTAAGTGAGAGAAGAAAGGATTTAGTCCAGAAGCAAAGGTGTTGGCTTTAAGAGCAGAGAAAGTTCATCTATGGTAACAAGAAGGAAGGCAAATGAGGTGGATGAAAGTGTTAGGAGGTTTAGGTTTGGTTACAGACGACTTCAGTTTTCTTACTGACTTACCAGTTGAAAATGGGGATTGTAGAGGGGGTAGTGGAGACTTTGAGAGGATATGTGTGAACAAATTGTCTAGGTTATAAGAGGATGAATGACCAAAGACAAGTACTGTGGCTGCCTGGGGACCACTTGAGTTTCAAAGTCACCCTTTTAAAGTGAGACTTTAAAGTGTGGTTATGGGATTTTCTCCAGCATATTCAGCTACATGGATATGGGCTCAGAGTAGGTCGGCATTAGGAGGAACCAAAATTATGGTTTTTATTGAGTATGATGAAGTGAAAGAAGAGCAAAGGAGTTGAGGATATATGAAAAGGAATAATTATAATAATTCCTCTTAGAATTTAAGCTACTCACCTTTTAATAATATATGTTTTTATAATGTAGGTATAATTTTGTAACACTTCGTTGAGCTAGCCAGATCCCAAATTTGGCAAGCTTTTTTAATGAATTTGAAGGTCTAAAGACATCATCGAGTCCCTTCTTCTGCCTGCTTTTCTTAGCAGGTGAGAGAGTTTTCTATTTTGTATCTCCCAAGGAGATGCCGCCATTCCCACAGAGGAAGCAAAACTAATGTATACTAACCGAAGCTTACAGAAATATTTCCCAAATAGCTTAATCAAACTCCCCTTGCTCCCATTTTCTCTTCTTGCATTCTTGGTAGTAACAATGATTTGCCCACTTTTCTTATTCTCTTTTATGTTATTACTTCATTCATTCATTCATTCATTCAAGAAATGTCTAATGAGTACTGACTATGAAGAAGGTGCTGGCTGTAGAATGGTGGGAAACCATGGTCTTTTATCTCCCAACTATACAGTCATGGGCTAAAAACAGGTGATTTCAATACACTGTAATAAGAGATATGATTGAAGAGAAACAAAGCCTTATATGAACACAGAGCACTAAGTTAGAGGCACTAACCCAGTCATTGGGAAGGAGGAGAGAGGAAGCTCATGGAAGTTCTTCTTCCAAGAAGAGATGTGGAAGTTGAGTCAGAGTTAAGTGAAAGTAGGAGAGACAAAAAGCATTCTAGGCAGTCTGAACATGTGTGTAAGGCTGATGGAGAGAGGGAACAGGATGCGGGAAGTTCACTGTGCCAGGAGCATAGGGAGGCAGGAGGAAACAAATAAAGCTGGAGAGACTGGCAAGAGACTCGAAGGAAGGGCTAGCCATTTATACCAAGAATTGGCGCTTTATCCTAAGGGAACTGGAAGCATTGATGGGTTTTAAACAGAGAGAGAGATCATCAGTTTGGACTTTGGAAGGTTTTCTCCGGCTGCCTGGCATGGGTAAAGAGCTTCAGCAGAGCATAACTATCTAGAAGCTATTGTAGTCAATGAGTGAGAGATGATGGTGGACTAGACTAGGGACATGGTAGTGGAGCGGGAGAGAAATAGATGGATTTAAGAGATGTTTTAGTTCGTTGAACTGATAGGTCCTGGTGATTTATTGGCTTTGGAGAATCAATGAAAGGCAAGAATCAAGGAAGAGGCTCCAGTTTCTGACTTTGAAAACTGGTTTGCTGGGGTTGCCATTTGCTGAAATATGACACACAAGGGAATAAATCAGTTTTGTAAATGTTGGGTTTGAAGTGCCCATGACATATCCAGAAGAATATTCTTGAGGGATGTTATATATAAGGATCCAGCACTCAGTGAGTGCTGAAAGAGAGAGAGAGAGGGAGAGATGCACATTTAAGAATTATCTACAAATAGATAGTGATTGAAGCCACGGGAGTAGATAAAATAGCAATCACCTCTGTGGAAAATGAAGAAAGGAACACCTAAGTCAAACTCCTGAAGAACACACACATTTAAGGAATGGGCAGAGGAAGGCCTCCAAAAGAAGCGGAGAATAATCAGCCAGAAAAGTAAGAGAAAAACATCAGGAGAATGGGGAGTCATGGAAGCCACAGCAAGAAAGTACTTTAAAAAGGAAGGGGTGGCCAACAATGTCAAACACTGCCAAGAGGCTGGATAAAATAAGATTAAAAGGCCCACTGGATTTGACTCTGGCAGCCATGAGAGCAGCAACCAGGTTGCAGTGAATTGAAAAGTGAATTGAATAGGAGATGAGGAATTGTAGATGACAAACATAAACAACTCTTTGAAGAAGTTTGTTATGTCTACATGCAAAAAAAAAAAAATGGAGAAGTGGGTGTAAATCTTCACATGAATTATCTCTTAAAAAATACATTAGTCCACGGTGTCAAATATTTCAGGAGAAACATTTTCACATGAGTTTCCAGGATAATGTCCTCAACTCTCCATCTTTTTTTAAATTAACATATAATGTATTATTGGTTTCAGAGGTAGAGGTCTGTGATTCATCAGTCTTATATAATACAATGTGCTCATTACATCACGTGCCCTCCTTAATGTCCATCACCCAGTTACCCCATCCCTCCACCCCTCCTCCCCTCCAGCAACCCTCATTTTGTTTCCTATGATTAAGAGTCTCTGATTTGTCTCCCTCTCTGGTTTCGTCTTGTTTTATTTTTTCCTCTCTTCCCCTATGATCCTCTGTTTTGTTTCTTAAGTTCCAAATATCAGTGAGATCATATGATAATTGTCTTTCTCTGATTGACTTATTTCGCTTAGCATAATACCCTCTAGTTCCATCCATGTCATTGCATATGGCAAGATTTCAGTTTTTTGATGGCTGAGTAATATTCCATTTTATATATATACACACACACCACATCTTCTTTACCGATTCATCTGTCGATGGACATCTGGGCTCTTTCCATAATTTGGCTATTGTGGACATTGCTGCTATCAACATTGGGGTGTAGATGCCCCTTTGGGTCACTACATTTGTATCTTTGGGGTAAATACCCAGTAGTGCAATTGTTGGGTCGTACAGTAGCTCTATTTTCAACTTTTTGAGGAACCTCCATACTGTTTTCCAGAGTGGCTGCACCAGCTCGCATTCCCACCAACAGTGTAGGAGGGTTCCCCTTTCTCCACATCCTCATCAACATCTGTCCTTTCCTGACTTGTAAATTTTAGCCATTCTGACTGGTGTGAGCTAGTATCTCATTGTGGTTTTGGTTTGTATTTCCCTGATGTCGCTCAACTCTAAATCTTATTTAAAAGCATAGACTCAGTCAAAGACAACTAACGCAGCCCAAATTTCCTTTCTTGGGACAGAATTGTATTTCTTTAAGAAGGCCCCACAAATCTATCATGTATTAATCATTCTTAGGACTATCCTCAGAATGCCTTCCAAATTCTTCAAATTTCTCTTCAGCCACTGAAGCATTATGAAATGACAAGTTTACATAGTAGGAAGTCATCAGTAGGTGAAAGAAACCGACTGCTTAACTTAAGAAAAAAATGGAGAGGATTTATCAGAAGACTATGGGGGAGCCCACCCAAATACACAAAGCTAAAGAACCAGGAAGGACAGAAACCAAAGCAGCTTGGTATATGTCTATGTAGCAGGAAGTGATAAGAACTATCTCTCAAGGGTAGCACTCTCAGTGTGCAGTGTGGCCAACTTTTGGCCAGGAGAATGAAGGATACCTTGATTGACAGTCCCATCAAGAGGGAGAATGGATGCCCACCACCCCCCTCGCCCCAAGGAAAACTGAAGTGCTGGAACAGGGAATATGCTATGTTAAACCCCACTTGAAAACAATTCTCTAAAAAAATCTTTCTACTATAAAATTAGAAAATGTTTGTTGTAGAAAATTTGAAAAATGTAGAATAAAAATAAAGAAAAGCATACAGTCACCACAGCCCCTGGAGTCCCTAGCTGTATGCAAGACCTCTTATAGTTGAGCCCTGAGTAATAATCATTCAACCCGAGATTCCCTACAGTATAACTTTCCCCACCAGCAATATTCCTTCTTTGGCTCTGATTTCCTTTTTTTTAATTTTTTTTATATTTTATTTATTTATTTGAGAGGGAGAGAGAGAGAGAGAGAGCACAAGCCGGGGGAATGGCAGAGGGAGAGGGAGAAGCAGGCTCCCCACTGAGCAGGAAGCCTGATGCGAGGCTCGATCCCAACACCCTGGAATCATGACCTGAGCAGAAGGCAGCCGCTTAACTGACTGAGCCACCCAGGCGCCCCTTGGCTATGATTTCTATCTGGCTCTTCCTTCTCTAACTCCTTCATAGGCTTAACCATATAGACAAACCTTCATGCACTATAATAGAACATGCTGTTGCCATCTTTCTAGCCAATCTTCCTCCTTCCTCTGATTTAGAATTTCAAATCCCAAAATTGAGCGTAGGACATTGATGGATGGAGCATCTGAGCTCTACACCTCCCTTACCTGGCCCATTTGATTAGTGGCAACAGCTCAAATAGAAAATTCAGACCCCAAAGTATGTTTTGAGTCTGGATGATTCCCATTTGGCTGAATCCCCAGACAAAGGAACTGGAGAGTTATCAAATACCCACTTTCCTTTGTGCTGGGCACATGCAGCAGGCTGAGAATCCTAATGCCTTTACAGGAAGTAACCCCACACACTTCATCGCTATCCCAGTCTACAATTGTCCTTCATGCATCCCGGGCATCACTTCACCACGTGCGAAAAGAAGTATCAAGATCTTTCTCTTTTTAACACAATCATGGAGAAATAGTTGCTGACCAAAAAGGTTATAGGGAAATATGACTCTTCTTGAACAGGAGTCTTATTTTGCAAAACAGATGTGTTTTTGGAAAGATACATGTAAATTATTTGGGGATTTGTTTTGTTTTATTGTTGTTAGATTACCTAATACCCATTTCCCCCACTGGCAAATGAGTTCAGGATGGCTTCATTTCCACCTAAGCTTCAGTCTTTAGAAGCATGATAATGTGGCAGCTAAATGTTCTTGGCTCTTGAAGCAGCGAGCCTGAGTTTGAATTCAAACTTAATGTTTTCAAATCCCCTTTTTTATAACTGTTACACAGAGTCTGTCCTCTCAGGGAGTAATGCATGAGCGCTTGGCATAAAGTAAAAACACCATGAATTGTTTTTTTATTATTATTTTTTATAATTTTTTATTATTTTATTTTTTATTATTATTACTTTGAGCTCGTCTTTAAATTTCTGTGCTCTCCAGCTATGTTAAACCCCACTTGAAAACAATTCTCTAAAAAAATCTTTCTACTATAAAATTCGAAAATGTTTGTTGTAGAAAATTTGAAAAATGTAGAATAAAAATAAAGAAAAACATACACACAAAAAATGACCCTTGGAGGTGCCTGGGTGGCTCAGTAGGTTAAGCATCCAATTCTTGGTCTCAGCTCAGGTCTTAATCTCAGGGTTGTGAGTTCAAGCCCTGCGCTGGGCTCCACACTTGGCATGGAGCCTACTTAAAATAAAATAAAATTAAAAAAAAGACCCTTAGTCCCACCTCTGACAGATAACCATCCCTAACGTTCTGATGTTACATATGCATATAGATGCCTTTTCTTGTACTCAGCTCTTCAAAGTACTAAAAGAACTGTTAATTAAAGGGACCCTGCTCATAAAAGTGTCTCCTTTTTTAGATTGAGATATAATTCATTTACCATAAAATCCACCCTTTCAAAGTGTACTCTTCACTGGTTTTTAGCACATTTGCAAAATTGTGCGATAATCACCACTATCCAATTTCAGGCCATTTTCATCACCCCCACAAGAAACCCCACACTGATTAGTAGTCATTCCCTATTCTTCACTCCCTCCAGCTCTTGGCAGCCACCAACCTACTTTCCGCTATAAAGATTTGTCTACTCTAGACATTTTAAATAATGGAATCAGACAATATATGGCCTTTTGTGTCCAGCTTCTTTCACTAAGCAAAATATTTTCAAGGTTTATCCATGTTGTAGCATGTATCAGTACTTCATTTCTTTTTATGACTGAATAGTATTCCATTGTATGGGTATAATATAATTTGTTTATTCATTTGTTAGTTGATGGATATTTGGTTTGATTTCACTTTTTGACTATTACAACTAATGCTGTTGTGAACATTCACGTACAAGTTATTGTCTAAACGTATGTGATAAAAATCTTTAAAAAATCTAGATCTCTAAAATGCTTTCTAGAGAGCAGTTTAAATTCATTATTAAATATTTCAGGGGTGCCTGGGTGGCGCAGTCAGTTGAGCAGCCAACTCTTGGTTTTGGCTCAGGTCGTGATCTCAGGGTCATGAGATCGAGCCCCGAGTCGGGCTCTGCGCTCAGTGTGGAGTCTGCTTAGGACTCTCCTTATGGCCCCCACCCTCTCTCTCTAAAATGAATAAATAAATCTTTAAAAATTTTTTGATCATAGAGAAAAGTATAGAGAATAATATAATAAAACCAAGGACCTATCACACAAATTAATAAATTGTATTTTAACATATTTGTCCCAGACCTGAATATTACACTGGGCATGACCTTTGAACTCATCTCACATCCCATTTCCTTCCACCCCCGCTGAAGTAACCACTGAACTAAATTTAAAAGGTAGTTTTTCTATAAAAGTATCCTCAATGCTATATTTTTAAAATTTACCTGTGTTGCTATGGGTTGCAGTGGTACATTTTATTTAATCTGCTGTACAGAATCCATAATTGATTTATCCATTCCCCTACTGCTGGAGTTTTAGGTTGTTTCCTGGGTTTGTTAGCATAAATAATGATGCAGTGAACATGCTATGCATGTCTGCTAGTGACTCTAGACATGAAATGGCTGGACTGTAGAATATGCACATCTTCAGCCTCAACTGATTCTGCCAAACAGCTCTCAAAGTCAGCTTTTCTGATTCGAGGCACACTTATATATGGTCTGACTGTGTCAGTGTTGTTTATACGGATTGTAAACCCCTTGACTGCAGAGCCCATGCAGTCTTTAACACGCTGAATGGGCAAAATTGGTTTGGGTATTGTGGGAAAGTACAGAAAGAAGACAGATGACACTGTGTTATAGGTTGATTTGGGTCCTCCATAAAGATGTTGAAGTGCTAACCCTCCAATACCTGTGAATGTGACCTTATATGGAAACAAGAGCTTTGCAGATGATCAGGTTAAGAGGACTGTGTTCTTACTAAAAGGGAAAATCTGCACACAGAGACATAAACAGAAGAAGAACACCAACATGAAGGCAGAGATTGCAGTGAAGCATCTCCAAGCCAAGGACCACCACCACGGATTTCCAGGAAACCGCCAGAATCTAGGAGAGAAGCCTGAAACATATTCTCCCTCCCAGGCTTCAGGAGGAATCAACCCTGCTGACACCTTGATCTAGGACTTCTAGCCTCCTGAACTGGGAAGACAATGAATTTCTGTTGTTCAGAACACCCAGTGTGTGGTAGTTTTCTGTAGCAGACCCAGGAAACACATGGGAATGAGTCATCTTTGCATCTGAACTAAATTTCAATGATGCCAAGTTAGCTCTGGATGGATAGCTGCTTTGACATCAATTTCTCTTCCTCTTGTCACCCTACATGGTTGCTTTTTGATTTTTGTTTTGCTTTGTCTTTTTTAGCTCTTTCCTATAGCGATTTTTTTCTTAAGGCCTAATGCCACGCACTGAGCCCTTGAATTTCCTTTGATCTTAAAACATTGGTAAAGCTCTTTCGTGATTAGCTAATATTCAATTTAACTGAGAGCACTTCCTTTTTCCCTGCTTAATATGTAAGATCTTTTTTCCAGTTTTGGTACTCAATGATTTATGTTGCTCATAAGGAAGATACATTAGGCTTAAGAGACACCCTGATTCTGAGGTGCTGCTGGGTTCAAGAGGAGACTCTTAGAGAAAACTTGCCTGCAGAAAATGTGTGGGAAGAAAGTATTGGTCAAGAATTTTTTTCTTTTTTACTTCCCATGCTTAAGACATGTTGATCCAGTGGGAAAGATACTTCTGGGGGTGTAGCATGGGCTCCTTACTAGAAAGTTGACTGGAAAATCCATAAAAGAAAGAGTGGAGGGGAAAACAAATTGATGGTTCCCAGAGGGGAGGGGGGGACACTCACGGGGATGGGGGAAATAGGTGATGGGGATTAATTAAGGAGGGCACTTGTGATGAGCATTGGGTAAGGCACAGAAGTGTTGAATCACTATATTGTACACCTAAAACTAATATTACACTGGATGTTAACTAACTGGAATTAAGATAAAAACTAAAAAAAAAAAAAAAAAAAGGAAGAGTGGAGGCAAGTTTAGACAGAGTAAGGCCTCGCAAAGCAGCAGAATAGAAAGGCCTAATTTATTATACATTTTGAATAGCTATAGAAGATTGGAAAAATTGGTTATGGGATTCTGTACGGCAGTTCATAAATGAGCCAGCAGGGCATGGAGCAAAATGGACAGATCTCAAAAACATAAAGATGTTCCCGGATACTTACAGTACATAGCAAAAACCGTGTTTGTAATGTGCATGCATAAAATTCAGATACCCACAGCATAGAGGTCACTTCTAAGGAACCCCAAGAGCAGAGAGTGAAGGTGGAATTTGGAGGCACCCGGAAAGTGTTAAGGCTCTGTGCTGACCAACACACCACATACTCTGTTGGGTAAGTTTATGTACATTATTCCGGAATATCCCAATAATCTCAAGAGGGAGATAATTTTATCATCTCCATTTTATAAGGGAAGAAACTGAGGCACAGAGCGAGTAGTAAGTAGGTGTGTCCAAGATCTCACGGCTGCTGAGTCCCAGCTCCAGAGCCTACGCCCTTAAGCTCTGCACTGCTGGACCCTCAACAAATGTTACAAATACTGAACTGCCCGGGATATGACAAGAGAACGACTAGAGAGCGGAGCCGGGTTTCATTCTTCTGCAGGAAACTCCCTGGAAAGAGCAGGTGGCTTCTCGGGAAGGATCAGATGCCCACTTGACCCTCAAACAGTACCCTTGGCTGACAGGACAGCTCAGCTCTTCCATAAAGCTGGGAGAGGAGGGGTAAATGGCAGCATTTAGCTTTTGTGACTGAACTGGGGGGGGGGGGAGCTTGGAACCCTTCCACCCACTTGAAAAACGGTCGCCCATCTGACATTAATAGAAAAAGACCACTAAAAAGCTTTGTGCTATTCTGTTCTCGTGGTTCTGGTCCCTCTTTGCCTTTGTTGCTGCTGGCATTTTATAAATTATGGATGCGCCTGGGTGTTGCTGTTCCCCTGTTTCCTCTGTAGTGCCGCTCGCTCCCCGCGCCTGCATCGCATCCTTCCTCTGAGCAAAGGACCGCACGGCCCAGACCCCACATCAGTGTAATTAGTGCGCTGCACGCAGCTCGGGTGTCAGGACCGCTTCCACTCACCGCCAGCCAGCCGCCAGCCCCTGTCACTCACCACAGAGTCAGCCAGGCGGCCCCCAGGCCAGCCGCACGGCCCCGGGTCGTGGAGAGGGGATGCTCCAGGGGGAAGCTCAGGGTCCCCCCACGGCCAGCCAGGTCTGCGGATGTCTCCGGGGTTCTGCAGCAGCCTCGGACAGTATCTGATCTCAAAAGCAGAGTGTGGAGGGAGAGGAGGGCTGTTCATGTCTGCCCCTTGACTGGCTACAGAGGAGCTTGTGGAGCAGGTGACAGAAGGTGGGTGGCAGGCTCCTAAGGAACCGACAGCTGGAAGGGTTTTGGGGGGAACCACTGGACCAGTTTTTCCCAGAGATGCCACAGGGGAGATGTGTAGCGTGGTAATGGAGAGTATCTGGGGTGGTATGCTAAGGAGACCTTTATTTAACAGCTTTGGGTTTTTTTTTTTTTTTTAAGTAGATAGGTAAGTAGAGAGACAGAGATGATAGAGAGAGAGAGAGAATCTCACTCCTCAAGCCCACACTCACAATTTCATGGCAAGTGTTGCTAAAGTACATATACTCTTACATCCAGTTTTATTTTAGAGAAAAATTGTGCTCAGGTGAAATGCAGATATGGACAAAGGGCACACAAGGGACCGAGGTTTGGGAAGAGATGCAAGAGGGCCAGGGATTCTTGGTTGTTTGGAGGGCCAAGGATCCCTGTACAAACTTGGTGAAAGCAAAGAACCCACGCCACTCAAACACATACATAGCCTCACAAACTTAAGGTGCAAACGCAAGGGTTTTTTAGTTGCTCTGAAGGCTGTTCCTTGACCTTGAAGGGATCCATGGACCCCTGGCAGAGACCCTCTCAGCTCCATTGTGAACTCCTCACAGGCAGGAACCATTCTCTTCCTTCACTGTATCCCAGGCTCACAAGAGCTGCTCAAAAAAGTTGCTGAAGATGTCAGTGAGCTGTAGTACAAATCATTTCCCCCCAGAGCCAGAGAAATCAATGGATTTGCCCAAGATCACAGAACTAAAGGCACAAACCCATGTCCCCTGAGCCCCAGTGGCTTCACTACATGTTCCTGTCTCCCACACACCTCTGTTCTCTCCTTAAGCACCCCACTACTTCTTCTGCCTCTTGCCTATATCCACTCGCAAGAATCCAATACTTGGGGATTCCAGAGACAGAAGAAACAGTAGGAGGTAAGGAGGAAAGCAGGAAAGGGTCAAAGATGGTGTCAGGTTTGGCCCTGGGCCCTGCCCCATCCTCCCTGGCAAGCACCCGAGGAAGGGCCTTAACGTGAGGGTGGTGGCCCCAGGGCAGCCCTGTGTGCTATTTGTCAGTGATGGCAGGGAGGAAGGAGACAGGCATATAGATTTAATTTCGTGGGAGTGCTTTACCTAAGCCCCTTTCCCGGATGGTTATGAGATGCACAAAGTTTACATAAGAGACCCGTTAATGCTCTGTCTCTGGGGTTAATATTTAATTAGACAGTTTTAAAAAGTGCACACTATTACCGAGGATACTGCTTCACTGCTTGTCTCTTTCCTCTGGGATGCAGTGTGCAGACATAGAATTCTGAGCCCCTCATGGTTTCCATGGAAACCCTCACCACTGGTGACTCTGGGCCCGGCATAGGGGCCAGCGAAGGCCCAGTGAAGACCCCAGACGTAGAAGACTTACAAAGCTCTTGAATCTCCTCTGAGGGTTTGGTCAGAAACCATCCGGTTGACCACACACACCCAGGGTCAGGGACCTCACTATTCCAAAGGCAGCCTCTACAATTTGGGGGGCATTCTGATGGTAACAGAGACCTGACACAGACTAGGATCAAATCAGTACTGAACTAGTGGTCTTCGTTCAGTAATTTGCAGCCACGGAGACCAAGTCTAATTCCTCTTTTCTGTAACTTTCTAATTATCATCAGAATTTGAGCTCTTATATGTGGGTAGGTACTGTGTTAAGTAATTGATATACACATCTCATTTACTATACACACAATCGTGTGATGTAGGTATCATTAGCATTTTCATTTTATGGATGACCTGACGGAGTCTATACAGCGAGTTAACATCAGAATGATCAGAATGGGATTCCAACCAAGGCAGGTGTGTCTGACTCTCTATACCATCTTCTCTCTACCATATGCCACACCACCTCCCACTGCTTCCCCTCAAGCGCCTCTGAGACATTTGAAGTAAACACTCATGTTCCCCCTTCCCTCCTGCCTCCTTCTTGGCTAAACATCCTCCGTCTCTCTAGCCCAGAGTACATGATTTCTGCCTCCTCCCCACTGGGGCCGGCCCTGGGTGATTCTCCTGTACCCACATTCCACTCGGTCTATGCCTCACTTGAAGGGGGGTGCCCACAACCGAGCCCAGCATCCCTGCTAGTTCAGAGCACATGGGTCTTTTATCCTGCTTCTTCAGTGCACACATTGCAGTGCAAGATGGAATAAAACTTCTGTTGGTTCCTATTTTCTGTTTAGGCTTAACTCAAACACGAGTGTATTCTATTGCATGAGATTTTCTCGGTAAGTCATGGTTTCCAGTCCTTTTCCTTTGCATTTGCTTGTTTGGAGCGATGTATACACTTTTAACTTTCATTGCTCATTGCTTAAATTCCATCTTTAAATGTGGTCTGTCATTCCAACCTCTTGAGATCTGTAAGAACTTGGTACTCGCTGCATTTGTTCTCAATTCCCAATTCTCTGCTGTTCCCAATTATGATAGACCTGCCTTCCAGGTTTCTGAGTTGTTGATACACTCTGAACAGAAGTGGGGAGAGAGCCTGGAAGTTGAGACATGTTTGAATATTGCAGCTTTGCGTGGCCAGCCCGTGCCTGCTGTGCACCTGATATCAGTGTGGTGTTGGATAGCTCAATGCTCACAATCAGTGTCTAGCAACCCCTCTGGTGTCTCTCTGCTATTCTGCCAAGGCCAAGGACAGCAACTTAGTCCTGGCACAGCCCAGCTGGGACGCTGGGGAGAGTCCAAGCTTCCAAGAGCAATCCTCAATTACTGGGGAAAGGAGTCAGTGGATAAGTGACCACCTTCCCTCCTATCTTTCATAGGGACAGTTCAGCTGAAGCACAGATCACGTGGTTCCACAGAGGATCCCCAGGGAGGCTGTGCTCCAATCGCTCCATGGTAAGCAGCTCACAAGGACATGCCATGTGTTTTGACTCTTCTTCCCAGTGTCTCATCTTCCTCATTCTTTCAGCCAGCCTTCCTAGGGTCACCTCCCAAAGAAAACACCTGCACCCAAGCTCGTGTCTCGGTTGTTGCTTTCGGGAAAACTAAACTGAGGCAGATATGAAGCTGGAGGTAGCAAAGAGATAGAAGACGGATCATTTCTGTTGTATTCCAGGATATCTTTTAAGATGTTTTATGTTTAAATTTTTCATTAAGAAAATAATATATTAAAAAAATAGAGGGCACCTGGGTGGCTCAGTCGGTTAAGCGTCTGACTCTTGATTTCAGCTCAGGTCATGATCTCAGGGTCGTGAGATCGAGCCCCACATTGGGCTCCACGCTCAGCCGGGAACCTGTTTGAGATTCTCTTTCTCCCTCTCTCTCTCTGCTCCCCCCTGCTCATGCACACACGCACATTCTCTCTCTCTCTCAAATAAATCTTTTTTAAAAATTTTAAAAAATAAAAAAGTAGAGAAATTTTGGGAACTAGAGAACAGAAGGGGAAAAACCTAGCCATAATACCATCACCTTAATAAAATTATAGTTGTCATTTTTAAATACTGTATTTCTTTTTGGTCCTTTCTGAGCATATTTTAATATCAAGAGGAATGATACTCTCTTTGCCACTTTGTATTTTACATTTTCAACTTAATAACTTTATTTTTTCAATTTTATCAAATAGTCCTGAAGCCACTACTTTCAATAGTACTATTTAATAATTATCTCTATTTGTCAGTCTCCCTAGGGGTTTCTGACCTCTGAAGGGCTGGGTCTATGTCTTGCTTATCTTCTTCTTCACAGCATTGGCTCAGTGCCTGGCACATGTTAAGCGTTCATTAAGGCTCATTAAATTGATGAGCAGACACACCATAGTCTACTTTGGCATTTTTGTATGGTTACATGTGAATTGTTTTCAATTTTCAAGACTGTCATTCATGCAGTTGTGAACATATGGTATTTAGAACATCTTGGATTTTCCATTACCTCTTCTCTCCTGCATCTGTGTTGGCCTTATTCATATAACAAACTCTGGGAATCCAGTTCACATGAAAAGTTATGGAGCAGATGTTACCTATTTCATTGGCCCTGCAGCTTACAAGCAGGAGTTCAACTTGGATAAACAAGTCAGGCAGGTAACACTAAACTTAACCATCCTTATTGGAAATTTCCAATAAGGTTATTCCATGCTAAGTAGTACTCCAAGGGAGAGGACACGTTTTAATTCCTTCCATTGGTCACAGACCTGAGCATGTCCAATTTGTTTACCTGCTGACATCACCTAGTTTTCAAACAGCTTCTAAACACTACACCAATGAATAAATGATAATTCAATAATAGTAATAGGTTGAATTTATTTTTCACCTCTAATGTACCAGATACTTTACACATGTCATCAGTCACATATAATTGTCAAAGTACAATTCTCTCAGGTGGTTACTACTATTATTCCTATTGACCAAAGGAAGAAATGGGGATTCAGAGAGGTTAAGTAGTTAGCCCAGGGTTACACAGAAGAATGGAGAAAAAAATATAATTCCATTTCATAGAATAAAATTATTTTTTACCAAGAATGAAAATATTAACTGCTACAACTAGCTCTGTGCATAGGTGGAAAAGTCACCTTCCTGAATGGTATAACCTGAGGGATACTAAAATATTGTCCTGACCCCAAAACTTTATCTATCACTTCATCTTGCCATGGGGCCCAAAGATGCAACTATGAATTTGCTTTTTGAGTTATGGTATTGCCTGGAAACAGTCCTAATAAAAGAAAAATAGGACTGCCCTAGTTGGGGCAATATATTAAGACATTTGCACCCATCGACATATGAATTCAAGTTAGACTGTCGATTTAGATAATCCTGTGGTTCTCAGCTCTGGCTGCACATTATAATTATTGGTTCTGGAGAGCTTTAAAAACTGCTGCCAAGACCTCACCCATATCCCCTGAGATTCAGATTCATTTGAGCTGAGCTGAGGCCCAAATAGGCTTGAGAATTCCTGAGCTAGCTAGCCATTTTACAAGACACTGGAAAAAATGAGATGTAGAACAAACAAGGTTTGTAGAGAATGTCCATTATGATCCCAAGTAAAAGAGCAATTGTTTGTTTTTTTAAAATTTTTATTGTTATGTTAATCACCATACATTACATCATTAGTTCTTGATGTAGTGTTCCATAAAAGAGCAATTGTTTAATTTCAATATTTAAGTGGGAAATACTTAACAACAACAAAACACGGGTTGGAAGACATTGAAGATAAATTTTCTCTATGTATTTGCCTTAGACCAGCCTGTTTGGTTTGAACTTTATCTTGGAATTCCCAGTACTGTCTTCCAGGTTCTACCTAATAATAATTTCTTTGATGACAAGTGCGGTCTTAGGCTCTATCCTTAGTACAAGGTTCTAAGCCTGGGCTGAGTGTGAAGTGGGTGCAGTATGCGTCAGAGATGAAACTTGAGACCAAGCCAAGCAATTCATTCTATTCAGGTCCCACTATGACAGAGGCAATCAGAGAAATCAAAATCTGGCCTGAACGAACAGGATGGGAACTGTAGAGTCCAGAATAGAGAGAGAGGGGTTTGGATGGAAAACAGGAGGAATGGTCTGGAAAGGTATCCTCGAGCACTGACAGATGAGGAAGGAGGGCTTCTGTAGACACCTGTGCTATGACCTCAGGTCACCAAGAGGGAGCCAGTGAGGCCACTGAGCCAGGTGGAGAATTCTCCCATCCTCACAGGAAATTCAGCCAGGCACCTGAAGAAACAATGACTCCCTTTGGGTCTTTTTAAAAGATGAAGCAATGAATCTCACTTTGGTAGCAGTGTTTGAAATAATTAATTTTTGATTGTCTACTTTTTGCTAGATAGCCTTCAAATCATTTTATTATCTAATTTAATCCCACAATAACTCCATAACATAGTTACTATTATTATTTTCTGGGCTGGATATGGTTAGTCAGTACTCCACATCAATTTCCATCTTCTTTGAGGTACCTTTCTGCTTTTAAGAGGCTAGAAAGCTAATAGGTCATTTCCAGAATCCCTTGCAGCTAGGGTTCTAGATGTGAGAGAGATTTCATGAAGGAGATGCACTTGAGCAAGATTTGGAAGGCAGAAATGAAGTGAAAGGTAATTTCCTGCTATGGTTGTTGTTTTCAAACGGGCAAGAGAAAGTATAGAGATGCTAATGTCTCATCTCCAGCTTCCGGAGGCAGTGGTAGTGGTGGTGGTTTTCGTGGTCCGGCGTTCAGACTGGACACCGCATTGGTAGGGAAGACCTTCCTGGTCTCTGGATAGCAGCCAAGATGGTGTTTTCCAGACCTCACTTTTTCCAGAGGTGAGCTGTCTGATTGCTACAAAGGCCATAGCTCCCATAATATTCTGGGAGTCATTCCTACATGCTCAACTACAGACCTTACAACAATTCTGTGAGTACTTAATTCCCAGTATTAAATCCCTGTGCTTCAAAATTGCTGGGGTGATTTTACTTTGTACTAAAACTTTTTTAATGGATAAGGAAATTGAATGGATAAGAAAAGCTATACCCTCTTAAGAGAATATAAATAGATGTACAAGACTGCACAGTAGTAACAAATAGATCCAGAATTCTATACTTCATTAGACAAAAAGTGCTCCAGAATTTCGAACAAGGGTGAGGAATTCACGGGCTATATTTCTAATAGATCTGACAAAGCAAAGTACTGCAAAGCCAAGTTCACATATACTCTCTTCCCACTTTTAAACCTATGAGTTGCACTTGTGATTGCGGTAAGTGCTTAACTTAATTGGTTTGCATCCATGCCGGGACCTCTGGGATGCCACTTACATAACTCATCCACAGGAGTCTGTCTTGCCAATAAGTACTTGCAGAGGCCCTCACTCAATAGCCACATTAAACACAGAGCTCTGTTCTCTGTAACTAGCTACGTGCCTACCCCAGTTCTTGGGGGTCAAAGGAAGTAAGGGCAAAGGAGTAAGAGTAGATTGACACATATTGAGCGCTTACCCTGAGTCAGGCATTGCCCTGCTACAGTACATTGTTTTCCAGTGAATCCTCACAGCCACCGTGGGCGGTAAGCATGATGATCGTCTGTGTCTGGTGGGAAACTGAGGCACACAGAGATGACAGCCCCTGCCCGTGGACCCGGAGCCAGCAAGCGGCAGAACCTAAAGACTAACCCAAATGCGCTCTTACCTATAATGCTATTCTGCCTTCCAGTCATGCTCTGAATGCTTTCTTTAGTTCTATGGACCACAGCAAACTGCCTGAAATCCTCCCTGTAGTAAGGTCAGCCCTACACAAAACCACCCCCAGAGTGATGAATTGATTCCTTCCTGTGGGATCAGCCCTCATGCGTGCGCCTTGCCTCACCCCATCCCTGTCCTCTCCCGGTGCAGCGTCTTTCAGCTGTTGTTGAGTTGTGTTTCCAGCTGCTCCGAACCGGCCGGACCAGGCATGCCAGCCATACTAGGAGAGTTAACGGGGCTACCTTGGCTTGCTCCTCCGTTCATCTTCCCGGCAATATGGGACAGTTGCCACATGGGCAGTGGCTGTCCTCTTCACAGGTGTACGGGAAACAGATATGTCTAGTTAGAGCACCAGTGTGTGGGCACAGAGAAAGAAATCAGAGACAGTACTAGAAGCTGGTCAGACCTCACCCTCAGCAGTCTCATGAAAGTTTAAAATCAGAGTAAACGCAAGGCCCTCTAAATTAGACAGCCCTCTTTCTCCTGACCAGCGTTTCTACCCGACTCCCATTTCTCCTAGAAATAGATCATCAGGAAGGCGAACATCTTTTTAAAATTCTGTGCTACAGAGAGCCAGACAAAGATGGTTCTGTCAAAATTACAAAACACTATACTTTCAAATAGCTGCTGAATTATTTAGTGACTTTACACTGTCCAAATGCTAGGCTCTTTGGATAGGCAATGTCTTGGTTTTCCCCCTATCTCTTTTGTTATGACATTCAGTAAATGGAGAGATATTGCTCTTCTTAATAATTTATAAAATAATAATCCACATTAAGGATCAAGCTCCTCTGATAGATTTGGGGTTTCAAATCGGGGAGTCAGGAGAATGAGCAGCTCAAAATTCTCTTCTAGTTAAGTGTTTGGTCCTGGCATGCTCAAGCTTAACTTTTCAGTATTTGCTTCATTCTCATATCAACTTTTTCTCCTTCCTGTAACTTTTCTTTTACCTTATTGTGATGGCTTGGTCTGTAAACTGTACTTGCTCTCACTTCTTCTTCAGATCTATCTGATTCGGTCTTATAGTGGAATATGTCCTCTTAGAAGCAGAAAGTAGGACAGTGTGTTTTTGTCATGCACCTGATATTTCAAAGCTTCCCATTTACTTTGGCAAAGCCATTTTTTCCTTACCTGTTCCTAAAAGGAAGGAAGGAAGGAAGGAAGGAAGGAAGGAAGGAAGGAAGGAAGGAAGGAAGGAAAGAAAGTGGGAGGGAGGGAGGAAAACATTCAAGATGGGAATGGGCTTGTGTGTGTATTGTCTTCTCTCAAGGGCACACACACATTCCCTCACTTCTGTTCACTGCAAGGTCCATGTGACAGCTATAGAAATTATTTAAAATGACCAAGTATCCACTTTTCCAGAATCAGAGAATTCTAATAAATTCTGCAAGTTCCTTGAGAGCAGGAATCCTGCTTTTTTTCTCATTGTTTCCCTGACAGAGTTTAGTATAGTATCTTGCACGTCCACCCAGTAAATAGTAACTCAGAGCTCCTAGTTCTCACTGAGAACACACAGATGAGTGAGCCCTGAGTGTAAGTCCATAACCAAGTATGACCTATGTGGTAGGTGCTGTGAAAACGGTGTGCCGTGTGGGAGAACAGAGGAAGGAGCTACTGACTGAGTCCACCTAAGGAGCACAGGGAAATGACCCAGAAAAAGTGGCATCAAGTGAGGACTTGAAGGATAATGGCATTTCCCAGGCAGAGTGGCAGCATGTGAGAGTCATGGCCGCTGGGAAATGGGATGACATGATGGGAAACATTGATATTTCTGAATGTTTGGGACAGAGTATCCATGCAGATGCCCTGGGAGTATGGGCCAGAGTGGGGAAAGAGGCACTCTCTCATTCTACTGCCGGCTGCATTCAAGGCATATCCTCTATGGAGAAAAAATTGGCAATACCTAGCAAAAGTAAAAATGCACATCTCCTTTGACCCAGCCATTACACACCAAGTAATCTGTCCTAGAGATGTATTGTGAAATTACATATGTACCAGGTTACTCATCACCACGTTGCTCGTAAAAGCAAAAGTGTGGAGGAGAAAAAAACCAACTCCACTAAGAGGGATCAGTTAAATAAATTATGGTACATCGCTAGAATGGAATACAGTGGGCAGCTGTTTATAAAAAGCAAACTCCTTATCTACTGACAGGGAAAATGCACTAGGATATATTAAGTATAATAAGACAAGTGAAGAACTACGCATAGTCTGCTACCATCTTGAGAAAAAAAGAACACATGAAAATACATATACATAAGTATATATTTACAAGCAAATATATACAAGCTTATAATTAATAAAACTTCTCTGGAAAGATATAGAAGAAAGTGATACTAGTGCTGGGGAGATGGGAAAAGAAAGCAAAGGAAGAATGCTCATGTCTTCAACTTGAACCATGTGAACGTACCACCTAGTCAAATAAATTGAATACAATGAAAATTGATGACAACAACCACAGAAAGGGCTGACATCATCAAACATGTCTTTCAGAACGGTGACAACTATGAGGAGCAACAACCAAAGAGACATGAGGCCAGAGGCAGGAAGACTAATTAGGAGCCATGGCCCCCACACAGTCACGAGACAACGGAAATCAGTGGAAGTGAGCAGGCAGCCCAGATTTCAGCTGTCATTTGAGGGTGACTCTACTTACCTTATTCTAAGCATTTACTGTAGGCTGGGCATTGTATACACATTGTATCCCCTTCTACTAGCTTTAGAGATTTTCCTGCCCCATTTTACAGATGAGGAAACAAAAGCTCAGAGAGGTTGAGTGACTTGCCAAGAAGCACACAGGTCATACAGGAGAACCCGGATGCAAAGCCCTCTCCCCATGCTATTCTGGGGGCTTTGGTCACACCAGAGCCAGTGACCAGCTCTGGGGGCAACTTGCTGTGAATGGAACAAGGGAGGAATCTCAGACAGAGCATGGCCGCCTTTTTGGCATCTCTGAAAGACCTCTGGAGCTCCTGAGGCCAATGACAGCTCAGGAAAAGAACCAGGGCATGTACCCTGGTCTGTGGGCTGGAAATCAGGCTGATCCTTGAGGGACAGATGGTTTCAATGCCATGAGACTGACTCTGAAACTTTGGGAGAAGCCCAGACCTCACTAAGACCCAGGAAAGCCAGAGGCTCCTGGTACCCTCTCCAGGGATTCAGTAGACTGGCTCTGGGGGCCTGCTAGGGCAAGATGTGCTTCTCCCTCCCCAGCAGGAAGTGCTAGGAAGGGGTTCCCCGGGGGGCCGTTTAGCTGGAAGAGCCTCCATATTTTCCTCTCCCATCTCCCTGCGGTATCAAGTGTGTGACTATTGATTTCCTCCCTGCATTTGTTTTTGTTATCCATTATTTATGGGATCATTTTTCCATCCTTCGTGCATGAAGGCAAATTTTGTGTAAAAATCAATTGAGTGAGCGCCGCCGATGGCTTGTTGCATTTTCTTGGCTTTCATCTCTGAGGCACCGGTTCTCGGGAGATGCCGAGCAGGATATTAGGGAGCACACCAGAATGGGAAAGGGAGCTGAGGGGCAATGCAGGGTTCAGAAACCTGTCTTAAGAGACCTAGCCCAACAGTTGCTTTTGGTCCCTGGAACAACACGCTCTGCTGAGCTCACCTGAGAATCTAGGGAGGGATTAATCTCTTCCTGCCCTGATCTGATATCTGTTTCTCTACTTCTTGCCCATTTGCTGGGCTGCAGTCAAGAAAGGGGTAGATTCTTCCATTTCACATAGATTTGTTTCAGTGTAGAAATCCACAGCATTCTCCAGGATAAAGGCTTGGGGGCCCGCTCTCTAGCAGCTTAACCCAAAGATTCCAGGAATGTCACCCTGAAGGATTCGACTCGGAGGAGTGGGATTAAGGGCAGGACTGACACTTCATAAGCACCTGCTATATGTCAACTGAGCATTTCACTTATATTCTTACTTGAGCTTCAACGTACCTGAAGAGGTAAGTAGGGTGTAAAGGAAGGAGCAGGGGATTTGGTGTCAGAAAGTCCTAAAGTCCCTACATGGCCCCTTCCTAGCTCTGTGCCTTTAGGTAAGATATTTAGCCTCTCTGTGCCACAGTTTTCTTTTTCTTTTTTTAAGATTTTATTTATTTATTTGAGAGAGAGAGAGCATGAGGGGGGGAGGGTCAGAGGGAGAAGGAGACCCTCCGTTGAGCAGGGAGCCCGATGCGGGACTCGATCCCAGGACTCCAGGATCATGACCTGAGCCGAAGGCAGTCGCTTAACCAACTGAGCCACCCAGGTGTCCCTGTGCCACAGTTTTCTTACTTATACAATGGGGATAACAGTGCTTATCTCCAATGACATCGCACATTTAAGAGTAGGCAACTGGCTCATGGTAAGGCTCCAACAAATAAAAATATTTTCAGTTGAAGTATTATTTCCACAATTTACCCCAAGTAAAGGGATACTTCCAACCCTGGCAGTTACTGTCTGTCATATTTTTCTGTCTCCATGAGGACCAACATCTCACCGGTCTGCCCAGAGCCTGGTAGAGTGCCGGCATGGCACATGGTGGATATTCAATCAATGTTAGTTACTATTACCATCACTCTCGTTTTCCAGATAGAGACAGAAGGGCTAAGCCATGGGACCTGCCCAAGGTCACATAACTATCAATAGCACAGCTGGCTTTCACGTTCACCTTCCACCTTCCTGACTCCAAAGCCTATGCCTTTCCCACTCTCTCCACTTCCAAGGTCATGAGGTCAAATTCAGGTTATCCGTTGGCAGAACTAGACCCTGGCAAGGTATCTGCTGTGGTACCATTTCCTCCACCCGGCCCACTGCCTGTGTTCTAAGAACACAGCCATGGCCATTTGCTGATGTGTGATCTAAGGCTGCCTCTGCACAGTAATGGCAGAGTGAAGTAGTTGCAAGGGAGACTGTAGGGCCACAAAGCCTAAAATACTTACGTTCTGACCCATAGAGAAAAACCAGGCCTTGTTGTTTCCAAATTAGGCTCTAAGGAACATGAGCATCCATCAAAACAATGGAGGCCCTGGAGGAAAAAAAAACAGGACAGGGGTCCTTCCTTCGTTCGATAGGTGTGAGAAATGCTACATTCTGGATTCCTTTCCTGGAGATTCACATTCATTCCAACTTATAAGAGACGCTGAAAAGTTCCGCAGTTAAACAACAATAACAACAACAAAGTTCTTTGAAAACTGCCCAAACTTATTTAACTTGTCAAGGGGATACTTCTTATGGTGAAACAACATGAGTGACCAGTGCTATGTGGACCACAATTTGGTAAATATCTATAAAGCTCCTTGATTCCCAAACTTCAGTCATTTGTATGACCTTTATGATAACTGCCTTAAGTATATACCTCCTAAATGCTATTTATTAAATATGTTTACTAAAAATGTTTCCTAGGGGCGCCTAGGTGGCTCAGTCGGTTAAGCATAGGCCTTCAGCTCAGGTCATGATCCCAGGGTCCTGGGATCGAGCCCCGCATCGGGCTCCCTGCTCAGTAGAGAGTCTGCTTCTCCCTCTCCTGCTGCCACTCCCCGTGCTTGTGTCAAATAAATAAAATCTTTTTTAAAAAATGTTTCCTAAACATTTTTCTTAAATTTACTGCCTTTTTTAACTTGATCCCCGCCAGGCAACGGTAGCCATGAAATCATGGGCTCAGTGTGTGTTGGGAGGGGGGCCGGGCAGGTGTGTGTGTGTGTGTAGGGGGTGAGTGGGTGTAGCTACAAAAATAGACATGTTTTTCTGTCATAATTATCCACATGCCACCCATGAAAGGAGACGTAATGCATGTTAGGATATACTGGTTCATCCTGTCCTGCCCAGTTCAGTAGCCAGTAGCCACAGGGGGCTTTTTAAATTAAACTAAAAACTCCCTTCTTCAGTTGCATTAGTCTCATTTCAAGTGTTTAGTAGCCACATGTGACTAGTGGCTACCATCCTGGACAGTGCAGATACAGAAAACATTTTCATTATAGAAAGTTTTATTGGACAGCACTGGACCTTTTTAAAATATTTCAAAACTCTACTCAGCAGTGTTGCCCACCCAGTCTCCACCCACCCTACCCCCCAATTTTGTATAACTCTTCCATCACACTCTGAGAAGTATAGCTACTGGGACCAAAGCCAACACTGTCTCTCTTCATCTTATCTCTTCACCAGAGTCTTCCCTTCCTTCACCCTATACTCTGCCTCCCTTTCTCTCTCTCTCATGCACACACACAGTCCAATGCCACCAACGTCCACCCTTTTAAACAGGAAGGACCCACAGCTACTCTCTGAGATCCAAGAACCAGTCTAGATCCTTCTCTTGGGCAACAATGACATGGAAGCATCCTTACTCTGGGCTCCCAGTATGCAAAAGAAGATTGGAGCAGAGGAGATATCACAAACTGGTGGTCTGGGAGCTAAATCTGGCCTGCATATGTGTTTAATTGGGTCTACCTGAATTTTTTTTTACTTTTACTTTAATGAAGAAGAGACAAGTAGGTGTCACATAGTAAAAACCTAGATTTCCAGCTTCTCTTGAAAAATCAGAAGATTTGCTTATTTGGGGCTCATTTTCCCACACAGCAGTCATGGGCTGATGCTGGGTACCTTCTGACCCTTGTAGGCCAGGCACGTGCCCTCCAGTTCCTCTGCACTACTTTCTGCCACCCTGTGCATGGCTCATTGTTCTCATTTACTTGACCTTCCGGCATTTGGGTCTGTTACTCGGAAAGGATCATCTCAAAGGTTTCATCAGTTACTTCCCACCTATGATTTCAAACATGTGAGTACTCTCTCCCCAGGCATAATGCATGGTTCTTAGGACCCAGACAAGAACTATGAATAGGAATGAATTGGTCTTCAAGGATTGTTCAGTCTAGTGATTGAAACTTCAACTGTTAGCAGGGTTGAAAAGTTGGAGGCTGGTGTGATATTTTCCTAAATTTGAGTATCTTCAAGCTTATGCCACCTTCTTCCCAACGTAATGTATACTTGGCCTCTGGAGAAACAGTACTTAGATTTTGAGGACAGATCACTTTGAAAATTTGATGAAAGCTCCAGAGTTAGTAAGGTTGGGAATATACACATAAAGGCACACAATTTCGCATAAGGTTTCAGGAGATACAAAGATGCCCTTCAAAGCACATCTGTGATTCTTCCAGGAGTCCTCGGACCTTTGTTCAGAATCTCTGCTCTGGAGACTTCCAGTTAAAATAGGAGACTGAACATATACTTCAGCTCCCTCTCTCCCAAACCTAACCTTAAAATGATGATTAAAGGATATTTAAAGCATTTAAAGCATAAACCTACAGGGACAAAGAGAACAAGAAAAAAGACAAATGCAAAAAAAAAAAAGGTTTTTTGGAAACTGGAGAGCAAGTAAGAGGTAAGTGATAACAGAGTCAGAAAAGCTGAATCCAAAGTCAGCGGTGGGGGAGGGGGGGTGGAGGGGGGGGCGGGGGGGGGGACTGAGAAGCAACCCAAAACGCACGGCAAATTCCCCAAAAGACCTGCAAAGTGACAGTACCTCATATCTCTGGAAGTGGGAGTTAAGATGAGGCTGCAAATGGGTGATTTGGCGGAGAGCTTCTTTAAAAAGCGGCTAGACTTTCAGATGAGCAGTTAAACCTACCTCAACCACTTGGCCCAGCTGGGAAACTGCCTTATCCAAACCCCACAGAAAGCTGGTAATTTATTCACTAGAAAAATGTGTGTGTGGGGGGGGCTTTTTTTTAAGTGACTGTATTTGGGACACCAGCCACAGTTAAGGGTGGGAAACGAGATTGAAAACAGTGGAATTAAATAAAATTTCACATTCTAAATGTTGAAAATCACATCCCTTTTCTCTCATTCAGCACCCTGAACATGAACAGCCAGACATAGATGCTTCAAAGGGGAAATTGAGAGATTTTCAATCCCGTCTCTCTGGGAATTAACCAATCCAAAGAAGAAAAACAAAACAAACAAACAAACTAGCATTAGAGAATCTTCAAGGAAGCAGCCCAACCAGGTCACTCTAAATAGAAAACCCAAGTTAACAAAACCAACTTTGTGTGCAGAGTTTCCAATCAACTTTTTACCTAATTAAACAGTATCAAGGCAGAGAGACCAGTCATATTGAAAATAAAAACACTTTAAGGGCGCCTGGGTGGCTCAGTCATTAAGCGCCTGCCTTCGGCTCAGGTCATGGTCCAAGGGTCCTGGGATCGAGCCCCACGTCGAGCTCCCTGCTCCGCGGGAAGCCTGCTTCTCCCTCTCCCACTCCCCCTGCTTGTGTTCCCTCTCTTGCTGTGTCTCTCTCTGTCAAATAAATAAATAAAATCTTAAAAAAAAAAAGAAAAGAAAAGAAAAACACTTTGGAGGAAACTGACACTGAGGAAGGAAGAAACTTAGAAGAAGTGATTAGTAATATTAGACATGTAATTGACTATAACTCAGAGCTACTATCACTAAAAAGATAGCATCCATGAAATAAGAAAAAATTAAAGAGCAAAAATATCTCTTAGAATTTTTTAAACATGGAATGCCTGGGTGGCTCAGTCAGTTAAGCCTCTGCCTTCAGCTCAGGTCATGATCCCAGGGTCCTGGGATGTAGTCCCACATCAGGATCCTTGCTCAGCGGGAAGCCTGCTTCTCCCTCTGTTTGCCACTCCCCACCCCCAGCTTGCTCAGTTTCTCTCTCTCTCACAAATAAATACATAAAATATTTTTTAAAAAGAATTTTTTAAAACAGGAAAACAGTAGGAGAAATTAAAAGAGAAAATAAAAACAAAAAGAGCAAAATAGTATAGAAACGATAAATAAATCAGAGAGCCAATCCAGATGGCTCAATATCAAAACAATAAGGCATTTGAGAAATACAGAGGGAAAAAAAAAAGAAAGCTTCCAAGAAATAATGCAAGGAAATTTCCTAGAATGAAAGTTGTGAATTTCAAGATGGAAATTGCCCAGCAGAATAAATTTTAAAAATATACCATACAAGCTTCCAGAGGGAGAATATAAATTTCATACACAAATCAAGAATGAGAATGGCCTTGAAATTTTCATCTTCCAGCATTTTCAACACCAAATGCTAGAAAGGTATGGAGCAAACTCTTGAAAAGGCTTAGGGAAAATTAATTCAAACCTAGAATTCTATAGCTGTCAAATAGCCATTGACACGTTAGAATAGAATAAAGACGTTCTTAGACCTGTTGGTTTTCAAAAAAGCCTATCTCTATCACACTCTTTCTCAGGGAGCATGTTTGCCACTTAAATGAGGCATAAACCCGAAGAAAAGATACTGATTTTGGAAAACAGAGGATTCAACCCAAAAGAGAATCTGTAGGCTGATGGCATATGGGGCCCCTAGGATGAGAGCTGTGGGCAGCTAGAGAGCGCTGATACTTCTTCCTGGAGCAGGTCAGGAAGTTCCAAGACAGGTTCCTTCAAGGAAATTAAACTGATGGAACACTTGATGTGTTCAAAAGTCTTGAGACAAGATTTACGTCAATGGGGAGAGTCTGGGATTCATTAGTAATAGAGAAAACAAAACAGAAAAAGACAATAATTACTAATGCCAAGAAAAATAAAATATGATGTGGAAAAGGAAAAGTAACTATACTGTCTTACATGGTTCAGCAGTAAATGTTGTTTGAGAGTAAAACATACGAACACCGAATATTGATTTAACCAAAATTAAGATCTAACTATATTGGAATGATGAGGGGACAGAAATTAGGGTAGAGAACAAGGAAGAGCTAAATCTTCATCTCATTACTGGAAATTGAACATACAAGAGGTGGCAATATAAACATGATATTTAGAGACAGTGAAGTAAACAGCAAGGGAACCAGATGAAGGGAGTGAAAGTGATCGCCCAGAGAATCGGAGTTGGGGGGAGGACTGCAGGATATTTTTTTATCATACCAAGCCTTGCTAAATTATTTGAACTTTGAAATTATGGACACATATAACTTTTCCTTTAAAAATAAATTTGAAAGAAAAGAAATCTTGCTCTGACTCCTGGGAGGAAAATGAGCATCACCCAATTCCTAGCTAACGTAGTTTCTCACTAACTCTCCTAGACATAACCTGTGTTGCCTCATTGGCATCAAACCTCTCATCCTTCAGAAAAGAAGCATCTCTTCTTATTCTCCCTCCCACCCTCTGAAATCATTTTAACTGGGCTTAAACTCTGAAAGGTCCAACTGCATACCAGTCAGTAGCTGGTTTGTTCTGGAGAAGATATGTCCATCTCAATGCATCAGGTACACAGAGGGGGGCCACATGAAATCTGGCTCCATGCAATCTGTCTCCCCAAACGGGAGACAGATGGTGGTCAACTGTGACTGCCAGGAGCATACACCATGCTCTCCCGCTGTTACTTCTTCTTGTCTTTGTTTTTTGAAAAAAATCATGGTTTAGTTCCATAACTTGGTGCCAACTGATGTTAAGCTAAGTCACGAGGGTTTGTGGGTTATTGTTTGTCTCTTCTTATCAACTTCCATGACTTTTCTCTCTGAAGAGGGGTGAGGAAGGAGGAGAACAGTATTCATACATTATACACTATGCTAACAGAGATAGTCAGAAACATTGGGCCTGGCTCCCAAGAACTACAGACAATAAAGGTCAGATTAACTTGGTTAACATCTAACAAACAAATTGGTCTGGAGTCCCAGTAATGAGACATCACTAGTCTCCAATAGGAGCATAAGCTCCATGACCACAGGCACTGAGCCCTGAGTTCTCTGCTGAGTCCCCAGCACCTTAAGCAGGACCTGTCACAGAGTAATAACATAACACATATTTGTTCCATTAATTCATTATATTCCTAGACCCTCCGCTATTTCATCCTTCCATCCTTCCTTCCTTCCCTCCTTTCCTTCTATCTTTTTTTAGACCTCAGCTATTTCTTTTTTTTTTTTTTAAGATTTTTTATTTCTTTATTTGACAGAGAGAGACACAGCGAGAGAGGGAACACAAGCAGGGGGAGTGGGGGAGGGAGACGTAGGCTTCCCGCTGAGCAGGGAGCCCGATGTGGGGCTCGATCCCAGGACCCCGGGATCATGACCTGAGCCGAAGGCAGATGCTTAACGACTGACCCACCCAGGCGCCCCAGACCTCCGCTATTTCTAATGAAGCCAGGCATACACACAGAAATCAGAAGAGACCCCCTCTTTTCTTCAGCTCTTTGGTCAACCTGTGCTAGAGAATGAAAAAAAAAAAACATAGTTCAGAGTATTCATAATCATTTTTACAATTGTATTTATTTTATGTTGGGTCAAAGGAAGATCTTTAGACGCTTTAAACACTTAATGGTTTTGTTACCCTGTGCCTGTATGAAATTAAAAACACTACCTCAGGAAGCCTAACACAACTTGACTATTAGGATGCTTTTTTAACATATCAAATGTTGAAGGCTCCCAAAACATCTTTTCTTGTTCTGGAGTGTCTTCACTTTGCACGTTTAGCCTGCCTTTTGGAAGGTGAGCCCTGTCTGGGGGCACAGATAGCCTCCATAGCCTGCTGCGTCTGCGACACGCCAGCGTCCACATGAGAAACTGGAAAACAGTAACCAATCCTCCCAAGCACACGCACACTGTGACTGGGGCAAAGAAAAGGAGACTGGCAGGGAAAGAACTGAAGAGACAAAAGAAAAGAAGCTTTTTTTTTTAAAGAAGGAAAAGATGGCAGAGAAGAGAAAGCCGCGCCAGTGGACGAAAGGCAGTCAGGGCCCCCACCCCAGTCTAGTCCCTCCTCTACTAAACCAGTCTTATTTTTATTTTTTTAATTAATTTATTTATTTATTTATTTATTTATTTGAGAGAAAGAGGGGGAGGGGCAGAGGGAGAGGGAGAGAGAGAATCTCAAGCAGACTCCCAGCTGAGTGTGGAGCCTCTCACCATCTCACGACCCTGAGATCACGACCTGAGCCAAAACCAAGAGTCAGGCACTTAACAAACTGTGCCACCCAGGCATCCCTCTACAGAACCGTTTTTAAATAACAGCTCACCCATGACAGCTCCTATTTCCCTCGAAGTCTCTAGTGACCCTCAGGGATAACACTATAGACGGCTGGGTGACCCTGAGTTCTTCTAATATAGTAAGCTGGTAAAGGAGCCGAGCCTGTTTTTACTGTTATTGGCTTCAAGTATATGTTTCAATATTCCAAAAGGCAAATGCAGGAATAAAAATATTAAAATAATATTTCTTTTCCACGCTCCTTTAAGGAAGTTGTACATTTTTTTGGAGGAGAAAGTCCCTTTATATTTTTCACTGGAGGTATCTAAGAATGAACAGACATCCAGAGCAGCAGTAGTTCTCAGACTGGAATGAGATGGGATCTCATTCAACCAAACATCTGATGCTGAAACCCACCCTCCACCCAACCCCCCAGCGTCACTCCCTGAAATCTCGGCTTGAATCCTCCAGGACAGGGACTCACAGCGCAGCCCACTCCTTGGACCATGTTGACAGCCACAGCCTCTTTCCTGTATGAAACTAAATTTTTCTTTCTGTGACTTCATTTCTTATCTAATTATACCCCCGTGGGGCCCCATAGAACAAGACTAAGCTTCTTTCACATAAAAGTCCTTTCATTTTCACCCCTAAAAGTGTAAGTACACTTTATTCTACAGGAGCAAACATGGCATAGTGGAAAGAGTAGAGGTAGCTTTAGAGGTAGATAACTCTGGGTTTAACTCCTAGGTTCTATCATTTATAATTGTATGACCTTGAACAAATTGTTTAACCTTTCTGATACCTCATTTTTAAAATACGTGTTGGGGACGCCTGCATGGCTTAGTCGGTCAAATGTCTGCCTTTGGCTCAGGTCATGATCCCAGGCTCCTGGGATCGAGTTCTGCATCAGGCTCCCTGCTCAGCAGGGAATCTGCTTCTCCCTCTGCCTGCTGCTCCACCTACTTATTCTCTCAATCTCTCTCTCTCTGATAAATAAATAAAATTTTTAAAAAATAAAATATGGGTTATAATATATGTACTTCACCTAGGTTTGTAAAACATCTTAGAAGGAGCAGTACTTTTAAGTAGGAACACACTGTACCCCAAAATTTCCTCCTTTCCTGCCTTCACCTTTGGGAGGAAGGGTGTGGTCAGGAGGATTATAAGCAAGAATAGCTCATTCATAGATTTAATTTCAAAATTTGTTAAATACTTGCCATTCGAAAGTGATCATCAGAGTTGTTGTTTGTTTTACTGTTATTTGCTATATACCTACTAAATTGTTTTGAGATCTCATTTTTGCCCTATAATAAAGAGGTTGTGCTAGAATTTGCTGGCAATCTAAGCTACTTGTTCTTATGAGCCACATATCAGGGTGCAGTGTGTGGTTGCACCAAAGGTTCTGGGTGCTGCCCCAATTTATTCCTTCAGTAAACTAACGTTGCAATGGTGGGGAGAACAAAATCGTCACAGATATGTTGTGAAATGGGAGGCAAATTTTATGCCACCTTTAATGAAAAAAAGAATTGAAAGCAATGTTGTGTTTCAGGCTATATACCCAAACTCCAGTGTGGGGCACTTTGTGGGGGGTGGGGGGCAAGTGTACAAAACATCTTCCTCAATCCTGGCATGTAAGCAGAGTCACCTGGAGAGATTGTGAAAATTCTTGGTCCCCAAGAAATACAATATCTTGTTCTCCACCCAGAGGATCTCCATGAACTCTTCTCCCTTCACATTCTAAGATTTCATGTGCCTAACAATAATAGAAAGCATTTGAAGAAATAGTATTACAACTCTTCTTATGATGGAAAGCCCTACTGTGACGATCAAGAGATACAGATCTTCCCCTCAATGACTTAATAGCACTAGAAGTCGTAGGGCCATCCAACCCAAAGCCATAAACAATATTAAAATACTATGGGAGAAAAACTCAAGAAGTAAAAACTATAGAACACAGGAATTAGGTGAAGGTTGTCAAAAGGTGCAAACTTCCAATTATAAAATAAATAAGTTCTGAGGATGTAATGTACAACCTGATGACTAGAGCTGCAAAACTGTATTATATATTAAAAGTTTCTCCGAGGGTAGATCTTAAAAGTTCTCACCATGAGGAAAAAAAATTGTAATTATGGGAAGTGATGGATGTGAACTAACCTTATTGTGGTGATCATTTTCAATAGCTACGTATAACAAATCACTATGTTGTACACCTTAAACTTCTGCAATGTTATTTGTTGATTATCTCTCAATAAAACAGGGGGGAAAGTCTATAGGACAGGAGAAACCTCAGGAAGCTGGAGAAGGAATAGTTGAAGGTGGCCGATGCTCTTATCATTTTACCCGAACCACGTGACCATACAGCCCCTCAAAGGTTGAGTGAGCTGGCAGCTGCAAGCATTGCCCAAAGTCGGGGGGCAGGGGGGGATGAAGCTCTGAGAGCCAGAACAGGAGCCCTGGTCAGCATTCTCTTATCTGTGGATTCCAGTCACAGCCGGAATGGGCTCGGATGCTGGCGGCCTACTCTGCCCAGCCCACAACCACCCCCTCAGTCTCTCTACTCCCCACTGGAGCTCCCCAGACCTGCTGATGAACTGGCTTGGCTTGAGCCAGGACTGTTTAATCTAACAAAATGTTTTAATTTCAACATGCCTCTGCCTTTAATTTTTAAACTTAAAAACTGTTGGTGTTTTTATTTTTTCATTAGGATGTGGGGTTATGTTTCCACTCCATGGTTTTAGGAGCCTCAATGCTGGGAACCCAGTGGGACACCACACTGGGTAGCCTCTCCTTCTAATTCTACTTCGACTGTACAGCTATCCTTTTGAAAGCAAAATAGAACAATAACAAGCTGAAACAAATATTAAATGTAAGACATGCCAATGCCTACACACATCAGCTCATAGCTGTCAGCTTCACACATCATCTGGCCTGAACCTCTCATTTACCCATAAGAAAAGAGGGGGTCAGAGCAGGGAAGCCCCCAATTCAAAATCTCAATTCTAGTTGTTGGCAGACTGGTTAAAACAAAAACAAAAACACTAGATTCTGACCCCTAATGTAGTGCTTTTTTCACTCCACCACACTGTCTCTTGGGAGACTATTGATCTGAAGAATAATTTTGCCAAAGCCATTTGGAGTCTTTATTGACAATTGGCTCATACTCTAATTGACACTTTATTTTTACCTTCAGTAAAGTTCTTCCCAGTTTGCTAAACTGGTGTCAGTGCTTATGGGTATTTGACCACACATTTAGATAGTCACATGAAGAGTAGCCTTTAGAGGACCTATTCCAGGGGGGTCTTAACCTGGGACTCATAAACTCATGGGGTGAATCTAGCAGATACATGGTTAATCTTCAAGAAGTTAGCAAAAAAGTTTGAGTGCACAAACGTACATTTTTCTGGATTAGGGAAATAGTTTTCTTCAGATTCTCAAAGGAATCCATAAATCCTCACCAAAATTGAACTACTATCTAATTCAATTCCCTACCCTAGAGTGGGGGAAAGTGAGGCACTGAGAAGTGAATTGAGTTGCCAAGAACACATAGAACAGTGTGCCTGAACTCAGACCTTTCTGTGCACATTTCAGATTCTTTCCCACTGCACCCTGTGGTCTGTAAGGTGACCAGAGATTCTGATTCTCCTAGTTAACTCTTTCAATCCACGCTTTTCACTACAAGAAGAAATCATTGAGAGAGTATGTAAGGCTTAGTACAAATCAATCCTGCCCCTGAAACAATGGCTCCCTGTACATCGCCCATCAGTCAGTCCGGATCACCACCTTGAACTTCTGTCAGAGATAGAATTTATGCTCTGAGGTTCATAATTCCCTCACTTGGCTGGAATTTCTGCAGCCCTAGGCGGATTATTAAATGATGTCACTGATGTCTTCTCCAGTCCCATCATTGCTATTATACACCACAGAAAAACTCTTCTTATTGCAAAAATGGGCTCACTGATTCCATAGTACTTACAGATAGGCTGCTTGAAATTCTGTCCTGAAGGAGATGGGATAGAATGCAAATCAGTCCATAAACACTCTTTATGTTTGTGAGTAGGCAGTTTCTACACATCATGGAGTGTGCATCTTCAAATTAATTTTTAGCAAAAAAAAAGAATCAGAATTTTCAACGCCCATTCAGTTCATATTTTTTAATTATTGATTTTTGTATAAAACTTCCTAGATTTTGTGGTATGGAAAGATTATTCAAGATTATTATTATTCCTGATACCATAGCTGGAAATTGGTGCACAGTGACTAAAAATGACAAATCAAAAAATGACAGCCAATAAAATCTCTCTGGAGTATACACAAGAAATTCATAATGTTATTTGCCTTCAACAAAGGGAACTAACTTGGGTCAGGAATGGAAAAAAGACTTTTCACTGCAAATCTTGTAGTTCTTTTGAATTTGAATCATGTATTATTTAATCAAAACATGAAGACACAGACTCTGAACTTTAAAAGAAAAATATTATCAAAAATATATTATTTAAACATCTAATTAACTTCCAAAAGAAATAGCTAAAAGTGGATGAGGGTGGGGATTGGTCAAATTGTCTTTCTGTGTTCAATGTTAACTATATGCATGAGTTACTCTGACAAAATATAAAAGTAGTTTAAAAAAAAATCACCTCCAAACTACTAATTTTACAGGTAAAGAAACTGAGGCCCTAAGGGTGGAAAAGACTAGTTTTCCCAAGGTGGCAGAGCATAGATAGTACTCAGTTTGCTGTGTCTCTGGCCAGACCTTCCTTAACATGGAAAGAGATTCTTGGAGTGGCTGGTGTCTAAATGCCTTCTAATTATCGTTGTTGTTGTTGTTGTTGTTATTGTTATTATTATTAGATTAAGACATTTTAAAAATATTTTAATAAAATTGACCTCTCCTCATTCTGATCCTCTGTGCTAATAATTGTACCCTTTTTTATTCATTCAATTACAAGCAAATTGACAGGAGACATTTATATGAGGCAGCTTAAACCCCAGCTAATGGAGTGCCTAATGACTAATTGATCAGATCCCAACCCAGAGAGCAGCCCTGAGTGGCCTAAAGGAATTTATGCAATTAGTTTAGGTTTGGTAGAAATTGAGTGCATATGAAAGTAAGCTTTTTATGGTCTTGATTTATGAGGGCTGGACATTAACTATATCTGCCAAGAGGTGAGCTGCCTAGCAAAGCCCCAGTCATAGGGAGGCTCTGTCGCAGGAGGGGATGTAGGGGTTTGAGAGCTGGGCTGGTGTGTGTGTGTGTGTGTGTGTGTGTGTGTGTGTGTGTGTGTGTGTGTGTGTGCGCGCGCGGAATGGGTGAAGGGCGTGTTGAGTGGAGGAAAAAAATATATGATATTGGGGGTGGGATTCGTCCAGATGAACACTAGGATTTTGTGGGTGTGAAATCCTAAAACTCAAATGTAAACTCTAGAGAAAGAGAGTGCTGCTTCGGTTCCAGTTTGCCTCCAGTGCCAGGCTGGGCAGTGCTGGGCTGAGGGAAAGGGCAAAGAGCTGACGCCTTATGGAGACAAGTCCTCCACGCGCAGGAGAAGGAAAGCAACCGGTGGGGAGGACTCCCCAGGAGGAGCCTGGGTCGGGCCGCGCATCCCTCTCTTCGCAACGCCTCCTCCCGCAGTCCAGGGGGCTCCCCACGCCAGAACGACGCGCAGAGAAAGCCCCCTGCCCCCCGGAGGCGCGGGGAGGAGCCGGGCGAACCCTGACCCCGCGGGGGAGCCCCGGGAGCCCGGCGAATGCGGAAGCGCCGTCGGGGGGCGGAGGGAAACCTGACCTGATCGGAACAGAGCGATCGAAGGGGCGCCTCGTTCGTCTGGCGGGGTCCTCGCAGGCTCCGTCCGGCCGCCGGGGCGGAGTGACCGCAGGGGCCTCCCGCCGCTCGGCGGAAGAGAGGGAAGACGGGAAAGGGGCTTTCTGCGCGCGCGGGGGTCGCGGCCCATCTCGCTCGTGCACTTTGGGGTCAGTTTCGCGCCTGCGAGGTGGGAGGGAAGCTGAGAGCGGGGTGCGTGGGAGACAAGCAAACACACGGACGCCGGTAATGACGGAGACTTGGGAGGCGGCGCGAGTGGAGGGCCCCGAAACGCAGCGAGGACAGTGGGCATCGTCGGCTTCCACCACCTCCGTTGCTTGCGCGGCACCTTCAGCCAAATCCGACGCGCCTGCTCAGCCTCCACTCCAGGCAGCCGCCCCTGCCCTGCCCCCTGACAGAGCTGGGTCTCGCTTGCGGACCAGTGAGGCCACGAAGCCGGTGTTTTGCCAGCCCTCCACCAAATTGTTGTGTCACAACTTGTCCCTGGCAAGTTACATAAACACTCTGAGCCTCCAAGTTCTCATCTGTAAAATGGGGTTTAAAATGGGACCTACTCGTGTTGTTTAAGGATTAATAATGCATATAAAGAGCTTGGAACAGTACCTGACATACAGGAAGCCCTTAATACATGTTAGATTTTATTATTCGCTTATCCAACAACAGTTTGTGAAGCGCCCACTCTGTGGGTCCCAGGAGGGGGTGGGGAAGGGTACGGTATGGAAGTACTTGCCCTGAGCTCATTTACTGCTAAATAAACAAACAGGTGCCGTCAGGGAATGATAAGGACTAAGAAAAAAATACAACAGGGTAGTAAGATAGCATGACTGGAGAAAAGAGCGATCTCAGGTAGAAGGAGCCACCTAAGTCCCTCCGCCCCTCTCTGGGCATCAGTCCCTCCTTCAGTATAAAGAGGCGCTATCACCAGCGAGTGTTGCCGTCAGCTGACACCTTCTGACACCAAGCCCCAAGGTGGAGCGGACCCAGGAGACCGAATCAGGGACCCCATCCTTGCTTCCTCTGCCCACTGGATCCCACCCCTTGGGAGGAGAGCTGGGCTGAGTCTTCTAAAAATCAAGACGTTGGTGCTTGCCAGGATTCTGCAAAGAAGAAAGGCGTGAGTTTGAGGACCTGCCATTGGGGTCAAGCTTCTCAGGGGGACCTTATTCACATCTTGGACTCCAGGAGAGCAAATTACATTGTCCCTTCCATACCTGAGCCACACGGTGTGCAAGGAGATTACTTGTACCCTTTCTGGCTTACCCCTGACAACCCCAAGGAAAGCTGGTAGCCACTGCTGCTGCTGTCGTTTTATAGATGAACACTGTGGCTCACAGAGGGGAAAATGTTGATCTCAACTGAGGCCAAGCCCTGATTTGGCCCCTGCAACACTAACTCTCACTTTTCTGAGCCCAAGTAATGTTTTTTAAAAGATTAAGTATCCATTAATGCCTTCTATGGGTCAGGCCCTAGCCTGTGTGATACTCATCACAGCAATCCTGAAAGATAGTCTTTTTTCTTACTTTACGTATGAAGCCACTGAGGCTCAGAGAGTTAAAGGCACTTCTTCATCTAAGCAATGGAGTAGGTATTGCACCCCCAGGTCTGTCTACTCCAGAGCCAGAGGTTGTTTCCATCTCAGCAAGAAAGTAAAATAACCCAGGCTCAACAGCCAAGAGAGTGTCCGGAACATTCAGCAGGGCAGAGGTCACCTCCTGATCCTCTTCCCAGATTCCTCCTCTAGGTTCTCCTCCTCTAGGTTCTCAGGGTCCATATCATGGAGCACCCCCTCTATACCCTTGATGACCACAGACGGAGGCAAGATTTCTTCTAATTTAAACAGGAAGGAAACTGGCTGCCTTTAAATGGAAGATGGAGCTACAGATCACCACCTTGACACTGACCCCACTCCCTTGTCTATACTTGATGGTGTCTGTTCTTCCCTACAGTACACAGAATCTAGGAAGAGTTGGGCTGGAAGGGGTCCTTTCATTTTATAAAACAAAAACCTCATTCCTTCATTCCTTCATTCATTTCATAGATACCTATTGTCTGCCACTCTGGGCCAGATCCTGAGCTGGGCACTGAGTATAAAACAGTGAACAAAACTGATACTATCTTGAGCACAAAGAGAGAGGAAGCTCCTGGACAGAGATCACACAGGAGCCCAGGATTCAGGAGGAGCCCATGGTTTCAACCATGCTGGCTTCTGCATTCATGGCCCATTCCAGTCAGACCCTAATTCAAGACAGCCAAGTGCCTAGAATCCTCTCCTTACTCCACAGATGATTCTCAAAATCCCACCTTGAAAGGCCCAATGCAGCTTTCCCTACAAACAGCCCTGAACATTGCCTGCCACCCCCCCCCTTCTCTTGGCTAAGTTTAAAGAAACTCCCAGCTGCGCCCGGACAGTGACTAATTCTTCAGATTGGTGGTATTTTGGAATGGAAAATCTGTTCCGGAGTGTTTTTCAGTTACTCCTCAAAATTATTTTTGTAAGGGTTTGCAGCCACCAGGAGAAGCTTACAGAGGTGATGTGACTTACCCAAGGTCACACGGCTAGGAAATGGCCCACCAGGATGCAAACGAGGCCTATGTGAACCCCAAACCGGCTGGTACCAACCCACCCTCCACTCTCTGAGAGGTCTGTGCCCCCGCCTCTCAGAGGCGACTGCACAATTCCAGAGAAACCGCAGCTCCCGTTGCTTCCTGAGAGAGCCTTAGGAGAGAGGCAGCGGGGCCTGGCCGGCGCCCTTAGTGGGTGGGAGAGGGTAGGGCGCGTCCTGGACCAAGCAGCAGCCCCGGCCCGCAGGTAGAAACTGGTCAAAATACCAGTGCGCGAGGGCATCCCGGGCGCCTGAAGCGGACCAGTCACAGAGGGGTGGGTCGACTCACAACCCAACCAGGCCAGTTACAGAGCAGATCTTAACTTTCGGGCGGCTCATCTCTCCCTCTCAAAAAAAAAAAAAAAAAGTCTTCCAAACTTTTGAGGTTATTAATTTAAATTATATACATATAATATATATTTTATATATTATATATATAATAACAGCAGGGAACTTTTCAGAAAGGAGATGGAGGCGGATATCGGGTTCTTTCCCGAGCCAGAAAAGCTGAAGGCTCTTACCTGCAGGAAACTCCGCAGCCCGCAAAGGCGCGTCTGTCTGGAGCGCGTCTGTCTGGAGCGCTTCACTTCGGCGCGGGACGCTCACGGCCGCCTCCTCTGCAGCCCGGCTGGGCTCCGGCCGTGTTTTATACCACCATAGGCAATTAATATTGCATCAGCCGTATTTTAAATTTTCAAAACCCACAATATAATGTAATGGCATAGGGCATTTATTATTAAAGGACACCCGATGGAGAAGGAGGTGGAGGCATCGCTGGGGTTGTTGCGCTAGGCGGTGGCGAGGGGCTACGGCCCAGGGGCTGGGGGCAATCCCCAGGTTTGCTTGTGCAGCATAGGGGGTGCACCGCGCCGAGGGGAGACGACTCTGTTCCGAATTTCAGGCCAGAGGTGATGACCCACTGCTCTTTGAAGACACAGAGGGAAAATGTGCTGACCACTCCTAGACTTGGAACTTTAATTTTTAAGTCGTGAAGGTGTTTCTGCGGCTCACAAAAAGGTTTCTTCCCCCTTTTAAAGGGGGTGAGAGAGAAGGTAACTGCCATTTGTTGAGCACCTACTGTGCGCAAGGCACTATGCTAGGATGTTTGCAGCAGATTTATCATTCAAACCCACAGAGAAGACGAGATAGACCTTGGGGTGAGTAAGTTATTGGGTGATAGTTTTAATTAAGTTTCTGAAACGACCTCAGAGGGGCCCCAACCGACTCTGTCCCAGTAAAGAACACTTTCCTCCCTCTTTGCATCTATCCACTCACTTCCTATCCAGCCGTTTGAATCTTCTGAAATAATGTTTCATCTCAAGCACAAAGCACTACCAGATGCCTTAAATAAACAATTTTATTTAATCTTGACAATAAACGTGTGGGGTAAATATTTGCCTCTTCATCCTGAAGACAGGCAATCGAGGCCTTTTAGAAAAGGCAAGAAACTGGCTTCCAGGTTATTCAGCCAATGGGTGGAAGTATTGGGGGCTCCTACTCCCATCAGTCTGGTCTCAAAATTTGTAATGGTCTGAATCAAGTTGAGCGAACAGAGGCTGATAGATTCGCAAGCACGAAAGCCTGCTGGGAAGTGCCTTGTAACCCTGAGGTCCGGAAGAGAGCTGCCAGATCTCCCTAAAGGAGATCAGAGTGAGAAGGTGAGGCTGCATCGAAGAGGAGAGAGATGGCCAGACACTGGCCTGCTGGAAGTGAGAACCCAGCCCGTATGGATTCTCACTTTTAAATCCTTTCCAAAACTAGTACTTCTTAGCCTCTGAGAAAGAAAAGCACTGTGATTCGGGTTGAAAAATAAAGCATTTATTTTAGAAGTTAATTCAAGGGGTAAAGAGAGAAGAAAACTCAGTATTTTATTTGTATCTATTTGGAGAAAAAAACCAAAGGTCACACAGCCACACGCAAATTACATGAAGCAACGAAAGATAAAATGTGATAGGGCCAGAGGAACGTGGGTGAGAAGGGTCCAGGCCAGCAGTCTGGCTCCTCTTTCCACCCAAAACCATAAGTGGACTTCCACCTGGAGACACCCATATAAGGGGGATGGAAAGAAGCAGAGTTAAATAAATAATAGGAAATAACAATGCTAGCAACAATAATAAAATCACAACGAGGTTAGACGTGTTGGAAGGAGTTGCATATGATTCAGGGAAGTTACAATTACTTTTGAAAAGCCACCTCTACGCTGCGCTGGGAATGTGGCTGGAGCAGCGAGCTGTGGTCAGAGAGTCCTCAGTTGGTCCGGAGCACTACCAATCCCCCTGGCTCTCCAGAAGGCAGTAATTATCCCCTCAAACACCATCAGTTTGGGGAGAATGGGCCAGAGCAGTCAGCTGCTGCTTGCCACCAGGTGCGATCCCAGCATTTTCAGGTGCTGAATTGGGCCCATCTTTTCTGGGGCCCGACTTACCACAGAGAACAGCTGGGACCTCAAAACTCCACGAACACTTTCCCTGAACCTAACCCATGCTACCTTAGAGAACTTACAACAAACCAAAGGATGAGACGGATAAAATTTAAGAGGGTAAAGGAGTATAAGGCTATCCTTTGGAAACATACATGTATTTTATATACTCTAAATAAATCTCCAGTACATGTTTGTGCCCCAGTTAGACTTTGTATTATTATTTATCACTGCCTTCCCATCCCTTCACCTTTTGTCTAATCGCGCTTAGCAAAGCGGCGCCTTCACCCACAGAGTCGTGCGGCCGGGCCAACTCACTATCCCCCGCATGTGGGCTCCTGCCCTGAGGTCGCGCAGCCCAGCGCGGAAGGGCGATTTTCAGCACCAGGGACAGCGCTAGTCCCTCCAGGCCTGCCCTTGACGGATTTTTCCTTAGCGCCGTAACTTTTCTAGTGGGAATAGAAAGGAAAGAAGAGAAAGAGAAGGCCGGGAGGCAACCAGGTGGGATAAAGGGGAAAGTCTGTGGCTTCGGGACAGAGAGCCTGACCTGCCAGGAAACTTCTTGGTGTCCCCCATAACCGTTCCCCTCCCCAGCTCCGGGGGGTGGTGTACACTCAGCTCTCCCGGACCTGGACGCTGCGCCCCGCCGCAGTCAGTGGACAGCCGAGTACTTCATTCGTTTCTGTTTCTGTCTCTGGTTGCAAAACCAGACCCTCACCACGTTCTTTTTAAGGTCCAGTTTCTCGGCGATGGCCGCGATCTTCTCAGACGACGGCCGCGGCTGGATGGCGAAGTAGGCCTCCAGTGAGCGCTTCTCTGGCGCCGCGATGGACGTGCGCTTGCGCTTCCGCTCACTGCCGTTGAAGAGCTCTGGCTTGCTGTTTTTCTCTCGATAGGCGGCCTCGGCTTCCTCCAGCCAGGCTTGAAGCACCGGCTTGAGCGCGATCATGTTGTTGTGTGAGAGAGTGAGAGACTCGAACCTGCAAATGGTGCTCTGGCTGAGCGAGCCTACGCCGGGGATCTTGAGGTTGGCTAGAGCCGCGCCCACGTCCGCCTGGGTCACCCCCAGCTTGATGCGCCGCTGCTTGAAGCGCTCGGCGAAGGCCTCGAGCTCTCGGGGGTCCGACTCCACGTCGCTGAGGCATGCGGGCATGGCGCTGTGAGGCGCCACGGCATGTGGGTGACTCATGCCCATGGCCTGGTGCAGGTGGCCCATGGCGCCCAGGTGGTGCGGGTGGATCTGCGCCGGCATTACAGAGTGCTCTGGGGCGCCCAAACCGCTCACGCTCAGCGTGGGAGAGATGTGCTCTAGCAGGTCACCCTCGAGGCCCTGGTGCACGGCGTGGTGCGGGTGCGAGGTGAGCGCGGCCGGGTGGGATATGGGCACGGTGGACGAAGTGGACGTGCAGGGCACGCTGCTCATGGTATGGTAGGTGGCGTCGGGCTTGAACGGATGGTTCTTGCCGTGGGAGACGATATCCACCGCCGCCAGAGCTTCGGCGCGTGCCAGCAGGCTCTCATCAAAGCTTCCAAATATATTACCCTGCAGCTGCAAGCGAGAAGGCGCACAGCACGGTCAGTGGGGAATACTGTCAACTCAGGATTAAAACACATTTTCAAGCAACCGAGATGCCTCTCCTCAAAGCCCAGGTCATAAAAATTAATACGGAGACAGAGGCTCTGCTGGAACAGACGTGTGGATCAGAGGGACATGAATGAGAGAGAGAGCGCGCCGGGAGAGAGCGCGGGGGAGACAAGGAGAGGGGTTCAGACAGCGGCGATTGTTCTGGGCGACATGAAAAAAACATGAAGCTAGCGCCTGTCAAAAAATGTGCCTTAGAGCGGTAATTATGCTCCACTACGTACCTGCGGGGCTGGGAGACAGACTCGGCGCATGGCCTCGGAACCGGAGTGCAGGCTGGAGAATTTGGGTTCTTGAAGCACCGGGTGCATGCCGAAAGGCTGCTTGGCGTTCATGGCCATCATCTTCGCGCGCCTGGCAGGGAGGCAGCGAGGGACATGGATGAGGCTCTTCTCGCTCGCTCGCCGCGCTCCAAGTGAGCGCCGCTCAGCGCCCGCGCTCCCCTCGCCCTCTCGCTCGCTGCCTCCCCTCTCCCCCACCTGCTTCTTCACTCATCTTACAAGCAGCCTGCCAGGAAGGGCCCCGGCGCGCGCAGGCGTGCTCACGCGCCCGGGACTCGCAGGGGCGGCCCGGGAGGCGAGGCCAGGCAGCAGCTCTAGGCGCGCCTCTGTGCGCCCGCCACGGCCACCCCCGCCACAGCATTTATACCCGGGCCCGGCCTGGCCTCTCCCGGCCGCCCCGCCCCGCCTGGCTCCAGGGCGGCAGGCCTTCCGGATTCTTTCTTCTTCTTCGTGGACTTGTTTCCCCCCAAAATCTCAAACCTCTCTGTCCTGTCCCAACTCGCACTGCCCAGATCGAAGGACAGCCCCGGGCTGAGCGGGGCCAGGAAGCTAACCCTACTACACACACACACACACACACACACACACACACACACACACACACACACACACACACACCCCTTGTCGGCCAGGCTGCCGCCAAACTGCCCATTTCCAGGGCGCTCCTGGCCCCACGCCCGAGCGGTCCACCAGTGTCCGGCCCGCGGCTCAGCGAAGAGGCGCCTCCAAGCACCCAGACGGGCTCCAGGGAGGGTGAGGGGCTGCCAGAACGAGCCCCAGGTGACCTCAATCGCCCGGCGGGGTGGAAATGGGGGAAGTAAATGCCTGCCGGGTCCTGGAGGCCTGAGGCTTCCTCCCCACGCTGGCAGTTCTTGCTTGCCTTCTCTAGAAAAAGATAACTTGGTCCCCTTCCCCCCCTCCCATCCTCAACCCGCCAGTCTAAAGAAGTTTACTGAGTACTGTTTAGTAACATGTCAGGACTGCCCACCCCCGCCTTGGGAGTCAGTCAGTACACTTCTGCTGGGCTGCCAACGCTTACAAGCCCCGTTCCCCCAGAACAATAGCTGCCATTTTTGAGCTCCTAATACTTGCTAGGTTGTTTAGAGACTTAACTCGCAGTATCCTCACACCCTACGGAGTCGGTACTGTTACTCTGTTTTAAGTTGAGGAAAACGAGGGTCAGAGGAGTTAAGTGAGTCGCCCAAGACAGTAGAGCTGGTTGGGAGCAGAGCCATTCACTCACTCTTCCGTTATCCATTCCACGAATATTTACTGATGGCCTACTGTGTGCTAGGCACCACGTCTGACTTCCCAGGCTCTTCATAATTCTGCACTTTGTCGTCCTCCCGAAGTTTCGGGGACCGGACTGCCCGGCCCCCGCCTCCCCTCTGCTCTGATCCCCTCGTCTTCCCTCTCCTTCCCCCGCGCTAGTAAACATTGTGAATAATGGATGGGGAGTCCTGGTACCGCGGCAGCGCCGCCCTCCGGGGTTCGGAGCAGAGCCCTGGGCGCCCAGCGGAGCCCACCTAGCCTCTGACGCCAACCCCGCCTCTGCCCTGGAGCGGCCTTTGTGTTTCAGAGTTCTCACAAGCCTGAGGGCTAGGACTTGCGCGCCCGCCGGTGTGGGCCCGGTTTCCCAGACGTGAACATGGTGGTTGTGTGTGGAGGGGCCAGCTGTTGGCCTAAGAGGAAATCCTGCCTAGGTCTGGGCTCCCCACACGCAGGTCCTGCCAATCTCTTCTCTGTATCGCACGCAGCCAGCCCCCTTGCCTGGTTCCTGTCCATCTTCTGTCCTCTAACTGGGGAAGAGGACTCAGCCCAGGGGCCAGAGACCAAGGGCTGCCACTCTAAACCTCTCCGAGCCTGGGTTTCCTTGACTGTAAAATGGCAGCTGCCCTACTGTTTGCCTTCTTGGGTTCTGGTGAAGGAGTTTGGAACTACAGGAGAAAGAAAAGCACTGAGCACGGTACCTAGTGCTCAGCAAACCTCACAACCTGATGCTTGGGGCCCAGGCTTTGCTCTCAGATTCAGCATGCATCTCTGCTTCTTGCTGACCGAGATGCCACCAGCCGTCTCATATCTTATTGTAGTGTAGTCTCCTTATATGTCAAATGGAGAAATAGTTTCTCCTCCACTGAGTGCTGTGAACAATGCACTGAAATAAGCAGTTGGCACAGTGCTTGGCATATTGAAATCAGGAAATAAATCTTTGTTCCTCTCTTCTTCCTCTCTCACCTTAAAGATAAAGCATGTGGGAGCCAAAGTGGCCTGAGTAAACTCCTTGGAGAATGGTTGGTCTGACGGTACAAACTGGTTCTCTGCTGTCCTTCCTTCATTCAACATCTGCTTTGTGCCAGACTCCATGCAGAGGACCAGGACACAGATGTGGATCAGACCCCATTCCTGCCCTCACGGAGTCACCATTCTGAAATCCACTGCAGGAAATGGGCTGCAAGCTTGCTCTGCGGTGGAGACAGTGTAGATTCAAGATACAGAGCAAGGCTGGTGGGATTCTTGAAACACAGAATGCACACCAGAACGTGGCCCTTGGAGGGCTGGGATTTAGACAGCATTCTAATGTTGGGCTTTATGTGACCCTGGCTGGGCTTCAGTTTACCCAGAAGAAGAGGGCTGGCCTAGATGATATATACTTCCAGCTCCAGCCAAATACTACCATTCTGGTTAATTTACATGAAACACATTTGGGGGCACCTGGGTGGCTCAGTTGGTTAGGTGGGCCGACTCTTGGTTTGGGCTCAGGTCATGATCTCAAGGTCCTGGGATGGAGCCCAGCCCAGTGCATTGGGATCCATGCTCGGTAGGAAGTCTGCTTGTGGATTCTCTCTCTCTCTCTCCCCCTCTCCCTCTGCCCCTCCCTCTCCTCCTGTTCTGTCTCTCTCTAAAATAAATAAATCTTTTTTTTAATGAAACACATTTTGAGTAAGTCAAGAGCTTCTTTCCAAGGACCTGTAACTTCCCAGAAGCTGAAAGCAGCATTATTTTATCACTTCACCAGTGTTTAGGATCACTCATTCTTGTTCTCTGCCCAGTGCAGGAAGGCAAAAGGGGGGAAGAAACATGGGGATGGTGGATCTTCCAGGGAGAAAAATGTGTAACTTGTCTTGACCCCACGGTGCCCTGAGACCCACACTCACTTCATCATTCCCTAGTTGTCTATGAAGCTGAACCCTCAGAAACAGAAGGACAGGCCCGTCCACACCCACCCTTTCCCACTTTGTCCCCTCAGGGGCCTGGGAGACGCTTGCCATGGTCGAGGTCAGGCAGGGGTCAGAGCCAGAGCAAGATTAACTGGCCCCCTTAGGCCTCCAGTGCTGAACTTCAGCTCACCAGCCCCTGTTCCAGCACCCGCAGGCATTAGGATCACAAATCAAAAACCACTCCTGCATCAGGTAAGCTGTGTTCCCTGGGTTTTCCTCATCCTTCCCCCTCAAGAAGTTCTACTCCCAGCTCCACAGAGCCAGCAGTAAGGTGACACCCATCCTTAGGGACCAGTCTTTCTGAGAAGGCCCTGGAGAGAGAGGAGATGAAGTAAACACCACACGGGAAAGAATGAGAAGGAGAGCCATGAACACTCTATACTTTATAGGATTTGCACACTTCGATTCTGTCCAAAGCAAGTCCAGGAAAGTAAACTAGTTGGGTGTATAAAGGGGCAGATGGGGACAGAGGTAAACTGGAGAGCAAATGCCCCATGCTCATCCCTGTGGCATTAAATTACCATTAAAATGCACATGCACACGCCCCCCCCCGCCCCCACACAATCCCACATAACAAGATCTGTCTGAGGGTCCAAGTAGGGACCACAGGAGTATTTATGGAAGTGACACTAGAAAGGGGCACTTTCTTCATTCTGGGATCGTTTCAGAATGCCTAATAACAGCTGGGTCTTGTCATAGGTTCTGCAGGCATAGAGCGCACTGCTTTAAGAGCTCAGAGTCTGGTGGGAACATAAAATTGCCACAGGTAACTCTAAATCAGAACACAAAGCACTATGTCCCCCCCCCCCCAGAAGGACTAGCCCTGGGGGAGGTGCTGGGGCTGACGGGCAGAGGTGTTTTCCTGTGGGCCAGTGGTTTTCAACTTTAGCATGAGCAGGAATCATCTGCGGCCCCTTAAAATACAGCATCCGAGGACCACACGCAGAGATTCTGACCACATGGACTGAGGTATTTCCTAATAGACATTCGTGATTTGCGTGCAGGTGACCTGGGACCCTCAACTTGAAAACCTTGCTCTGGAAACTTGTTACCTGACATTACTTTTTTTTTTTTTTTAAGCCCTGACCTAATTATGTAAGTTTTGCTAAGACTCAAAGAGATCCTTTCTCTTCTTGGAGTCTTTCATGTCTTCTTCTATTATCTGTTGGTAAGAACATGATGTTTTATCATCTCAGCTCCTTGAAGGACCCTGGGACTTATCTGTCCCTCTGTCTCCAGTGCGTGCCTCTACAGGCCAGGCACCATATAGGAACTTAATATAACAATTTGCATGGAATGAATGAACGCATGAATAATATCCTCCCTAAGATTCTGGCAGTAGGATGATGGTGACAGCAAGAAAAACCAGTTATGGACTGCCAGGCTCCAGGCTATGTGCTTTAGAAAAGAATTATAGCTGCATCTCCACATCAAGACTTCGAGATTGATATTATTTCTCCATTTTCCAGATGAGAAAACTGAGGCATAGAGAGACTAAGTTCTCCAAGGCATTGGAGACATGTAAGCCTGGTAGGGTGGGCATTGGAACCCAGGTTTTTCTAACCTCTGAGCCCATGCTTTTAACTAACGTCCTGGGCCGACACCAGTTTCCCCACCCTCCAAGCCTAGAGGCTGAGCCTGGGAGGATGAGCCAGATTTACTTCTCTCCCAAAAGGGAGGCGGCCTCTACTCCAGTGGCACAGAGGCTGGCCCCGCTCCAGGAACGCTTCCGGCAGGGACCACCTGCAGAAGCAGCAGCTCCCCGGTCCCACCTCCGTCCCTGGCCCCTGGCCGAGCTCCACCTCCGGGGAGATGGGGCGGAGGCAGAAGGGTGGGATAGAAGATGGCCCGATGGGACAGCCGGCCTGAACTCAAGATGCCATCGCGGGGAGGCAGCTGGAGGAGCTGCCGGGCCAGGTGTTCGCAGCCGCCCGCCTCACCTCCCTCTCTCTTTCTCTCGTCTCCTTTCACGAACTTCTCACATGTACCTGCCGCCTGCGCAGCTGCTGCCGGCCTCGCCTGTCGGCCGCTCGCCTCGCATTGTCTGCGCGGGTGCAGACAATCCGAGACGCCCAGAGGGACTGGGGAGCCCGAGGCCGGGCACCTCTGAGGGGTCGGCACGCGCCAGCCCTCCCCCTGCTCGGCGTCCCGGCCCACCGAGCTCTGGCCCTCCCGCGGGAGGGCTCCCTCCCGGCAGGTCCCTGACTCCTTATGGCCTCACTTTCCTCACCTGAAAAATGAGGGGACCAAACCAGGGAACTCCTAGAGCCCTTCTCCATCATGCATTCTTTCACTGAATACATTTATTGAGCATCTACTGTGCGGCAGTTACGATGTTAGGAGATAGGAATTCAGCTACAACCAAGACAGCCCCCCACTCCCTCCCACTTACCCCCTACCCCTCTAGAGCTGACAGAGGATTGGAGGTCTACTTCCAGTAGCTGTATAGGAGCGGGTTCCTGCAGCCCAAAACGGATGAGAGAGGCCCCAAGTTTTCTGAGTTTAGTCTATGAGGATTTCAAGGAGAACCAGGCAGTGGTTTGGATCTAACACGCCAGTGCCCAGGACACTCTTCCTTATAACTTAACTTCCCTCAGGCATGGGGCGCCTGGGTGGCTCGATGGGTTAAGCACCTGCCTTCTGCTCAGGTCCTGGGCTGGAGCCCCAAGTGGGGCACTCTGTTCAGCGGGGAGCCTGCTTCTCCCTCTCCCTCTACTGTTCCCCCTGCTTGTGTTCTCTCTCTCTGTCAAGTGAATAAATAAAATCTTTTAAAAAACCTTCCCACAGTCAGCACTTGGCTTTTTCATACCCCCCTGACCCCCAAGGAGGTCCTTTTGTGTCATCATCTTTGAGCTCTAGACTTTAGAATATCGCTGTCCTCAGCAGCATGGCCAGCTCTGTGCTTGTCCTGAACTCAATAATCACATGGTCCTGTTCCTGGCCCATGAAGACTGGTTTTGCTTTTCTCTTCTCCAGTTCATAGGCATCTTCGAGTTCAAAGTCATAAAGTCAATCCCCAGGTCACCCAGTTGGTTGTCACCTCTTCCCTGACCAAAGGATTAGGCCGTTTCTCTTACCCAGTCAGCTTGGTTGTGAAGAGGCAGCAAGGGAAAAGGTCTGGATTCAAACATGTAGCTAACCTGCTATGCGACTCTGGACAAGTCACTCATGGGCTCTGGCCTCTGGTTACTCAGGACGGCAAGAATGTTGGTGAGACAGGATCCATGGGTCCTTTCAGTGTGGTTATATCAAAGTTCTATGTGTGGATCTTGGAAAGACGGTACAGGCCAAATGCATCACCATAAATGGAAACCAAGTTCTAATGGTTCTGCAGGGTGCTCTGCAAACCAAGCAGGAAACTTTGTTGTTTCATGTGTTTATCAAATGCTTGCCAAGCACTTCCTCTGTGCTGGGCACATGCTAGGTCTGGAGATACAATGATAAACAAGGGCTACGTGGCTCCTGCTTTAAAAGCTTAGAGTCTGGCTGTTGTCTTATTCATTCCTCACAATAACTCCCCAGAAGTGAATTCTCCTTCCGATTTTTCTTTATGGATGAGGCAACTGAGTCTCAGAGAGGTAAAGTAACTTGTCTGCCAATGCACAGCTCATTGTTTCCTGAGCTCTTACTCTGTCTTCCTGGCTGTGTGCATTATGTCAGTTAATCCCAACAGCCACCCTACCTAGGATGTAGGTACTGTTACTACCTCTGTTTCAGAGAGAGGACTGCTGAGGGCTCAGAGAGGTTGTGTTCCTTGAAGCCCCCGGGAATAAGCCACGGGGTTAAGATTTGAACTCAGATCTGCTGCCCTAAACTGTGGGCTTTCCCACCCATACCAGGAAGCCTCCAGGAAAGGGGGTGAAACTTCCTACAACTTGTTCACTTTCCCTTCAGTCCCCTGGATGAAACAAAGAGAAGTAGAACCATTAACCAGTCTCTGTAAATTAACAAAAAGAAGGAGAGGAAAGTGAATAGGAGGAGTGGGGGAATGAAGAGGCAGTGGAGAAGGAGGAGAAGAAGAAGGAGGAGGAGAAAGAAACATAGCAAAGAAAAAGAAAAAGGGAAAACGAGCAAAGGCTTTGCTCCCATCAGGGGGGAAATCGGCATCTTGTCGCCTAGCTCCATGCCCTGATTTATGATAAAAAATTTAGAGGAAATCATTTATATTTTAAAGGATCTAAATAGCTGCATGAAAGTTTTATCTAAAGTGCCACTGTATTTATAGGCAGTTCTTCCATGCTGGAGGTAATTAATAGATGTATAAATCGCAGGGCTCTGAGCTCCTCTGCCCGCTGGGCTGGATGGCGGCGTGGGCCTTGGCACTTGGGGACGGAGGGGGGAGGGAGTGGCAGCAGCAGAGAGACCTGCACCATCCCCACCTCCCACCGTCCGGCCCCGCCCTTGGGAAAGACTTTGCTGGGACCCCAGAGCTAATTCCCCCAGGACGAGGGGATGCAGCTCCAAAGCGGAAGTTGAGCTGCAGTTCCCAGCTGCCCAACTTCTAGTCGCCTTCAAGAGTTTGTCACTAGAGAGCTCTAGAGGAGGCCCTCCTTCCCTCTTTCCTGCCCCCAAGCCAGTGCCAGGGAATTTGCCAGCTGTGCTCTGGCGGGTTTATAACTCCAGGAGGTCTTGGTAAGTGAAGTAAGTCCTGGGCTCCCTCATTCCCCCACCCCAACTTTAGCCCAAGTCCATTCTCTCTCTGTGCCCCCTGCGCAAGATGCCAGGCACTTGTTTTGTTTTGGAAAAGGAAGCCAGTTGTGAGAGGCTGACAGCTCTCGGCTTACTTTAATTAAGGCTGTGAAATATTGATGGTTTTGGCTCTCTCTGTGGCCGCCACACCTTACAAGCTGGGAGAGAAGCCCAGGGATGAACAAGTTAAGGTAAGCCAGATGGTTTCCCTTCAGAAACGCCATTCAGACCTACAGAGGTGTCACTGCCTGAGATCATCTCTGAGCCTACATAATTGATGGGTCTCCTGAATGTGAAAAAGAAAAAAAAAAATCCACCAAACTGGAAAGAAACAGTGATGACTCATTCAGGGTTGAGGAGAGGGTGTGCCTTCATACTGGGCTGAGGATGGATAGGCTGGGGGTAAACAGCAGCTACCTTGGCCCTTTTCTTTCATTGGGTTCCTTCCAGCAGGGCCATATTGAGCCACTTTCTGTCAGGATGTAGGGCAGAAAGAACCCTCCCCATCTAAACACCCTCCTTTATCTTCCCTGGGGGACTAAGAGCAGGCATTCCTCGATAAGAAGAAACTATCCATCTCCCTTTTTATTTTATTTTTATTTTTTATTTTTTTTTCAAAGATTTTATTTATTTATTCATGAGAGACAGAGAGAGAGGGGCAGAGGCAGAGGGAGAAGCAGGCTCCCTGCGGAGCAGGGAGCCCGATGCGGGACTCAATCCCAGCACCGCCGACTTGATCCCAGGACCGCGGGACTGGGATCGAGTCCCCGGGCTGAAGGCAGACACTTTAACGACCAAGCCACCCAGGCACCCTATTTCTTAAAGGTTTTTATTTAAGTAATCTCTACACCCCGTGCAGGACTCGAACTCACGACCTTGAGACCAAGAGTCACACGCTCTTCCCACTGAGCCCCCAAGCACCCCTATCCATTTTCCTTTTTAAAGTCCTTTAATTTCCTATGCTCTGATAAAGTACCACCAAAAGTGGGTTCAAAAGAAACTTACACAGTCACCTCTTTATTCCACCATTAAGTTTGAGCTGGAGGATGAATGTGTGTCTGTGTTTTTTTGCCGGTCATGTGGCTCGAAACAACACTACAAAAGAGTTGCCATCCTGGCACATCAAGATATTTTGACCTAGTGGATTCATGCACTTATGGGAGTTGGAGGGGAGTGTGTTGGTGCTGTTTGTGGTGGTGGTAGTGGTGGTGGGGGAGACTCGGTCTTCCAAGACTCATGTCTTCTGTGTGCGTGAACAGGAGTGAAACATTATTTTTGACATGGGATGACCTTGCCATTGACACATTTTACTACATCAGTCCAGAAGTGTGTGATAGACAGTTGCTTCTCTTTACTAAAATTCATCACTTTACAAACAAAATACTATAAATATACTCTGCCCCATTCCATTTCTTCCCATGTATATTTATCCATAATTTATTATATTTCTCAAACAATATTTTTCTAATATAACAAAAAGGACACTGAAGGTCTAGCTCTATCCCTGGGTTCGGTATCCAAGTTCTAGCAGATCAGAAATACAGAAAACCTGGAAACTCTTCTCTCCTATTTCCCCAGACATTTTTCTCCCTGTGAGAATCACAGTTCGTCTATTTCTTCCGCTCTTGCATCCTACTTCCTGAACAGGGGCGAGAATTTTGCATGCATTTGCAACTGAGTCTTTCAGAATTCAAACAAAATCAGGTCTGGTGGTAAATAGAAGGATCTGGAAGTGAACGTCATATTCCAAAGAGCCGTATACATCACAATGCGGTAGGTGGTACTGTGTTAGATTTCACTTCACATTTATAACCTCCTTTTTCTCCAAAGAGCGTGTTGCACACAACTGGCCAGTTTCAGTGCAGTAGGAAAGGACCGCATCCTTTGTGAATGAGCGGTAAGCTTTTGAGAACTGCCATCAGTGTGCAGAGTGGCTGTGTGATCGGGAATTGTCAGAGGGCTTAGCGGGGCAGGGGAGCTTCCTCTGAGTTGCTATGAGCTGAATGAGAAGAATGTGACAATCGGAGAAGAGTCTGCCAAGGAAGGGTAAGTGCGGCACCCCAGGCTGGGAGCTTGTGTGTTCAAAGACCAAGAAGAAGGACACGCTGCTGGGACCAGCGCACAAGGAAGAGGAAAGGGGTGAGTTTGGAGGGGTGAGGGGATTACATAGGACCTTATAAACCGCGGCAAGAAACTAGTGCTTGGCTCCAAGAGCTGTGGAAATTTTTAAGCAGGAGAGTGATAGGCATTTTGATAAAAGTCTCCTAAAAGGACACACAACCTAGCAGGCACATAGCAGGGAGGTCTTCCAGGAAAAAAAAGTGGTTGTCTTGCTGTTCCCTCTGTCTGGAATGCTCTCCCTGCAGAAAGTCACGTGGCTCACTTGCACACTGCCTTCAGGTGTCAGCTCAAATGTCATCTTCTCAGCGAAGCCTTCCCAGATCCCTCCATTTACCATTTCAGCTAACCTCACCCCTCCCGCGCTGCCTCTGCCCTTCTCTGCTGTCTCCATAGCACTCATTGTCTTAGAAACTTCAGAGTCCTATTTGACTTTCTTGTTAGTTTGTTGTTTATTTTGCCAATAGAATGTAGGGTTGATGAAGGCAGGGGCTTGGCTTTAGTCACTTCCATTTACCTACTGTCACAAACACTGCCTAGAGCTTAAGAAATGCGCATGGAATCGATGGACTCACCTGAGCTGGGTTTTGACAACGTCTGTTTTAAAAGAATGACACCACGTGTGCCATTGGTGAGGCGTATACTTGGGTCCTCTCATTCAGGCACCCATAACCAACGGGAGGCCACAGAGCTCTTTGTCACCTTGGAAGGTATGAACAGTAAGTAGCCAACGTGGGCATCAACCTCGCCTCAGACTGCGCTCCCCATCATTCTGCTCATCATGTCAAGCCCATTTCCATTTCAGAATCCTTGTCTGCATGTTCCTCTACCTGGAACCTTATCCCCCGATTCCTTCCCCTGGCCACCTCCTCCTTGTCTGTCATTCAGTTCACGTGCCACCTCATCAGAGAGGACTTCCCTGGCCTTCCCCGACTACCCAATCAAAATTACCCCCATATACCCCATCCTCCCACTGGTCACTTTCTACCCTATTACTCCATTCTTGTTTTTCAACCTAGCACTTAGCACGATCTGAAAATTACTTCTCCCTTTACTTGTTTATGTATTTATCCCCCATGTGCTTTCACTAGAATGTAAGCTCCATGAAAGCAGACAAGGCCAACCTTGTATTTCATGGACTCTTCAGTGCCTGGCATACAAGGAGGTGCTCCAAATGTGTGTTGAATGGATGCATAAATGAAAAAATAAGTCAGACAAGCTAAGGTTGGCCCAGAGCTGCAGAGTGAGTGATTGGCATTGCCCAGGAAACCCAATTCCCAGTTCCCTCCTCCCCTTTAGACGACATTGCCTTCCCCATGTATGTGGGAAAAGATAGCTGAAGAGATATACAAGAAGAACTGAAACTTTTCTAAGCCCAAACTGAAGGGAAAATGTTGAGCTCTTGTGGAGGAAAGAGAAAGCATGTCCCAGCTTTGGGAGGATCATGGCTTCCATTGTTCCTCTGAGCCTTTGGGTCAATAAAGCAGATTTCTGACATCATAAAGCCAATTAAGACAAAAAAACAAAAACCACATACACAAAACTTGACACTGGCTATGGCATGACTGTTCCATTGTACAATCTGATCGAGGAAATGTATCTAGGATTACCCAGACAGTCAATTATTCATGAGCTAAACGTCCAGGCATCAATTACCTGGCTTGATGCTCTTATTCATTAAGGAGATTGAACAGCCCAACTTAACAAAGCAGGAGAAAGTTGCTAAGTAACAGAAGTTACCTGACCAGCCCTCAACACTGCAACTTCCACAATATGAGTCTTTTCATGGCACGAGGGCCCAAGGATCACCAGCACCAGAGATCAAGTGGTAAGCCCCAGTGGGGCTAGTTTCAGCTTCAGCAAAGGGAAGGGAGCTCAGGGCATATGGGCTTGATTTAGACAGCAGGAGCAATGTACAAGATATAAGCTAAGTTCCCCTTACCAAATGAACAGGATATTTGCCAAGAGGAATAAGAATATTTCACAACATATATCAGTGAACATTTTAGTTGAAAGTCAGAGATGCCTCCCTAGCATATAATTGAGCAAAAGTAGACTGCAAGTGTAACAACAATTCCCCAGGGTGCTACAAATTTTTAGAATTTCTCTTCAGGCATCCATCTGAGAGTGAGTCTAAAAATCATTCTAAGGATAAGAAAATGTATAAATAAGATACAAAAGTTTCTATAGAGGATACAGAGCTTTATATACCCAGCATAATTAACTTTCTCCTTATAAAAACTTGTTCCACTACAAATAAAACTGTAGTTCCGTTGGCTACTACTTCTAGTACTTGTCTGTATTACTTTTATAATAATAATAAAAAAAAAGACCCATGTATTCTCAGATTTGCACCTACAGATCTTGAGGGAAGGAGTTTCTGTTTGGGGCTTCAAGGGAATATAGCAGTTGGCCCAGGGTTTTCCAAAAATTGTGCATTACCACATCCAGTGTATTGTTTCGAGACATAGTGTGATACAGGCAAGACCAATTACATAGTCTGCAGCACCCAGTGCAAAATGAAAATGTAGATCCCCTTTCTCAAAAATTAAGAATTTCAAGATGGCGGGGGCACCTGGGTGGTTCAGGTGGTTAAGCGACTGACTATTGAAGTCATGATCTCAGCATCGTGGGATCAAGCCCTATATCGGGCTCCAAGCTTGGTGAGGAATCTGCTTGAGAGTCTCTCTCCCTCTCTCTGTGTCCCTCCCACCCTCATCTCTCAAATAAATAAATAAATATTTTAAAAAAGAATAATTTCAAGATGGCAACAACAGAGCACTAAACCAAGCATGGGGCTCCTCTCAGGGCAGAGCCCTGTGCCACCGCCCAGGTCGCACACCCATCAAACTGGCCCTGGGTTACAGAGTTAAGAGCACAGGCTTCCCCATGAGATAGACTCCAGTGTGAGCCCTGACTTCACCTTTACTAGCTGAAAGGCCTTGATGAGTCTTCATTTTCTCAGAGATAATAATAGGAGCAAAATGAGGATGAAGTGAGACCACGCCTGGCACATGCCAACCACTCCGTAGGGGATAATTATCTTTAATGCTGTGGAAATATTAATGACAAGTTACTGACAATGGAGCAATGCTCCTGGCCCTGCTAGTAAGTGTCTGCACAGGGTAACTTGATTCACGCACACAAGCTCCAAAACAGGGCAAGCCAGGACTGACCGACACTGCCCTTCTCTCTGCACTTGGGTATCACCTGGTCCGGTTCAGTGGAATTCCTTTCTTCCCACAGCTATTAGCACCTGAGAAGGGCCTGATTTGGGTTGATGTGAATATTTCATGTGAGGTGAAGCTGTTGCAAGTTTGATAACTGAGGTTCATTCTGAGCCAACTTAATCTGGCTCATTTATTCATTCATGAAATACTTGGATGGTCATTCGCTGGCACTGGGGAAGCAGATAAATCATAGGCAGTTCCCATCCTGGTAAATACTGCCACAGCCCTTTGAGGGACTGACTTGTTTTCATCTTTTTAGGTCTCAGCTCAAATATCAGCTCCTCAGACAGGCCTTCCTCTCTGCCCTCCCTAAAGAAGATTGCCAATGACTGTCTCATCACCCCATTCAGTGCCTTCATAGATCCTGTTGACTTATTTGTCAGCAACAGAGGTGGTATCTTGTTCATTCTGTATCTCTATAACACAGAGGAAGTCCTGGCTTACAGTGGGAACACAGTCAATATTTTTCAATAAATTAGTGAATAAAGGAGTAGAGGAATTGGATGGTGCTGTGGGAACACATTGCAGGAACACAGCATTCTGCCTGAAACTGTTGCCGATAGCCTCCCAGAGGAGGTGCCATTTCAGATGAGTCTTAAGAGATGGAAAGGAGTCTGACAGGCAGACAAAGGTGGGTGGATGTTCTAGACTGTGCAAAAGTCTAGAGGCCCAAGAGAGGTCAGGGACTGCAGATGTTTTAGTGGAGCTGAAGATAGGGTGCAGGTCACAGGAGGGCAGGAATTCGGCCCAGAAGCTCAAGTGGGAACCAGATCACTGAAAGCATTAAATGGAATTCTAAGGAAGCTGAGTTTTACACTGGAGGCAGTCAAGCAAACTCCATTTATCTGCCTGCTCAGTGACTGGCACCGAACCAAGTGTAATGGGTACAGCAGTGAATAAAACATACATAGTCCCTGACCTCAGGGAGCTTACCCTCTGGCAGGGAAGATAGACATGACATAAATACAGAGTGCTTTATCACTCCATCATTAAACAAAGAGTACTAAAAGCACTGTGATCAAATATTAGAGGGTGGGGCGAGAACCCATAACAAGGATGTCTGACCTGGGTTAGGGATTGGAGAAGCCTACCCTTTCTTTTTTTTTAATATTTTATTCATTTATTTGAGAGAGAAAGAGAGAGAGCGCTCAAGCCCGAGCAGGGAGGAGGGGCAGAGGGAGAAGCAGACTCCCCAGTTAGCAGGGAGCTCAGTGCAGGACTCCATCCCAGGACCCTAGGATCATGACCTGAGCCAAAGGCAGATGTTTAACCACCTGAGCCACCCAGGCGCCCCAAGTGTCCAACTCTTGATCTCAGCTCAGGTCTTGATCTCAGGCTCATGTTTTCAAGCCCCACATGGGCTCCATGCTGGGTGTGGAGCCTACTAAAAAAAGAGAGAGATTATAAAACCTGTTCTTTAAGACAGTACAGGGAATGGAAGTACGTATGCAGTACCAGTTGTATCACACATTGCAGAGTAAATAAGCAAAGCCCACAAACGTTTTTATTAGGTCAAAAACTTTCCCCAATCCTGTAATTTCTTGTCAGAGATTCTGTATATAAAACAAGAAGTAAGTAAAGGAAACGAGGACTCTTTAGTGACTGGCTGGACTTCTTGCAAATTTGGTTTATCTTTATTTGGGAAGGAGGTAACCAAAATGAAAAGCAACCCAGAGAAGGCAGAAGGAGCTAGAACCTCACATTCTCACCAACAGTGCCAAAGTCCAGGAGCCAGGGGAACGGCACCGTGATCGATGGCTAAGTGCATGGGGATGGCTGGTATTCTGCCCCATCGTAAATGGCTTTTAGCGGTACCCCTTTGAAAGGACTCCTGGACTTGCGTTCACCTCTGGGCTCTGCAATCGAGGTCAAAGTTGGTATAATGTGGAAGAATGGGCTTCCTTGTTTCTGAATATTTTTCATGAGCCCATGGTGGGTCTTTATGGCAGTTCTTAAAATAGCCAGGGAGGAATAACTGGACTGGCAGCCAGTTATTGATCATTCAGCAGAGTACTAGCAGCTGTCACCAGGCCAGAGGAACAGAGAGACCATGCACCTGCCCTCCCCTGGCAGAACACATTTCCCCAAATCCTTATCACAGACACAGAACTAAAAGCTCTACCTGATTTGCTACCTCAGCAGCATAGTGTCTGATAATATCCTCTGATAAATGGAGATAAATAGTGTTTGGAAGGTGGACAGTGCTTTCTAGATTGACAGCCCAATTCTAGGAGACACAAAGGCATCAAGCCATCATCTGAAGTGAAAGTCTATAAAACCATCGGTAGTGGAGACTCTTTTCCACCCCAGACATGTTTATGGGCCCATTCAATTGCTAAATCCATCCATCCATCCATCCATCCATCCATCCATCCATCCATCCATCCATCAAAACATGGTTCAATGTCTATCTGTGTCAGGTTCCATTTCAGGTTATGAGATATGAAAATGACCGGGATTCAGGCCTGGAGGAGCACACAATCAATGTTGACCTCAACCCCACTGGAAATAGGACCTGTCACTAGAGTTCTTAGGAAAAAATTCTCCCACCAGCTATGATATGCCAAGTGAATGAGATGATGAGATCAATGGTGAAGGCCCAGATAGTCTTGCCCAGGAAAGGCCAATGCGTTTGTCATATCCTTGTGTCACTCATAGTCATCTGGTAATGGCTGTCTGGAACTCTGTGTAAGAATAACTCTGATGGTACGTTCAGGTGGTGGGAAAGAATACTGAGGTCTGTTGCAAGTGAAGAACGGGGGAGTGGCGGCACATATTTGCTTTCTCTGGGGCAGTGGAAAGACAACAGGCAAGAAGCCTATCCAGAGAGACTCTGATTTTATTTCTACCAACAGCTGTGTAGCTTAGGCAAGTGAGCTACCTTCTCTCCGTCCCCTGATCTGTAGAACGAGGATGATAATGTATTCTTTGCTCTATTTTCCTCCCAAGTTTGCTAGTAATAATGGAATGAAATAAAATATGAGAAAGTATTTGTCACCATATAATTATATTGTAGGTTAATATTGTACTGAAAGAATTAGGCTTTAGTCTGGGCAGGGGGAGAGGAGAATCAACCAGTTTGTTTCCCCTTTTTTTATGAATTTGATTTTGTTTTCCTGTGTGGTCATACTACAGAGAGCACTTGTGTCAGGTAGGTCTTTTTGATGTTAAAGAGCATTCAAGGTAGGAGAAGAGTATCATAAGAATTCCTTTAAAATGAGGAAAACGGAGTTCTCACCAGAACCCAGGATAGTGGGGGCTCATGGAGACTGGTTCCCAGCTCAAGAGAAGGAGTGTGGTTTATGATCCAATGTCAGCCTATGGCCTTATCACTGTCTCAGCAGCTGGAGTCTGGTCCCCCACATCACAACAGCTCTGTCATGCTTGCTCCTCCATGTGATGTCGGTGACAATAATCACGGTGATAAAGATAGTTATTGAGGGGCGCCTGGGTGGCTCAGTCGTTAGGCATCTGCCTTCAGCTCAGGTCATGATCCCGGGGTCCTGGGATCGAGGCTCGCATCGGGCTCCCTTCTCGGCAGGAAGCCTGCTTCTCCCTCTGCCTGCCACTCCCCCTGTTTGTGTTCCCTCTCTCTCTGTCTCTCTCTCTGTCAAATAAATAAATAAAATCTTAAAAAAAAAGATAGTTATTGATGCTGTGCCAGGCACTTCACCCAAGGCTTTACTAAGATATCTTCACTTAATCCTTCCAACCATCCCATGAGGTATTCGTATTTTAGGATGTGTTGGCTGAAGTCTTAAGAGGCTAAGCAACGCCAAGGTCACAGAGCTAGTGAAGATCACCTGAAAGCAAAATCTGGAAGGAGTTAAGATGACGGAGTAGTAGGGGTACCTAATCTTGCCTTGTCCCTAGAACACAGCTAGATAAATATGAAAGCAAAATCTGTTCAGGTCTCACCCACTGCACTCCACTACCATCCATCTCACAAGTCTCCGACTGAGATGATTTGACCACACAACAACTCACCCATGGTTGGGAGTTGGATTGACAATCCCAAGTGCCCCAACAGCTTGGAGATCTGGGATTCCGAGCCCCATGAACACTGGTGGAAAGGACTATTGTCTCAAGTACAAGGGTTATTTTTCAGGAACAGAGAGCCTGATAGATTCAAAGGGAGCACAACTGACCAGGGACATTGTAGTTCTACTAGTCACAGGTTTTTTTTTTTTTTTTAAGTACTTTGGATTAAGTTCTAGCAAGGCAGCAAAAATTAGAATTTTCTCCCATTTCACTCACATCACCTGTTTCTGTTCCCAGAACTCGTAAAAGATCCATTTTGTAATATCACATTTTACAGAGCCCTTGTCCATAATGTAGACCACATCCTTTCAACATTCACATCCTAGCAGGTAAATAACATTCATTTTAAGAAGTTCCCATCATATGCTTCTTAAGAACTAGCTGAAGTCTATATATAGTGCAAGTGCCTGGGCCTGTCTAGACCGCCAAAAGGAACTATCCCGCCATAGAACACTGGCTGGAGTTTGTTGAATTAACAGTCCCCTCAGTCACTGGTTTCAAAATATCTTGTTGAAACTTCACATCTTCACTTGTGTCCATTTTGCTCACAAAGTGATTATAGGAACTTCTGGATGGACAGTCTAGCCAGATGGAGCTCAGCCGTTTAGTTCCAAATTCAGCTCAAGCCCCACCCTTAGGTAGAAGATTTACAAAGAGTAATTTATCTGCATCCAGAGGATAGTATTTGGTACCTAATCACAGGGTTGTTCAAAGGGGAAAGAATAAATCAATGTGCCCAACATGTTGCCTATCAGTCTGTTCCCCAGGGATCTCTTCTACTCTTGTGGATTAAAACATAATTGTTGTACATTTTGCCCGTGGCATTCAGATTTGGGTCTGTGCACCTGTGGGTGTGTCACGACGTAGTAGTTACTTGTGCTAGCCAGATAACTAGTGCCTCCAGTCTGTTCCTTGAAACAGAACGGGATGAGAAAGAACTTAATGGATCCAACTCCCGAAAAGAACTTGTGGTATGATAACAACCTCCAAAAAAGTCGTCAAATGCACAGGCTTGTAACAGAATGTTTGAATGAAACAATCTCAGCAGTTACAGAGCTGGGCTGCCAGGGACCCATCCCACTCAGCCCACAGTCGTGGCTGGTGCTGGAAACCGTAGGTGCAGATAAGACAGTGAGCCTTCCGCCACGCAGACTCACAATCCTGCAGGTATGAAATGCCACATCGGGATGGGTGTGCGACAATCAGAATGGCAGACGGGGAACGAGGAACATGCCTCTCCTAAACAGGGGCCCGGTGGGTACACAAAGAGGCACCGTGTACAGAGGAGACACCGCATCAGCTCCCTGGGAGAGGGTGGGAGATGATAACTGGAGAGCACCAGCTCTAGGGTTGGAGGGACAGGAGCCGGAATCCATGCTGTGCCTCTTCCCAGCTGGGTGACTTGGGGCAAATTAATTAACCACTCTGAGCTACAGTTTCCACATTTGTAAAATGCTATTAGTACCTACCTCCCAGGGTTAGGTGTGGACATTCATGATCGGTGCAGACAAATAAGTGAGTCCTTATATGGGGAAGCTCTTCTGTCACTAGTCATGCTCCCCCAATCACTCGTGATAAAACCAACAACAGCACTAATAGTAGCCAGTATCTCCCAAGCATCCGCTCTGGACAGGTGTCCTACTGAGTGTTTATGGGCACTGCCAACCCCACGACTATAGGTAGCAAGTGTTACTTGTATACCCGTGTGCCAGCATGAAAACAGATTCATAGACTGTCAAGTAGTTACAGTAATGGAGACAAGCAGTCTCCACCTGGACTTGCACACCCTGGTCTGAGTGACCTCAGAGTCTGCCCAACTAAAGATGCTGCCTCCAGCAGTGGAAAAAGCTGTTAAACCAGGAAGAAAAAAAAATAGTACATAGTTGGCGGGCTCAAGTACGGGCTATGCTTAAGCAATTTGTACTTAAAAATCCACTTTTGGGGCGGCGCTCAAGTATGGGCTATGCTTAAGCAATTTGTACTTAAAAATCCACTTTTGGGGAGGGGCACCTGGGTGGCTCAGTTGTTAAGCGTCTGCCTTTGGCTCAGGTCATGATCCCAACCCCGTACCGGACTCCCTGCTCTGCAGGAAGTCGGCTTCTCCCTCTCCCACTCCCCCTGCTTGTGTTCCCTCTCTCGCTGTGTCTCTCTCTTTCAAATAAATAAATAAAATCTTTAAAAAAAATCCACTTGGGGCGCCTGGGTGATTCAGTCAGTGAAGCTTCCGACTCTTGAGTTCAGCTCAGGTCATGATTTCGGGGCGTGAGATCGAGCGCTCCATTGGTCTCTACACGCAGCGTGGAATCTGCTTGAGGATTCTCTCTCCCTCTCCTTCTGCCCCCCCCCCCCGCTCTCTCCCTCTCTTTCTCCCTCAAATAAATAAATCTTTTTTAAAAATTCACTTTTACCCTGAAAAATAGTATTTCTCTATGTAACTACATAACACTTTCTTCCTTCTTACGCCATAGCGGTCACTCCCTCAGGGTACTGCCGAGAAAGTGGGTGTTGCTGCAACAGGAAGCACACACTTTCAAAAGTTATAGGACTGGTGAGGGCTCCCAGAAAACTTTGTTGCGCTCTCACAGTCCCCGAGTTATAACCGGAAAACATGACTGGATAAAAAATAAAAATTGTTATTCTCTGCTCATTACAGGAACATTAGAAAATATAAAGAAGCACAAAGAAGGAAATAAAAGCAATTCACAAGCCCAAATACTCGAACATTTTCGTATATATCCTCCTGTTTTTCTCCCCCTAGACACTCAGATGCGTTCATACAACTGTTGATTTCTCCCACCTTCACCCTAAGTTCTCTCCTCCCTCAGTGTGGCCTGCCCCCAAAATAGTACCATCATTTGCCTAGTTGCTCAGGGTAGTGTCTAGGAATGATGTTTGAGTCCTCTCTTGCTCACCCCATATCCAATCCACTGACATCTCATCTCTCCCGCTTTCCAAATATAGCTACTTCCAAGCCCATCACCGTGTCCAGACCACCACCCCTCTTGGCTTTTGACCTTCTGACTTCTACTCTTAGCTCCCTGTCTCTCTAGCTGCTTTTCCAAAAAAGTGATTCTTTTTAAAAGTGTTTCATCATATCATACCCCTGCTCAGAACCTTCCAATAGCTTCCCATCACACCTAGAATGAAATCTAAGACAGTCCCAGGGCCTACAAAGTCCTATGTGACCTACTCCTCTCCCTCACTGCCCCTCTGATCTTCTCTCTGCTTGCTGCTTCCTGCACCCAATCTCAGGGGCAGCAGGACCCCAGGGAGCCCTTTGCTGCCATTCTGAGCATATGACTTGTTTTCATGCAGATCTCAGCTTTCTCTCTTTATGATCTGTCTCTGACCAGGTGAAACTCCATGAGTGCAGAGGACTTGGTTTACTTTGTTCTGAGGCCCCACATTCTAGTACAGTGTCCATCACCTTAGAGATGTGGATCATACATGAGACTAAAAATTAAACTTAGTGAATTTAAAACTACAACTTTGATAAGAGAATATACTAGTCAGTAGAAGTTGGGCTATGCTGCAGTAACAAACAATGCTTACATCTCAGTCACCTCAAATAACAAAGAGCTTCTCTCTCACACTTGTCCATCAAGTGTGGGGACCAGGAGGTAGTCTCTGCCCAGGGCACCATCACTCAGTGTTGAAGGCTGGCAGAATCTCTACCCCTGGGCAGTTGCAAGACTTTGGCTGGGAGGAAAGATGAAAGCAAATTGGACTGCTCTTTACAGGCTTCTACGGGGAACTGATATATGTTGTTTCTGCACCCATTTAATGTACCAAAGCTAGTCTCATGGCCACCCTTAACTCCACAGAGGCAAGGGAAGCATGATCAATCATGTGCCTAGACAGAGGGGAATCAGAAGTACAGGGTGTCCACAAAGCCTGAAAACATAGGAGAATACATTTTGAATAGTTCGTTGATAATTTTTTAAAGATTTTATTTATGTATTTGACAGAGACACAGCGAGAGAGGGAACACAAGCAGGGGGAGTGGGAGAGGGAGAAGCACGCTTCCCACCGAGCAGGGAGCCTGATGTGGGGCTCGATCCCAGGACCCTGGGACCATGACCTGAGCTGAAGGCAGGCACTTAATGACTGAGCCACCCAGGCGCCCCAAATAGTTTGTTGATACTATAATTCATGAAAAAAATATATTTTCTTGTTTCCAGACTTAAAATACTCTCTATTTGGTCAACAGCACTGACAACTTCCACAGTGCTGTGCAGAAAATGTCTTTCTCATCTCTGTGGCCCTGATATGGTATAACAGGGATCTGACCCCTATTTGTGGGAAGCGATGTTTGAGTTGAGATCTGAAGGATGAGTTGCTTAAGGGAGAAGGAAGATGTTTCAGGGAGAGTGAACGTCTTAGGCCATGGGGCTGGGTGTTGTAGGGGGAGTCAGGGAAAGAGTCAAGGGAGAGAAAGCTGGAGACTGAGCAAGAGAGACAGGCAGGACCAGGGCTCTGCGCGCATTTGGCTAAGGGTGAGGCTGTGTATGCACGGATTATATTTGTAAAACGGGCATCAAACTAAAATTGTCTCAGAGCCTGGTTTTTTTAACTTAACATTATATCATAAACAACTTTCCTTGTCACCATAAGCCTTAATACAACTTATTTTTTTTTTAAGATTTTATTTATTTATTCATGAGAGACACAGAGAGAGAGAGAGAGAGAGAGGCAGAGGGAGAAGCAGGCTCCCAAGGAGCAGGGAGCCCGATGCGGGACTCGATCCCAGGACCCTGGGATCATGACCTGAGCCGAAGGCAGACGCTTAACCATCTGAGCCACCCAGGCGCCCTAACACAACTTATTTTTAATGACAGCCCAGAACCATTATATAACCAAATCATAATTCATTTAACCAATCTCCTACCGTTCAGTTTTGAAATGGCTTCAATTTTTTCACCACTGTAAACAATGCTACAGAGAAGACCCTTGTAATTTAGTGTTTGGCTCTTCCACCATCATTCACTTGGGATGAATTGTTCAAAGCAAAGTTGCCGGGTAAATGAGTACGCACATTTGTTAAGATTTTTTTCTTTTTTAATGAATTAAAAAAGTCATCCTCTGGACAGCTTGTGCCCCTGTCTACTCACACGACAAATACCACTTTGCTTTAAATGTTAAGACATCTGTAGGTTATTTTGTTCCACTATTTTCCAGTCCCATACACCATACCCGGACAGAGGGAAGGCGTAGCGAGGAGCGAGATCTGCAAGTGCGCGGGGATACTTCCATTGAGACAAAACGGCAACACTCACGTATCAGGCCATAGTTTCCAGTAAGTACCATCATCTCGTCCACAATATAGATCTCTCTGGCAGCAAACATTTAGGGGCCATATAATTCAGGAGTCGCTGTTGAAACAGATCAATGAGCCCTGCACATGATAACGAGCTTCCCCCCCCGCAACTGAGAGCTGGGGAGTCTGCGCCTCTCTCCACCCCGCGACTGGTCCGTGAATGGCGAGTCACCATTCAGCCCTGCCAGGGCGGCCCTGAAGCCGCGGGAGGGGAAACAGGAGGTTTGCGGGCTGAGGAGGGGACTGCGCCATTAGAACTTCACTTTCGGGCTCTGCTGCGGGCTTGGGCCGTGGCCTCAGAGCCGTCTGTCTCCTTCTTCCTAGTGGTGAAATCCACAGCAAGTGCTAGCTTCTCCCACGTAAGGAGTCCATCCAAGCGCTCAAAGACTGTGAACACGTCTGCGCCTCCGCAAAGGAAATTTTGTTGCCCAGGGCAATTAAGTTTTTTTTTTTTTTTTAAGATTTTATTTATTTACTTAGAGCGCGAGCGCACACGCGCACACAAGCGGGCGGAGGGGCAGAGGGAGAGGGAGATGTAGCACTTCAGAAAAATCTAGATTTCATGGTCATGGAAAGAGGACAAATCAAAATCAAGGCACCAATGAGAAGAAATGTGGCAAAGTGTCTTGTCTTTTGCTCTACAATGAACCAGTAGGCTAACATGTTACTAAAATATGCAGCTCATTGGAGGTCTGAAAACAATGTAGAGGAAATATTTTTTTCATAATTATGGAAAGATAGCAACTTATTTTTGGAAGACAAAGATAATGAAAGCAATATAATCTACACGATTCCATTTTTTGAAAATTGTGAGCATAAATACATGTAAACACAGGCTTCACAGAATGTAGGTAAATACATTCACTAAAGTTATACACAGGAAAAGTATCAAGTGGTTGTCTGTGGGTTTTCATTTTTCTTCCTTTGGCCAATCTTTGTTTTCTGATTTTTTTCTACAATGAACATAAATTACTTGAGCACTAAAAATTACTTTAAAGTAACTGATGAATATTTTAGAGGACAATGATCTCTCTGAACCTAAATAGAGAATAAAGCGGGAAGCTTTCATATTATACATATGGACATGATCCAAAACTGAGTAATATGAAATATTTGTTTTCATTGAAAGGAAGTAAGGAAGTCAAGGGGAGGGGGCATTTTCTGACTTGAAGTAAACATATTTGGGGATCTGATCAGAAATAACTATTGAGGGGTGCCTGGTTGGCTCACATGGTTAAGTGTCTGCCTTCGGCTCAGGTCATGATCTCAGGGCCCCGGGACAGAGTCCTGGGATCGAGCCCCACATCGCGCTCCCTGCTCAACGGGGAGTCTGCTTCTCCCTCTCCTTCTCCTGCTCCCCTTGCTGTGCTCTCTCACTCTCTCTGTCAAATAAATAAATGAAATCTTTAAAAAAAAAAGAATTATTGACTTTTGTATCTCCACTTAGAAAAATTCTGTTTTATAAATGTTGTTACAGATCAAATTCTCCTTCTCTGCAAACAATGTAGGTTTTACTTCCACAGAATGGATTATCTCTTCAAATTACACTAGCAGTCACCAACTTAGCACCTAGAACCTTGCAGTCCCATGTACGTCTGGGGGGCTCTCCTGGCACATCATGCGTGTCCACATATCCCAAGTACATGCCTACTGTACCAAGTAACAGAGCTAAATGGGGTTCATCGAAGACTATGATAACAAGCCTATATATGGCAGCTCCTCCTATAGATTCCTTGCTCATACGGCTCCTGGGGAGGGATCAGATGAAATGTTGAGAGAATGTAATGTTAATCTACCCATCATCCTTTCCCCCTTCCGCTATTAGACACTCCAGTTTTGCTTTGGGGAACTAGCCCTTCTTGAACGGATACAATCTTGGAGGGGCTGTCAATCATGAGTCCTCTCCTCCTCTGGTTGATGGTTTGGCATATGACTCAGGGTTGGCCAGGCAAGTGTTCTCAACATGGGCACTGAAGCCTGAGTGGACTGGCAAGGGCTGCAGGAGCTCATTCACGACAGTTGCAACGTCTAAAAGTATGGTCCCGTTATTCCTGCTGCCTCAGAACTGCCTGGCTCCTGTCATTTTCTGAGATTTTCAGGCTTTTCCTCAATTCTGTATGTTACTCTATATTTTCAGTAAATTCCTTTTTTTTTAATTAGCTAGATTTATTTTCTGTGGCTCATAACCAAAGAACTCAAAAAAGATACAGAGACCCCTTGTCACAGACCAGTCTCTGAATCTCTGCAAAGTCACAAGATGATACTGGATGATTACACCTGTATGGCTGGAATCAGGTGACAAGAGGTCACAAAATATCTATTATTCCCTGGAAATGAAATGAACACAAATATATATGTGCACACACACAATATATATATGATATGTAAATATATTTTGTAATGAATAATATTAATGTATTAAAATATATATATTTAGTAATAAAGTGCTCTGAAAATAGCACTCTTTTGAGATTAAATGAGTCCCCACCACCACCATCTGCTATAAGAGAAAAACATTCTGAATTATAACTAATGCAAAATAAACTAAAATTCTGGAAAACATAATCCAAAGTCATGACAGTGTAGCTGCAAAAGTTTCAGTGATCCCCAGGTCAAGAGTTCTGAGAAGGGAGAACAGGATGAAAGAAGCAAAGATGGGACAACATAACACAGACTGCTCTAGGCTGGGAGTAAAAAGAGCCGGGCTTTAGGACGTAATTCAGAAGCTGACAACTCCAGGCATTTCTGCAAGACGTCACTCAGATCTAGGAAGGAGAGAGCATTATTTCTCAACCCTCTCTTTCTTTGTCCAAATTCCCATGGGACAGTTGGCTGATTCTACCACCACTGACTGCTCTCCCCTAGGTCATGTGTCCATCTAGGGTTCAATCACCTGATGTCACAGAAGGTCAAGGTCATGTCATATAAAAAAGGACGCAGAAGCCCAGCCCTGGGGGTGGAGAGGACAGTTCTGAAAGTCAAGGACCAGAGTTGGGAAAGACTTGTCTGCTGCAGCAGGATAATTTTAGAACAAGAGGGGGGATTAGAAAACAGGTCCCTCGTTCCCAGACCAACGTTTCAGCTACCAGACACATCATCACTTCGAATACAAATTTTCTGAGAGAGAGAGTTGCGTTAGATAATTTCCAAAGCCCAGCCAGCACTAAAGCACTGTGGTAAAGTTTCATTACAGCGTGAGGATTGCTTTGTTAGTAAACAAAGAACATTCCTTCGAAGTATTTGTTTCAGGGGGGTAGGTATACTGCGTGGTCATAGAGTATAGGTTTTGGAATTGGACTCTCTGGGTTCGATCCTGGCTCTCCAGGGTCCCTCCCCATCCACACATAGTCTCTGGGCCACCTCGTATGTTTTTTATGAAAGATACATGAAATAGCCGACGCGAAGAACTCATTGCAATTCCTGGCATTTTACTTTTATGAGATATAAAAATACCACTGCTGTTATAGCAGGAAAGGATGGGTGAAGAAAAGCCTTTCTCGCTCTGAGCCTGATTTCAGTTTTTAGTCCATAATAAATCTATAATCTGATATTGACCTTTTGTGATATCAACCTGATCTCAGAAATAATTTTTTATCATGATGACCTCAGGATAAAGTCAGGTGAACAAAACACAAATCACTATTTCATCACATAAGCATTGAGTAATGAGGGAAAAGGCACTTCTCAGGAAACCCCGGTTCACACAGTGAATATTAACATAACCTCCCCTCCTCCCTCCCACCCTCCCCGCTGCCCCCACATTCTCCTCCCTTCATCCTTCCTGTGAGCATCTCCCTAGCATTGTCCTAACTCCTGTGATGTACCCTCCCAGGACTCTCTTCAATAGAGGAAAAAAATACACTTTTTATTGATTTCATTTCATATACATTTATGCTGTTGGTTGGCTGCTTTTATGTTACATCCAACCTTCAGAATTTGGGTTGAATATGTCATGCCATGATGCGCAGGAGGCCTGTGGAGAGAGCGCCCCTGGACATTAATGGGAGCCGAGTACATTCAAAGGAAGAATTTTGCTTTCAGTGTATTTAACAATTTGCCTAGAGTTCTGTCTCCACAGGGGCTAACATCTGTGTAATACAGCAGGGAGGGGAGCTCCTGGCCTAGGCCCTGCTGAGAACAAAGCCAGGACACCTGAGAATTAAAGAGCTCCCATCCTTCAAAGCTTTCCCAAGACTTATCATCCCTCTGTCTGTCTTGACGCTTTCACTACCTGCGTCCGCACCACTAAACAATTCATACACAGCGTTGCTGCAAAGGTTGATAAACTTGATATAAACGGCATCATACGTTTACATCTTATTGCCCCTCGCTCTTGTTGATCAGAATGACGTTCCTGAGATTTATCCACCTCGCTCAAGCTCATTCATTTTAATAGCTGGAGAGCATTTTGTTGTTCATAATGTTTTATTTCTTTAAGCTGAGCAGTGGGTACCTTTGGTGTTTGTCCTATTCTTTTCTAAACTTTAGCAGAAGTCTGAAATAGTTCATGATCTAAAGAATAAAGTGAGTGCTGTCTTGCGGGTTCTCCTGGACATAGAGTGCCTCTTGCAGCCATGCTTGGCTGTCCTGGTGGGTTGCAGAGTGCCTCTCCCCACTCACCCATGTTCCTGGCTCTGTAGGCTTGAGCTCAGCAACTAATAGTTTTGCAATAAGACTAGTTGTGTTTACTGAACACTGATGCTGTGCCAGGCGCCGTGCCAAGTGCTTTGAGAGGGTGATCTCACTTAGTCCTCATAACAATACTACAGGGAGGGAAGTGTCATTATTGTCCCACATTTATAGCTGAGAGAGATGAGGCTCAGAAGTTTGGTGACATGTCAGATGGTGAGGAAGGTGTAGCCAGCATTTCTTTGCAAGCAGGACTCTCTGACTGCAAGATTCATGTTCTCATGAATCACCACCCCATGTTTTTCCATAGTTTGGGGGGGGGGGTAGCGGTGCCTTTGGCTTGGTCTGGACACTGTTGGTTGGCCTGGCCCCTCCTCAGGACATGCTCACCCAGACACCCATGGTAGGACAGAAAGACGAAAGTAGCATTGGGATTGTGACTTCCAGCCAACCCCTTCTTCACTATAGTAAGAGTGAAGAAAATACACTTTAGGATGGTTTGATCTGCATGCTAAGATGGTTCAAAGGCCCAGACACTACCCCATATCCACTTCCACCCCACCGCACACAGGCATTTACCCAGTGGCTGTCTTCCCACACCAAGCCTCGGACCTACCGCAGGGGTTGGCCAAGAGACTTTTGGGAAGGGCCTTCAGACCTGTGAGATTTTTCTCCTAACAAGTTTATACTTAAAGTCATGGTCATTTTTCTTTTCTATTTTTTTCTCCTTTCTTCCCTTTCTTCTTCCGCTTCCTTAAATACGAAAAGCATTTACATTTTTTAATGCAAGGGTTTTAAGTATGCCAATTTCAAATTCTCATTTTGTTTAAATGCCTCAGGAGCCTTTAAAACATGGCAGTGGCTGGACCCCTGAGAAGTCTCAATGGGGCTCTGTAGGTGGGGAAGGGTCAGGATCTTGTAGGTCACCCCGCAGTGTGCTGGGAATTCCCTCTGGTACCCTGGAGAACTCTCTGAGTTGCAACAGCCAGACAAAATAAAGCCTCTTGCATGGGTCTGTATCCTCTCTAATAGAAGGTAACTTGAGGGGTGCCTGGGTGGCTCTGTCGGTTAAGCAGCTGCCTTCGGTTCAGGTCATGATCCCAGGGTCCTGGGATTGAGTCCTGCATTGGGCTCCCTGCTCAGCGGGGAGTCTGCTTCTCCCTCTGCCTGCTGCTCTCCCTGCTTGTGCTCTCTCTCTCTCTCTCTGACAAATAAATAAATAAAATCTTAAAAAAAAAAAAAGAAGATAACTTAAAAGGTGTCAGGATTTGTTTGTTTGCTTGTTTTTACCAGATTTCCAATCAAAATTTGCACTGGTTGTGGATGAATAACTATTTAAGATCAGTTTTACAGGACCAAGCTGACAGGTGGCACCTCTCAGCTGCAACCTTCCCCCAAAACCTATTCCAACAGCCCCACAGCGGGGGTGGGGGGGGTGGGGGGGGAATTCTCTTCTGCGGTATGCTACCAAAACCCAAACCAGCAGGTGAAAAAAAAAAGAAATCAACGTCATGCCTCTGAAAGAATTAGCAGCATTGTATTCATCAATCCTAGCCAGGAAGCTGCTCCACTGTTTTAATAATTCCAAATGTTCTGAGGGGGACCCCTGCTCCTTCAGGCACTTGTGACAAAACCTGGGTGAATTATTAGACAATTTCATGCTGGTTTGCGGAGTGATTAAAACAAGTGGCCTTGAATGATAGCACATGTTATAAAGAGATGGAGACTTTCAGTTATAAAAGATGTATCAATCAGGGGAAAGCAAATACAAATTAAAGTTTGATGAGCAATTGGATATTAATTGGTAATAACTCTGCTTTTTATGTCACTTTGATGTGGAGTGGATCATAAACATGGTAAGCGATACTAATAATGTATATTCACTTCAATACAACTTTATGGCACCATTTATTAAAGAAACCAATATTGAGATTGAGTTGTTGGTGCACTGGCGTGTGCTTTTCCTATTGTATACCTAACCTTGCTCTCATCATGTACGCTCTCAGCCCCAGCCTGTGGGGGGCATTGCAGTTGGTTAGACATGTGAAATCCATTGCCTGGTTTTTGCTTTATACACCAATTCTAAATTATAGTGGAAACAGGTTTAATAGCAACCTAGGGCCTTATGCTTTTTTCCAGAATTTTTTTTTACAAGTTGCCTGCTCTTTTCTGAATTTAGACAGCAAGTTCAAGGAAAGGAATGTCTTCTTAAGGTTATTAAGTAAACACCAAATAGACACTGTAGCATACGTCTATAAATAGCCACCATGTTTTACGTCAAGTATAAGCCAACACATTTTATTTCAAATATAAAAGTAATTTTTTCCAATTACAAAAATGCAAAAGTAATACATGATTACTAATAAAAGAAGAAAAAATTGTCTTCAGGGGGTGCCTGAGTGGCTCAGTCGTTAAGCGTCTGCCTTCGGCTCAGGTCATGGTCCCAGGGATCGAGCCCCGCATCAGACTCACTGCTCCGCGGGAAGCCTGCTTCTCCCTCTCCCACTCCCCCTGCTTGTGTTCCCTCTCTCTCTCTGTGTCTCTCTCTGTCAAATAAATAAATAAAATCTTTAAAAAAAATTAAAATGGAAGCACACTGGATAATCAGGCTCATAATGTCCTTTTTTCCTTTAATAATCCATTTAGACAATTTTTCAATTTCATTTTACCTGGATTCATAGCCCAGTTCTGCCATTTCTTCACTGTGTGACCCTGGGCAAGTTACTTAATCTCTCTGTGCTTTCTCATCTGTAAAATGGTAGTAATCTTATGCACCTTAAGGAGTATTGTAAACGTAAATGAGACATTTTTGAACACATCCTTTAAAGCTACTATTTAGTGCTTAGCACTATGCCTAACATGTTCAAAAAGTTACCTATTTTTATTAAGCCAATATTGTTTCTAATGAGTGGGGTCTAACTGGCTGCATCGCCAAACTATAATTTATTTAAGCAATTGACTAATGCCGATCTTTCAGGTTGACACCGACGTTTCAAGAATACCTGGCATTATTACCTTGGGATAAACCTTCAGGAGCCCACATGGCTAAGAAAACATCTAAGAAATATGGCTTCTCTTTGCTGCACTGGTTGCCATGACTTAGAATTTTAGCACAGCCGATACTTTATTACTACATTATTACTACTTGCCTCCATATGACAAATTTACTCTACTAGTTCTGTTGTTTTGTTTTAAAAATCAACCACAGTTTCCCTTTGGTTGAGTGAAAGGTAGGCCAGCTTAGAGCGAGACTGAAAAGTCACTGGAGATCCTTGGGAAGTCTAAGATGGTATTTTGTTGATATTTGGGAGACAAACTTTGCCTACTCTGGGGGTCAGAAGCAGGCAAATACTGATGTGCATTGGATTTTTTCATAGAAGGAAATCTATTAATTAGGCTAATGCTCTGAGGAAAGTATTTCACCGAGCTGTTTGCCTCAGAACCTATATTTTTATTTTTTGCCCATTAATTTAAACAGATTATTCAAAGGGGATGTGTATTAATAAATAGCAAGGGAAGGGACTGAAGCTAACCTGGGGCAAGTCTTCTGTCGTATGTGTATGAACTTAGAGGAACGCCCATCAAGGAGTAAAATGGGCTGTTTGTACAAAGCAAAAGGAGGAAGGCAGGCGAGTGCAGAGATGGAAGGGATCCTTCTGTTCCAGATTTGATTAAAAGGCAGGTTTGCTGTCATAGTTTGTAAATATGTCAGGACCATAATTACTACTCACACCACATTGTGGGGAAAAAGGCAGGTTTGTGTGAAAATTAGAGAACCAGATCACAGAACAGGCACCCCGTGATGGCAGGCGCTTGGCAAACAAAAGACATGTGTTGCATCTCATTAAAAGAGGTTTCCTTTCATTGCCATGGAGGGACTCAGATGTCATATTTCCCCTCCAAAGTAAATGGCCTATTTTCAAAATAGGCAGAGAGTCCCTGCTCCTTGTATCTGCTCTTAATTCAAGAAATAGATCTAATGGTAGTCTAACAAGAGTCAGTTTCAGAAGAAATTAATGAGGAACATCCATTAATTATTTATGCTCTGAAACAGTAGGTCTGCTAATGTTTCTGCTAATCACCAAAGCTAAACAGATGTATCTTCATAAAGACAACCTTGAAGGATAGAGTGAGTATAAAGAGGTGCAAATAAGAGAAATCCGCCTAGGTACAGGGATGGAAGGAAGCGATAGTAGTAGAGACACGGCCCCCGCCTAAGGCAGTATTTGTTTAAACTGCAAGGCACGGGAGAATGGAAGCTCACGCTTCCCAGTGTTTAAGTACATCAAGCAGTAAGAATGGAAGTTGAATGGGGGCAGGGAGGAGGACCAAAACAACGGGACCACCACCACTCTGAAACAGCTTCGAAAGCTGCCCCGTTTCCGGAGCCGTTCCAAAAGCAGCTTCTTCCATGGCTGCTGAATGAGTGGCAAGGCTGTCAATGTTGAAATCCTCGTGTACAAATCTGGATGATTCAAACCTGTGTTTTTGCTTTCACGCTGATTTGGACAGAATAAAATGTGTCGGTCCCTTTTCTGAGTTGCAAAAGTTGTGTCTGCACCTGCAGTATGGAGTGGTAGTTTGTGTGGGGCCATTTTTTTTTTTAAGATTTTATTTATTTATTTGAGAGAGAGAAAGAGAGAAAAAGCACAAGCAGGGGGAGGGGCGGTGGGAGAAGCAGATTCCCTGCTGAGCAGGGAGCCCAATGCGGGGCTCGATGCCAGGACCCTGGGATCATGACCTGAGCTAAAGGCAGATGCTCAACCATCTGAGCCACCCAGGTGCCCTAAGTGGGGCCATTTTTGAGAGCTGGCCTGTCCGGATTGAAAGCCTGGCTCTTCCACTCACTAGCTTTGTACTGGGGGGGAATGACCTCTGAGTACCTCGGCTTCCTGACTGGCAACATGGAATAGCAAGAGGACCCACCACTAGGTTGTAAAATGATGCTCTTAGGACAACCCAAAATACATGCTCAGTTTTTGTGAGGTATTATTATTATATATTATTATTACTTATAGTTATTATATTCAGGACAGCTTTACTGCAGTCAGTTTATGAGTTTGGCAGTAGTGGGTATTTCACACAGAATTCACATTCTGTACGTCCACAGCTTTCGTGATGGGATGATAGTGACGGTTTCCACCTTGCCTTCTAACTCACACTGTCCGTCATGAGGATTTCTCATGATCCTTTGGGAACAGAATTCCCTTCGTGTTCCAAGGAAGATGTACAGGATGCTTGGTATCAACTTGGGGACCAAAATGGCGGCCACAGGAGACTGCGTGCTAACCCTGTGCCTTCTCCAGTGTGCCTCTTCCCATCTACGCTGGAGACGGAGGATTAGTTCCTTTCAAAGGCACTTGTAGCCTTCAGACCTTGTATCCAAAGGGTCACAGGGAATGACCCCTCTTTGGGAAGGTCATCTCTGTCTTGCCTGTTGAATCGCGTGTCACCAACATATGGAGTGATCCTAGGAAGCATTTCTCATGCTGCATGCAGAATCACCCGGGGAAGTTTAAAAAACATATACGCGTATTTACATATGTATTTATTCATATTGAGTGTGCGGTGTGTAAGTGCAAGTGAGCATATGTGTTGTGTGTGTGCATGTGTGATGTGTGCCCATGTGTGGGTGTGTGTCTGCTCAAGGCCCTCTCTAGGACTACCGAATTAGAATCCTCATTGCTGGGGCCCAATAACCTGCATTTTCTGAAGCTCGCTAGGAAACTTCCAGTGTACAGTCAGATTTTGGAGCTACTATTCAAAGGCAGGGATTTTCTACATCCTGTGTCACAGTGCATTTGCATGTTTCTCATCGTTTGCTATGATTAAAGAGTATCAGTATTTACGGAAGACCCACTGTCATAAATTAGGGTGGATGTGAGCTTATCCCCATAGCACGGACACTCTCCCTCACTCCTGTGCTCTCACACTTTCTTACACAGTGGGAAGAGGGAGTTATGTTGCTAGTGCTGGAACCAGCATCCTGTCTCATCTCTGCAGGAGTCTGCCATGAGCGAGGGCCACTGATGGGCTGTTAGTCCATGCGGTCAAAATAATGCTTCACTTACCAGAAAAAAATGGAGGGTAGGGGGAGGACTACTTTCAGTAGCTAGTGCAGTTCACTCCTGAGAGTGCATTGCTCAGGGGACTGTGCATTACCCGCCGAGGAGGTCTACACCAGACCAACAGCGTGTTCTCCTGGGGCCAGAATGCCTGTCTCACCTCTCCAACCAGAACCTGTCCCTGGCATGGGTCCACCCTCTTTCAGTGGGCAACCTCTTTTGATGCCTGTGAACATTTTCCGCTCTGAGCGTGGTCAGCTGGAATGGCTGCAGCCAAAGACCCACAAGAGACTCGAGAGGAGTCATGAAACAAGACAAAAACAATAGATTCCTTTAGTATCCATCCCACCCCCTGCTTTCCACCATCCCCTGTGCATACTCCCTTAGCATCAATGATCCCTGGACCAGTCATCATTAGGTTGTGAAATTAAAATAGAAATACCACAAAGAGAGGAGAGCCTATTACCTAAAACCAAGCTCTCTGGAAGTAACATTAGCTCATTTGTCCAAGTTCCGGGGAAATGGACAGGGGCTGGGCCAAGTGCGCATGCCGTTAGCTGTTCTAACAAAATCAAACCCAACGTGCCGCCAAAACTTTCTGCGTCACCTCTATGTTTTATTAAACAACACAGCCTGTCAGGCTGGGTAACTGGCGCTGCTTCCGGTACACAGACCAGCTGAATTCAGAGGTGTATGGCGACAGTATATTTAGGTCTTTCTACCCACACTGGTCAGGTTTCTGATTCCTTCTCCACACATTTCGAAACCCTAAGGACATGCTTACTCGCTCTGTGATCTGTAAAAATACATAAACTCTCACAGAGCTGAATGCAATTAATCTGAAGTAGGATCACAGGCACTTTATAAACCATAAAACGAAAAAGGTGGGGGGGGGGGAGTGAAGAGATGAATTCTGATAATTCTTACATGTTTTGTGCCTCATTGAAACAAAAAAGTTTTAATTTGCCTATGAAGGTATGGAAAGGTACGATTTCCAGACCACTCTTCTATTTAGCTGACCTGCACAAACTTCTGCTCAGATATTTTTACTTTAGGAGAGATACTACTACCTTTAAAATGCAACACCCAGAATAGTACCCACTACTAAAATATCTGCAGAGTGCACTATAATAACAATTAAACCAGCTAGTGGGAGAAAGGAAGAAAATGAAATCGTTATTCCAGAATTCCTCTACCTCCCAGTGCTGCCAGCCTCTGAATGCTCAGAAGAAGGAGAAAGTCCTTAGAAAAATCTTAGCTAATAAGGTCATACAAAAATCAACTTGTATGGGGGAAAAGGGCAAGGATGTTTCTTCTCTGTTTATCATATAATTTAACATACTCTTGAAACAAATAGGCAGATGACACTCATTTGTTCCGGATGTCATGCAATAAATAAGTTCTTCAAAAATTCCCTGAGTTGCTTTTCAGTATTACTACCAGTGCAAAGAGTGACCATAGCAAATGATCTTTTCCTACAGGAAAGCTCAAAACGTTCATGTCTTCTGGGATCCCAGGGTGTAAAGTACTGTAACATTGTAAAGATTTGAATGATTACATAATCCTTAGGTTTGTTGCCTTAAAAAAAAAAAGCGCCTAGTTGGTTATAAGACAGGCTCATTTCTTTCCCTGCAAGGGCTTACTCTTTTGGGTTACAGCGTAGTGTCAGAACAGAATCCACAGGTAATATTCGTGACCAGTGGAAAAGGCCCCTTCACCTAATATTCCAGATCTAGTCCAGATAAAGCCATTATCAAAAATTTTACACCTGCCCTCCTGTTTTGATTTTAAATTTGAAGTGCAATTTCGCCTCTGGTTTCTGGGTAGTCACATTAAGTTAATCATTTCAACAATAAGAAAGAATAAGGCAGAAAACAAAGGAGAGGGACTCCCAGTGAATTACGCACACTACCCCTGGCGATCCACAACCTCCTTTCTCCCTAAAGCGAAATACTTTGCTACAGGAAATGGGTTTAAAAAAGAAGAAGTCTTGCCGTTTTATGAATAGAGAGATAATGTCCTGAGGAAGTGTAGAGACATAAACACAACCTCAGAGAAGAAAAAGTCTCCGCCTGGTTAATGGTGTGGTAGGCTAGCCATGAGAGGGGAAGCAAGGAGGGGAAGACTCCATCCTTTCCAGACAAAATGTGTCTGTGTATTTTCAAGTTGAGTGTTTAAAACATTTTTATCTTCCAGAATACTCAATAAATCAATACATTTGCTTAAATGGTTACAAGAGAACCCACTAAAAAAAAGAAATGTGTAATAGTTTTAACAACATGACTCTTTTCAGAGTTTATCATCTGAATGATAATTTTACAAAGAGGTGAGGAAAATGATAGCTTGCTTTTAAATATTTTTCTGCCTTTTACCCAGAAACAAAAAAATCCATGGACAATTTGTGCAGTTATTTCACATACTGTGTACTAACGACGTATCTATTCAATGGTTAATTCTTGTGTCCCCCAAATGTACTCCAAGTGCAAAATAGTTTCATCAACTTTTCTAATTTAACTGTTTTCCTTTGGGCTCACTGTAGAGCATAATTCATTGACCACCTTTTTACACACAGGTATACCCACTGTACAGAAATGTGACAGCAAGGAAAAATCTCATTTTATGTAACTAAGAAATTCAAACAAAAGGATTTTTCGGGCTGGAGCAAATTGTGTGGCAAATAACACAACAGCCCATGAGGGTGATTCTGAAGTATGCCTTTTAAATTCCCAAGTCACAGGGCTTGAGACTTTGGGGTGATACTTACGCTTCTCTGTGATACACTGTCAGTAGACAAAAAATACTTACTTTCTTCAGGGGAGACTGGTAGGGGTATCCTAGTCAGGAAAGCGAGCTCTTTCATTCTTCTGCAGGAGGTGACTTGGACGACTGTCAAAACACACGGTATTTGACTCAGCTCAGGGCTACGGGTAATGTGCATTTACAACCGCTAAATCGTGAGAAAATGTCATTACCTAGAGTCCAATTGTCTTTATCTGGTTGAGTAATGTGGCATATTATGGAAACATAAAAGTGCAAACTCGGGTATGAAGTATTCCCTTGTCTCCAGCATTGCTAAACACAGTTATTTAAGTAATTCCCTAAGATTTAATAGCCAACGTAGGAAATTCAATGCTAGTTGAATATAACTCCATTCGGACAATTTGATGAGGCTTAGAAGATGTGCTAATAGTGGTTTACATTTCACAAAGTACTTTCAGAGGTTTTATCTCATTTAATGCGTATTGCAATCCTGTGAACATTAAATGGGTACTGATATTCAAATGCCCATTTTATGTAAGTTGAGCATTTAAGAGTAATTAATCCAAGCTTGCACAGGTAGCAGGAATTGGGACGTGAACACAGTATCAAGCAACGGTTAAAAGACTTACTGTGAAGTCAGATATAACGTGACTTTCAAACTGGACTTTGCTTTGAGACTTTGAGGTGACAGAGCCTGTCTGTGGCTCACTTTTCCCTTGAACAAAAAGAGAAAAACCAGAGTATACCTCTCAGCGTTGTTGAAAGGACTAAATGAGAACGTTTGAAAACATGCAGCTCAGCGAGTCACATAAGGAACACTGAAATGGTAGCCAGGATTACTGTGACCCTAAGGCTGGGTCTCTCTTGGCCACTGTAGGGTGAGGGATGCCCCAGTTGTGGGAGATGAGTTGCCTGCCTCAGACCTGTGGGTCCTCAGGATTCTGCCTGCCATCTCTCTTCACAAAGGGAATACTGACAGAAACATTACTACACACAGGGCTCTTGGCTGGCTCAGTCGTGGGAGCATGCGACTCTTGATTTGAGCCCCATGCTGGGCGTAGAGATTACTTAAAAATAAAATATTTTTTTTAAAGTACTACACAAAAAAGGGTACCGTGCTTTAAAGAAACCAACACTCAAAAAATAGTAATTCGTAGAAAATACATCAGGTAGTAAGTCTTCACAATTCTTTTCCCAAATTGACCATAATTTCTTAGTGCCATTAAAAGGAACTGTGCTGAAATGAAATGAAAATGAATCAAATAAAAAGCAGAGATAGATTGTTATTATCCACCCTGGTTCTTCCAGTCACTTACTCAACAGTTATTACAGGGCTTGTGTGTGAATACTTCACCTATCTGATCTAATATGTTTTCTTAATTTCTTACTTATGGCACACACACACACACTCACATACAAATGGGTCATGTTTCTGGGCGAGCATGCTCAGGGAGTCCCTAGTAAAATGTTGAACAGAATCAAAACTTGTACTTTTCTCCTATTTTAAGTGTGCAAATTCTCGTATTCTAACTCATGTAGGCCACAAAGGAAGAAAAACAAGTGAAACCCTCTGCTGACACAAGTTCTGCCACCCAAAGTCTAGGAAGCAAAAAAGCGCTGCCAGTGATGATCACTGAAACAGCAAAATGTAGGAAAATGCAATCCTCCTGGGCTGCAGGACACGAGGTGCAAAAGAGGCTACATGTTGTTTTTCGACATTTAAAGTCTTCCGAACATGTCATAATGTACAGGTAGGGTTTTGTTTTTGTTTTTTCTAGATATGGTCATTTCTGAGAAACCGATGGGTGCCTACAAGTCACAAATAGATTTCCAAAACTATGAAGGCCCCAGCACAGAAGCTTGCCATAAAAAAGAGTTCCTGCGTAAGTCAGTCCTCGCTTCTGGCAGATTTTAATCATTTACTTCAATCATTAAAGTCTTCTCTTTAGCTTTATCTGACTCATCAAGAACAGTCACCAAAAATATAAAACTAAGAGTGAATGAAACTTCTTTGACATACTTGGAGCCTCAGGAGACCGCACAGCAACATTCTACTGAGCTAACTCCAAATAATGTTCACATGAGTGGCTAAAGTGCAGAAATGTATAATTTATTAGGATTTAAATAAATCACAGGGAGAGAAGTGCTTTAAAGTCATTGGTAGATTTAAAAGAAAAAAGTAATTCTAAGGAATTAAGTTCTGTGTATAAAATTCTTGACCATCTTTAATTGAAGCAAAACATGTTAACACTTTAAAAACAGCACACCTGCTTTTTTAGCATTTAATGACAATGAAATATTTGTTAATGGCAGAATCCAATTTTTAGGAGTGAACACCTAAAAATATGTACTCTTACCAGCAGAAGGTTATAATCACTGTCTTTTGTCTCAGCCATCTCCCTGAGACAGTTGGTATACCGGAAATACTCCCAATGGCTACTAAATTTGTCAAGAATAAAAGTCTTTTTTCTGTTGAATCTAGTAGAACATGCCTAGATTCCTCATGGGCTGTCAAGGAAAAAAAAAGTCCCCTTTCTCCCAAGGGTGCTTACATCTGCCTTTTTTTTTTTTTTGGTAGGTGGCCATTACCACTATACAATTAGTAGTCAATGAACATTTCATAGTTGCCAAAATAGCTAAAATTAGAAATTCCCCAAGGACCTAGAATGACAAATAAGATCCAAACTTGTACACAATATAAAATAATCCAATCACTTTAAAAAAAAAATCTATGGCATAAACATAACTATAAACGAACACTGCTATTCTCAGCACTTTCTGCCTAGAAAATTCAGTATACTATATGAAAACATCATTAAATTAAAGCATGTAAACTTATTTATGTACAACATGATTTTTTTAATGCCAAGGTTAAAAGGAAGAAGGCACCAGAAATATTGAAAAACACAAAGAAGCAAGGTAGAAATACGGCAAGATTATCATAATCCAGTTTGCCATGGGGAAAATATTTAAGATAAAATTGAAAATAAAATAAACATAGGTTATGATATAGCCAAATTAGTGTGAAATGTATCAAATTGGCTGGCTGTACATTATGGAGGTCACAGAAAATTACTTTAAAATGTTTCCCCACAAATTAGCATATATAAACTGTTGTCTATGGTTTCCAATATGCTACCTAAAAACACAGTTGTTGCTCCCCAAGGGAACTTGGTTCCAATCCAAGGCAGACGAGATAGATGGAGCCAGAATGGCAGTGTTTTGACAGACACTGATAAAAAAGGCCAGTGACATTCTACAGACTTGCAGTATTCCATTTTATTAGAAGCAGCAGAGCAAAGAGGTTAAGAGTATGAGCTCTGGAGTCAGACCAGTGTTTAAATCTTGGTCCCACCACTAAAGGCTGGAATCCACTTAACCTCTCCAAAACTCAGTTTTCAAGTTGAACAAAAGGAGGTTAGAGCACTTTCTTCAAAGGGCAGCCGCAAGCAAGAACGTAGGCAAACTTCTGAACCATTATCTGGTACACAGCCTGCATTCAATACATGCCAGTTATTATTTTTAAAAAGTGAATAGCTTAAAAAGACCAATCAGTTTCACTGAAAACATTTACTTGGTACCATTGGTATTACAGGAAAGTCAGGCTTTATTGCTTAAGGAATCCCACAAGGAATGTAAGAGAGAATAGAAATACTGAAATGTACATATAACTTATACTTCCATGATTAGTACTGATTTCATTACTTTGCAGGTTTAATGGCTTTTCTCTGCGGCTTTCTGAAGATATGGCAACATTCTCATCAACACGTTCCCAATCTTTCTCTTTACATTTTGGAAACTGAAAAAGCTCAGGTACATAAAGCTACAAATGACACACTTGCCCAAATTTAAGAAAAGTGGGCATGGAGTGGGTAATTATTTTTTATACAGGGGTTTATCGAGACCAATCAGAAACCTACTGGACAATGTGTTTGAAAGGGTAAAGTTCAATGGCACAATGTTGGAATATGTACAGTGTTCTCACAGAAATAGCATACTTGATTTGCTTTGAATGGTTGATAGCTAAGGTAAACTCCATATGCAAAATAAAATTCAAAGCCAAATAATTTTTATTGATTCACACCCACTAAGTAGTTGCAGTTGTATGGACTTCACAGGCAGGTCTTTTATTTATTTATATATATAGATATATCTATATACCTATATATAGATATACCTGTATCTATATATCTGCAAAGTGACTTGAATTTTGTAAAAAGTAGCACCAATAGAACAGTATTCCACTCCATTCTCTGGATAAATGACAAAAATTTAAAACTGCAAGTAGGTTTAAAGTCTCTCACAGTTGTCTATTTAAAAAATGGAAAAACTACGGGGGGGGGGGGTGGCTCAGTTGGTTAAGCATCCAACTCTTAGTTTCAGCTTAGATCACAATCTCAAGGTAGTGAGATCGAGCCCGTCAGGCTCTGCGCTCAGCAAGGAGTCTGCTTGAGATTCTCTCTTCCTCATCCTGTTCATGCACGCGTGCACACACGCTAAAATAACATCTTTGAAAAAACTAAAAACTATAAAACACCTTCATGTAATGTACGGTGATTAACATAACAATAAAAATTAAAAAAAACCACCTTCATGTTCAAGAGCATCCACTAATCAATAAAGATGTCAATGTATACATTACTTCCACCTTTAATTTTATTTTAGGCCAATGGTCGACAGCACACTCCAGACTGACTACTTTTCCAAGCAAAACACAGAAGATAAAAATGTTATCATTTTATATTCAAAATAGTGATGATGTGACAGCAAGGGAGAGTGGTTTAAAAGTGCAATTCACCCTGCAATTCAAGTCTACTCTTTTCAAACTGCAGTTCTGAAAGCCAAATATTGGGTCCTGACAAGTTTTTAATAGAATACAAAACTACCAGGTGCCTACTGCGTAAGCGTACACACTGGTAAACTTTTTTCTCTGTGTGTTTGTGTGTACTAGTTCACAATGCAAAATGTTTTTCACTGAGTTGCTGTGAAAGATTGAGTCACTGCTCTAAGGCCAACTAAAGTTTGCCTGCTGGAGCCCCCTAGAGGCTCTCAATGTTAAAAACTTCAATCCTACAGTAAATAACCCTTTTGTTCAGAAACTAGAACTCAATAGTTTATAGAGGAACAGATGTTGCCATAGATAAATAGGTAGTGTTTGGTCCAAAAACATAAACTGAACATGTGTGCAAGCTCATTCTTGAAGCCAAATGAATTTAGCAAGTTCTTTATTAGCCCTTAGGATCTAATTCCATTTAAAATCGGGAGAATATATACCCATATTTCGCAGTAATAGCTGAGGGCAAACTAAGAGAAGGAACCACAAGGACTTTAGAAAAGTGTTAACCAGACATCCACTTTTATGAACTTTTCACAAAGCAGTGTTAAGAAAACCAACAGAAACGTGAGGGTCACTGAAAAGCTTGTTTTCACACCTCTATACCCCAACAGAGGATTGCGTAAAGAACAATTTTGAAATACCAAGTCTATACTTAATAGACTCTATTATTTTAAGAACTAATGGACCATTATACCAAAGTAGTGGAACTCTATGAAGTGGTTGGAAAACTGAAGTGATGTAGAAAACACAGGCTGATTTTCACTGAAAACAAGCTAATAGGGTATTAGATTAGGGCCTTCTTCCCTTGCTCCTCTTTCATGAAAGATTAACAAATACAAAGGAAAATTAACAGCAATGTTTATCATGCTTAATCACCACCATCATCAAAAACAAAATTGCAGAAGCCCAAGAAAAGAGTAGCTTCCAACGAGAAATACCTTGCCAATAATCATCAAACACTATTCTGACCTTAATTTCAACTGTATCAAGTCACCTATATCAGAATGCTGGGACAGTTTAACCTAAGGTCGAATGCAGAATCAGGTTAAGAGGCCAAATGGTAGATGATCCTGTAGAAAGGAGATCACTTGACAGTAAGATCAATGTAGCATAATGGTGATTCAAAACACAAGCAACAGCAGTATAGTTTTTTTGACTCATTGTTAGCCCCTCACATAGATATAAGACTAAAATTGAAAAAAAGTGCCCTACCAATGTTGGTTCACGTGTTTAAAGCTATCCTCTCTCATCTAAAATGATCCCACACTTTGACATACACTCACTCCTGTGTTTTACAGTAACATAATTAGATCCAGACTAGATAGTACCTGGGGCTTGGGATTCAAAACTTATCCTTGGCTTTAGAAGAATTGACATCAAAATCAGTAAAAACAGCACATAAAACCAGTAATTTCTGTTGATGAGAGCTCCACTGTAGCAAAATATTTATGTTTAGAAGTATGCTTGGACCCTTCCCAATGCCCAAGAACTAATGTTAATTATAAACATAATGCTGGTTAAATTATGATCTATTCAGAACAAATGGTCACACAGACCTTGCCATTTACTTAATTCATAAAATACAGATAAAATTTATTTGAAAAGAATGAAAATGAAATTTGTTCCCATTCCTTGGTATTTTCCTGTAAAGTTGAGATTTAAAGAATTCTTCGTAGACAATGCCTAATCATTTGAAGGGGAATTTTATAAGAAAAGCAATTTTTTAAAATGAGAAAATAAGCCCGAGTGATATACCTCCCCTTCTCATCACCATCCAGTCCTTAGTATTATCACTTCCTTCTCCTGTTATTCCTTACAAATACTCATCATGACCTATCTGTAGGTCATCTCTTCAAGGTGTTCTTTCCCTTCTCTCCACTCCACTGATGGAAAATGTCCTTCCAATTCACTGGTAGACATACTGAAAAATCTCAAGATAACATTCAAATAACTTTTTTCATAAAAACTGTTTGTGTTTTTTGTTTCTGGGATACCAAGACCCAGCCACGACCAAAAAAATATGGTTATCCAAGGTTACTCACAACTACCACTTCAATACCCTTCTCATTCATTTTTAAGACTGCCCTGTTCATTACATCTTCTTGAATTCATTGAATATTTAATAGCCAGGGACTTCGGTACCCAAATTCATATTGAGTGCATTCTCTCATGCACATGAACCCAACATGAAACACACAGGCATATCCACTGCTCACTCATTCTCACATACAAACAAGCATACACACACATTTTCTTTCTTTCCAGAACAAGCCAGAATTACAGCTCTTTCGGTGATTGTTAGAATTTTTGGAATGGTTCATAAATTTTCCAAATTATTTTAAATTTGTAATACTTTTATCTTTTTTTTTCCAATTGTGAACCATTCCATGTTGCATCTTTATTGCAAAAGTCAACATGCTTCTTAGAAATTCAGATTGTAGTCGATAAAACAAACATTACATATATGAATTTAAATGTATAAACAGTTAGAAATTCAACAATATCTCCTATTATACTATTACACAAGTTCACAATTTTGTAAAAACTATAATACAGGCATACTATACATCAAGAGGAACCACTATTCCTTTTCACATGATTTTTTCTTTTTGAAATAATGACCCATCACCGCGGACCTACCTAACTAGATTGTTTCCCAATTTATCATCTTACCTGGTGACAATGTTTTCCCAATGTTACAACACGAAGAAAGTGAGGGAAATTCTGTATTCCCTAAGGTTACCTTGTTAAGCCTGTGCAGCAACCCACTAGTAAACCAGGCTATCTAGACTGGTGGTTGTTACTGCTCATCAGCTTCTTAGATGTCATACAAGAACAAAATTTGCCTCAGATGGAGTATGTTATTTCCGTAAGGGAAGATGCCAGGAAAACAAACCGTGGTAGTTACTCACTTTTAAGAGAAATTCTAGGGCTTGGGGTTTTGAGGGTGGGGGTGAAAAAATCCTAAAGGAAAAAAACATACATTCAACTATTTTATGCTAACCTTAACTAAATTTTCTAATATTATATTTAACCCATATTTTGAATTCATTTTGGAGAGTCAAATATGGCTTAGATTCTTAGGACATTTTAAAATTATTTGTCCTATTTTAAGGTGTATTGAAAACTACACTATTTTATAGAAAGGGCTTCAAATCTTCCTGAATACAGTGTCCGTCTATTCTTTACTTGAACACCCTTTTCTTTCATCCCCTCTCCCCCAGTAACTAAAAAGTCAAATCTTCAACTCTAGGCTGAGAGTATTATCAAACGATGTCAACTTTGAAGTTAAAAAAATCATATGAAAAGGAATCTCATTCTGCTAAACTGTCAGTCTACTGAAAATTTTCTTTTACAGCTCCATTAATTTACTGTAATTTTCAGTTTCCAAATACAAAAATACAACAATTCTTATTGAAATCTATACGCTGGTAGTTTAGTACACAAAAAAACCAAACAAATTATTTACAAAATTATACAGTTTAAGAAAAAACTTTGTACAAAAAATATATAAATCCTTTGTTCCCTCTATCACGTTTAAACTGTCAGGACTCAAAATATTCACCACAATGAATCTTTCAAAATATATACCAACTGAGCCACAGACATCAAAATTTCATTAGAGATAATGGAGGAGGAAGGAGCAAGATTGCTTATTCTAGGTACCCCGTTGTAAGGTTTTCCTGCTTTTATGAGCTTATTTTAGCTTCAGTGTTATCAGAAATATAATAACCTAGAAAAAGGAAGTCCTTATTATTGTGAAGGGAAAATTACATGAACTAAAAAATGATCCTGGTTTGAGACATCATTCCAGGAAAATACGTGGAAGAGAAAAGATAATCAGAACGTGGGATTTAACTTCTTACAGCTAGGTAAATCTAGAGTCCTGATGGTTTTAGGTTTCTTAGCGAACAGTTTCTATTTTGAGAAACAGCCTTTACCTCAGGAAACAAAATCCTTGATATAGTAATCACCAAGAACCTTCTGAAGCCAACAGGAAGTTTCAAATTTTCACACCACACATATATAAAAACATAGATGCGTATATCCTTGAAAAAGTGACATCCTATATACATTAATCATTTTATTTTCCCAGGGGTCAATACAGTGTAGTGTTGCTCCTCTGCTTTTCCCTCTAACATTCAGAACACAAGGACATAAATTTACATATATATTTTACTTAACAGATACTCTACTCTATACAGTGTACAGTAAAAATGCACACAGTGAAGGAAACTGTCTATTGAAGGATGCATATGTTCATGGATAGCAACAAGCTACAAAATTATGAAAATATAAAGTCATCTGATCAAAGTCAAGTTATGACTCCCATTTATTACTAGCATCCCCATCCCCCTACCCCACCCCGCCCCCACCCTATCCCCAGTCACCTCACCATCATGGTTTAAATTTAGGAAAAGAATTTCAAACACTTTTTAACTCTTTTGTATAACTATTAACTAAACTGAAGCTTTGAAAAAGAAAAAAGAAAAGCTGGTGACTCTCTTCCCCCACCCCGGAAACCTTCCATTAGTCTCATCAAAACATCACTTATTTATCAAGGTGCTGGTTTAAACTTTTTATTGGGGACTGACTTTTGGTGGCTAAAAGAATCACTTATCTCAACAGTGGGTAAGTCAGGGCTGTTAATAAAAAGGCAGGAGAAAGAAAATGGGGACAAGAAAGGGGCAAGAGGTGAAAGCCTTTTACATTCTGAGAATATTTTTAAAGAGGACCAACTGAACCAATACTCACTAATTTCAAAGCAAACTAAGGATCAGTAGCATAAATCCAGGACAGTTAATATGATGACAGAATGGAAATACCATGGAGCTAGCTACCACTGCCTTACAGCATTTAAGAATACAGTCTGATTTACACTAAAATAGTACTTCTACTGCACATAAACACCCCCCCACCTCAAAAATTTAGATTGAATACAAACTGGGCTCCTCCACAGTAAAAAAATTAAAATAAATTTACTTTTCTTCTTCCAAGACAACTCTTGAAAGCAAAAGGGTATTTTAATTACAAATATCTCCTTCTGACGACCCATCCGTAATAGCTGAGAGTTAAGAGATTCCAGGCGATTTTGACATTTAATGAAATTTTATCAGATTATAATCCAAAATAAAATTTCTGAACACCCTGTCATTTACATCATAATCCAACACCAATAGCAACAAAACAGGTGGTGTGGAAAATAAGGCTCTAGAGATTATCCGTATCATTCCTGTGGATCTTCACAACTGTGTAAAAGTCACTAGGCCTTTGGTGCTTTAATATCATGAACAGTTATGAGATGTGTTTAAATAGCAAACTTGCTGTCCTTAAACCTACTGTGTGGAAAAGAAAAATAAAAAAAATTTTTGGCTCATTGACTTCTTTAAATAATTTTAAAAAGTTGTTCTTCTAAACAATATTCCTAAAAATTATACAGCTCGCATCAGATTTCATCTTCGCCATGAACGAGACTCATATTCATCTTCATCTTCATCATCATCATCATGCAGAAACAAATCTGAGGTCTCTGTTTCCTGAAGAAAGAGAGGGTAAAATCTGCTTAGTGGTACAAGAAAGTTAAGTTATTAGGCCAAAGGACAAATAGACTAGTATACAAAACCCAGGCTGGATTTACAAGTGATGCACTGAGAGTATCCGTCAGGGCAAAAACACCTAAAACAGTTTTTTAACATATATACATTCTCCTCCCCCTTGCTAATTTTGCTAGTTTTAACAGATTTCCATTCTAATACCATCAGGAAAATAAAGAAAATAATATATGAATGTTTAGTATAGGAGAAATAAAAAAATCTATGAAATGGTTTTGATAGAACTAATCTGTTAATTTAATAAAATTAAATAAATTTAAAATTAATTTTATTCCATTAACTTAAAAAGAAGGAAAATAAGTGACCAACCTCCTAAACCTTTCCTGTAATATCCAATTATCTGTGAATGGAGAACATACCAACTTCCCCATGACGCCAACATTCTCAACCTTACATAAAAATCTACAATCTTACACAAAGTAGGAATATCTACAAACATTCCCAAAACATCAAGATTTTTCTTTCCTTTTCTTTTTTTTAAACATGGGAAATGTTTCTGCTTTTGTTTTTTAAAATTACCCACATAATCAGAGGACTCTTGATCAATCATAAATGCTAACATCTTTTAAAACCAAAATTACAACAAATCAGGAATAATTTGCAATGTTGGCTAAGTGTCCATTTTAATAAAGAAATTAGAAATAGGGAATAAAAAAACAAAATTACTTTTCATGTATTTTAAGAGTTTCATTATTTAGCAGTTCTATTATGTTAAGTCCTTGGTTTTCATATTTCTTCCCTATTATTCCCACTTCCTTACTCTCATTTTAACCAATTGGACACAGAAGGAAAATAAGAACCTCAAATCTATTACTTATGGAACATGAACAAAAAGCTAAAACAACCAGCTAAAATTAAATCTGTTCATGTAATCCATGTCCTCACTTACCAGAATAAAAATTTTTAGAGCACAAATAAAGCCAAATAAATGCAAAGAGAAAAGAAAAAAAAAAGTCTCTCCTACACCAGAAAATATCCCCCCAAAGAGGTTTTTATGTCTGCAACTGTTCTGATTCTTTAGTAAACTTGTAGACTAGTCTTAAGTTACTGCATGCATAAAAGAACAATATTTTATTTACTTTAATGTCAAGAAAAATACTAGTTCAGAAACAATCTAACTGAATGCTTATTTTCAATTGTTACATTTACCTCCTCCTTGACTTCTTCTTCCTCGGTCTCAGTGGATACAGAAGGCACCTTGGCCTTGTGCCATGATATTTGTAGCCGACGGTCTTTGAATTTTGACCCTTGGTTTGCAGTCTAAAATAGATTTTAGAAAAACACAAAAGTCTGTATTCAAATTGTATACTATTTAAAAAGTATAATGACTTGGGGAGGAAAACAGTAAAGTGGATCTGTACAATCTCCAGTAAGAGCTAGAAAAAGTGAAATCCCCTCCTCCCTTTTTAAATGTATTTAATTCAATTAGTGAACATATAGTCTATCATTCGTTTCAGATGTAGAGTTCAGGTATTCATCTGTTGCATGTAGCACCCAGTGCTCATTACATCACGTGCCCTCCTTAATGCCCATCACCCAGTTACCTGATCTGCCCACCCACCTCCCCTCCAGCAACCCTTAAGTCCCTTTTAATTAAAGAACCACATATACTATTTTGCCTAGTTTATGACTTGTATTTATGTCATGTTAACTTTAAAATTTGTCTTGGTTTAGATGACACTGTCACTCCACTTACAAAAGTCATGATGAAAACAACAAATACTATCTTTTTTTTCTCTGCTCATGATTTTATTGACATCAGGAGTATTGAACAAGGGTGCCTGGGTGACTTAGTTAAGTGTCTGCCTTTAGCGGAGGTCATGTTCCCAGGGTTCTGGGATTGAGTCAGTCCCGCACTGGGCTCCCTGCTCAGCAAGGAGTCTGCTTTTCCCTCTGTCCCTCTTCCCCACTCGTGCTCACTCTCTCTCTCAAAAATAAATATATTTTTAAAAAGAGTATTGAACAAGATGCTAGGATGAAAATCTTGATCCTGCTCTACCACTAACTGGCAAGTAACTGAACATAATGAGCCTCCATAAGTTGCTTAATATCAAAGTATCTCAGCTTTCTTTTATTTTTTCCTATTTTGGGATTGCTCTAAGGAGTCCATAAGAAAAATGTGAGTGTTCTATCCAAATGCAAACCATTGTTAGCACAATTATAAATATTAAAAGGCATTAAACCAAAAAACAAATTAATATACACCCTAACATACAAATTATTAAAGTGTGTAGCAAAGTATACAGCTATGCAAATGACACTTGGTTAATCTCATGCTTTTTAAAATTTAAATTCAATTAACATATAATGTATTATTAGTTTCAGAGGCAGAGGTCAGTGATTCATCAGTCTTATATAACACCCAGTGCTCATTACATCACGTGCCCTCTCTAATGCCCATCACCCAGCCACCCCATCCCCCCACCCCCTTCCCCTCTGAAACCCTCAGTTTGTTCCCTATGATTAAGGGTCTCCTATGGTGGGGCGCCTGGGTGGCTCAGTCATTAAACGTCTGCCTTTGGCTCAGGTCATGATCCCAGGCTCCTGGGATTGAGCTCCGCGTCAGGCTCCCTGCTCCACGGGATGCCTGCTTCTTTCCCTTTCCCACTCTCCCTGCTTGTGTTCCCTCTCTCGCTGTGTCTTCTCTCTGTCAAATAAATAAATAAAATCTTAAAAAAAAAAAGTCTCCTATGGTTTGTCACCCTCTCTGATTTCATCTTGTTTTATTTTTTCCCCTCTTTCCCTAGGATCCTTTTTCAACAAATACTATCTTAATACAATTGCTGGTCTTTGGCTTTGATAGTCTACATAGTTAGACTGAAAACTTAAAAGTGTAATTTTTTTAAATGCCTACTACTGTCACAGCATCTCTTAGAGCCCAACCCATAGCTGATAAAGCTATTTCCACCTCCTCTTCTGAAATGCCATACAACGACAAGTACCAGCCATTCTACATATTCAACAAATGTTAAACACCTACTCTCCTAACTCAAGGTAAAATTGCTCAGTTTCAAATGTATTTCTTAGTACTACCACCCAATTTCTTCCCCCCCAAGAAATTTCATTAAGAGAAAGGAAAAATTTCAAAGAAAAAGCAACAGATACAAAAGAATAGGGCCCCAAAGTATCACTAAAGTGA